>NW_024387057.1:825000-1458210 GCF_900408965.1 Simochromis diagramma
TGCGGCAGTAGCTGTGGGCTGCTCGGTGCCGGCTCAGGGCCATAACTCACTGGAGTTCTGCTTGGCCTGGGACATGCCCAAAATTACCTTGGGTCTCGGGAGAAGGAGCACATGAGGTAGCTCAAACACAAAAAGGAAATACACAGACAGTATGTTGCTTTTATAAAAGACAAAAATGTCACCAAAATGTGCTGGAAGGCTTAATACTGCATTTTTCAACTATGGGCTACTTTGTAAAGAAGCACTTTATCTTTTTAGCGTGTTTCCTGTGTTGTGAGTCTTTGCTGTTGCTAAATGTAAAACAGCTTGTTTGAATTTTGTTTATTTATTATAACTACAGCAAAAAAGCATCTCTGAAGGTGATGGGCAACAAAATATACATTCATATATATTAGAGCAGGGCGATATGACCAAAAATATTTATCACGATATACATTTGAAAATTTGCAATAACGATATAACTGACGATATAATTGACACTAGACAAGATACTTTACAACTCCACAACTTTTATTTGTGCAAAAAAAAAAAATCAACGTATTTTCACTTAATTAAACAAGCAGCTGTTTTTTATGTGCATTAAAGTTATATAAAAATTTAAAAATGCAAATGCGAATTCCTTACTGACAGTTTAACCAAAAGGCATTTCCAGTGGGAATTGGCCAACATGTCCTCAGCATAACCATGTATAATATCCACAAAACTTAAAAAGAGGTTATACACACAATACGGTAATATTATGTTGAAGCACAGTACGTATCACTCCGCGAGGCTCCTGCCTACGATAGCCGTAACGCTCCGACAATCCATCAAGTGGTGCGGGTTCGTAGCTTAGCAAAGTCGTACTGAAATATTTGACAGATTTTCGAGCGCCGTGTACATAAAATCGTTTCGAGGTCAGTAAACACAACCAGAATTCATACATAAGGCACACGGGATTATAAGGGGCTCTGTCGATTTTCAGAAAAATCAAAGGATTGATTTTAAGTGTGCCGTATTTTTCAAAAAACACGGTAATAACGACGGCCCGCTAGCATGCTCTACCAAAAATAGTGCTTTGTTGTGTATCTGACGGACGAAAGCTAAACCAGTTCCACACCACTGAGGTTGCAGCATTTTTACAAACCAATTCTGGTTCATCCATTTCATTTAACGATCCGCTTTTGCTCTTCTCATTCTCCGTCGCCGCCATGCTTTTTCCGCCATGTTCGTATGAAAACAAAGGCACTGCGTATGTGCGTTTTTACCCATATTCTATCGCGATATTTCATTTTCTTATCGTTGCCCAACATTATACCGGTATTACCGTGAACGGTATGATATGGCCCAGCCCTAATAAATATACACACACACACAGATTGTCTTGATGAGTGTGTAGGATTTTGAAACTTGGGTTGTGTTTTTTTTTTTTTTTTTTTTTTTTTTTTTTTTTTTATTGTTTGCAGGCGATACACTCGTTACTTTGGGACCAAAGGAGATGCATCCCCCTCACTCAGCCATTATGCCCTAACACACTACAAGCAGTGGGAGAAAAGCATTGAGGAGTGGCAGAGACCCATACTGCAGGACAGGTGCTTTATTGCCCGTTATTGCACTGTGGACAGATACAGTTTAATGGCAGAGTTTGCTTCTTGTAGTATATTTAGAAAGCCATTTGTGGTGTTTTAATTTGCTTCATTGAATTTATTGAGTACAATTTCTTCCTTATTGGGCTCTTTCTTTTGTCATAGTGTATTTTATTTTGTTGAGCTCTATATTTAACTAGCTTTATCTATAATTAGTTTTTATAGCACTGAAAGCTTTGCAGGTCACAAACATCTACAGCTAATATTAAATAAATGTGGTATATTAGTTCGTAACCTCAGTAGCTAAGCACTTTTTTTACTTTCTATGTCTCTCATGCGCTGCAGTTCTCTACCTTCCTGGTATAAGTCAGCACTGTTTAACGAGTTATACTTTGTGGCGGATGGTGGGACCGTGTGGACGGAGATAATGGAGGATGCTGACATCAGTGGCGGCATACGTAGCGAGGACGGAGGTCTGCCAGCTCAACCCACTGTCATCAAGGAGTATGGACGTTTCGCTTACCTAGAAGGTAGGCAAGAAAAGGGGTGCAGGGAAGTTATGAAAAATGAAACTCATATCCTTCAACTGTGACATGTAGATGGTAACAAGTAAGTGCATACTAACATAAAAGTGTTACAGTTTAGCATTTTTTTTTTTTTTTGTTAAACAAAACATTTCCAGTTTTATGTTACTCTCACAGTCTGGGCTATTTTGTGTGTGTGTGTGTGTGTGTGTGTGTGTGTGTGTGTGTGTATATATATAAGCTTGTGCTTTGACCACACATTACCTGTTTTCCAGGTCAGGAGTACAGAATGTACAACACATATGATGTGCACTTCTACGCCTCTTTTGCACTTATCATGCTGTGGCCCAAACTTGCCTTGAGTTTGCAGTACGACATTGGTGAGTGTAGTGTGCATTTTTATCTGTGGTCTTAAGCTTGTGTGTTTCATAAAGAGCCATCCTAAGACCTAGTTTTACAGCATTACCCTCTTCTCAGCTGGCAGTGTGGTTCAGCAAGACCTCACGGAGAGACTCCACCTAATGAGCGGACAGTATTCTCCCATCAAAACCAAAAATGTGGTGCCTCATGACATCGGAGACCCAGGTATGACAAAGGCAAAAACCTTACTTACATTTTATTTCCAACAAAGGCCTGTTGGAAGCAGCATGTCTATGAAATGGAATGTAGAGAGCTGTGCAACACACTTTATTTATTAAATATGACACCCGACGATGTCACAGTCATGTTGTAACCGGATGATGTTGTTGTATTGTATTAAAATAATCTTAAATACCAGAGTTTTAGTATACCCCTTCCTTGCCCTTTGCGGGGAGTTGCAGTCTTTGAGTGCTCTTGTTAAAAAAATAAATAAAAGATTGATGGCTGGAGTACCTTTTAGGCAGTTATTTTTCAGTTCAGCCCTTAGCAGAATTAAAATCATCTTCCTGACACTTTCTATTATCGTTTCTTGAAACTTCTTTTCTTTTAGATGACGAGCCCTGGGTGAGGGTGAATGCCTACCTCATTCATGACACCGCACACTGGAAGGACCTGAACCTGAAGTTTGTCCTGCAGGTATACAGGGACTTTCATCTTACCCAGGACAGGCAATACCTCCAGGACATGTGGCCCATCTGCCAGGTATAACTGGTGACACATTCTTAATTACACTGACTGCGAAGGATAAATCATTTTAGACATCGCATACAAAGGTGGATGTATATTTAATTTTTTTGTTTATCTATTAGGCAGTGATGGAGTCCGAGTTGAAATTTGACCTGGATGGAGATGGCCTAATAGAGAACTCTGGATATGCTGACCAGACCTATGATGGCTGGATAGTGACTGGACCAAGGTGAGAGTTGGACAATTAAAGTCATGTCAATTCAGTTTTATTTTTATTACATAATGCCAAATCACAAAAACAGGCACCTCAAAATGTTGAATATTTTAAGGTAAAGACCATGCAGTAATAGAGAGAAACCACCAATGAGCAGATGACCCACTTTGAGCAACCACTTGGTGACAAATGAAAAGGGGAGGCAAAAAATCTTTTAACAGGAAGAAATCTCCATAAGAACCAGGCTCAGGGAGGGCAGCCATCTGCTGTAAGCAGTTAGCAATGAGAGGAGGGAGACGAGACTAAAGACACACTGTGGAAGACAGTCAGAGATTAATAATAACTAATGATTAAATGCTGAGTGATGTATAAACAGACAGAATGTCTTTATACACAAGTAAGAACACAGCAGCCCAGGCCTATTGCTGCATAATAGCATTATTGCACATGTGTATCACATCAATGATGTGTCTTTGTACTTGAAAACTGGGGGTCAGGGATGACCTGCGATGCAGAAGCTCCTCACAGATCTGAACTGACTTCATTTGAGCTGGAGAATAAGGTTGTTTTTATTTTTCACTCGCTAATTTTGTGCTTCAAGATGACACTGAAAGAAAGTAGGCAAAGTACTAAACACACATCAGATGTACTAGTCCATTTTTTTAAATCTTGAAAGTTGTTGATTTTTGTTTTGTTTTGCAAGATGAGTTCAGGAGTAGTAATTTTGAAATTTATACAGGCCAAACACTTAATTGGGTACACCACCAGCAACCTGAACTGTTGATACAAGGCAAGATGGAGCTGTCCTTCCATGCTGATTTTTTGTGTTTGTTTGTTTCAACATTTTTATTTTAAACTTTAGATGTAAACAAAACAAGAAAATCAACATTTATCAAACTTGTATTTCATTCTGTACCTCAAGTTTCAGAAAGCCAGCTGGTGAAAGGAGACCAAATACAGTTGTACTGATAAAGTTTGTCTAACAGACCATGAGTCACTTTTTCGTAGGATGTTTAACCAACGTCATTAACCATTCTTCAAAGGAAGGGGGCACTTTTCCTGGTCTTTCCTGGTCTTACCAAGACCCGTTTAGCCTTGGTAAGAGGCAGGATGATGCTTTTTTTTATATGGGGGGAGAAGTCGCAGTCAGAATGTTCTATGGTTATACTAACCATGGAAAGTTTTGGTGAGATGCGAAATGTTCTTTTCAGAACACTGAAAATGACCTCCAGGATATTTTCCCACCAGTCCCTAAGTGCTGGATAGCTCCATAGAATATGTAGAATCAAGGCACTCTGGCCATCACATCTCCAGCAATTGTCCATAGGAATCAAGGTTCATTTGTGCAACTGTTGCAGTGTTCAATACCACCTGTGGATTATCTTTAACTGGATGAATCTGCTGCCTATCTCCTTATACATGGTAATAATATTATGAAGACATGACTCCCATTCAGCTGGAGAAATGTCCACTGCCAGATCTTGGGCCCAGCAACCTTTAACGTTGGAAAGAGGGTCAGCTATCTGATCTTGCAGTAAATGGTAGATCTTAGGGGTAATACCTTTACCAAAGGGTGATCTTGAAAGCAGTGCTTCCACAGGGCTGCCCGCAGGGCAACTCCTGGGACTTCCCAGCTATTTCAATAAAGAACTGCACATTTGGACATATCTCCAGAATCAATTGTGCTCCAAATTTTATATAGCTCAACAATCTGATTGAAGCCCAGGAAATGGTTTGTTCTGCAATAAAATAAATGTGATACATAGAGGATGCCTGCCTTCCATGCTTTTTACACCAAATTCAGAGCCTGCCATCTGAATGTTGCAACAGAAATTGAGACTACTCAGACCAGGTTTCTCTTGTATACCATCAGTAATTTAAGCATATTCGTAATAATTTGGCTTTTAATCAAATATAGTGAGAATAAAATTTAGAGACACATATTTTGGCTTTACATGCAAAGGTTTTGGGTAAATCGAAGTACTGAATCAGACTTGATAACCAGATTTTTCTTTCATGTGGTCCAAAGTAGTTTGCATCTAACAAAGAAGTAATATTAGTAAAAAAATATTGACTCCAGTATAATTTTTTTTAATTTGTATTTTTAGTGCCTACTGTGGTGGTATGTGGGTGGCATCGCTCTGTGTGATGTGTAAAATGGCCAGACTGTTGGACAGCGAGGAGTTGTACCGTCACTACAAAGACCTGTTGGACAGAGGCAGTGCTGCTTTTGAGAAACTACTGTGGAACGGTGAGTCCAAACAATGTAGTCCTGACTTAAAACGTAATTCTTATGTTTTGGTCAGTGATGATGATAAAATGCACAAACAAATGCTTATTCTTAGGCTGGTAATAAAAAGTAATGTGTGGCTGGTATTCAAAGATGTCACATCTGTCTTTAGCTATTTTTAAATAATGTTTGACAGTGGACTGCTTGAAGACCTAAAGTGACTTCCCTTTTTGTTTCTCATCCCATCAAACACAGGCAAATACTACAACTATGACAGCAGTGGGAGAGATCTTTCTAACAGTGTCATGTCGGACCAGTGTGCTGGCCACTGGTTCCTGAGAGCATCTGGGCTGGGAGACGGAGAATTTCAGGCAAGTCTTTTATTGAGCTAGCATTAGTCTAGAGCATTTTGTGCTCTAGACTTTTGCAAGCTTAATGTTGGAGGAGCTAAATTGAAACATGTACACCAGAGTGGAGGAAATCTTTCCTAATCCTTCTGGAAAAATCACACCTTGCTGGAAACTGTTGTTAAAGGTAAAGCTCATTCAGAGTTTAAAAATGTTCAAACTTCATTTCCAAGCCACTTTATACTGGAGAAACCCCCAACAATCAAACGAATCTCTGTGGTAACAGTGGGAAGGAAAAACTCCCATTTAACAGGACGAAACCTCCAACAGAACCAGGCTCACGATGAAATATTTCATCACTCATCCTAGTGATTTCTCCCACTAAAAACTCTACATTTAGATGAATAGAATCAACTTTCAGTTTTCTATTCAAGATTTTTTTTTTAATCTTAATATTTTAAATTCCATTCTGAATTTAACAGGATGCCATGAAGAGAAGCTATTATGGGAGGAATGTCTTTTTATGTCCGGAAGATTGAAGGGAACGCTTGGTTTTTGACATTAAATGACTAGGCCTAAGTTTGACACATTTTGTAGCTGAAAAGCCACAACAGCTCTGACTTTACATTATTGATTTAAACTATCAAAAGATGTTGGTTTTTTTTTTAATGGTTTCTTTTTTTAATTGTAATGCCTGCACTGTACTAACTCCCTAAAAACGAATTAAAAATAAGTACAATTGCAAATAAATAAAACATAATATCATGTCTTTTCTGTCTGCGGGACTCCAGAATACATGTATTTTACTCGAGGAATGTTTCTGAAGGAAGTTATATGGGTTAATCATTGCTTCTTCTCTTCTTTTAGGCCTTTCCAAAAGAAAAGATCCAAAGTGCACTAAGATCTGTGTTTGACTTGAATGTAATGAGCTTTGCTGGAGGCCAGATGGGGGCAGTCAATGGCATGCGCCCTGAAGGAGTCCCTGATCGCTCCAGTGTTCAGTCTGATGAAGTGTGGATTGGAGTTGTATACGGTCTGGCAGCCACAATGATCCATGAGGTATGATCGATCTATCAATCGTCATCTTTTCTCTTTTTCTTATATCATTTTTTTAAAAGCAGCATTTTCAAAATGTCACTCTGGGTCATGGATACACTGGACAGTTGTTCAGTCAGCAGGGATCATATGTACCTACACGTTTGATTTGTTGGATTTTTATGCTGGATGCTGTTACACCCCGGCCTAGGCAACCGGCGTGCAACACAGAAAAAATAAAAATAAGGGAAAAAAAAACAAAACAAAAAAAAACTACTACGGGTCTCCACAGGAAAAAAATCCCAGAACGTATCGACAACTATTTACATCAAAGCAAAATAAGACATTTATTTACATCAAAACACCAAACTATTTACAACCGGGGGGGAAAGATCGCGACCATCACAAACTGAAACACAAGGCTTAAATACATAGAGGGAGCAATCAGGGAATGGACCACAGGAGGGAAACACAGCTGGGGCAAATCAGACCTGACGAGACAAAAAAAAAAGGTGAACTGAACACACTGAGATACAACAGACCTTCAAAGTAAAACAGGAAACATAACAGTCACGCCTAAAACAAAACACTGACAACACCGAATCGTAACAATGCCCTTCCTGATGCAACCCCCAAAGGGATTTGTCTCCTCCTGGGATCAAACCAGGGATCTTTTGCTTGTTAGGTGAATGTGTATACCAGCTCAAAATAACTAATCAAATAAAATAATCATATAGTGACGATCACAAAATACATAAATTCTTTTTTTTGTTTCTTTTTCTTTCTTTCTTTTTTCTTTTTTTTTTCCCAACAAAACACGTGAAGTGCTTTTTTCTTGCTTTTATAAGAAGCTAAGGAGTTACTGGAATTGATAAACGGGTTTCTGTTAAAGCAGAAACCTGTTTATGTTATGGAATACTTTTTGATTCATGTGATTGTTTCCTGATTTCTAATGCAGTCTTTTTACTTAAATCTCAGCAAAGAGGCAATTAAGCGTCTTCTATGAAAATGTCTCAGTTACACAGGCCTAAAGACTGGTCGGCAACCCCCTGGCAACCGCTAGTCACTAGAGCGATTGCTGGAGGGACCGTGGAAGTGGTGTTGTTGTTGTTGATTTTTGTAGCCATTTAAAAAAAATGTGGTTTTGATTTTTGTGGCATGGAGTCTGACAACATCACATTTTTCTACCTGCTCGGATTGCTTAGAATCCTGTCTGAACAGGTACTATTTTTGTACCTGGTACCAGGTACTATCACCTAATGGAAAACCCTTAAAACTGTGGCAACCCGTGCCAAGTCGATCCAAGTAAGTGCTAATGAAAAAGGGGCTTTAGTTTCACTCCTGCTCAGTGTGTGTTTTCAGATATGTTGGTGCCTTTCTCAGGCAACCGTGAAAATCTGCTAGAGGCCAGAGCAATCATTAGGTTTTTGTTGCAACCAATAGCCATCCACTCAGGAGATGGTGATTTACATAGTGACAAGAGGTTGCCCATCAGTTTCTAGCCATGTGTGACTGAGGTACAAGCTGCACAATTAACATTTACTACCCTAAAGGTGACTTGATAATACTTGACAGTGTGGGTGTTTCTAAAGTTGTGGAGATATTGTGATCCTGAATTAAACACTACCTCAAGCCTGCAACTATTTGCCTTTTCCTCAGGGAATGCAGGAGGAAGGTATGCGTACAGCGGAGGGCTGCTACCGGACGGTGTGGGAGAAGCTGGGCATGGCCTTTCAGACCCCAGAAGCCTACTGTGAGAAGAATATCTATCGTTCTCTAGCCTACATGAGGCCTCTGAGCATTTGGGCCATGCAGCTCGCCCTGAACACTTCACAGAAGGATCAGACCACAACAGCTTAGACTGGAGTCACATACTGAACTAAGACCCGAGTCATTACAGGAGGGAACAGGAGTTCCTAGAAACTCCGCTGTAGCCACCACTTTGATCTGGACTGACACTTTGAGGTGCTGTTTAACTGTTTACAGACCCAGAATTAAATTTTCCCAAGTTTGTTTCCCTGTAAATGTTTGAGGCTATGGTACCGGATTGTACATTTTCCTCTACAAAGACAGTAGGTGTGAAATAGTGATCATATTGTTAGGCAAGCACATTTGATTTTCTTTCTGTGTATGAATTGTTAGCAAAAAATAAATAAATAAATCATAGCCTGTGTCTATTAAACAAATTACTTTGTTACAGAACATCAAAATACTGTTTGCATACACATAAAAAAGCAAACACTACACTTCGCTGTTCACAGTCATGGCTATAATACCTGCAACATGTTTATTATATGATTTTCTTTATCCCCTCCCTTCATCCCAACTTGATTGCTGTACTAAGTGGTGTAATTTTTGATGAGTGGTTTTGGAGATTAAGCCTGTAGTGAAAAAAAAAATTATATATATATATATATATATATATCTTTTTTTATATAGAATTTGGTGCATTCTTGTATGTTGACCAACTATATCTACAGTATATAAATGTGGCAGCAAAATTTTCCGTTTTGTAAAAATAAAATATTCATGACAATCATGCTGAATAAATGACTGAATAACATACAAGGAGATATTTGTTTTCCTTTTAATTAAGTATAGTTGGGTATATCTTTAAAACAGAATTATTTTTTTATTTATTTACATGTTTACTGAAACATCTTTTGATTAAAGCCTCTCACCTTTCGCTTCAAAGGATGCACATTTAAATTGGATGAAGGGTTTAGGTTGTTCAGCTCCTTAACATTTGGATGTTGTGGCGCAATCGGTTAGCGCTTTCGCTTGTTAACTGAAAGGTTGGTGGTTCAAGCCCACCCAAGGATGATATCACTATTATTGCCAGGTAATGCAGAATGCTGCACAAACGTGCAGTGCAACTGCTTCCTCGGAAAGCACTGGTGTTGTTTCACAATAGCGTCCATGCTAGACGGTGTCGTTTGATGAACGCAGTCAACCGTTTTATCAAAGGTGATATGCTTATTTGGATTGGTGTTGTTCGTCCGCAACTGCATACTGACTGCCACCCACGGACCATATAACTATTACTGCCAGGTAATGCAGAACGCTGCAAAAACGTGCAGTGCGGCTGCTGCCTCAGAATGCGATGGTGTTATTTCACAATACTCTCAATGGTAGACTTGGTCGTTTGATGAACGCAGTCAACCGTTTTATCAAGGGTGATATGCATCTTTGGGGTGGTGTTGTTCGTCTGCAACTGCATACTTACTGCCAAGTTCATTACCCACCAGTCACATATTTTAAACAATCAAGGCGGTATGGAGAGGAAGTACCAGAGCACCTCCATCCAGCCACCCGGTCCTCTCTCGA
Organism: Simochromis diagramma; assembly: GCF_900408965.1. NCBI lineage: Eukaryota > Metazoa > Chordata > Actinopteri > Cichliformes > Cichlidae > Simochromis > Simochromis diagramma. Next base: position 835,350 of record NW_024387057.1, read on the forward strand.
CGCCCCTGCTTGGCTTTACTGAGTCTCTGTTGCACAATTGTTTACCCCACAACCAAAAAGACCGGAACACCCTCCCCCAATCCCCCGTCCAGTCTCGACACCTGTGGGTTGCGTGTTATCAGTCTGTGTGGCGCAATCGGTTAGCGCTTTCGCCTGTTAACCGAAAGGTTGGTGGTTCAAGCCCACCCAGGGATGTTATCACTGTTATTGTCAAGTATTGGAGAACGCTGCACAAACGTGCAGTGCAACTGTTATGTTGGTTATAACCAACCATGTTATAACCATGTTACAACTATGTTACAACTATGTTACAACCAACCATGTTATAACCATGTTACAACTATGTTACAAACCAACCATGTTATAACCAACCATGTTATAGCCATGTTACAATCAACCATGTTATAACCAACCATGTTATAACCAACCATATGACCATGTTTTAACCAACCATGTTACAACCAACCATGTTATAACCATGTTATAACAACCATGTTATAACCACCCATGTTCTAACCAACCATGTTATAACCAACCATGTTATTACCATGTTATAACCAACCATGTTATAACCACGCATGTTATAACCAACCATGTTATAACCATGTTATAACCAACCATGTTATAACCATGTTATAACCAACCATGTTACAACCATGTTATGACCAACCATGTTACAACCACGTTATAAACATGTTATAACCAACCATATTATAACCAACCATGTTATAACCAACCATGTTATAACCAACAATGTTATAAGCATGTTATAACCAACTATGTTATAACCAACCATGCTATAACCATGTTATAACCAACTATGTTATAACCATGTTATAACCAACCATGTTATAGCCATGTTATAACCAACCATGTTATTGCCATGTTATAACCAACCATGTTATAACCATGTTATAACCAACCATGTTATAACCATGTTATAACCAACAATGTTATAACAACTATGTTATAACCATGTTATAATCAACCATGTTATTACCATATTATAACCAACCATGTTATTATCATGTTATAACCAACCATGTTATAAACATGTTATAACCAACTATGTTATAACCAAGCATGCTATAACCATGTTATAACCAACCATGTTATAACCATGTTATAACCAACCATGTTATAACCATGTTATAACCAACCATGTTATTGCCATGTTATAACCAACCATGTTATAACCAACCATATAACCATGTTATAACCAACCATGTTACAACCATGTTATAAACAACCATGTTATAACCAACCATGTTATAACCATTTTATAACCAGTCATGTTATAACCAACCATGATTATAAACCATGTTATACCCAACCATGTCTATAACAGGCTACCGGTCGTTTGATGAACGCAGTTTAACTGCTTTTATCAAGTTGGATCTGAATCTTTGGGGTGCTGTGTCTCATCCCGCAATGCATACTTGCTGCCAAGTATGTGTGACCTTACAAAGTCCACATATTTTAAACCTCAAGGCTGTAGGGAGAGGAAAGTACAAGAGCACCTCCATCCAGCCACCCGGTCCTGTCTCGACGCCCCTGCTTGGCGTTATTCAGTCTCTGTTGCACAATCGTTTAGCCCACAACCAAAAAGACCGGAACACCCTCCCCCAGTCCCCCGTCCAGTCTCGACACCTGTGGGTAGCGCGTTGTCAGTCTCTGTCGCGCAATCGGTTAGCGCGTTCGGCTGTTAACCGAAAGGTTGGTGGTTCAAGCCCACCCAGGGACGATATCACTGTTATTGTCAGGTAATGCAGAACGCTGCACCAACGTGCAGTGCGACAGTTATGTTGGTTATAACCAGGATGGTCGTTTGATGAACGCAGTCAACTGTTTTATCAAGGGTGATATGCATCTTTGGGGTACTGTTGTTCGTCCGCAACTGCATACTTGCTGCCAAGTATGTGTGACCTACAAGTCACATATTTTAAACAATCAAGGCGGTATGGAGAGGAAGTACCAGAGCACCTCCATCCAGCCACCCGGTCCTGTCTCGACGCCCCTGTTTGGCTTTACTCAGTCTCTGTTGCACAATCGTTTAGCCCACAACCAAAAAGACCGGAACACCCTCCCCCAGTCCCCCGTCCAGTCTCGACACGTGTGGGTAGCGCGTTGTCAGTCTCTGTGGCGCAATCGGTTAGCGCGTTCGGCTGTTAACCGAAAGGTTGGTGGTTCAAGCCCACCCAGGGACGATATCACTGTTATTGTCAGGTAATGCAGAACGCTGCACAAACGTGCAGTGCAACTGTTATGACAGTTATGTTGGCTATACCATGTTATAACCAACCATGTTATAACCAGGACGGTCGTTTGATGAACGCAGTCAACTGTTTTATCAAGGGTGATATGAATCTTTGGGGTGCTGTTGTTCATCCGCAACTGCATACTTGCTGCCAAGTATGTGTGACCTACAAGTCACATATTTTAAACAATCAAGGCGGTATGGAGAGGAAGTACCAGAGCACCTCCATCCAGCCACCCGGTCCTGTCTCGACGCCCCTGCATGGCGTTATTCAGTCTCTGTTGCACAATCGTTTAGCCCACAACCAAAAAGACCGGAACACCCTCCCCCAGTCCCCCGTCCAGTCTCGACACGTGTGGGTAGAGCGTTGTCAGTCTTTGTGGCGCAATCGGTTAGCGCGTTCGGCTGTTAACCGAAAGGTTGGTGGTTCAAGCCCACCCAGGGACGATATCACTGTTATTGTCAGGTAATGCAGAACGCTGCACCAACGTGCAGTGCGACAGTTATGTTGGTTATAACCAGGATGGTCGTTTGATGAACGCAGTCAACTGTTTTATCAAGGGTGATATGCATCTTTGGGGTACTGTTGTTCGTCCGCAACTGCATACTTGCTGCCAAGTATGTGTGACCTACAAGTCACATATTTTAAACAATCAAGGCGGTATGGAGAGGAAGTACCAGAGCACCTCCATCCAGCCACCCGGTCCTGTCTCGACGCCCCTGCTTGGCTTTACTCAGTCTCTGTTGCACAATCGTTTAGCCCACAACCAAAAAGACCGGAACACCCTCCCCCAGTCCCCCGTCCAGTCTCGACACGTGTGGGTAGCACGTTGTCAGTCTCTGTGGCGCAATCGGTTAGCGCGTTCGGCTGTTAACCGAAAGGTTGGTGGTTCAAGCCCACCCAGGGACGATGTCACTGTTATTGTCAGGTAATGCAGAACGCTGCACAAACGTGCAGTGCAACTGTTATGACAGTTATGTTGGCTATACCATGTTATAACCAGGACGGTCGTTTGATGAACGCAGTCAACTGTTTTATCAAGGGTGATATGAATCTTTGGGGTGCTGTTGTTCATCCGCAACTGCATACTTGCTGCCAAGTATGTGTGACCTACAAGTCACATATTTTAAACAATCAAGGCGGTATGGAGAGGAAGTACCAGAGCACCTCCATCCAGCCACCCGGTCCTGTCTCGACGCCCCTGCTTGGCGTTATTCAGTCTCTGTTGCACAATCGTTTAGCCCACAACCAAAAGACCGGAACACCCTCCCCCAGTCCCCCGTCCAGTCTCGACACGTGTGGGTAGCGCGTTGTCAGTCTCTGTGGCGCAATCGGTTAGCGCGTTCGGCTGTTAACCGAAAGGTTGGTGGTTCAAGCCCACCCAGGGACGATATCACTGTTATTGTCAGGTAATGCAGAACGCTGCACCAACGTGCAGTGCGACAGTTATGTTGGTTATAACCAGGATGGTCGTTTGATGAACGCAGTCAACTGTTTTATCAAGGGTGATATGCATCTTTGGGGTACTGTTGTTCGTCCGCAACTGCATACTTGCTGCCAAGTATGTGTGACCTACAAGTCACATATTTTAAACAATCAAGGCGGTATGGAGAGGAAGTACCAGAGCACCTCCATCCAGCCACCCGGTCCTGTCTCGACGCCCCTGCATGGCGTTATTCAGTCTCTGTTGCACAATCGTTTAGCCCACAACCAAAAAGACCGGAACACCCTCCCCCAGTCCCCCGTCCAGTCTCGACACCTGTGGGTAGCGCGTTGTCAGTCTCTGTGGCGCAATCGGTTAGCGCGTTCGGCTGTTAACCGAAAGGTTGGTGGTTCAAGCCCACCCAGGGACGATATCACTGTTATTGTCAGGTAATGCAGAACGCTGCACCAACGTGCAGTGCGACAGTTATGTTGGTTATAACCAGGATGGTCGTTTGATGAACGCAGTCAAATGTTTTATCAAGGGTGATATGCATCTTTGGGGTACTGTTGTTCGTCCGCAACTGCATACTTGCTGCCAAGTATGTGTGACCTACAAGTCACATATTTTAAACAATCAAGGCGGTATGGAGAGGAAGTACCAGAGCACCTCCATCCAGCCACCCGGTCCTGTCTCGACGCCCCTGCTTGGCGTTATTCAGTCTCTGTTGCACAATCGTTTACCCCACAACCAAAAAGACCGGAACACCCTCCCCCAGTCCCCCGTCCAGTCTCGACACCTGTGGGTAGCGCGTTGTCAGTCTTTGTGGCGCAATCGGTTAGCGCGTTCGGCTGTTAACCGAAAGGTTGGTGGTTCAAGCCCACCCAGGGACGATATCACTGTTATTGTCAGGTAATGCAGAACGCTGCACCAACGTGCAGTGCGACAGTTATGTTGGTTATAACCAGGATGGTCGTTTGATGAACGCAGTCAACTGTTTTATCAAGGGTGATATGCATCTTTGGGGTACTGTTGTTCGTCCGCAACTGCATACTTGCTGCCAAGTATGTGTGACCTACAAGTCACATATTTTAAACAATCAAGGCGGTATGGAGAGGAAGTACCAGAGCACCTCCATCCAGCCACCCGGTCCTGTCTCGACGCCCCTGCTTGGCGTTACTCAGTCTCTGTTGCACAATCGTTTAGCCCACAACCAAAAAGACCGGAACACCCTCCCCCAGTCCCCCGTCCAGTCTCGACACGTGTGGGTAGCGCGTTGTCAGTCTCTGTGGCGCAATCGGTTAGCGCGTTCGGCTGTTAACCGAAAGGTTGGTGGTTCAAGCCCACCCAGGGACGATATCACTGTTATTGTCAGGTAATGCAGAACGCTGCACAAACGTGCAGTGCAACTGTTATGACAGTTATGTTGGCTATACCATGTTATAACTAGCATGGTCGTTTGATGAACGCAGTCAACTGTTTTATCAAGGGTGATATGAATCTTTGGGGTGCTGTTGTTCATCCGCAACTGCATACTTGCTGCCAAGTATGTGTGACCTACAAGTCACATATTTTAAACAATCAAGGCGGTATGGAGAGGAAGTACCAGAGCACCTCCATCCAGCCACCCGGTCCTCTCTCGACGCCCCTGCTTGGCTTTACTCAGTCTCTGTTGCACAATCGTTTAGCCCACAACCAAAAAGACCGGAACACCCTCCCCCAGTCCCCCGTCCAGTCTCGACACGTGTGGGTAGCGCGTTGTCAGTCTCTGTGGCGCAATCGGTTAGCGCGTTCGGCTGTTAACCGAAAGGTTGGTGGTTCAAGCCCACCCAGGGACGATATCACTGTTATTGTCAGGTAATGCACAACGCTGCACAACGTGCAACTGTTATGACAGTTATGTTGGCTATACCATGTTATAACCAGGACGGTCGTTTGATGAACGCAGTCAACTGTTTTATCAAGGGTGATATGAATCTTTGGGGTGCTGTTGTTCATCCGCAACTGCATACTTGCTGCCAAGTATGTGTGACCTACAAGTCACATATTTTACACAATCAAGGCGGTATGGAGAGGAAGTACCAGAGCACCTCCATCCAGCCACCCGGTCCTGTCTCGACGCCCCTGCATGGCGTTATTCAGTCTCTGTTGCACAATCGTTTACCCCACAACCAAAAAGACCGGAACACCCTCCCCCAGTCCCCCGTCCAGTCTCGACACCTGTGGGTAGCGCGTTGTCAGTCTTTGTGGCGCAATCGGTTAGCGCGTTCGGCTGTTAACCGAAAGGTTGGTGGTTCAAGCCCACCCAGGGACGATATCACTGTTATTGTCAGGTAATGCAGAACGCTGCACCAACGTGCAGTGCGACAGTTATGTTGGTTATAACCAGGATGGTCGTTTGATGAACGCAGTCAACTGTTTTATCAAGGGTGATATGCATCTTTGGGGTACTGTTGTTCGTCCGCAACTGCATACTTGCTGCCAAGTATGTGTGACCTACAAGTCACATATTTTAAACAATCAAGGCGGTATGGAGAGGAAGTACCAGAGCACCTCCATCCAGCCACCCGGTCCTCTCTTGACGCCCCTGCTTGGCTTTACTCAGTCTCTGTTGCACAATCGTTTACCCCACAACCGAAAACACCGGAACACCCTCCCCCAGTCCCCCGTCCAGTCTCGACACGTGTGGGTAGCGCGTTGTCAGTCTCTGTGGCGCAATCGGTTAGCGCGTTCGGCTGTTAACCGAAAGGTTGGTGGTTCAAGCCCACCCAGGGACGATATCACTGTTATTGTCAGGTAATGCAGAACGCTGCACAAACGTGCAGTGCAACTGTTATGACAGTTATGTTGGTTATAACCATGTTATAACGAGGACGGTCGTTTGATGAACGCAGTCAACTGTTTTATCAAGGGTGATATGAATCTTTGGGGTGCTGTTGTTCATCCGCAACTGCATACTTGCTGCCAAGTATGTGTGACCTACAAGTCACATATTTTAAACAATCAAGGCGGTATGGAGAGGAAGTACCAGAGCACCTCCATCCAGCCACCCGGTCCTGTCTCGACGCCCCTGCTTGGCGTTATTCAGTCTCTGTTGCACAATCGTTTAGCCCACAACCAAAAAGACCGGAACACCCTCCCCCAGTCCCCCGTCCAGTCTCGACACGTGTGGGTAGCGCGTTGTCAGTCTCTGTGGCGCAATCGGTTAGCGCGTTCGGCTGTTAACCGAAAGGTTGGTGGTTCAAGCCCACCCAGGGACGATATCACTGTTATTGTCAGGTAATGCAGAACGCTGCACCAACGTGCAGTGCGTACAGTTATGTTGGTTATTAACCAGGATGGTCGTTTGATGAACGCAGTCAACTGTTTTATCAAGGGTGATATGCATCTTTGGGGTACTGTTGTTCATCCGCAACTGCATACTTGCTGCCAAGTATGTGTGACCTACAAGTCACATATTTTAAACAATCAAGGCGGTATGGAGAGGAAGTACCAGAGCACCTCCATCCAGCCACCCGGTCCTCTCTCGACGCCCCTGTTTGGCTTTACTCAGTCTCTGTTGCACAATCGTTTAGCCCACAACCAAAAAGACCGGAACACCCTCCCCCAGTCCCCCGTCCAGTCTCGACACGTGTGGGTAGCGCGTTGTCAGTCTCTGTGGCGCAATCGGTTAGCGCGTTCGGCTGTTAACCGAAAGGTTGGTGGTTCAAGCCCACCCAGGGACGATGTCACTGTTATTGTCAGGTAATGCAGAACGCTGCACCAACGTGCAGTGCGACAGTTATGTTGGTTATAACCAGGATGGTCGTTTGATGAACGCAGTCAACTGTTTTATCAAGGGTGATATGCATCTTTGGGGTACTGTTGTTCGTCCGCAACTGCATACTTGCTGCCAAGTATGTGTGACCTACAAGTCACATATTTTAAACAATCAAGGCGGTATGGAGAGGAAGTACCAGAGCACCTCCATCCAGCCACCCGGTCCTGTCTCGACGCCCCTGCTTGGCTTTACTCAGTCTCTGTTGCACAATCGTTTAGCCCACAACCAAAAAGACCGGAACACCCTCCCCCAGTCCCCCGTCCAGTCTCGACACGTGTGGGTAGCGCGTTGTCAGTCTCTGTGGCGCAATCGGTTAGCGCGTTCGGCTGTTAACCGAAAGGTTGGTGGTTCAAGCCCACCCAGGGACGATATCACTGTTATTGTCAGGTAATGCAGAACGCTGCACAAACGTGCAGTGCAACTGTATGACAGTTATGTTGGTATACCATGTTATAACCAGGACGGTCGTTTGATGAACGCAGTCAACTGTTTTATCAAGGGTGATATGAATCTTTGGGGTGCTGTTGTTCATCCGCAACTGCATACTTGCTGCCAAGTATGTGTGACCTACAAGTCACATATTTTAAACAATCAAGGCGGTATGGAGAGGAAGTACCAGAGCACCTCCATCCAGCCACCCGGTCCTGTCTCGACGCCCCTGCTTGGCGTTACTTCAGTCTCTGTTGCACAATCGTTTAGCCCACAACCAAAAAGACCGGAACACCCTCCCCCAGTCCCCCGTCCAGTCTCGACACGTGTGGGTAGCGCGTTGTCAGTCTCTGTGGCGCAATCGGTTAGCGCGTTCGGCTGTTAACCGAAAGGTTGGTGGTTCAAGCCCACCCAGGGACGATATCACTGTTATTGTCAGGTAATGCAGAACGCTGCACAACGTGCAGTGCAACTGTATGACAGTTATGTTGGTATACCATGTTATAACCAGGTATACGGTCGTTTGATGAACGCAGTCAACTGTTTTATCAAGGGTGATATGAATCTTTGGGGTGCTGTTGTTCATCCGCAACTGCATACTTGCTGCCAAGTATGTGTGACCTACAAGTCACATATTTTAAACAATCAAGGCGGTATGGAGAGGAAGTACCAGAGCACCTCCATCCAGCCACCCGGTCCTGTCTCGACGCCCCTGCTTGGCGTTATTCAGTCTCTGTTGCACAATCGTTTAGCCCACAACCAAAAAGACCGGAACACCCTCCCCCAGTCCCCCGTCCAGTCTCGACACCTGTGGGTAGCGCGTTGTCAGTCTCTGTGGCGCAATCGGTTAGCGCGTTCGGCTGTTAACCGAAAGGTTGGTGGTTCAAGCCCACCCAGGGACGATGTCACTGTTATTGTCAGGTAATGCAGAACGCTGCACAAACGTGCAGTGCAACTGTTATGACAGTTATGTTGGTTATACCATGTTATAACCAACCATGTTATAACCAGGACGGTCGTTTGATGAACGCAGTCAACTGTTTTATCAAGGGTGATATGAATCTTTGGGGTGCTGTTGTTCATCCGCAACTGCATACTTGCTGCCAAGTATGTGTGACCTACAAGTCACATATTTTAAACAATCAAGGCGGTATGGAGAGGAAGTACCAGAGCACCTCCATCCAGCCACCCGGTCCTGTCTCGACGCCCCTGCTTGGCGTTATTCAGTCTCTGTTGCACAATCGTTTACCCCACAACCAAAAAGACCGGAACACCCTCCCCCAGTCCCCCGTCCAGTCTCGACACCTGTGGGTAGCGCGTTGTCAGTCTCTGTGGCGCAATCGGTTAGCGCGTTCGGCTGTTAACCGAAAGGTTGGTGGTTCAAGCCCACCCAGGGACGATATCACTGTTATTGTCAGGTAATGCAGAACGCTGCACAACCGTGCAGTGCAACTGTTATGACAGTTATGTTGGCTATACCATGTTATAACCAACCATGTTATAACCAGGACGGCCGTTTGATGAACGCAGTCAACTGTTTTATCAAGGGTGATATGAATCTTTGGGGTGCTGTTGTTCATCCGCAACTGCATACTTGCTGCCAAGTATGTGTGACCTACAAGTCACATATTTTAAACAATCAAGGCGCAAGGATGACACGCAAATTCGGAAAGATTCTGAGGCTGATACGTAGGAACCAGACACTTCATTTGATCCAAGCCCCCAAACTCAGCCAGTAGCCCGGCTAGCTCAGTCGGTAGAGCATGAGACTCTTAATCTCAGGGTCGTGGGTTCGAGCCCCACGTTGGGCGCTTGAAATTTTCTTTTTTCTTTTCCTACCATATTCGGAGAAGTAGTTCATAAGTGTTACTTAATTTAAAAGAAATAAATCCATTAGTTTGAATTTATTAAAACAGAAACATTTCAATATGTGTTTGTGAAATACCAAATCGTGTAGTGGTACAGTAAAAGTAAATTCTTACTATGTCTTTAAGCTGTGCTTCACACGTGGTTTAGATATGGATCCCAAAGGTTGATTCTGTTCATCTGTTTCTCCCACTGAAAACGCTATATGCAGATGAACAACATCAACCTTTTGTGATTTATTTACCTGAATGATTGAGTATGCATCAAGACATTTGAATTCAAAATACATCTCAAGCAGTTACATGCAGGATACCTTTCCTTGTCTCAGTGTTTCTGATTCCAGCTCTCCCCCGTTGCATTACAAACATCTTTAATCTTTTACAGTGAGGCTGGAATAAAAATCAACGTCCCTGGGTGGGCTCGAACCACCAACCTTTCGGTTAACAGCCGAACGCGCTAACCGATTGCGCCACAGAGACGACATGGTACAGGCTTGATTGTTTCCCTTCCCCCGTTGTTGAGCGCACACACAGCAATACTGTGGCAAAGCTAGTGAAACGCCACATATTGTCTCTATGGCGCAATCGGTTTGCGCGTTCGGCTGCTAAACGAAAGGTTGGTGGTTCGAACCCACTCAGGGACGATGCTGCTCCTTTTATTTGATGTTTTTGCGACAAGACAAGCAAAAACGGGAAAATAAAAATGGAGGAACGCCACAAGCGCTCAAGTGAGGGGGATGGGCAGCAGCAGAAAGGGAAGGCAGGAGACTGCAGTTTCTCTGTAATTACCTTTCAAATTTAATAAAACTGGCAACTCACACTGGATAGTAAAAGCGGAAATACAGTATTTCTGTAATTTTAGAGTAATTTTCTATATTGTGAATAACGTTTTACAAGGGGGGAAAGGGTGGGGGTCCAGAAATTACTACAAAGGTTTGTAAAGTTGCATTAATCCAAAGACATGAAGAAAAAGAAAGAAAAAACAACAAAAAAACGTGTCGTCCCTGGGTGGGCTCGAACCACCAACCTTTCGGTTAACAGCCGAACGCGCTAACCGATTGCGCCACAGAGACCACATGGAAAATATCACGGAGTTACTCATTTTGAAAGTTACAAGGGGTAGTATATAGCTTTTTTTTAATAGTTCTTTTTTTCAAACATGGAAGGCAGATCATGTGGTCACTGAAGAAAAAAAATTAAGGTGATGACACCTGGGCTTAAAAACGCTGCGCCCAACGTGGGGCTCGAACCCACGACCCTGAGATTAAGAGTCTCATGCTCTACCGACTGAGCTAGCCGGGCTGATGAATGTTGACAGAATAATAAGTAGACTAAGTATTATGAATTAACACATGGAAAGTGTTGTGTTAGAGCCTCCTCGATATCTTTACATTTTAAAATAGTGAGCTCTGTTAAATTAAAACGCTGCCATTCCTTCCAATCACGCCCATCCAAGTTTCACTGTAGTTGCCCATGTGAACATTGAAGTCTTCCAGTAGAACAACAGTCACCAGATGAGGTGCTCTCCAGCACCCCACCCAGTTACAAGAAGGCTGGGTACTCCGAATTGTTGTTTGGCGCACAAGTACTAACAACAGTCAGGACCCGTTTCCCAACCCGAAGGCGGAGGTAAGTGACCCTCTTGTCCACTTTTGAAATGCGCTGTTAAAAAGAAAAGGGACCACTGTGATCCGTTAACATCTTTTGCAGTGACATCTCTGCTTTTAAGATTAGGCTTAAAACTTTCCTTTTTTGCTAAAGCATATAGTTAGGGCTGGATCAGGTGATCCTGAATCCTCCCTTAGTTATGCTGCAATAGACATAGGCTGCCGGGGGATTCCCATGATGCATTGAGTTTTTCCTTTCCAGTTACCTTTCTCACTCACTATGTGTTAATAGACCTCTCTGCATTGAATCGTACCTGCTATTAATCTCTGTCTCTCTTCCACAGTGTGTCTTTATCCTGTTTGCCTTCTGCCATCTGCAGCAACCGGCTGCCCCTCCCTGAGCCTGCTTCTGCCGGAGGTTTCTTCCCGTTAAAAGGGAGTTTTTCCTTCCCACTGTCGCCAAAGTGCCTGCTTATAGGGGGTGAAATTATTGCTGGGTTTTTCTCTGTATCTATTATCGTAGGATCTACTGTACAATATAAAGCACCTTGAAGTGACTGTTGTTGTGATTTAACGCTATATAAATAAAATTTAATTGAATTGACATGTTTTCAAATCATATTTATCATTGTTGTTATCAGTGTTTTTCTTCTTCCTTGTCTGTTTTGATATAACGTGTAATGTTATGTAAGATGCAAAGTGCCTTAAGCCATGATTGTTTATTAAAGAATATGATAAATGCTTTCAAATGCCTTTTTTATTAGTTTTTGACGTTTTCCACTAATCTGTTCTCAAATTTAAAATTTACACGTGTGAAAGGTCAAATTTTAGTGTATCGCGCCAATTTAACGTGACTGTAAAAGCTAGCTAAAACTGCAAGTTTACGGTGTCGCATCTACGTGGCAGCCTTCAGTCACCAGTTATTAACCTGACATTAACATTAGTATTGTTTTCCAACAAACTCTAAACAGTTCAACTGAAACACATCACTAAATTCTTCTATGTTCGCCATAATCTGACCTTAAGGTTGGCTGGCTGAAAACTTAAACTTGAGCTTACCGACTTTCACGCGCTCGGTGTGGGTGTTTATTTGCCATACAGGAAATAAACAACAAATACAAAAATAATAATAAAAGAAAGGTAGGGGGAACAACTTCACCTTGGTTAATAATTTAACGTCGTTTAACAAGGTTTACCGACACTTAAGAACAGGATGACACCTTCTCGTCAAGCACGTTTTCCTCTGTTCGCGGAGGAGGATTAATGCAAGGGTGCAGCATGGTAAAGAGTTCTAAACCACGTCTTTTGCGAAATGTTGTCTGGGGACCACCACCGGCCAGAGGGCCACTTTGGATCCGCCCGGCCATGTCATAAATAAAAGCAGCATAATGTTATTGAATGACAAAGCAAATGACTGCACGTGCGCACCAAGGTTTAACTTGTTTACCACAGAAAGCGTGCAACATGTCATGATTCCTCTGTGCATCAGCTAAGCATGTTTTCTTTATGGTGTGCATTTTAAGTATCTGTAATCCTGTCTGAGCCTTTTAACGTCAGTCCAGTGACTAAATGGTCTTGGGAAGATGACCGTCTCTGATGCTCCACGTGAAGCATACAGGACCAATACAATGCAGTGAAATGAAGTAGTAGTGCTAATAAACTGGGGTTTTAGGACAGTGGGTCAGTACTACTAACTAACATTTGTTTGTTTGGTTTAAGTTTGGCCGGCAGCTGTGATGTTTGAAGACATATCTTTTAATAAAACCAAGTTAAATCAAGCGATGTAATGTGTATCTGCAATAAAAACACATCTTCAGAGTCAGGGACAGAACTTCATTTAGAGTTTGCCCATGCGCAGAAAGCACTGCCAGATGGCGCTATCCGCTACAGTAAACCCCGAGGATGAAAGAGGAGACTGGGAGTGTTTTACAGCCAGCTTTGACTGTCACTCTTTTGCAGCACATAGAGTAGAGAGGAACGTTTCTGCTTTTGCACCACCGCCTTTTTCGCCTTTGTAAAATATAGACTTGGAAGCGCAACACCCGCAGCCGCACCACGTGACCAAATGCGGAAATCATCCGACTGAGGAAAGTAGAACCGGAGGCGAGAGGTGAGGGTTTGGTGCCCGCCTGATTTTCAGAGAGGCTTTTGCTGCTGCTGCTGCTACGTGTTTCGGAGAAGGTTTCCACTTAACCCCACGGTTAAATGTACGACTTCCGTATGGTGTGAGTAAAGGTAAGCAACAAGGAAGCAAAACAAAAGAAAGCCCCGACCGTTTGTGAAACGCGGTAACTTTTTAAGAGGAAAGCAACAAACCACCTGGCTGGTTGGCTGGATGAGGAGGGAGTCTTTGTGTAGACAGACGTGCAATTGTAGTAATTGTCGATGCTGCACGCTTTACTCACTGTGACGACTGTGTGATAATTCTAGTGTTACTACAAAGAAGTGGACCAGAGAAACTAACAGAGCCCCTTATTTGTGACCTCACCTCTGCACATTTAGCTCCTAATGCTTCATGTTTTGTGTAAAAGTCATTCTTGCTTCTTCTTCCACTTGTACTTTCTTTGTTGCTCTGCAGAAAAAGCTCGGGGAAAAACCAGCATGGCTGTGGCTGAGTTTGGGTGTAAGAGTTTTAATGGTCTGCATTTAAAGCTGTATTCATAAAGCAACATAAAATCCATCAGCACAAATTTAGATGCAAGTGGTGCCTTTAAAAGCGATTAAATGAGACTTGACAGAGTCTTTGAAAGCTTCTGAGTTAAAAAAAAAAAAGAGTAGTCCTTTGAATAACTCGTACAAACACATAAAAGCTTAAGAAAATATCACTCACTGCCAGCTAAGCTGTCTCATATTTCAAATACCAACATTCACTTCATAATTCATGCATCAGTGTAATTTTGTGCTGTGGTGGCTTCCACGTGCAGCAAAAAGTGTGAGAGAGGTCCACAACTTCGGTCACGTAATAGTGTAGTCAGGACATGCTAACTAATATCATGTATATATCTATCCACTTAGCACTTTTAATTCTTATTCTTATTTTTATATTTTTATGACAGTATGTTGCACTGAAGCACCGCAGCAATTTCCTAATGTTGTAAACCTCCTCAACATCTGGCAATAAACCCTTTCTGATTCTGATTCTGATTCTGATTCTGGTTATGGTTCCCGTTGCTGCCAGTTTGTTCCTGTTTTACAGGGAGCAAATCACCTCCTTAAAATAACAAGTACCTGTTGCTGCTCTCTGTGGCATCTGCAGTTTTAATTTATGGGCCGTGGTGCAGAGCTGTGACAGCATTGACGGTGACAAAGCCTGGCTGGGCTTAGTGGTTTAAATGAGGGGTCATGCATATAAATGAGGTTTGCCCTTTGAAGAAACAAGGCCTTGCAATTTCACAGGTTGAGTCAGTGTGGAAATACAGCAACAGGTGATGAGCCACAAAATTAAAACTGCTGAAGCAAATGGCATTGATTTATGTTATTGCAAGACAGTCTTTTGCAGGGAAAGTCTGGGGTTCATATGGATGTTACTTAACACCTACTAGGGCTGTGCGATATGACCAAAATATCATATCCCGATATTAAGACATCTACGGTACGATATAAATCACAAAAATGTAACATTTTCTGTAAATTCTGTGAATCTCGGGCAGCTCGACTTGCGTGAAGTGTTTCCAGCTGGGCGTCGCGTACCTGGAGTCGATTGTTTTAACTGATGCATGAAACTATACATTTTTAGACATAAGTTGTTAAAGCCGCCGTTTTCTTTGTGAGTATTTATTACATGGCGTGCTGCGGGGAAAAGCCTGTTCTAACGTTTGAGTCTAAGGTTTATTTTTTAGCACCTGACTGCTCTTTTTTGCTTCTCATCCGTAAACACTGCATCTTTCACATGATTCAGTTTATTTTGAAAAGTCTCAACAGGATCTTGAGCTTTATTGTGAAAGGTTTATGTGGAACAAGCGGACACGCGGTGGTTTTACCGTCGTTGTTGCTAACGACAAAGCATAGAAACAAAGGCTTGTCTGTCTGTAGTGTGGTTATATTAAATGTAAGAGAAAGAGGGAACTTTAAGAAATTAATATCGCCACTACAGTGACCATCAAAATAATGAAAAAATATTGCCGTAATCAGTTTGTTTCGAGACACCACAAAACAAACAACAGCGTAAAATGAAACGATAGACGTTTTTATATCGTCATCCGATATATATCGTTATATCGAACAGCCCTAACACCTACCTAAACATTGCTGTAGACCACCCACATGTTTACTGCTGCGAATATTTTCAGTATTTAGTAACTTTGTGTAATTAACAGTGACATTTGTTTTCTTAGCCCCACCTGCCATGAATGCATGACATTGTATAGCATTGCATTGTCCTACTTGCCTTGCTTAGAAACACATTTATAAAGAATCCAGTACCCCCAAGTTTTAAGCAAATAGCAGTAACTCTTTAGTAGCTCTCTGTGAAATCCCAGCGTATTGCAGAAGAAAAAGATCATGTAATTTATTGCAACCTGGGATCTGTTTTTGCAGGTTTTAACAAAATGACTGTGAGCATAACAAAATTATATACTAGTCAAATTAAAACTTGTGAACTTTGTGACTGCATAACAGTGAAGTGAAACAGTGCAAGGAACGCAGTGTTAGTCATATGGTCTGACAGGTTGTGACCAAGCCAACAGTTTAGTCACATATCTGAAACTTGTCACAGCAGGATGTCCTTAATAATTAGTCATTAGGCAGGCACGGTTTGAGTACAGTAGGTCAAACTGGAGTAAAGAAGATGAAGACAGATATTAACAACAGTCTTACAGCAGGTTAAAGAATAATCTGACCATTCACATTTTTTTCCCTGTGCTTTGTTTAAAACCTGCCCAGTTGTGTTCCACCACAACAAAAACACAAGTATAAACCTAGAATAAGCTATATGTTGTGGTATTTTACGTGACACAGATCACCCAACACATCCATGTAAACACTTTTTAACCTTGTAAAATTTTGTGTATCTATCCAGTCATATATACCTAATGTGTCACCACCCTGATTCTACAGCTCAAAGTGTGCACATTTGAATCCCATCAGTGGCTTTCTAATCTTAGCGACCCATTTAGGTGCTTGAAACAGGACTGGTATTTTGCCCCACTAAAAGTGGATCATTGTCTGATTTCTGCAGCACTCTCAGTGGATGTGACACTGTAAAATTTCTGTTCCAGGCTGTTACACCCTTACTTTACCATTTGCAGCAAGAAAAGTGTCGAGTCTGGCATTGGTCCTCACTTGGTCCACTTTTATTTCTCCCTTTGGCTAAAAAAGCAGTAAGTGCAAAGCAAGTGGGATTCTTGGGGTCATTTGTCTCACAGACCTCATCGGTTCCTTTAGAAATTATTTAAAGGGACTTAGCGACTTCTAAGAACAAGGTCAGACTTGGCAAATCTTTTATTTTGGACAGGAACCTTTACTAGGGCTGATTAAACGTCAGCAGCATTTGTTTTTTGACAATTCCAAACTGGAATACAATTTTTTTTCTGTTAAAAATGGGCAAAAAAAAGCATTTAACATGCATGTGAGTCATTTTTCTGTCTGAGCTGAGATTAGTTATTATCATGACATAAAGAGTCTCAAATTAATGAGCTTAAATTTTCTTGCAGCCTGGTGGAACAAACCTGTGGCCCATCTCAACTGACCCCTGATGTCTTAGAAGTAAAACTTTTAAAAAATGAATAAAAGCTGTAGCTTCAGCAGGGCGCTTGTGATGCGAAAGGAGACACACACGTTTTTTCTTAAATCTGTAAACAAATCCTGCTAAATGTCACCTGTTACTGCACTAATTCTGTTCTGGAGCTTTAAGAAGTTAACAGTGTAGCAGCACAAGATCCAGTTTTCGACCAGCTTCGGGCTCGAGTGACCCTCCAGCTCACAGAAGGTTTTCAGAGCAGATTGGCAAGTACAATTCACTGCACAATCTGATATCTTGGTTTGATTGTGTCACCTCAGACAGATGAAAGCAAATAAATAAAGCACTTAATATTCTTGGTGGTATTATGGGTACTGCTGTATGTATGTACAAAAATGTGCACGTAAATAACAAATATTAGCCGAGCTTTTTTTCCCCTTCGTGATGTGGGTCTCTACTGTGATGACATTGACACTTGAGTAAATTACACAGACCATTGGAGAAAATGGTTTCATATTGATGATTTGTATCTGTGACTGCTTGTTTTCAATCCATTCATGTGCTATAATATATGAATGTACTGTATCAAGCATTTAGGTTTATTATTGTCAGACTGACACAGAAAAACCAACATTTTCTACCAGAGTTTTTGTTGTTTAGATCAACGGCTCAGGCTTATTTTAAAGTTTTCGGTCCTATCTACTCCAATTTATGGATTTCAACATTTCTTTCTTTTTGGTTGTTTTACTGTTTACTGTACCAAAGTCAGTGTTGCCCTACCCTGCTCTGAACTTACTACAGTAAAAATAAAACATGTTCACTGTCACCATTTAGTGTTTCCTCAGTGAGAAAACTCATCAAGTTTTGTGCTCACAGGGGGAAAAAACTTCTTCCATGTCCTCTCTTGAAATATAAAGTTTCAAAATGATGTATGAAGATGTGCGTGGGTGTGAGAGGGAATATTATTGTGTAATGAGAATAAAGGCTTTCAATTCAATTTCAATTCAATTTTTTTCTGTAATGTAGGCCTAAAATGATAAAGTGTTAAAGCAATGAGGGAACTTTTTTTTAGCATTATTATTATTTTTTTTAAAGTGGCACTCACGTGCTTCCATACTTTTCATAAAACATCCTTTTGTACTAATAATAGCATTAGCTGCTCCAAATCTTAACACCTGACTTAACTTAAAAATTGTGTCACCAGGTCAAATAATTGGATGCACTACAAATGCCACTTCTAAAAAAATTCTATAGCAATGTCACAAGTTCTTGCACCTGTTGGTTAAAATTATTTAAAGCTGCTGCTTGTTGAACTCTGTCAGGCCTGCTGGTTATTGTTGTATAACAGCAGTACTGCCTGAAAATAAGACTGCTATCTTTGAGTGTTATCGTAGTAGTATATTAAATAGACCTGCATGCTATGTCTTTCATGTACTGGCTATGACTACCTTGTGCTGCACTGTACTTTGCATAAATATAGTTAAAGTTTCTCCGTGTTTATAAGAAGAGTAGTGATGAAGATTTTCCATCTGTGCGAAGCCCACTGGCAGCAGCAGCCTCAGCCCCTAGCTAATCCTCTTAGACTGTTTTGTTGTTTTCCTTTAATTGAAGTCTCTGTCGGGAGTCTCTGGTTCTCCTGGCTTGACTAGTACAGGACAGCTGTGCTCTCAGCTGAAATACACGCTAACGGGGGGTTGAGGATTTAGGAACAAGCACAGGGAGTCCAGCCATTATTTCACTGTTTTTACTTTTCGCTCATGTAAATCTTTGTAAATCTTCCTCTTGTTTTCTGTTGTCACCCCCTTGTGTGATTGCCTCCTAACTTCTTAACTTTTCTTTTTTTTCCTTTTTTTTTGCAGAGTTGTTTTGAGGTCGGACTGCTGAGATGACAAGGCTGTGACAGTGTGTGACTAAGTGTGTCTGTATTGGACTCATTCCTGTGAGATGGCTACTGCAAAGAAAAGTGAGTGTATACTGTTGTATGCATTATTTAAATGTACTTCTAAGTCATTCTGTAGTAATGTGCCAGATGATGGTGTGATTGCCTGCAATTTTTAGAAACAGGAAATGCCCACTTTAAACTGGTGAGACAGACAGACAAACAGCAACGGCTGTAATATTCAACATATAGGCAGCCCACACTAACCCGAGATTCGAATGTTTTTGTTTTTTTAAGTTCTACTGAATAACTCAGTCGTGTGGCAACAGACTGCAAAAATAATTTGCATAAAGTTATTTGGGAAGGGGGGAGGTACTGAAAGAGGAAACCAGTTTGCTGATACATTTGGTACAGGAAATCACGCACAGTCATATGAAAAACTGAGTACACACAAGTTGTAAGTTGTAAATTTGCTGCTGTACGTGTTGTGTGACTCACTTTGGGCTAAGCGTTAGCTGTCACACAGACGGCCTCACATTTTGTTCTAGAATACGTTGGTATATAGAGAAGTGCATGGTCGACTCGGTGATTGCAAGGTGTCCAGGTCCTGTGACTGAAAATCAAGCCCAAATCATCATGCCTCCACCACCATGCTGACATTTGGTATGCTGTGTTTGTGCTGTGTATGTTTGGTTTTCTCCTAACGTGGTGCTGTGTATTATGGCCAAACACTTCCACTTTGTCATATCTGTCCAAAACACATTTTCCTGTAATTCCTGTTCAGATGCTACAGCCGAGTTGGCTTATTCTTTTTAGAGAGACGATGCTTTTTCTTGCTAACCCCTCCAAACAAGCCATACTTGTTAAGTCTTTGTCTAATATGATGAACTTTAACTTTTTCATGCACTTTAACATTTAACATGCCACTGAGGCCTGTAATGTTTGAATGTCGCACTTGTTGTTTTTTCTGAGCAGGTTCTCTGAGCGTTACATGGTCTGACCATGAGGCTAATTTGCTTACATTGTGGCTTTGTGTTAACATATACCTGAGTGCTCCAGACCAGCAGACTGCCAAAACTTCTGCTTTTATAGAGGTGCTCACAGTTGCTGATGATCAGTTAATCAAACGGATTTGATTAGGAATATCTAAACTGCTACTTGCCCTCTTAAGTAAGTAAGGGGTAAGTAAGGGTTTGTTTTTCACAGGAAAGGATAGGAAAGGAAATGGTGAGTAGTCGTGTGAAACTTTCATTTTCACATTACTATATATAGATGCGTAAAAAAAAAAAACCCAAACAAAAAAAACAGTTTTACTCATCTTGGACATGAGCTACAGTTTTAGATGCTTCATATTTGGCTAACTGACGTAGCACCCCATATGGAAAAGAAATAGTAAAAACATATATGATTTACTCATGAAAGTGGCCACTTTCTCATTACTTTCATATATTTTTTTAGTAAGTATACAAAACATACAAGTTTCATTATATAATTTTTCAAGGGATCTTATATGTGTTTTCACCCTTGTATGCTTTTCATACAAGTTTCATACAAGACAGATAAAAACTTTATAAGATTTATATATATCTTTTCCATATGGGACTTCTTCTGTATTCATTGTTTATTAGAAGGTAAACGAAAGGAAAAAAATAGAGTAACTAATTCCCTGTTAGAATTCATGATGACGCATAACCACAGATTAACCATTTCAGCCATGACACAGCCTGACTTAAATTATTTTTTTGATTGAAAAGCAGAAATGGTACAGTGAGGCATGCCAGGGAACAATGACTATGTGTTTATCTCTATGAAAACTTAATCTCCTTCCCAGTAGTTATGGATACTTGTTGCCTTCACAGACCACTTTGCAGACCTTTGTTAGGTTCACTGATGGCTGGTTTTACAGGGTTTGGATTGGCTCAGATATCACAGGAAGAGTGTCTCTTAGAAGTTGTTACATTTAGTACAGTAAAAGTATTTTATAATAAGCAGTAAAAATTTTACTGTGGAGATTTCAATCATTTTCTTTTGTCCTTTGAACATTGCCGTGTGCGAGTATCTGTGGTAATCTGTAACACACAAAATGTTATTGTTGTTGTTTGTTTTTTAAAAATCTTTTCCCAGGAGGATTTTGTAAATTACTGTGCGCTTTCATCTGCTGCATATCAGCGGGATCAGTCTCCCTCAGTTGTCTTCATATGAAATTTTATATTTGTTGTAGCTTGGACCACTTCATGGGCTTGGACACGTCTGTGTTACTTAGGGCCGAGGTCAGTGGATATAAAGGTGACAGAAAAGAAGCTAAAAGAAGACAGGAAGACATAGATGAGCGTGTGTGATCGCACTTTAACCATGCCCAGCAGTGTGCTGAAAGCAAAATTGAAGTTTTTTTTTCTCTTCTCCCCACAAAGAGTGCTACTAAATGTGGTAATATAACCAAATGTGAGAGTCTCAGGTGGGTCATATCAGAGTTGTTACCAAATATTGAAGCTTGCAGTTTGTTGGTGTGATGTTAACAGTAGACACTGGTAATATTTTTTATCTTTTTATTAACTGCAGTTTTTTTCATTAATAACAGCTGATTGGGTTTTTTGTTTTTTGTTTTTTGCAATTTTTGGAGGTAATGATATTTTACGTCCAGTCTGCAAACACTGCACTTGATTCCTAAACCCACCAGGATTAGACTGATAGGCTAACAGCCTACAGTAATATTCAGCAAAGCAGAAAGGGACATGCTGACAGGCAGATTAGTGGAAGGACATAAGTAGATGTATATTAATCTGAAATAAGCCAGTTGAGCAGGGCTGCGTGTTAATTTGTGTGTACACATTCTTTTTTTGTGCTAACTCGGGGATATGAGACCAGTGTAAACAGTGCCAGCTCTCAGTATTGTGATAATGATAGGCTTAGGGTTTGGCTCAGATCTGAGCCTTTGATGCAGTTCTTGTATGTGAAAGTACCTCAAATACACACGAAATGCTTGTGTTAAAGAGGTTATCTGTAAATAGGTTTTCAGTCAAATGCAATTTAAATATATATAATCAAAGGTTAATTTATTTAAATAATTCATCATTAAGAAAAATGTGCTTGGTCTAGTAAATTTCATTTGACCAGATTAAATTAAATGTAAGTACATTGTACTTATGTAACAAAAATTATATGGGGAATAACTTAAAGTCGGCAATCTGGGCAGATATATTTTTTTGAGTGTCTTTAACAAAGAATTGCCTTTGTTGATCTTTGTGAGTGGATTCATTAGTGAAAGAAATTACCGCCAAGTCTGTCTGGATGAGTAGATCTTTAGCATTCATAGGAACATGACACCAGATGAATGATAAAACTGAAAAGTGTTTATGAATGAGCTATTTTAGATGTACAGGCCTCTGGAAGTTACAGTTTTAAATCAGCAATGGAGGTGATGGATGGCTGCAGCATTTCTTTTGGCATGAGTGGATCACCCTGTTGAAGAAGATTAGCATTTTAGAGGGTTATAAAATCTTTTTTGATAAAAATCTAGAAGCCTGTTTACATAAAAACACAAGTAAACACGTTAGCTGTGAGCTACAGATGCATTTTTGGTATGATCCAGGGGTTAAAGCGGGATTTGGACAGCTCTAACAGCAGCTCAGATAACAACCATAGATATATATTTGTTTGTCTTAGTGGCTTTGTTAGATTTGTTTTGTTTGTGTAGAGGCTGTGTGATCTGCTGACCTTTTTTTTGCTGCTGTGGCTCTGAGGTTTATGGATCTTTGTGGATTTAGGCAGCTGCATTGTATAATATATCAGCAGATATTACTCAGGCTGGGACACTAGCTTGAGTGATATCTGCCTAGCTGTAGTATGAAATTGGAATTTGGCAACAGATAGTGAAGAACATCAGCTTAAATTCAAACGAATGAGTGAAAACCCTGACCTAACCAAACAGTGAGCGCTTCATGTATAATGTTGTATAATGTATATCATGTATAATGATCGCCTTACCAAGATGGCGCCGCGTATGGATGCCCTGGTGCTTCAGTGCGTTACTTTTGTTTTGTTTTTGTGCATTTCTTCTGTGTCTGGGCACTCCTCTGGATACTCTTACACCAGAGAAGAGCTCCTTAACTACAGGACTACAACGCCTGTGGATTTATTTCCAATATTTGTCGCATCTGCGGCAGATTTACTGCTGACTCTGACCAGGAAAGCGAGACGCCGAAAGAGAGGGAAGCGAGCCGGCGCACTCGTGCGTTTGAGGAGACGCGGACTGCGAACTGCTCTTCCTGGGATCTTCCTTTCTAATGTACGCTCACTCGGGAATAAGATTGACGAACTGGCCCTGATGAGAAGCATGAACAGAGACTTTGCCTCCTCCTGTGTCTTATGTTTTACGGAGTCGTGGCTCAGTAAGAACATCCCAGACTGCGCGCTCAAGCTGGAGGGCTTCCATCTGCTGCGCGCGGACCGGCAGGCCGCTCTCTCCGGTAAGTCCAAAGGTGGAGGTGTCTGCTTCTACATCAATAGTGGCTGGTGCACAGATGTGACAGTGATTGCTCAGCACTGCTCTTCCTCTCTGGAATATCTTTTTATCCACTGCAAACCGTTTTATTCTCCGCGGGAGTTTGCTTCATTCATCCTGGCCGCTGTTTACATCCCGCCAGACGCAGATGCGCAGGCAGCTCAGTGCGCACTCGCGGAGCAGATTCTCCACATGGAGCGGACATTCCCGGACTCTCTCATCATTGCTCTTGGGGACTTTAACAAAGCCAATCTGAGCCATGAGCTTCCGAAATATAAGCAGTATATTAAATGCCCGACCAGAGAGGAGAGGACATTGGACCACTGTTACAGCACGATCAGCGGGGCCTATCGCGCGGTGCCCCGCGCTTCACTCGGACTTTCTGACCACGTCATGATCCACCTGATCCCCGCGTACAGACAGAGGCTGAAGCTCTCCAAACCTGTCGTGAGGACTAAAAAACTGTGGAGCAACGAGGCTGTGGAGGAGCTTCGCACGTGTTTGGAGACCACAGACTGGGACACATTGAAGGCTGCTTCTAACAGCTTGGACAAGTTTACGGACACTGTCACCTCCTATATCCACTTCTGTGAGGACAGCATTGTGCCATCACGCACCAGGGTGAGTTATAACAATGACAAACCCTGGTTTACTCCTAAACTCAAAAAGCTGTGGCTGGAAAAGAGAAAGGCGTTCAGAAGCGGAGACAGGGACTGCTACAGAGAGGCCAAGTACAGGTTCACTAAAGAAGTGGACATTGCTAAACATCAGCACTCTGAGAAGATGCAGCAGCAGATCTCAGAGAATGACTCGGCCTCTGTGTGGAAAGGTTTTAGGAATATCACCAACTACAAGCCTAAAACCCCCCACTCCACTGACGACTTGCTCTTGGCCAACACCCTCAACAACTTCTACTGTCGTTTTGACGAGCCATCAGGCAGCCTTCACACCTCCAACGGCCCCAACAATAGAGGCATTTTGGACACTCATTCCCCCACCTCTCCCCCCTCCATAGAGCCATCACCACCTTCAAACTGTTCACCTACAACACCCCCCTCCTCACCCCACACAAAAGAGGATTTCACACCACCTCCTCCCACCACAACTCTTCATATTCATGAAGCAGATGTGAGGAAGCAGTTTAAGAACCTGAATGCTCGGAAAGCTCCCGGCCCAGACGGCGTGTCTCCTGCCACCCTCAGACACTGTGCAAACGAGCTGGCCCCAGTGTTTTCTGGCATTTTCAACTCCTCACTGCAGACATGTCATGTGCCTGCCTGCTTCAAGTCCTCTACCATAATCCCTGTCCCCAAGAAACCTAGGATCACTGGACTAAATGACTACAGACCTGTGGCTCTGACATCTGTGGTCATGAAGTCATTTGAGCGCCTAGTTCTCTCCCATCTCAAGACCCTCACGGCCCCCCTCCTGGACCCCCTGCAGTTTGCATACAGAGCCAACAGGTCTGTAGATGACGCCATCAACATGGCCCTACACTTCATCCTGCAGCATCTGGACTCCCCAGGAACCTACGCCAGGATCCTGTTTGTGGACTTCAGCTCTGCCTTCAACACCATCCTTCCAGACCATCTCCGAGGCAAGCTTTCCCAGATGAATGTGCCTGATCCCATCTGCCGGTGGATCACTGACTTCCTGACGGACAGGAAGCAGCATGTGAGGCTGGGAAAGAATGTCTCGGACTCTCGGACCATCAGCACCGGCTCCCCTCAGGGCTGTGTTCTTTCTCCTCTGCTCTTCTCCCTGTACACCAACTGCTGCACCTCCACCCACCAGTCTGTCAAGCTAATCAAGTTTGCAGATGACACCACCGTTATTGGGCTCATCTCAGACGGGGATGAGTCTGCCTACAGGAGGGAGGTTGAACGTCTGGTGTCCTGGTGCAGCCACAACAACCTGGTGCTGAATGCCCAGAAGACAGTGGAGATTATTGTGGACTTCAGGAAGCACACAGCTCCACTCCCCCCCATCATCCTGACTGACACCCCCATCACCTCTGTGGACTCATTCCGCTTCCTGGGTACCACCATCACCCAGGACCTGAAGTGGGAGCCCACCATCACCTCCGTCATCAAGAAAGCCCAGTAGAGGATGTACTTCCTGAGGCAGCTGAAGAAATTCAACCTGCCAACACGGACGATGATGCAGTTCTACACTGCAATCATCAAGTCCATCCTCACCTCCTCCATCACCGTGTGGTACACTGGAGCCACTATCAGGGACAAACAGAGACTGCAGCGTGTTGTGCGCTCTGCTGAGAAGGTGATTGGCTGTAGACTCCCATCTCTGCAGGACCTGTACACCTCCAGGACATTGCGGCGTGCAGCTCGGATCTCAGCTGACCCTTCTCACCCTGGACACAGTCTGTTTGACCTGCTCCCCTCAGGCAGGAGGCTCCGGTCCATTCGCACCAGAACCTCTCGCCATAAGAACAGTTTCTTCCCCTCTGCTGTTGGACACATGAACAATAACCATATGACTGTCCCCGCCACTAACACATGACCCTACGCTGTGTCACTGCATCATTCCATGTTTGGCACTGATCACCACCTGCACTCATGTATATATCTTTCTACGTAGCACTTTTAATTCTTATTCCTACTTTTATTTTTTCATGTCTATTTAAGTGCTATTTATGACACTATGTTTGCACTGAAGCACCGCAGCAATTTCCTAATGTTGTAAACCTGCTCAACATTTGGCAATAAACCCCTTTCTGATTCTGATTCTGATTCTGATGTTTACCCCACATAGCCTGTACTTAGGTGTGCCGTCCAAGTGTACTAACAGCTAGTCAAATTTCAATGACTCATTTTTTTTCCATCTGTGAGAACAGTATCATCTGTGATTTGTTTGTGTAAAAACCTCTCGTTCTTTCTTTGAACTCCTAACTGGCTCGCCAGCTTGTGGCAAACACTCATCTTTATCCATCCTCCTTTAACAAATAAAAAAAATAAAATAACCTATGACTTATTTATTACTAGTTCTATTTATTGCAGCTTTCAGTTTCTTTAAGATGATCATGCTTAATTTGCTGAGCAGTCATTGCCCTTTAAAAGTCTTCTTCAATCATCCCCTTGTGTCCTTTGAACTCAGCCGATCTGCTCTTTCATTGAATTGTATTTCTAATTATTGTTCTTTACATTTTGCATTTGTGAGACCATGTTTCACACCCCCAAAATATTAGTAGGGACATAAAAATATCAGTGGTAAATCTTAACTGTAGTAACAACCAGGGCTGGGCCATATCATATGGTCAGTGATAATAATATTATAAATATAATATAAAAAATGTCATATCATTGCTATAGCGATGCTATACAATCCCGGGCGTGTCTGAAAACACTGTGCCAGGCTCCAAACATTTAGTATCTAAAAATGAAGGTACTCTAGAAACCTCCAACAAAGCAGAGTCCTTCAAAATAGATGAGAAAACCAACCCCACCAAATATGGAAGCAGCACACTTATTTTACCACACCGCTGAGTGAAACCAGGCTATAAAAACAGCAAACACTAGCAGCATGTTTAAAGTCACTTTTATTCCTTATTGTGAAGCTCAATTTGAACTTCAAGTCATTATTAGTATGTATGCCTAAATGCATCGAGTTGCTGCAAGATAATTGGCTGATTACATATTTACAATACTGCGCAGTTGAACAAATGTACCTTATAAAGTGGCCAGCGAGTGGATCTGTAAATACACATGTAACGTCATAGTCATTTGTTAGTTTCTGAGCAAAACATTACAGCTGTTAGATTTACAACTCATGCCATTATTTTTTTTCTTAAACTGCTAATTTTTTCACATGGAGTCAAAGTTCAGGTAGACTCGCTGTAGATAAAAGCACATTTCTTAATCGGACTTTTCAAGCTATAGCATATCGTTTTGACTGTGAAAGGCTGCTTTACTGCAAAAAGTCTGCCTTTACATGAGTAATTACTCTCCCATGAAGCCCTATTGTATGAACTTCAAGGCTTCACTCAAAAAGCCTTACAGCAGGGTGAAAAGTGCTCTCATGTGATTTAGATGATTATAGTAAAGCTTAATATTTGATAGAGAGCTACGTCTTCTCAGAAAGAAAG
Source organism: Simochromis diagramma (assembly GCF_900408965.1). Taxonomy (NCBI): domain Eukaryota; kingdom Metazoa; phylum Chordata; class Actinopteri; order Cichliformes; family Cichlidae; genus Simochromis; species Simochromis diagramma. Next base: position 862,911 of record NW_024387057.1, read on the forward strand.
AAAAAAAAGCATACATATTATTGCTGAAGTTTAAATTATGTGTGGTGATCATTATATCATTGTATCCACTCACCTTCTATTTGAATAAAAAAGGAAAAAGAGAGCCCTAGGCTCTATTTTTCAAATGTTATTAAGTTTCCCACGTATATTGGTACTCTATACTCCAAAATAAGATACAAGAAATGTCTAGTAGATGTTAAAAGATTTGCTCTTGATCAGTATAAAGCATTACTCCTACAGGAGCTGATGAATTTAAGCTTATAGCTGATTCAGAAATGCATTTGTAATGGTTCTATAAAACAAATGATGATATCAGATAAAACCTCTCTGACCTCTGGGTGTCTTCAATAAAGGTAAAAAGAAAATGTGCACATAAATTATGAACTAATTAAATTATTAAAAGGTTTTTGTAAAAAACAAACAAAAAAAATCACATAAGTTAAAAAAAACAGGTTTAATAATGGTGACTCACCTGAATCCAAAAACTTCAGGTCCATCATTCAGAGGTTATTCAGTTTCTTGCATTTGGACCTGCTACAGCATTTTTTTTGTTTATTTATTTATTTTTTGTAGATATAGGTTTCATGTGTGTATTGTTATTGGTTATAAATGATGGTTTATCTCAATTTGATCTTCATTGTCAATTGAGACAATCCCAGTACCTGCACACTCCCCAGTCCTATATGAACTGCTCCAAATGTAAAGATACACCTTTTAATTGTGACGTTATAATGTGACTTTGAAGTGTTGACGTATTTAAAATGTAGCATACATCAATAATTTCTTTTATTTGAACAGGATTTAAAATTGAGAATTTTTTGTCACAGATTTATTCCATTTTTTTTCTTTGCCTAAACTAATTACCCTAAACATAAAACAAGTAGTATTCCTTTTATCATTAGAGTATTTTTATAGTAACATTGAGAACTGAATGAGCACATTTACGGTACTGAAAAATGTTTGAAAGTCAAATACCTGATGCCAAACACTGTGCTCCTAAAATCAAATATGGAAGTATCAGGGTGAATATCGTGACTTGGGAAAGACTCATTATTAATACTGTGGCATGTGTTGAATTCATAAAAAGGCACAGATCAGATAAGAAAACTCATTTTACGGATAATATTGACATACTCTGACTCTTCTCATCCTTTATCTGGAGACTTATAAGGTAGCGTTGTCTAGGATAACAAGGCTAATAAATTCAGTTTAAAGTTAGTTTACATTTTGCTTATCTTGTTTTAGAACTTCGAGTATGGGATATTGTTAATATTAAAAGGCTTCTTGTTGTTTTCTTTGATATGAAGAGCTTTGGATATGAAACATCATTCCTCAGTTTCCAGTTCTATTTCTACACAGTGATCCTGCACATATGGAACATGATGTAACTCCACAAACTCATTACTGTGACCCAGATTGCTGATAGCAAGCACTTCTAATCTCTAATATGAGTCTGAATAAAAGTTAAATGGAACTAGAGCGACAGTAAGGCCTGTGCTTCGTGTAAATGTAGCTGCTTGTGTTAGTATATGTACTAAAGGTAAATGCATCAGTCTTGTGCTATGAGTTTGAATACTGGATTGCACTGGAGAGCCACTTATGGTATGCACGGTCACATCGGGGTTTGGTTCTAAAAATATGTACTCATCGTTCTTACAGCAGACGTTTGTATCTATAAAAATAACTTATTGCTTTATTAATATTTTCAGTTATACTGCTACAGCTGGGATAGACTTCAGGCCCCCCATGACCCTGACATGGATAAGTGGAAGAGAATGGATGGATGGATGTTACAGTGATCTCTGCTGTTAGGGCCAACATATCCAGCATTTTGCATAATGATGTCTGTGTATGTATATGTATTCCCTGTGAGACCAAAGTTTAGGCCTAAAATGTCTGAAAATGCTTGTCTGCAGACAGTTTTTTTTTGTCTGTTGTTGGCTTTGAATGATGTCATAGAGAGGGGGTATCCTTACATGGCTATGTCAGTCGTATAGCGCTTAATATGACCACAGAAGTTCCACCCACTTTCTTAAAACCTGCTGTTTGTTAAAGACAGCCAATTAGAGGAAGGTTTGCTCAAATGAAGAGGAGCTAAAAGAACTTGTGTCAGACACAAGATGAATTGAGGGGCTCCACCAAGTCCCACTAATAGATAAATGTGGATTATTTTAAATTGTAAATCATGCAAAACTACTCTAGTAGAGACTAGTTCCACATAAATCAGTTTCTTGAAACACTAGAGGGCTTCTGTTTAGAAAATGAACGTTAGTCACTTTCTTTGAAAGTGCAACACTTTGGTGTAAAGATAAGTTATCAATACCAGTTTCGGTTAGCATTAGTAGAGGCCAATCAGTTGAAGAACTACTGGAAAAAGATGAAAGAACATTTTCATATCTTTTGACTTCTTTACTTGTTAAGGCAAGACGTTTTAAAATGAATTCACCGTTGCCACTGAAAGGGAAGTAGCAGCTGCCTGCAACCTTTATTGACATTAACCTCCTTGCCCCAAGGAAAAATTGATGTTTGCTCGGTGATTGCATTGAACTCTTTTGCTGTCTGAGGCAAATTAGTTAACAAGTGTTCAATAACAAGGTGATTGCACCGGTTGCCTGTTGGGAGCCAGGCTGCTTCCAAACAATGGAGACCTGACTTAGTGCAGTCACTCACAAACAGGTCACAACACAGTGCGATTAACTGGAGTAAGTCTGTGCTGATGAGTGCGACTGGTCTGCGATGTCTTACAATAGGGCACTTGAGTAAATTGGTTCTCGAGTGGTTGTATTATGGTTATATTTCTTTATGTGTTTCTTTAAGTGCTTAAACTCCTGTAGTTAATTTGCCATCCTGCAGTGACTACATCACTATTTATAGAGGAATTTTAGTTTCAGATCTATGAGGTTTTACCGAGTATCTGAATATATCTAAAGGATTTAATATGAATTGAATATGAATGATTTCATTGTACACAGCAACAAATTTGATATTTTCGCCCTGTTGTTAGAGTTAATTGACAGATTATTGCAAACATGAAATTACCAATTTGACCCCATACAGTCACAAACTGTAGACTGTCTCCTTGTTATTGCCATTTCATTGTGCCATCCAACCATCCAAATTGTTGCAGTTCTAGTTCTTGTACCTTTCAAAGGCAACACGATTGCAAGTTCATTGCACGTGATGTTTTCTTTGATATTACCTAATGAATGTAGAATATCCAAGTTTTTACTTTATTTCATTTCTTTTTACTGGCTCTGCTGCACATGCTGGGCTTTGGTTATTTTTACAGGAGCTAGCCTTAAACAAAAATTCTATTTGATTACTTTAACAAAAAAAAAAGTAGGTTTAGGTTGTGCTACATAATTAAATGAGCTGGACCAGTTATACCTTACACAAATTGAACCTGTGCATATTAATATGCTCACTTGTCAGGAAACTGGCCTTTATATAAATTTAGCTTATATTAAGCTGATATGTCTTTATTTTCAGATTACTATTGGTTTTCTGTTTCTGTGAGATAAGAGATTTATTATTTTGATTTAATCTGCTCTTCAAGATAAATGCTAGGATATTGCCTAGCTTCACTGTCTTAGATTGGTAATTAGTTCAGATGGTATCAGCTTCACCAACTGTTGGCTTATTATAATTTGGCAGAGGATGTTTGACAAAAACCCTGTGCTTGAATTAAAGTAACATTTCTGGTCCAGATCTGAAGGGCAGGAAAACCCTCTGCCAGTAAATGTGAGGATAGTTTAACTTCAGACTTGACTTCAGAAAAAGAAATAAATCTCCCCAACTGTCAGTTTGGCAAGAAACAAAATATGGTTTAAATTACTTTCTTGCACACCACGAATGAGAAAATGTATTAAAAAAGACATTAATATTCTGACTGCTGTAAATGAGCCTTGATTGGAGTGAGTGTGACTTTGGTGACATTTAGCTCACTGAATTAATAATGCTGATCCCAGATAGCTTTTCAGTGTGGTGGTGCATGGGCCTGTTACACTGTGACTCCGAACATAAACACACCTAAGCCAAAGAAGTAACCCAGCAAAGTTTGTTCCATGGTGAAGTTATGCTTTATAAAATCCAAGTTAGACATGTGGGCCTTGTTGTCAAACAGTCTTTGTTAGAGATTAAACAGAGATAAAACACAGTTTTAAAAACAACAACAACTTCCTTGAGAATATGTGTGAATGCTGCAGCAGAAGTAGAAGAGCTTGTATGAATTTGTGAATGAGATTGTATAGAAGGCTTTGAGTGCTCAAGTACAGCTAAAAAAGTGCTTAACAAGAACCAGTTCATTTACCATTACCATACAACTGTGCAGACAGAGGTTGGTTAAACAATGACACTATTGCAGATTGTATTAGTTTGAAGTTGTATTTAATATTATGACATGTTAAATGATAAATAGAGAAAGTAAAGCTCTTTACATGCCATCTGAAGCACAGTATATCCATCTTAAGGTGTCAGAAACTGTTTAATCGAAATAAAAGTGGTTAAAAAATGTCCTACTTCAGCTAAAGCACTGACCTCCTTCTGGGATTCTTTGGAGAAAAGCTATCGATCAAGTAGTTCAAGTTCAACTCCTCAAACTCTTCAGATTTAGTGGCTATAAGTGACCGGCTGTGAGTGCGCCTCCTTGTTATCTTTAGAAACTAACATCTTGAATATTAACACAAAGGACCGTTATCCTTGCAAAGCACTGACAGGAAGCAGCAGATAGTCTTCACTGTATATAAAGCTAGTTTGGGCTGCTTCCTTATTCACAGCAGGTAGCTCCACATGTTTGAGTTGCAGATTTTTATTTTTTCATGCCAGGTCTCCTTCCTGATTCGACCTTGAAGGGAATTGTGTCTCCTCCTGGGACCGAGCTGGGGATCTTACGCTCATTAGAGCCCAACATACATTAGGAATATTTAAATATGTAAACCGTAATTAACTATCGTTTAACTCCACTGGAGATGTCAGAGGGCGCCTCCAGTCTGCTAGCACCAATCATAGCACTGCTGCTCCACCGCTATGATTCGTCTTAATGCTGCAGACCTCGTGTGAACGTTACAAAACATACAGACATTCTTATAATCGTACTATATCGAAAAGAAACAAAAAAAGCAAACTCCACCCTCTTTCTTTACTGCATTGTTTCGTCTGTTTATGACCACCTCAGAGTTCTCTATTAACCAAACTCGCATGGCCTTGCACAGTGTTAGAGGATCACAGCATAGCTACAAGGACACACAACAGTTAACGGTCTTTAACCTGCAAGCTCCCCAGTGATGCTGAACTGTGCCCACGTGAGATAAATACTGGTGATTATCTAGTGAATTGATGGAGTGGGCGTGATGTATGCTGACTCCCTTATACTCTATTAAGGCAGCACCCGAAACCAAACGGAGTATTTCCAGCTTCTTGAGGGGACTATCTCCTGATTTTTGTCTACATGTTAAAATAGGGCATCTTAGGACAATTTCTTGACTTGATATCTCTGATATTGTGACTCACTCTCTGGAAGCTCATGTGTGATAACAACTGAGGGTTCAGACGTGCACTCACACACTGCAGCATCACTTACTTAAAGTGTTTTTATGGGCAGTAGCATTCACGGTGGCTTAAAGGATATCGTCCTATTAATAGAGTATTTCATAAATATTTAAAAAGTTGCTTAGGTATATTCTTTGTACTATTTCTCCCTGTCTTGCTGTTTAGCCGGTGTTGAAAGGCTCTGGGAAGGAGATGCTTTGAAAGGGGCTCAAATTTATGGAGGAGACCTTTGAACAAATTGTTTGTTTTTTCAGGGAATTATTATTTTTTGTGGAGGGCTGTTTATTTGGAGAAGGATTTTCCATTCTCTCACACTGGGGATGAATGCCTGGGCAGAGGAAAAATAAATAAAAATGTGTCAGTGTGTCCTATGATAACACTAAAATCTAAGGCCAAATCAGAAGTTTAGATTGCAAACCTTTAACTCTTTTATTTTGACACTGAGGTAACAGTGAGATTCACATATAGGTGTCTGTAATGTGATATCACCCTGTTTATCCTGTGGGTAAAGATAGCTTTAAGACTCTGGGTATGTGTTTGGTGTCTTTGTCTCATGCTGCGAAATGAGCGTTGGCCCAGTCAGATGGTCACTTAAAAAAAAAGAATAGAAAAAAAAAGTAAATATCTGAAGGGGATAAAATCTTTGTGCCCTGATGTGTGTTTGTGTGTGCATTTTCAAGGCTTTAAAGCACCCAGAGGGTGCATACTAGCAAAGCATGCGCATGAGTGATTGTGAAGTGCTCTCCAGCAACTCTCCATTACATCACTTAAAGGAAACAACCGGCTGCTTAATGTGTGTTTTCTCCCTTTAAAGGGATGCAGTGTGAATATTTGTACATAGCAGACCTTCAGCTGCTCTTCCGTCTTTCCTCTTCCTCAGGTTGTGCTAAGGCGGGAGGCGTGCGCTTCTCAGAGGAACCCCACGCTGCATCTTCACACGTTCATTTCGATGAAAAGCTACATGACTCCGTTGTCATGGTGACTCCAGAAGATGATGGCAACTTTTTGGTCAAGGTTAGTTTAACCTTGTAATAGTTTGACACTTAATAGTTACTGAAGATTAAAGAGATGTCTTTTAATGTAGCTCAGTTTGATTTTAATTTTTTTTAACCTTTTTTTACAACAAGTGCAGTCAAAAAGTTTCACAACTTGTTCCTTGAAAACCAAAAAAACCCCAAACAAAACCCACCACAGCTAAATTCCTGTCTTCTGCTTGTGAAGCACTGTGAGGCTTTAAGGACTTGACAAGATTGTTTCCTTGACATCTTGTTCAGACCACCAGCTGAGCACAAACGTGAACTTATTCTTCAAACCAATTTGACTTTTATACCAAGGACGATCGCTAATGATGAGAGCCGAGTCTCTGTCCGACCGTGGTGCAGGTTTTAGTGGAAGAGCCTACATCAGGTCAGGAGTCAGAGAAGTATGATTGTTGTTTATTTTTAAACATTCCTGGGTTGTGCCCCGAAATTTCCTCCTGCAGAAGTTCAGGTTTCTGCTCTAACATCCTGACATGTCACATTTGATCCAAATGACTTGAAATATGGCCATGATTTTAGCTCATCACTGTGCCCTATTGCCAAATTTGGCTCTCTGCAACCTTCTTTTTCCTAAGATGAATTTCAAGTTGCTGATTAGACACAGAGGAGAAGATACGTGAACATGGGAATGGACTTTAGAGTATATCCAGATGTAGATAAGAAGGTCAGAGTTGCACAAGGAGCTTTGAAGGCAATGACGGCTGAATTTAAATCAAGTAAAGTTTTTCTTTAGCGTTTTTATCGGTGCGCTTGTAGAACAGTTTTATCTCACTTCCTGTGTCCTGCTAAAGAGTCTGAAGACCACTCTCCTCTTATGTATTGTCTGTATTAGTTGCAGTCAGACCACAGTCTCGCCTTACAGGAAGTCTAATATAAGATGCTATTTCTGACTGTCAGACGGCAGTTGAGGTAATTCACTTTACTCTGTTTCTCATCAGTTCTATATCATTGAACCCACGAATGGTGGTAAGAAAGATAGCCTTTACTCATTTATAATAATTCTTTCAAAAAAGTTAATAGTACTTCAATATATATAAAACAGTAGGTGATTAACATGCAAATGTGCAAACATGTGGATAAAATCATATTATTATCACTGTGCACTGAACAGTCTTATGGCAGCTGATATAAAGGACCTCCTGAGGTGATCAGATGTGCACTCTGGTGCAGTCAGTCTTTGACTGAAGGTGCTGCTGTTGATAACCTTCAGGCCACAGAGTGGGTGTGCAGGGTTGATTATAGCTGATTTCAGCTTCAAGTGCATTCTTCTCTCTACTGCCTGCTGGGCTTTTTCAAGTTCAGACCCGACTGCTGGGCCGTTCCTCTATAGGTTTGTCTACTGTTCCTCTCTGCTGTGCGGACAGCTTCTCCTCAGCAGGCCCCAACAAAAAGCACTGGCCACCACCATATGGTAGACACACTGCACACCAAGGGATGGCAGATATTCAGTGACCTTAGCCTCTGTAGAAAATAAAGTCACCTTTGTCCTTTACTGCATACCGCCTCTGTATGGCTCTTCCATATCTGTGGTTGACCACCACTTCCACTTAATTGCTTCAGATTGTTGTTAGTGTTGAAGGAGGATTAATATGAATAAAATTCTCTAGGGATTCATAATAAAAGTCAGTAATTATCAAAATCTTCAGGCAGGACAATTATTGACTGACCTCCAGCTGCTACATGTATTATATAAATGGAAGAAAAAATGTCTTACGTTGTCTCACCTTCAATGTAAATGCCATGCTGTTGTTGTTTGGTGCTATAGATGACAGTACTGAGCGCTAAAATAATGAATAAAACCCCTTCTGTTCATCTGGACGTTGAGAGGGAGAAACATTTCATCACTCATCTAAGTGACTTCTTCAGTCTTCGGGATGATTGAGACTGTTTTCAGTTTTCACATGACACATTAGATCGATCAATCTATCTTATCAGTCTACAAAATAAAAAGCAGTGTGATGAGTGTAGACACAAAACAATGTCTAAGTTGTGTGAATATTTTAGTTAGAGGATGTTACTAGAAGTGGATATGGAGAGCTAATAAGAGGACGTGTTAGATTAGGTGGCATTAAAAAATAAATAAAATAAAGCTTTTGTAACAAGTAGAGTCAAAAATTACATCAACATGCTATGAAAAGTCAGTACTTATTTTATTTTGTAGTTTTTTTCCTGATGTAATTCTCAAATTTTAGTATTTGTAAATGTTTAAGTAATAGGGGTAGGCTAGAGTCTCAAAAAGATATCGCCATATTTCAACAGAAATTTGTGATCGTGATAATTTGATGATATACAAACAAAATACTGAACCAAGTTTCATCAGCGATTGCAGCTCACAGGCAGTTTCTTTTTGATCATATTTTTCCATTTTGCTCCTAGGTTTTCATTTTCCCTTTTAAGAGTACTGATGGTTTGAGGGACACTAAAAGCACACGTGTTACTTCTTTCTTTTATACTGTGCAATTATTTGACAAGGGGAAATTATCAAGAGCAATAAAGATGTTAAACCTCCGTCTGTGAAGGATAGGAAGACTGAAGACTATTTTTAGTCTGGTGATTATGTGTGTTTTGTTTATATGTCTGTCTGTTATGAATTAATGTAGTGATGAGGTGCTTCGCTGATGACGCGTTGGAAATGTTCGGAGGCACTTACTTAAAATGATCACCCTAAGCTCAGCTGTCTGGCAGCATCACACGCTCTGGATAAGAAACACTCTGCACCAGTTTGCTTCCAGCCTGTTATTCTGTTTGCGTCATGCGTGTCACGTACACCAGAGAACCAAATTCAATTCCACTTTTATTGTCATGGGGTGCAGGTGTAGTTTCAGAGTGGATGTCAACAAAGGCTGTAAAAAGGTTGATTAAAGGTTTGCCAATACAAGATCTTACTTCTCTGGCACATGTCTTTCTAACAAGAAGCCTCCAACCGGCTACATTTATAAAAGTAGTGATTAAAAATATTTTTAAGTTTTGTTTTCTTTTTCAAAAAACAAATCTACTTTTCACAGATTATATCTCTTGTGGCGTATCAGTTTAAAAATTCAGAAATAGTACATAAGGGCTAATTTCTTTGGATGGCATGTTTTCAAGTGGCAGATATAACAGAGAGAGGTAGGTCTTTGATCTGGTGTACCCGTCCCCTCGCTTTCTGTCAGAATTGATAGGTTGTATCTGTGAAACATCGAGTCCAAGATTAAAGTCTTTTCATTCCTGCTAATCTTCTCTGTCAGCTTTAAAGTTTAGAGAACAATGATATCGGACGGCGCATCTTTCTGCTCTCGGCTCTTAAACCCTGGAGGAACCAACAACAAAGGAAGGTGCCTAAGGTCCAACATTGTTGTAATATTAATGATAAATCACCCTGTGACTTAACTTGTCATACAGGCTTGATCTTTAGATGATAGTAATGATAATGAACCATGTTGCTAACTGCACAATTAATTTATTTTTTACTTTCTTTTTACAGTTCTTTACAGCTGCTTTGTTATAGAGGTGGTTGTTCATCAACTTTTATTCATTTCATTGTTTTTTTTTCTTTATTTTTCTTTTCAACGTTATTATCTGTGAATGTAACGTGTGGGATATCTGTCAGTAGAGATGCATTGCTAGATTCAAATTCATAATGTTGTTACTATGTTCAGTTGTTTCGACATATTGCACCGTTTTAGACCCAAGCTGAAGTGTCTCAACAACTTATTTTTGAATAGCAGTAACATCTTTTAAAAATACTTCCCAGAAATTTTTTTGCTTTTCCTCTGCCAACGTCATGAATTTGAGGAATGTGTTTATAACTGTCTGATGGATTGCCATGAATCTTTGAAGATTACAAATCCCACAGCTTTTTACTGCTCAGCTGTAAAAAGTCGAGTGGGGTGTTATCGTCGTGAACAGTATAACTTGAGAACGATGGGAGATAGGATATTCAAATTGATCTACTAAAAATATTGGAGAGCTTTCAATGGCAATCCATCCGATGTTCATTCATCGTAAACATCAGGTTCATCATGCCACTAAAGCAAAATTGATCACTGAAGTTGGCTCCAGAAACTCGTGTTTGAGTCAAGCGTTGTTTCATTTACATAAATGTGCTCATGGTTAACTGGTGAAGGCTGAAATATGAGTTGCAGTGATACTCTTTTTACTAGAAAAGATTTTCTCTTCAATAAACCTTGCTGGTAACCTCTGTGTGTTGTAGTTCTATTATGGTGGAAAGTGAGTAATTCATTCTCTGTTGTCACCAGCATGTTGCTGCAGTCACTCTGTTGATGGGGGAGTGTGGGGTTAAGTTACTATAATAAGCCAGAAAGCCCAAGTTTCAGTGTAACAAGCACCTCAAACTTGTGGACGAGTATTTAAAGATCACCTTTGACCTAAGGTCAGAGGTGATCTTTAAATTCAAAGTGACTTATAAGGCGTACTATGTATGTAGTTGGTCTTTAGTCACATAAATGAAACGCGATTAGGCAGAAGAGTGATGTCCATCTGGGACACTGTAATCAAGATTGTAGGGCAATTTGGCGGCTTCCACAAACAAGTGCCCTCCCCAATGTAATTTTAATGGATTAATTTTTAAGTCTATGAGAATGCCTCAGTTTGTTCACTAATCAATGTATCTTTGTTATTACAACATTCTTTTTTCTTTGGTAAATAAGTTTAAAATAACATAAACAGCAACTTGAAATAACATCTCACTTTGAAGTAGTGTCACAGATTTGTTGTTGTTTATCTCTTTTTCTCATGTTGTTGTTGTTTTTTTAACGGTGCCTTTAAAGTCTTCAGAGTGTAACTTTCCAGATTCATAACTGCAAACTTCAGTATGAAGATTCTTGTTTCGGGCTAAGTGTCTGTGGTCAACTCTGAAACAAAGAGGTGGATGCAGTGAGAAAGCACTGCATAAATTTGATTCTTATTTTCTTGGTTCATAAAATTTGCATACCAGACATGTGTCCCAAAATAATCAAACCCCAAAGTCACAAAGTCACATTATAATGTTTGTTACGGCCTCCGGCCTCAGGTGGCCCCGCCTTCCTCTAGGTAAAGCAATGTGTTCCAGGACTCGTGTGTGATTGGTTACTGGGAGACCCGTGCCAACCCTCTCTTATGCAGAATGAAGTGTGCCAGACCACACGGACGATTGGCTGCCCCGGGATCCCATGATGCTCCAAGAGGCAATCAGTGGCTGATCGTACCCACCTGTGGCTACAAAAGGCTGGAGGTCCTTCACTCAGTGGCTGCTGCTTAGGACTGGACATGCCGACATAGTGCACAGCAGGAACTTCAAGCTCAACCAACAGCAAGCACATACAGGATGAAAACAGGAGGAGTAAAAACAGCATGTATGCTACTGTTGTGTGCCTACCACTCATGACTCAAATAATTAAAGTCTTATTTCCTGCTCTCGTTGTGTTAGCTTAACTGTAAGCCACCTGGGTAACAACTTACTAGCCAGCTAGCCAGCAGCTATTATCTTAATGTATATATAAAATATTGAATATGTAGTAATGAGTACATTGGGTTATATTGAATAGGCAAGTTTGTCCTTGCCTTTTACGCTTAAACTTGGGCTTATTTAGACACTTTCTGGCTTCTTATAGTAACCTAACCACCCCTGTCAACATACAGCGGCTGCAGCAACATGATGGTGACAACAGAGAAATAATTACTTACTTCCCACAACATTAGAGCTATAAAACACAGAGGTTACCAACAAGGTTTATTAAAGGGAAAAACTTTTCTGGGAAAAAGAGCCTGCATCTCAGGTTTCAGCCTTCACTAGTTAACCATGAGCAGCTCATGTAGATGAAATTTAAAGCCATTATGTCTCCCTTACAGATGAATTGTAATAATTTTGGTAATTCTCTTAATTGCTATCTGAAACTTTGCACTTTTTTGTGGTTTTACGTGTTACCCCTCAGCCGTAAAAGTCAGATGGGGTTGTAACCCTGATGGATGGGCGAGCAGGTGGGCAACACCAACAACCAAGTTGTGAAATCGGTAACTCGAGATCAAAGCAACGTAGGAGTTTCAATTGATACCACGTGTGCATCTACGAGAATCTGACCTCAGGGGCCAGAGGTCAAGTTTTCTGAAAAACTTGTGACTTTAAGAAAGCAAAGTCACCTAGGATTTCTGAATTGATACCATAGATGGTAAATGGAATGGTTCTTACGTAGCTCTTTTCTACTCCATCTTAGCACTCAAAGCTTCTCTGTATGTGCTTTCTATCTAACATTCACATGCATTCTTGCTCTGATGTATCAGCAAGCAACTTGGGGTTAGTATCTTGAAGTAGTGCGCAGACTGGAGTAGATGGGAATCAAAGCACCAACGTTCCCATTAATAGGTGACCTCTACCACCTGAGGTACAGCCACCTCATAGATGCAGCTGTTGGTAGGCTGGGAGTAGCACTGTTTTGTCTGCCTTATTCAGTGTTCTTCTTTTGACTGTTGTTTACTTTAGCTGCAGTGCATTTGACCTCTCAGGGCCACCGTACAAGTGTAACTGGTGTATAAAACCCATCAGCTAGCTATGCAGTCTGCCTTTACAAACATTTGTGAAAGAAGGGGCCATTCTAAAGCCCATGGTACTGTAATAGGATGTGACCGTTGCAACAAGTCAGTTTATGAGATTTCCTTCCTGGTATTATTGCAAAGTTGAAGTGTTTAAAAACCACAACAACTGGGGCACAAAGTGGAAGACCATTTACAGAGCGAGGTTGCTGATTCCTGGTGTGTAAAAGTCACTGACGCTTTGATGAGTCGGTACCTGCAGGACTCCAACTCTCCTCTTGTATTAACATCAGCACAAAAACTGTGTGATGGGAGTTTTATGGCATGGGTTTGCTTGGCTATAGCTGTGTTTAAAAAAAAAAAAAAAGAAGTTATTAATTTATTGAGATGGAAAAATTAATGTATTTGGCTATTAGTCAGGACCCCCATAGTCTAGACACTGATTGTGGTAAGGATGGAGGCTTGGGTTGTCTGAAGTCTGAAGGGGAGAATGACAGAGCAGAGAGTGGAGGCTGATTGGCTAAAAGAAGGCTGGTAAGAAGATGATTGGACTAGGGTAATGATGTCAGCATTGAGTTTGACAACGTGGGAAAGAGGAAGCAATGTAAAGAACAGACTAACAGCCGAACACCCAGGAAAGCAGGCAGATGAGTGATTACAGATCTCTTTTTTTAACTTGCGCATTCGTTTAATTTTGCAGTAACAAAAGTGTGTTTGTTAATGTGCGTGTGACTATTCTAAGCTTTCCTCCGATGATAACTGCCCTACCAGAAACCAAGTTGAAATGTCTTAAAGTTCAGTTCATGTTACTAAGCCTCTTGAAGTGTTAACTCTCACTCACAGCCAGATCATTGTGATTGAAAGTTGTGTGTGAGCGCGTGGATGGACTGCAGACACTTAGTTCTCAGTCACAGATCGGCCCGTTTGTGCAGTCGTGTTTCTAAAAGCTCTGTAAGTGCAGGCCCAGAATATTGTGAGCTCGGTTTCGTGGCTCTTCGTGGAGGGGGCATCGCTAATGAACTGGTTAGGGGGTGAGAAGGAAGGTGCCAATCCCTGCAGACAGATCACTGAAGAAGTGGGCGTGCGTGGGATGGAAGCGCTATGCATCCAACAGCTGTATGAATGCAGCCCTGATGAAGGTAATTTACATTTCACAAATTGTGTATGTCCATGTGTCAGGTGCGGGTCGGGCAGATTTTCTATTCAGTGTTTCTGCACAGAAATTTTAGACGCGGTGATGCAAATGAGCAGCTGTCAGTGCTGCAAAGACCGGCTGAAGAAGCCACACGTTTTTAAATTTAAAGTGTTTATGAAGTTTAGTTTCTGTAGTGCATAAGGTGAGGTGTTGCTCTGCATAACATTAGTGGTTCTACATGCAGATTACCAGTAATCTCATTACTAAGTAACCAGATTAAAGGCTAATTAGTGAAGAGTGTGTGGTTGTCTGCTGGAAAGATTAACACAAAATAAGAAGATGAAAATAGGAAAAGCTGTTTTTAGCTTCAAGTATACATCTAGTATATTAAAAAGTGATTTGTTGTTAGAGGTTGTTCTTGTAGTAACACATCTGCAAACAAAAGCTGATTCTTGACGCTTAAAGATTTCTTCTTCAAGATAAACACTGCAGCAGTGGTAGTTGTTTAGTACACAGGGGGAATTTACCTACAAAAGAGCCATTTATTCCACTCAGGAGCTGATGGAGACCAAAATAGAGTTAAAAGAGATGGGCCTTCCAGTAATTCGGTGAACACAAGGATTTTGCCTACATACAGACTTTTTTGTGTAAGGAAAATGAAACAATGAATTGAACAATGAAGGAACAATGAAAGCGGTAGTGTTGGCTCCTCTCTTAAGCCTTGTTTATACTTTCAGCTTTAACGAAACGTCATTTTCCCCATCAGACGGTGAGTGGGAGAGAACGTGCGCCTTCCTGTTTTGTGTGACCGCACGGACTCGTTAGAATTTACATTACAATGCACCAACTGTGCAAGCGCCCCAGGTGGCAAACTTCAAAGAAATCTAACAGGAAAGACTACTCAGCGGTTGGGTCTGCAGTTGTCTGTGTCCACAGCAAAGTATAATGAAGGCTTCATTTTCCACAGCAGCTTTATCCGCCCTTTCTGCACCGGATGACCTTCCTCCCATTTATTTAGACTAACTTGCGACCCTTGAGTTTGTCTCTCCTTGTCTCCATCTGGGATCTTTTGCACAGTTTTAATCACCACCACCAAACCACACAGCTGACCACATAAAGGCCCTACAATATTAGGACAAGATGAGCATGAACAAGATCGGAAGGACAAACTCCTTTTCAACTTTTTAACCATTAGAGAGGGAACACCATTGAGTCTGATGTGTTGGAGGATGAAAAGAAGAGGATGAGGTAGGGAATAAAGAGGGCAGAACACAAATTATGGGAGAGACAAGAAAAAAGTTAATGATGTGTAGTACTGGAGTGTAAATGGACATTTTTTAACCAGTTTTGGTGCAATTGACATATTTATTCTTTGTACACTGTAATGGTACATTCCCAGCATGGAAAATAGTATTTTGATTTTCATGACTTTGTGCAAATTGCAGTCTCCTTGCCTTTTAAACGTTTGCTTTGAAGCCAGGGATCTGGTTTGTGACCACACGCAAAAAGTTGCCAGCTTCACATTGACTTTGGTGAGTTAATGGTCAGTCCGCTATCACTTTGAGATTGAATGGAGTCAAGTTGGCAAATATGTGCAATCCGTTTGTGATAATCGGGTGAATTACAAATCCCTTTTCAACTACATAAAGAGAAATTTACATTAACTACATTTACAGTCCAACCAGAATCAACCAATAATGACGTAGTTGCTGCAGGATGGTGATTTAACTGCAAATTGAAATCGGTGCTCAACAACCAACTCGAGTTTCCTAATGTAAATAAGTGTCACAGAGGAGATTGGCTCATTGGCGCAGACTGATTCAGATTGATTGCAGCCCTTTGCCAAACTGAATGATTGCACCAATCTGAGTTGCACTAGGCGACCTGTGCAAACACCTTGTAATCAGAAGTGTGTTACACCCTCAACTTCTAAGCGACAACGTTTGTAATGTAGATTGCAAAGGTTCAGAACGATTATAGTACCTAACAGCATAAAATGAGCTGATCTTTGATATTGGACTAAATCACAAGAGGTGGTTTAAAACGGGAGCTAAAAAATACCCCTTTCCTACAGTAAGTTACATTAATCTATTTTCAACTTTTTGCCAGCTGTTTTCATAGCTTAAAGGAACCTATTTAACTTTACTGCATGGGCTGATCATACTCACCCATTTTACTCTTTAAAAGGCCTTTTTGAACCAAGATACAACCTGAAGTGATTGCAAATGTTGCTCTAGTAGTTTTGGAAATGTAAATGAGCAATTCTTGCTTACAACCAGAACCCCTGTGCATCCAAGTGCAAAACAAATCCACAGAAACGTAGGAGATTTGTGTATATAACACTTTTACTTCCAGTTATATTAAGCTCTATATAGTCAGAGCACTGACTGAAATGGTTACATAGCAGTGTAAATTTATATGTTGTTCAGTAACCTTGGTTACTCTGGTAACTGATTGAGTTATTGAGTGCTCCTAGTATAATCTGCTTAAGCTGCATGTCGGCACTCTGAATAAATGAAGCTGACTCTATGGAGTTGCCCTTTGAAGTCCAGCAAAAATTAATTTCTTATGTGTTATGTAAGTATTGCCAGCAGCTATAAAGCAAATGTAACCAGACAAATAGCTTACAGCTCAATCTTTGCAAGTCAGTGGCTCGCTCGGTCTACGGAGAATTATTTTTTTTTCTTCTCATAAGTGATGTCTTCCAAGTAAGCGTTTCCTGCTTCTACATGTAGTCAGCAGTCAGTGTTGTGTGTTCATAAGTACTGACTGAACTGTCTTGGTGAAGTGGGGTGACGAGTTCTTGAAATGTGTGGTATTTGTCAGCCAGCTGAATCGCACCATTGTTTTTGGGTGAACGCTCCCAGTGTTACACATAATATATTGTAATACCAAAAACAGGAATGCTTTCTTTTTCTTATGAACTGAAATGGTTCACGCTGAGTTTTTCACTTCCAACTCTTTGGTTGGGCTTTTTCCTGCCTAAACTCTTTATTTTGTTGTTTTAATGTGGAGCCTGAAATTTGAATTTCACAGTGTGTGGACGTGCGTGGGACTATGCTCACAGAACGATTGTTCTTCTCTGCAGCGCTCCTTCAGCATGCCCTCTTGTCTCTGTAGCGCTGTTTGGAGCCTCTGCTCTGCCCGTTGCTTTAACCAGGGGTCGCGTGGGGCTGAAAATGCCGTTTGCAGCTTTAGCTGGAGGGTCTTTACGCTTATCTCTCCTTGCCTGCATGGCCCTGCTGTCTCATTCTCTCTCTCTCACTCTCGATGTATCTGTATATCTCGTCTCCTCTGCACAGCTTTCTTCACCACTTGCTGTGATGACTCCCCCTCATGAATTTTTCTCTTTGCTTAATATGAGGCTGCTACTTCTATATCTCTACTACTATATCATCCCACACTAACTTTTTGCAGCTTTGTCTTGCACTTACTATGCCAACTATAATACTCTTTATCTCAGGTTTGAGCATAAAATGCAGGATAATTGACTGACTCTACACTGTCATATGCACAGATCTTTTACCAAGTTTTATGTTTTCGGTTGGTCGCTATGGACCAGATTTGTGGGCAGCATCAGTGCAAAATGTTCTTTTGGTGTTGAAGATCTGCTGCTCAGATTTTATAAAGAGGCACAATGAATATTTTTCAAACTAAACTGGGCGGAGGTTTCCCTTTCAGTGCACAACAATTTTGGGAGAAGGGTATTCAAATGATTCACACAAACATGAGGAGAGCGGTAGGCTAGTTATTGCAAATAACACTGAATTTATCACTGAAAAAATGCATGTCTCATTTTACAGCTTTTGTGGTTGTGATAGTTGTCACTGGGTGTTAATTTATTGCAGAGGGTTATCAGAATGTCCGACTGAACTGAACCTAATGTGGAGTGTGGTGGGAGGAAGAGAGGCCCAATATAGCAGAAATCAAACGTGTATAACAGAAAAGACTACTCCACCGTCGGGTCTCCAGCTCACTGTATTCATATCCTGCAAAGTATAATCTAGGCCTAAGGTGTAAAACCTGTGCTTACCCTGTAACAATTTGGCGAGTACAGTACTCACTCCCACATTGGTTCTGCTTGTTTTTGACCTGCTGATTTGTGCTGCTCTTTGTAGAAATCTGGTCACAGTGGTTAGTAGATTTTTTGCAGAACTTTCCACTCCCATCAGTGCATTTGATGATGGTGATTGTGGCCTCATGCTAAGTGCACAAACTGTCAGAGAATGAAAACGTTTGACAAAATTTCAAATTTCTTAAACTTCCTAAACTATCCGAGCAGCTTCTTGATGCATGCTCAATCATCCAGTTAAATAAATCCCCAAAACGGGAGTCTGTTGATCTGGACGTAGCGTTTTTAGTGGGAGACACATTTTGTCATCCAAGCGACTTCTTCCATCTGAAGAAGTCACTTGGATGAGGTAATTCAGAAGGTAGTTTGGTTTTCTTTCCCCATCAGGCTACAATGAAAATCTGGCAGAGGTGATGGGATTACAATCACCAAAGCCAGGGCTAATAATTTCTTCAGCAACTTCTTCAGTCTGAAAGAGGTTAAAATATTACACAACATCCTTTTTTTAAAGCAAGTCACTACAGTCTGAAGAGGCCACTTGGATGAGTGCCGAAACGTCTTGCTCACTGAAAATGCTGCGTCCAGATGAACAGAATCAACTGTTGGGTACCTGAGCAGCTGTCTAAATCATAAATACATTCGTATTTTAATATAATAAAACCTAAGAATAAATATATGAAGAAGAGGGATCTACACTCTCTGGTTTATAGAGTTAAATTATATGTAATGAGTGACTTTTGGATCTGACTTAGAAACCGAGTGATACTGTATGCTCATGCTGTAGTGACTTGCATAAAAAAGAATGTTGTGTAATATTTTAACCTCTTTATGCTGCAGTATGAAGCACCTTGAGATGACTATTGTTGTGAACTAATGCTATATGTATACTGATGGTAGGATTATTGTCTATTTTACACCGAATTGGACCTTCATTTGCAAAAATGAGTATTATACTGTTTTACCTAAGATTTGAAATTAGCTCAACTTTGAAAGAGCATAAAGTCGTCATTGGAGTGTTTTTACTAAGATCATAAATCACTTTAGAAGAGAATAATTTTCCCCTAGACTTTAGTTAGAAAAGTCTCCCCTGGCCACTGGAAGGAATGTAAGTTTCAGGCAATTACACGTTGCTGAATGCTATGTGCGTTGTTTATATGTGGAACTTGTTTGTATTAGAACTTGGAAAAGCCTAAATTTCTCATGTTTGAAAACATAAAATTATTCTCTGTTTGCCTTTTTTTGTTTCAAAAATTTTCTTTTGTTGCAATTCTTGCACCTGATCCTGGCTATGCTAAATGTCCACCATCATTGGGTGCTAAAGTTGTTTGGGTGCTGGAGCTGATGGCTTTCATACTTGAGTAGAAGAATAAGTGCTGAAGGCTTCACACACGTGCGATTAGCATCACTAAAATGATTTTGGAGTTGAGTGAAATTGAGAGGGTAATTTGGTTTTCTTTCCCCATCAGGCTACAATGAAAATCTGGCAGAGGTGATGGGATTACAATCACTGAAGCCATAGATAATCATTTCAATTAGAGGACTCTCTCAAGGAAAACTCAGCCCGGTAGTGGAGCGCTTATATGTATCCATAAAATAAATCATTTTTATGTACCCGTAATAGGCTTACACTATGAAATGTGAGAGCACGGCTCAACCACTTTCGTCTCTATATAGACCGTCTCTGCTCAGCTAACCTTTCTTTCCCTTTGATGCGGCTGAATAAAGGAAGGAGAAAGAAAACAAAATGATTTGCCTTCATCTCTAAATCTGTGCTGGACTCTTGTTTAAAACCTCTTCTCCCTCTCTACAGGTCGGCTTCTTGAAGACACAGCACCGGTATGAAATAGTGTTCACCCTGCCTGAGATCCCAGCTCTGGGTAAAAATGTGTGTCCAGCACCGCTACCCGGTCCACACCTCCGGATCACTGATATCACACCGGCACAAGAGGGTGAGGTCACGAGCGATGGAAAAACAAAAAACAGTTTTCCATTAAAATTGTGAAAAGTAATAATAATGTAAATTTGTAATTACGTTCAAATGATCAATGCCTGTCTGTGTTGCATCTTTTGACTGATGACTTTGAGCTAAACTAGGTCACTGGTTTGGGATTTGTCCATCATGATCAGTGTTATGTAACACGTTAGCTTAATGATTACTGAAAAAGTCAAAAATGGGAAAATCATTTTTCATGTAATGCAGTCTTTATGTCAGATGTGTTTATTTTAGATTCGCTTTAGGTAATAAAAACAAATCAGTAGTAACAGATTAGTGAATATAGCATAAGGACTGCACAACAGGCTGGCCTAAAGTCTAATATGTTAGTACCAATGCTGTGGTTTTATACTCCTATTGCTTTTAAAACCATAATATCATCTTCTTTTTCTTTGTTTGGCTGGTCCCTTTAGGAGTCGTATGATGCCCTGTTAGCCTGTGCGCTGCTATACAAAGCTTTGTAGCCTCTCCAGAGTACATCGCACAAGGTTTACATTGTGTTGTCTGTTTTTGGAGGACTGCAGGCGAGTGTACCTCTGCAGCCTCTGCATTGGTTGAACTCCCATGATCCCTCTCTCTGAGAGCTAACAGAGACAAAAGCAGGAGCATAAATCCGGCTTTAGTCAGTGACCAGACTCTGTAATATTGTCAGACTTACCGGCGTTTAACAAGCTGATGCTAAGAAGAAAAAACCATAATAACAACACAGAGTAGCGTTACTAGAATGATCTGCATGCAGGCTGCTATTGACGTTAGTTGTACCTTTATCATTATTCTAACTACAAAATGTGTTGCACCAAAAGCAGAGGCCTGGCTACAGAAGAAATGTTTGTAGATTAGATGAGTTATCATACGTTCTGTAATTTGGGAGCAGAGCAGTTACTTCAGTCACAATAATCTCAATTAAATGGAGGAAATGTCTTCTACTAACAGCTCACATGTATGTTGCCTGAGAGGTGAAATACGGGGTAAAAACTCAATTAAATGCTTATCTAAAGCTGTGAGATAAGCTGGTGCATTTTGATAGTTATTTTGTTAAACTAATCAGCTGCCATCCTTCAGCCCTCACTTTCAGTGACACGAAGCCCTGTTCTTTCCCAGTCAGTATATGTAAAACAAGCTGCATTTGCAGTTTACAGTCATTAGTTTCCTGTTTAAACTGTGAGTCAGGCAGACCTTTTGTGGTATAAAGGTCATTGGTACTGTGTTTACAATACATTTCGGTCATTTTATATCAAAATCTCATAAAAAAAAAGTTCCCAACTGAACACCTCAGACTATGATCATATTAGAAAACTGCTTTGACCCAGAAGGAATCATGGCTAGAAGATGACCTGATATCAAAATGTAGGGAAAAATGAGACATTTCATATTCTGTAACACGTTTTCACTGACCAACTATCTCACCTATCTCCAGTGAATGATCACAAGACAGGTAAACCATCCAGGGCACCAATGCTGAGGTTTTATACTCTTTGTTGTCATAGACATTAAATTGCTATTAACACCATGCTTCTTCTTCTTCTTCTTCTTCTTCTTCGGCCGATTCCTTTTAGGGAATTGCCACAGTGGATCATCTTCCTCCACCTCACCTTGTCAACACCAACCCTCTGCATGTCCTTCACTACATCCAGGAACCTCAACTGTTGTCTTCCTTTCTTCCCGCCTGCCTGCTCCATCTTCAACACCCTTTGTCCGATATATCCTCTGTCTCTGCTCTGCACATGTGCAAACATCTCAGTCTTGTCTCTCTAACTTTGCCACCAAACTGCCTGAGCCATCCCTCTGATGCACTCAATCTTGTCCATTCTTGTCACTCCCAGTGAAAATCTTACATCTGCTTTCTGCCACCTCCACCTCGGCTAATTTTGATCTGCAAAATGATCCACTGTGCAGTTCCAACTGGAAATCGACTGATTGGCAACAGCATTAAAAAACAGATTATAATTCATCGTAACTCAACATTATTGACGCAGTGTGTTGACAGAGAACATAATAAAAGGCAGAAACATCCAAAAAAGGGCTTTGACTGTCCTTCACGAACCCTCAAGAACTATTCCAACTTGAAGACATTACAAGAAAGCTGCCTCAGAGAGTTCGGACTGTGTTGAAGGATAGTGGCAGTCATATTTTTCGAAAGCATAGCTAAGCTAAAAAGTAAGTAACTCGGCAGCACAGGCTGCAGAGTTCCAGATGGCTGAGGATTACAGCAGCAGACAGTTCAGCTCATGTCAGCACAGAGATCCTTCTTTGAAAAAAAAAAAAAAAAAATCATAGGAACAGATCTGACTTTCAGACGCTTTCCTGTGTTTCTCTGTGTTCCTGCCGCCCGTCATGCCGCAATAGTCGGTAAACCCTAAACATCTGCCACCTGTGTGGGCTAAAAAAAGACATTTTTTAACTGCTAGCATGAACGTGAGCTTCTCCTGGCCAATAAAACAGCTGAAATGGGTCAGAGGTTTCTGGGAGTCATGCCGACTGCATGCCTGTAATTGAAGCAGGTTACTGACCTTTACTTTCAGTTTATCGTCACACCCTTTATATTACTCTCAGCCTCTCTGATTATGTTAACAGGTGTGCTACTATGTTTGTCTCGTGTGTTTGCGTGCGTGTGTGTGTGTGTGTGTGTGTGTGTGTGTGTGTGTATATTCATGTGCTTATCAGTCAGTTGTGTTTGTTTTTTTTTCCATCCCGTTGACATTTTGTTCTGGATTGTCTGACACTCGAATTATCCTTATGAAAAACATCTCACGCAGAGACGATAAAGTAGAGATGTGCGTGCGTTAGTAAAACGTGCCAATAAAGAGGAAACTTACTCTCTTTTCTGTCTTTGTTGCTGTTTTTTTGTCCTGCATGTCTCTCCAGGAGGTCTGAAGATAACGTGCGAGTACATAACCCAGCACGAGGGAGTTCTGTGTGAGGAGGTGATGCTGCTGAGCGAGACCAACGACGACGTCTGCGTCAGAGTTAAAGTTCACGCCAGAGTCATGGGTAAGGTTGTGTTTAACAACATATATGTGATAATATAATCTTGTCTGCTTCTTCTGTATAAATAGTTACAAATACACCACATTGTATCCTATAAAAGACCTTTTTCTTTTTTTTATAGTTGAGGCATTGGGTAGTTGATTAATTTTTCAGTCATTACCATACTACTACCTATGCCAGTGAGACTTTCTATTATAAAACCATTAATCATTTGGGAACTTATTAAACTGAAATGACTGGAAGGCTTCCATAGATTAGTTGCTAAGGCTCATAAAACCTCGAAGGAAGGCCAAAGACGATTTACCTCATTAAGTGTAGAGGACAAACTGACCAGGAGCCATTTGGTTTAGTTTTATCACTTAATTTGATTAATAAAATTTCATAAACTTGTGGAAACAAATCATACATTTTCCACAGGTTTTCTAAAATCTGAAGTGGTTCTTAAAAGTGTTTTTTTTTTTGTTTGTTTGTTCCTCCATGTCTTCTTACATGAGGTAAAATACATAAATACCTGATTAACTTATTGATAAATGATTTATTTGATAATTAATATATAATTGGTAGTTCTCCCAGACTGTTAAATGACCTGTAAAGTTAAATGATCAAACTACATAATATCAGAATTTGCCCTCACTGACCGCTTCATTGGGTACACCTGTTCAATGAAAGCGCCTACTCAGCGAGTCACATTGCAGCAGCTCGATGCTTTTATCCATGTAGACATGACCTTTGGGATGTGGTGGAACAGGAGATTCACATCATGGATGTGCGGCAGCTGTGTGACGCTGTCATGTCAACATGGACCAAAATCTCGGAGGAATGTTTCCGGCACTTTGTTGAATCATGAAGAATTAAAGCAATGTTGAAGGTAAAAAGAGGGCCAACGCGGTTCTAGTAAGTTGTACCTAATAAAGTGTCCTGTGAGTGTATTTTCATTATATTTTACTTTTTAATTTATAAATGATCAGTCATTTCTTCTTTGGTTTTAAAGGGAGAACTAACAGATAATCCCAAAGGTCGCTTGTTTCTGGTGTGCTGCTGCCACCTGCTGGTTACTTTGAATTTTTGGGTCTGAATAACTTTTAAAAACAACAACCAAAGTAAGTCACAATGAACCACTAAAAAAGAAAGGCTAAATTTTTTTGTGGACAAATTTTTTAAAATAATAAAAACAAAAACTTTCAGAAATACTAACCGAAAAATCATTTTAAAAAGTCCCCTTTTCTGTGGTGAGGGATACGACAGAAACAATATGGCTCTTGTAATCCATAAATCTTTTGTTCTGCTCTGTCCTGCTGTGCGGAGGCTGTAATAATAAATTTGCATCCTCCTCTTCAATCCATGTCAGTGAGACTGAATTAGTCTGTGGCGTTTCTGTCAGCAGATGGAGAATTAGTTAAAGGGGGTGCGCAGTGTGTTTTTCCATCTGTGTCTGTGTAAATATAGCAGAACGTGGCGTGTGTGTGTGTGCGTGTGTGTGTGGTACTTGGGTAGTTGAGGATGAATGATGGCTGTGTTGTTTAGTGTTTATTTTTATCCTCATAATGTGGCCTGAACATCTGTTCAGATGTTTGTGTGTAACTGAGTCCTGGATGAAAACCAGATCAATGGATTAAACTCTACGTCAGCCGCTCACATCAGATCAGTGACGGCATATAATACAACTCAGCTGCAGGCTGAGCCTTTAGTCTTGTATAAATACACATGGTTGTTATCCGATGTATAGTTAATTATTATATATCCAGTGAGGCTGATAGGAAGCGTCCTAATGGTAGTTTTTAGTTAGTTATTAAAATGTAAAAAGTGATTTTATCTTGTAGGGAAACTGTAATAGACATTCCCAATATTTTAATCTGATATGATGAAAGCTTGAACTGCTAGTTATTTTTATGTTCATCTATTCTTAAGGTGGTCGTTTGTTGGAGCCCATATAAGTTATTTCTTAATACCTTAAAAAAACGGTGTATCCAAAACAGTATGGTAAAAAGAATCACCTGATGTCAAAGTGCTTTAAGTCTTTAGCCACTCACCGGTGACGATCAAAACATGTACTGTTAGAAAGCAGATTAGTGAGTTTCACATGTTGCAAGTAGGTAAGATAACAATAGGAGTGGCTGCAGACAAGCTCGCAAACGTGTGGGAGTAGTTTGATCTGGGACTCTCCACCATTTGACCCTTTGAACTGAAGAAGCTTCTCGGATGAGAGGTGAAACGTCTTCAAGCAACTTAAAGAAGTCCAGACGCTTTTCTTTCCAAGGTCCTTAGACTATGATGGCCTGGATGAGTAGTTTAGTTATTTCATGGACATATATCGTGTGTCCAGAGGGGAAGGGGATGTGTTACTTGTGAAAATTTTAAGCTTTGTAACTGTACATTCAGCTGTGTATTTGAAAGTTTACGACAGACTTCTGGCAGTAATTTTGGCAGTATTAGGGCTGGGGAAAAAAAATTAAAGGAATTGCATTGGCCGGGAATCGAACCCGGGCCTCCCGCGTGGCAGGCGAGAATTCTACCACTGAACCACCAATGCGTTGCTGCATGTGTATCCTGCAGTCACGAAAAAAAGCATGCGCCTGCTGCTGCAGGGTGGGGGGAGGGACTGTGGAGAAGTAGAGTAGATGCCTCAGGGGAGAAGGAGGAGGGGGGTGAAGGAGGGGGCTGCCTCTCTTAAAGGAGCCGCTCGGTCTGTGTCTCTCACACCGTGTGCACATCGTGGATTATATACATGAGTTTGAGACCGATGCCTGAGCTTTTTAAAGCCAAGTGCTCACAGGTCATGTTTCCACTTCTAAATGCTCTACAACAAGAGTTAAAGGAAGGAAAATATGTCACTCTCTTTTTTGCCTCTGTTTGCTCAAATACTTTGATGCTGTGAAACACTGTTCATAATGTGCAAAGGTGTGGCTGGAATAGGCTGACGATGTTTTATTGTTATTGCACCAGAACATGCCATCAAAGGTTATTGTCAGATTGTAATGTAGCTCCAAATAACTGACTCCTGTCAGACATTTCCAGTGCCTGACTTTCAGTGGCTGTGTCTAGCTGAAGGATTTCAAATTGATTTAGTTCATGGACCGCATTCGATTCAGTTCTGTTTTATTTAAACAGCAACAATTCACAGTGACAATCACTTCAAGGCACTTTATATTTTAAGGTACAGACACTACAGTATTAGAGAGGAAACCCCAGCAATCACACAGTCCTGTATGAGGGAGCACTTGGCAATAGTGGGAAGGGAGAACTCCCTTTAAACAGGAAGAGATATCAGAAAGAAAAAGTTATAGATATCCTATGTTTCTTTAATTTGAGCGAGAAATAAAATTTGTTACTTTTAGGTCATTCAGGCTTCGTGCTGGGACAGCCACTCTCATAACGCCATCCACTCTAAACTAACAGCACAAGGCTTCCTGGTACTAGAACGTCCAGAAATTCGGACTTGTTTCTCTGCAGATTTTACACTCTGCAGCCATCTAGTGGCCGGATATCGACTCTTATGCTCAATCACAAAGAGCTGCCTCCACGTCTAAAAGCCTTAAAGTTCATATTTAAAATTTGTAATTTTTATGTGCAGACCAGTTTCATGCCTGAACACTGGGCCATATAGTACTACATGATCAAAGGTCTTTTTACTTTTTTCAAATGTAAATTTCCCACATAACTATTAACTTATCACATTTAGGTTTGTAAATAAAGCTACAAGAGTCTTGAATATGTGCAGGCTCAGAATCTGTATTTATTTTGTTTTAAATTAACATTTAGATTATTTAGTTTCATTAAATGCCTCTTACAGTAAATTCAGGCTAGTGAAGCAGGTCATTTCCCAGCATGCCCTTAGCGGTCGACAGCCTTGATTAATCTCTCATTACAGTTCATATTGTAATGTAAGAATCGCGCTGATTAGAGTAACGATTTCTTTTTGTCTCTCTGCCTCTTGTCCAGATCGTCACCATGGTACCCCCATGCTGCTGGAAGGCGTTCGCTGCATCGGTCCGGAGCTCGAGTACGACTCTGAGCAGAGTGACTGGCAGGGATTTGACTAAATGTCAGCCTTCTGTTCCCAGTCGTTTCACACATCCACAAACGCCTACAGAAGTTCACACACCTGCCATCTTCACAGATAGAAAAAGAAACAGAAACCTCCTGAGCTGCCCGTCAATACACACACACACACACACACACACTATTAGTGCCACGGGCTGTGCAGCTTTTCCACCTCTGGTGTGATTCACTGTTCACTGGACCTCAGAAATGGTTTTCATCCTGAGACGTGAAAAACATTCCTCAGCTCTGACCTTCACTCTGAAGGAACATGTAATTAAGTCCTCTTGCTTTTCTGTCTTCAACTGTTGTGCTTTCCTTGTTCATCCGTTAGAGGGCAGCGTCTGCCTGTAAATCAGCACAGCCTCACAACTACTTGTGGTTCAGTTTTAGTCTTTTTCTGATGTGCAAAGCCCACCTGGATTCATAGAGTTAGGAGTAAACAAGGGCTCATTTACGACTTCAAAAGCTTGACCCTAAATTAAGGCTCTAATCTGCGCAATTCAGGGAGGACGAGAGCGAATTAGGAACATTGTTTAACATGCAATACCTCTGTGTGACTATCGGGGGTGCTAAAGAACTCTGCATGCGTTACTGCTCCAATCTTTTACCAGGTGTGCTGCAGTGTTCTCTATTTAAAGGAAGACCTAAATATAAAATGTGTCTGCATCTTCAGTGTTCATGTTAAACCCATCTCAGCAGGTATACCTAATATTTCTGTTGTATTTGAACCAACCTGCCCCAACATTTCACTTTCCCCAGTCTGCCTTTCAAAATAAAACATAGGCTTGTTTCAGTAGGTGAGGAATGAATGTACAGCTGCCACACTGGAGGGAGGGGAAAGTGATGCTTCAGTACCTGCTCTCCTGCTATCTGGCACTGATCTGCTGACATATGTCAGGATTTTCTAAGCTGGTTTTCACTCTGTGTGATAGGTGTGTGTACTTTAAAAGCTCCTTCTCGTTCTTTAAGAGGAGCTGACATCAAAATCTGACGTTTACCTCTCGTGTTTTAAGTCTCGTCTTTTTTTCTTCTTCTTCTTCTTTTTGTTGTTGTTGCTGAGCTACAGATGCTGTTGACTCACCAGTTTTCCCCAAATTAAAAACAAATGTGTAACCAAAACAAGATCGAATCAAATATTCGGTGTACGTGTGCATGGCCTGTAGTTGTTTTAAGGGTGTTAAACTGGGGTGAAAGAATTGGCTGATGAATTTGTTTAAATATTGTTGTTATATTATTATCGAATAATCATTTTAAAAACATTTTCATTATTTTATCCCAAACTTTTCCCTGGACCAACATCTCCTGCCCATGTGTAGACCCTTAAAGCAGTGCTTTAACACACACTGACCACCATCCTTTGGTATTTAAGTCTCTGAGGGGCTTTTTCCTTTCAGCTATTCAAGCTCCAATCTCTTGCTTTAATCCATGAAGCCTTCAGAAAAGTGCCTTTCATCGCCACATCCCGTTTGTCTCTTAACTCCCCGTTGTTCATCCGTCTGCATCCTGTCACCCGAGCAGTTTTCAGGTTTAGCCAGTGTTAGTCCGAGCCACCCAGGACTCAAACATCTGGGGTCATAAACCGGAAGCACCTAAACTTTGGAAGTTTGCAGGTTTCAAACCACTACTTCCACCACCTCTCTGTCCCAGCGCCGTCTTCACAGTGCAGCTGCAGATCAGAGGGAGCTCTGCTAACTTACATTTGTTCTTAAAAGATCAAGTGCCATGATCTGGCTGCACTGCCGTCTCTTTATAATCTCCTCTGAAAGAAGTCCTAACATCTCCTTCCTGCTGGTTAATGTTCATGTTTTTGTTGTTACTCGTTCTGTTGTTGGTTGCATTCAGCCTTAAAGAATTCAATTTAGCGTGTAATTTTTTTTTCTTATTATTAGACCACGCGCAGTGGGTATAGTAAAGATTGGATAGATTATTTTGATGTTTGTTTGTGCACGATAGGTCAGAGATCCATCTTAGTGTAAAGCTGAAGTGCTCGATAGGTTTCAGGAATGTAGCAGTTTATTTGTTGCTCCCGGTATGTTTGATTTGTATTTTTAATGTTGAAAATGAATTAAAAAAAATGTATATGTTTGAGTCTGGCTGCTCTTTGTGTCCGCTGTCAGTGCATTTCAAGGATGCTTGGTGGCAGTCTCCACTGTCACTGCACAAACAGATATCCTGCAGAAAGTCTATTCAGTCTTTTACACAAAGTATTTCTTTATTTGACTTCAGTAGATAGAAAAAAAAAAAAAAAAGTTTTTTACCCCCTCTAAAAAATTTAGATGAATTTTGAAGTCTTCACTTGATTTAGGGTTACTTTATGTTCTCAACATTACAGGATCTTTGTGGAGAAAAGTTTCGCATGAGACTGAACACAAAATGTACTTGTAACCGGTTCATGGAAGCTTTACAAGAATTCAGTTCATGTTTCTGTCCAACACACAAACCTCATGACATCCTCCTCCTAGTCAGATTTAGTGATTTACTGTAAATGTCCCAAACAGTACAGACTACACTCCTTTTCTTTTTCTTGGATCATGATCTAGAATTATAATAATATTTTTGACTGTGTTCAATTATAATTTTAATTGAATACATGGGATTACAAAGGTTGAAGAAAAAGTCTCATCCACCTCATATTTCCATATATGTCTGTCAGGACTCAGAATCAGAGAAACTTTATTAATCCTAGAGCAGCATGCACCCACACAACAGACAACACAGCAATCCTATTAAATGAAGTGTAGAAGTAGAAATATAAATAATATAAATATATATATTTTTAGAGAGAGACTTTATCTCAACATCTACAAGCAGGCTGTGCACACACAACAACAACAAAAGTTCTCATCGTGTTCAGGTTTAGTTGTTTAACAACCTGCAGGCCTGCGTCAAAATTATAACCGGGACGATGTGCCATTACTCCCGATTCTTGAGTTTACGCTCCGCTTTAAAACTTCCACACTGGAATTTCTCCTATGAATAAATAAATAAATAAAAGCGGACGCAGCACCGTGAGAAAGCAGGAGAGGATGTTGTGGATTCTCTCCTTTATTCCTCGTTTCCAAACATTATATAACCAATCTTAAATAACCGCCGCTCTTGCAACTGCGTAATGTCGCAGTTTCAAAGGTCGCAACCCTCCCACAAACGTCCACACAACACCAAACTGACGCATTTCTAATTTGCTTACGTTTGACCTTCAGATTTGTTTTCTTCTCATCAGTTGATGGGCGGCTTTGGGGACAAAAACAAAGAAAAAAAAAGTTTGAAGAAAGTCCGCAGTGTTCAGATCACAGAGGTCTCTGCGCTCCTGGGACCCTCTGTAGTCCTGAACTAAACCCGGATTCGCCAGCCCCGATGCTGCCGCATCAAACTAAAAATCATTTAAAAAAGAAAAAAAGAAGGACAAACAGCCGTTTGACCTAAGACTGAGATCACAGCTCGCTTTTAACTTTTTCTTTCTCTGAAAAAAAAAAGTAGTCTGGGGGAAAAATGCAGAGCTGCACGGATCTGCATTTAAACTAATAACCTTGTGATTTTCTACTTTCTTGTTTTCTTTGTCATTTGAGACTCCTCCTGTTGTTAAAGTGAACTCATGTCTTTGAATAATGACGTGCACAAAAGCAGGAGTCAGTAGCTCTTTAAATACTCGGTGATGAGACAGAAGCACAACTAACATAACTTTAGTTGTTTTCATATGTGGTCACGTTTGGACCAGTGTAAGCAGCAGCGGTGTTTGGATCCCGTGGAAGAAACCAAAAGGCAACATGTAGAAACTATGAGGACACCAGACGAGCGCTCTGAATGATCACATTGATAATCTTCTGTGTGTTTCTAATAAATGCTGTAAAACTCTAATAATAATAATTTAATTTCATTATTAGTTAAACTCATTTAATTTCAAGTGAAATTCTAATTTAAAACATTACCACAACGATAGTGTAGTTTGTGTAACTTTGAAGTGTGGCGTTATATTCAAAAGTTTTCCTTCCGTTTAAAAAAAATATTGATTTTTTTTCTTTCTTTTCTTTTTGTTGTTGCAGATTTTAAACGGGGGAAACTGAATCTAAAATTGAAATTTGTGTATTTCTCATGATTATTGTTATATTCAGTAGTCCACGGGCAAAAAAATAAATAAAATAAGAAGATTTTAGAGCAGTAATCGCGCATTTCAATACCAACACGAAATCATATTTATACAAAGGTACATTTCGTTCAAACAGTTTGACCTTAGAGCCACACAGAAGGCTACTTTGTCTACAGAGCGTCACTCCACAGGTTTTATTTGGCGGGTCTTTTCCTCCCGGGACTGAACCTGGGATTTTTTGTGTAAACCACCACACTGTGGGCCACTTGTTAAAGTTAGTTTCCTCCACTTTGTACGTAAAAACTTTGTAGAGAAACCTTCAACGGGCCAGAGCTCCTCTGCGTCCGTTTTAACGAGCAGCAGCGTTCACACACACTGCACGCGCACATTTACCGAACAAACAGGAACTCCGTGGAGGCTCGTGTGTGACATCTAACGCACTTTGTTTGTGTTTTATTTTGTTTGTGTGTTTGTTTTAAAAGAGTTTCTAAGAGGCTCGTGCAGCCTTTTATGTCCTCGTTTGAAATCTTCCAGTGGGAGACTTTCCCCCTTTAAATTGTGATAAAAACTTCACTTGTTTTTTATATTCACATAGCTGTGTTTGGCATGGCTCCACAGAGGCAACACTCAGGTTTGCTCATTAAATGAAGTTAAAGTGAAAACTCTAACAATTCTAATAAAAATCGTTACATGGATTCTTACACGTGGGCATGTTTGCGCAGAGCTTGTGTGAGATGTGTGCCCTCCCACTGACCTCCGGGATTACAGTAATCTCTGTTGATTGATCTGATTGATCAGATTCATCTCCACGAGGCCGCAATCCGCACACGGGGTGGCGGTGGTGGGGACGCAGATGAGGCAGTCGGTGAATGGTGCAAATAAAGCGTTTTTTTCTTTTGGCCTTTGGGCACGAGCTTTTCCAAACAGTGCGCAGGTCTGGGTGGCTGTAAACACCGGTATCATGTGACGCAGAATATGCGCTTTGATTTAATGTAAGTGAGATTTCAGGAGATTAAATTTGGATCTCACCATGATGATACTAAAAAACAAAAGTGGGGGAATTTTGTTGTTGTTGTTGTTGTTTTTTCAGGATAAACCTGAACTCAGATCAGCACAGCATAAGGAAAAAAAACTTTCTAAAAAAAGATTATTGTTATTATTATGCATTAGTTTACTTCCAATGCGATAGCGACATTTAATGAGTGCAGACTATAAAATGAAGCGCAAAAGGAAAGTTTAAGAAAGTCAGTATGTTGCAAAAAAACAAACATCTTAACTGAAATTACGAATGAGGGCACTTAGAATAAAAACATTACACAGAACAACTTCGGTATTAAACGCGTGTAAATTGATGCTGTATTAACATATAAAAAGCTTCCAAATGTTTCTTAAATGTACACCAGCATTTAAGTGCTTCCCTATATCGCCACAGTAAATGTTTTTGATATGAAGCATTTAAGGTGAAACAAAACACTGTATCTCCTGTTTGTTTTGGGGCATCTTTTGAAGAGGACCGGTCTGTTTACTATTGCACAAATTCAGCCGTGTCTTTTAATTTCATGCAACCACTGTTTGTGCACGTTCACTGTTTATTAACAACACAGGGTTGTCCCCGTCTTGATCTCTCTATCATGCATGTGTCCATCCATCTAACGCTCTCTAAAAAGTCTAAACAAGCAGGTGTGTCAGTCGGCAGCCAGGCCTGAATGGAAGTACTGGGGTACAATTAGGCATCAAATGTAGCAGCCAATAAATAAATAAATAATCTGTACTTGTTAACATATTAGAAACATGAAAATGTTTCCTAAAAACACCCAAAGAAATCAAGCTATGAGGAGTCTTCAGAAAATTGAATATGGAGGGAAAAATCTGTTTTTTGGAGGGTTTTAGTGGCGCACCAGTAAAAACAGAGAGGGCAAAACATTGGAGACAACGAGGAAGAAGGTGTGTGTGTGTGTGTGTGTGTGTGTGTGTGTGTCGCTGTGCAGCAGCAGCAATCAGTCCCCTCTTGTCTCTCCGCAGAGTGCAGCGTCTGATTGACAGTTTCTATTCATACTCTGTGAGATTAGGCCAGCTGAAAGGAGTAACGACCCATGGCTGTGCGCAGTAATTACGGCTTCGGATAAGAAAAATAAGAAAAAAACACACACGGCAAAACTATAATTATATAATCCCATTCAAAATGCCCCCCTTTTTCCACGCTGTTTTCAGACACGTTTCACCTGTAAAGAGGAAATTCCATCCAGTGTTTCAGTTGCGCCCGCGACTGAAATTATCTCACAATCACAACAAACTACAGGCTGCACCATCAACATCAAGCTGGCAGAAGAAAATAGACCGGTGAAAAGATGACTCCGCGCATATACAGTGGGCGCTGGCAATGAGCCGCTTTATCTCCAATGGAAAACAAATTGTAACCTCACTTTGTGCTGCTTCATCTCAGTGCTTGTGACAGATTTGTGTGTTAACAGCGTGCAGTGTGCTTACCATCCATATCATAAACAAAAGACCAGACAATTCTGTGCAGGCTAAGGGGGTGGACAAAATAACCGGAACGCCTATTCAGACAGTTGGTTTAACTCTTTGGTCATTTTCAGAGTGGAGATTGTGACACTATGGCACCGGATTAAATTTTCAAAACACGTGTTTTGCTGCTGTTGCATCCATCCTCAGGATACAGCTGCTTTTGGCTGGAAGCTAAAAATCCAATCTCTGAACTAAAGCTATGCAGATAAAATATTTTGTAGATACCACACATTTAAAAAATACATGTATTTTATTTATTTATTTAGCTATGAGCTTTGTTTTTATTTTTATTTATTTATTTTTTTTACAAAATTATGGCCTCATCACAACAACATTAAGGGGCACAACAACTTTCTCAGAAAAAAATCCAACTCAGTTTTTGAGGTTCTGCGTATTGAAGCGACTCTGTCCTCAACGCACAGCACAGTCTAGTAATATAGAAATTTATTTAATGGCCCCAAATCGATTTCGGTTTTAAAAAACGACTAGTATCGTAATATTTTGATTTCAATAAGAAAAAGGGAACTCGAAGGTTCATGTGAATGAAGAATAGATTTAGAAACGCTCACAGCATGCGAGCAGGGCAGGGGGGGTTCCGTTTACTCCCAATATGTGGCAAAGACCGATAAGAACATCCAGGATTTAATAAGCAGGAAATTAAGCATATATTTTACTGCACAGCTCAAATATATATATATTTTTCTTCCTGGTGTTAAGAGGCTTCCATTGAGAATTGCTAGTGCCTCTGATCGAGTGAGGGGAAAAATCGAGCTAAACTGAGACATATTGAGAATAATTCAGGCTTTACCTTACTGGGTCAGAACTGTTCATTGTGCATCTGCACTCATTGTTTTTCTGGACCGCAGTGAGGAGCTCAGAGTTCAGCCGTACAACAACACAAAAACACACATAAAAAGTCAGAGCTGGTGCTGATGCTGTGGGGAAACCCGTGCATTGCTTCTTCGGGCTGTTTCCAGAGAAATACTGCAGGAAAAAAATAATCGTCTCATATCTCTGTGCCTGATCGCAGTCCACAGCGCCGCTTATCATCTAGTGAAAACATGCCCTGCCGGTGGACCAATGGGAGAGCGACTCTGTGCGGGCAGGAAATGACGTCTGGTTCCTGCCTCTGTAAAGTGCACCGTGTCACCACAAATGCTATCCACACAGCACCGTCTCTCCTGCTCTGGTGTAGGCAGGGTGCTCGAGCCGCCCCGCTCAGACGTGATGTTTCAGCTGTAAAGCAAATTGTCAACAAACCAACAAGAGTGCTCGAGACTCTGCGAGCAAATGTGACCCCATTACCCGACACTCCCCTCTAGAAGGGTCTCAACACAGACATTTTTTTTGTTTGTGCGCCTTTCAAAAGCAGGAGAAGGACGACCCCCTTATGTGACCATCTCACCATCATCATCATCATCATCATCATCAACATGCAGTCACGGATCTGCAGAGGCAGCCGATCTGACCGGGAGTGAAGTAACAGGCTGCTGCGCTGGACAAACCAGGAGAAACTTTCCTTCCTGACTTCTGCACGGTGAACTGTGGCCGCTGTGGGGTTTTTTTTTTCAGCGCCTCCTCTCACTTTATTTCTATGTGGGTGAGCAGTGTGTGAGTGGCACCTCCCCGCTCCTCCGTAGATCTTGTTGCCCCCCTTGCAGCCCGCACCATGCATTCCTCCTGCACCTCGTATAGTTAGAGAAAAGATATCGAGGTCTCTTTCTCGCTCTCACCCCCCCTAGGCCCGGCTAACTCTTGCTTCGGTTTTGGACTCCGGACCGTGCGTCATGCAGCAACACCTGAAGCTCACCACGGTCCCTTTGCAGGACCACATGGTTCCTTTGTAACTGGATCTACTTTATTTTGGAGGGAGAGGGGGGCATGCTCTCCTCGTCTCTGGAGAACATTTTCAAAGAGGTGAAGAAAGTAGAAAGAGAGGACTGAGTGGCAGCGACGTAAGGAGGGAGAGATAAAGCTAATCTTATAGATTGTAACTTACTTGTAGATGTTTGACCAGGCCACGACTATGGGCGATGGGAACCACCGCTGTGGTCCCAACCCACTGTGCCCGGACAGGATGGAAACAAAGTGTCGCTCCGAGATAGGGAACCGGTCTCCGGTTCAGAGCTCCACCGACACCCCGGGAACATCAGCATCCACGCCGACTTCCTCCAGCGAAGACGGGCATGACAAACTTTTGGGAGTGGACCCTGACTACTGCCGGAGAATTTTAGTAAGAGGTGAGTGGACAAAACGAAGAGATTAGTCCTGTGCTTAAAACTGCTGATCAGACAAAGATCTGTCAAATTTTACGCACGAGTATCATAAATAAATTAAGTGGATGTACAACAAAAACAGTTTAGATTATAGACTAACTTCAGATACACAGTGCAGCCAGGCAATGCATTTAAAATAAAATATACACACTTTAGACAGTGGTAGGAATTTTCCTGGAAATGTTTTAAATATCATATCAAACTATTAAATAAAAAGAAGAAACATTTGTGTTTATATGGAGTCAAAACTGTGAAAGTTTATCAAACACACACTTGAACTTCTAAACAAAGCGTATGATGTGAGCATGACACATCTGGTGAAGAGAGACCCACAAAAAAAGAAAAAAAAGTATCTATTGTAGTAACAACAGGCGGCGTGCACTTTAACTATAACAGTTTTAAACAGCAACAGTAGGGGAGTAAACACACCTTCGCTTTCTAAGTCATTTTTAGTTAAACTTAAACCTCTGAGACAAATCATCGACTAATACTGGTTGCATCAATTGTGGCCGCACCTTTGTTCGTGTGGAAGCATAAAAATTTAATTAGTCCAATCAATAATGAAAACAGGGACATTTTGCTTCAGTGAGATGATGCCTTATATTTTCCTAACAGCAGGGATATTTTGTCTTTGAGCGTTAGTGAGTGCAGCTGCTTCAAATCACAGCTGAGAGGTGCAGGAAGTAAAAGAAAGGCTGGAGGTAAACTTAAAATCAGGGAGAAGTCGCGCTGTTTGCGCAAAAGAACTGATATATATTTTAAAACACACACACACACACACACACACACACACACACACACACACACACACACACACACACACACACACACACACTAAATAAACACACACAAGTGTGTGTGTATTGCCTTTTCTGTCAGTAACATTATATTATTACAAATATTAATACATAATATTTCATTAAGTGTTAAAGTCCACAGTCTCCTGCAGGAGGTCAGAAATCTGGGTAAGATCATGAGAAAATAAGTTCCGATAAAATATGAAGCCAAGAAGAAAATAAAAATAATAATAAAATAAAATACATCCGTTTCTAATCCTTAAAGTTCGTAAATGATTGCTGGTAGTTCTTTCAGAGTCATGGAAAACATAAAAAGAGAACTTAAATCATGTGTTCCGATGACAGCTAAAAAAATATGAAAAAAGTACATGATGTACTTTTTTAAATGTATGTAAAATACACAAACATACGTAAAACAGCAGTTAGACATATTTTAGGCCAGCTGCAAATTAAATTAAAATTATATAATGTGAGTTATGAAATAACAGTCTTAACCTCGTTTAAAATATTGATTTATACTTAGAATATTTGAAAACTGTGAGCCATTGTAAGAGTTTCCTGCATGGATTTTTTTTTTCCCAGAATGCATTTCATTTATGAAAAAACATAAACGTCAGCTTCTCTGCATTGAGAGAGGACAATAAAAATAAAATCAAATCTGAGCCTTATTTCGATGGGGATCTATTTCGCAGGAGTGTGTAACCGCTGTGGGCAGACTCGGTATGTCGGCCTATCAGTTTTCAGGTTGTAGAAAGCTGAGGATGTTATGGCTGCTGGCTGGTTTAGTTTTAGCTTTCATCGAGCGTTTTGTCGTGCGCTGTCAAGGCTCACACTAAGCGGAGAAAAAAGCATATTTAGCTTTAGAGAATATTAAAATTACTACAGTTCAGTAGGAGGGCTATGGCAGGAAGAGGGAGAGAAATGTCCATGTAAGAGGTCTAAAAACCGTCTGTGCTCCTGTAGAAATGCACCTACACGGCTTATTAATAACAGAGTCATTCTTTATTTCTGACTCTTTGTTGCAGATAATTAAACATTGTTGGGTGATGTCTATTCGAGCGTTTTATCTGTATGTAAAATAGTGTTTGTGATTATTTCTGGACATACTGAATCAAACGTAGTTCTGTATTAAGAGATCTGGCAGTCAGGTGTTCATTGTGAATCCTCAGCACTCGTCACTCCCTAGTGCTGGAACATACGGTCCTTATTGTGCTGCCTCAGTTTGATCATCTGAGAAGAAAAAGAGGCCTGGAGGACAGATCTGTGAGGCCATTTAGGTGGGGATAGTGTGCGGTTAAACGTCGGTAGGATTTGTTTTTCGAGCTGAGGCCGGCTTTTCCGCGGAGCCACCGAGGTCATCGAGAGGTCAGCAGGTCTGCAAACAGCCGCTGGCTTCCTTCTCTGCTTGCAAATATTTGCTCAGTTCGAGCTGCTCGAGCAAGGACATATCTAAACTGTATGTACTGTATGATTGTGTTTAAGCAGATTTAGCCTCTCTGAAGAGAAGATTTTTCCCCTTCCTTTCTCTTGCCTGGCTACACTTTAGGCAAATAAACTATGTGTGCGTAAAGACGGAGAGCTCATTATGCATCAGGGACCTGGGGGTAACCAAACACTTGTGTTTGAGCTGTTGGTAGGGCTGGGATTGAAATGCGTTTTCAGTACAGCTCATGGCGTGCAGGGACCATAACTGATGAATTCACGGCGTTTCACAGACGCTTCTAATTGTCACCAAAACGCAAAAACAACCCGCCTTTTGTCTTTTACGCAACAATCCTCATTTTAACTTACCTGCTGTGTTTTACGAGCTACAATGTTTTATTTACATTTTTAACTCCACGTTATAAAAAAGAGGGTGTTTGACATTTATAGGAGCCGAACAAGTCCATGTAGCACAGCTTAACAACAACAAAAAACAAACAAACAAACAAAAGAAAAAAACGAGTTTTGTTTTTACGCACACTATGCGTTTCTCTTACCGTTAGCAATGTCCTGCCCGTAGAAAACACTATTTGCCTCCAGTTCAATCGGTTTTGTTTCATATTTTATTCAAAGCTCTTCATATTTTATTGGAGTACATATTTTATGACCTGAAAAAACCGTGGACAACGACGGGATCATGTCTGGCCGGTGCGTCCATTCGTTGTGATAAATACGAACAAATATTCGTAGCTACAGTGAGACCACAAATACACGGGCTGGACACGTGGTTTAAAAACACAAAACAAAACAAACAAACTTTTTAATTTTTTCTTTTTTAAGAAATACGGGTGTTTTTTTTATCAAGGACTTTTTAATTTTCGGCTCTCCACTAGGTCTGATTCAATGTATGAAATTATTTATTTTATTTTTTTTCCGGTGTTTTCATTATTCTGGGAGGGAAAAAAGTCATGGCAAACATGAAACAATAATACTTAAAAGTCAACACAAGGAAAAAGCAGGAAAGCTGCCACCCATAGAAACCGTGCGCGCTAACTAATGTTCGGGGCAGATAACGGCGCGCAGTCCTGGTGCTTGGAGTGGAAACGATGCTCAGAGAGCTTCTGTGCAGCTGAGTCGCAGTGTTACAAAACACATTAGTAGCTCTGTTTAAGACCCAGGGCAGAAATTAAGTGCTACAACACTTAATTTTTTTAAAGGAACTGACCAACAGCCAAATACTCGCAGTACCATAAATTTGACAATGCGTCACACAAATTTGGTTTTTTAAAATTTATTTATTTATTTATCTTTTACGCACGTTAACCCAACATGGCCCTCAGCTCTACAAGCCTCATGTATGTCCCTGCGTTTTGGGCGCAGGGCAAGTTTAAACCCAACTAATTCAGTTTTAATGATAACGTGGCACGTTGGTTCAATAAAGAAACGTCAGGGGGTGGATTAAAGGCAGTGACTCGGTTACTTGTTATGAAGAGCCAACTAACATACCATTAAAAGTATGTGCCATCATTTACAACACCTAACACCCAGGCTCATTACTGATAACAGAGTCTGTTTGCCTCCGTGTTTTCTCTCTGAAGTCGTATATTGGCCGGTTTAGTATCTTTATAGTTCTGTTTCTGAAGTATGCACCTGCTGGAAAGTCGCTTAATAGTTTTTAGCTGTTTTTCTCTGTTTCGTTTTCAGCAGCTATCTGTTGCTATGTTA
Organism: Simochromis diagramma; assembly: GCF_900408965.1. Taxonomy (NCBI): domain Eukaryota; kingdom Metazoa; phylum Chordata; class Actinopteri; order Cichliformes; family Cichlidae; genus Simochromis; species Simochromis diagramma. Next base: position 903,064 of record NW_024387057.1, read on the forward strand.
TAACCACCACAGCCTCACGTTAACACTTACTTTAACCGAATCGACGTTTCTTTTTCTGGACAGACGCCAAAGGCACCATCCGAGAGATCGTCCTGCCCAAGGGCCTGGACTTGGATCGGCCCAAACGCACGCGGACCTCCTTCACGGCCGAACAGCTGTACCGGCTCGAGCTCGAGTTCCAGCGGTGCCAGTACGTGGTGGGGCGCGAGCGCACGGAGCTCGCGAGACAGCTGAATCTGTCGGAAACGCAGGTAAGGCCAAAACGGAGCTAGCTGCTCTGGACCAAAAATACTTTTAAAAAATGATACAAAACAAAACAAAACGTTTTATAAATATTTAAAAATAATTAGCCGTGACGAAATTTTCTCCAACTATGCACTTAGCTACTAAGCTAAGTAGGCGGTTCCTAGCCAATACATTTATCTCATAACAAAGGCTACTTTAATAACATCACAGCCCTCTGCTACACTTGGCTAGCTAAAGCGGGGGTTCGATTAGCGACAGACAGATGTTTTCTTAGTTGTGAGCACAGGTGTGCGCAGAATCTTTAATTGGCTCCTCGACCAATCGGAAACGAGGAGTCGCAAAGCACAGAATAATTTTCCACAGAAAATTGTTTATTTATGTCCTTTTTCAAGATAATAAATCAGGTTTATAGCACAGGGATGTTCATTCATTCATTTTTTTAAACGCCCCGTGCATAAAATGAAGCAGAATGATCCATGGGTTTGACTGAACCTGATACAAGCCTGGAATGAGCCTAAAGCCCGCAGGCCTAACCAGGCCAAGTATGAACACATGTTTTCACAGTGATGGGATCAATAAGTATCTACCACAAGTCCATTTTTGGAGCTTTTAAAATACCTCTGCCTACATTGAGGTATATATGCATTTTTTGATGAATTTCAAACCACAGCCTCACATTTGGTGAGTCAACATCTCCGTGACACATGCGGATGCACATTAGCTGCTTGTGTGTTACGATTAAAGTGCACTTATGTCTTTTCAAAAGTTTTAATTGTCAGCAAACGCAGAGAAATATAATTAAAATGTAAATACATAGTTATTAATTCAGTTTATTTGGTTGTACGCTGGTAAGAAACCACACAGAATCAAGGCTGAGCACACAGTGAACAAAAAACTACAGAAAATGATTGGTGGGGGTGGTGGGGGTTGGTGTTTTTGTAACACACAAAAAAAATAGATCGTGACATTTCATGGCACTCTTTCCTGAACCCACCTCCCGTCATTCATTCCTGCCCAACCACAGAGGTCATAGCTGTATGGAGTTATGCATTAGCAGCAGCGGCAGCACAGCAGGCTTTATGTTTCTTTCTTTTCTTCTAAAAATGAGCTGGTTTCAGAGAATTGTCCCTAAATTACAAATTAAAACTGGCTAAACTGTTGGCTGAAGGACAAGTTGACATATGTAGAACAATAAAAAGCTTGGCGCAGATGTAAATCAGCATTAACTTATATCCTCTGTAACTTCACTTTATGCACTTTATGTTAAAGATTAAAACAGGTGAGTTGGACTTCTGCTGTCCAAATGTGTGCTTTTTAATATTCATGTTTTTTCATATATGTATATATATATATATATATATATATATGAACACTGGAATATTTCTAACATTTTGAGTTATTTTCCAGTGTTAGAAAATCAGCACTGCTCAGTGTTAGCCATTGTTAATCTTCAAAACTGACTAGGTTACTTTTAAAAATATAACACTGTCAAAAGTGTTCATTTAACACTCAACAGTGTTGTATTTAACACTCAGAGGAGTGGACCCACTCTCTAGTGTCGATTTAACACTGGAGATTTTGCTGTGTACCGAGACGCGTCGCCTGCGTGAAAGCACTAGTTGCAAGCAAAAACACGCAGCACTTTTGCGCATCTTCGTCACTGCGCGAAGCAAACCAATTGTGAAGTACCTCAAAACATGCCCTCACAAATAAAGGTGGTCGGATGGACGTGTGTGAAACACAGAGCAGCCACTGTGTCCCTCATTAGCGCTGCATATAGGGGTGTTAATGGGAGGGCCTCAGCTTCCTGCTGCTGAGGATTGGCTGAATGAAAAACTGTCTGGCCTTCAAGTGACGTGAAAAAAAAAAAGTGAAAAAAAAAAATCTCTTTGATGTGAAATATTAAACCCACGGAGTCGAAATTTCTTAATGCTATGGGAGCAGCTTTTAAGCGTGATCGAAAGGCTTTTAGTTGGCATTAGAGGCGTTTTCTTCCTCATTATTATCCTCTTTCTATCGGTGGCGGTTCCATGTTTTTAGGCAAATGCGCCATTCAAGGCTAATCGCGACCAATCACAAAGGAAAGATAGGAGCTCTTATAAGTTTCAAACCCCCTTTAAGGAAGATGTTTGGAGATGTTTTTCTGGCTTTCTGGTGACTTATGGTGTTTGTTGATGTTTTGAGTTCGCTTCTAAAGATTTTCGAGCAGTAATCTGATTTTCATGCTACAATTAAAGAGCGTTACGTTTAAAAGGAACTCAATTACATCTATCTATCTATCTATCTATCTATCTATCTATCTATCTATCTATCTATCTATCTATCTATCGTGAACAATTTCTGTTGGAAAGCAAAAACAGCAGAAGGCCTCAGGGCTTAAAGCACTTTAGAATAAAGTCCATGTTTTGGGGTAGTTTCGATTTTGTTTACTCGGTGGGAATATGATCGACTTTTAGATGATGATTAACTTCAGTAATTCCAATTAAAATATGGTGAAAATGTGCGTATTTCTCTGTACATCTTTCATCGTTATTTTTTATGCCAAACTCTTTTGTATCAAGTGATCACTGAAATGAAAAAGACTAAATAAAAAAAATATATAATACATTTATAAATACATTAAATTAAATTAAAAAATAAAATTAAAAAAATCCCTAACTCCAGGTATTGCTTGTATTCAAGCTGACCCTGAATCAGCTCACAAACACACAAATTTCCATAATTGATTCACATAATATAAAAATATAGAAAACACATAAATAAGAAGTAAAAGTCACTTCCAGCAGTTGATCAGCATCTGATTATCAAAACTATTATTCTCACGTGTTCCAAGCTCCAAAACGTAAATGTAAACTTTGCACTTTCTTTCAAATCTGATTCTGGTGATTTTGGCCCAAGTTTGAAAGCGTAAATCCTCTTCTCATATGCAATCATTTATCCATAAAAATGGGTGGAGCTCTGTTAGTGTGGAAGAAGTTACTTTTAAATTAGTTTATTTGTGTATATATATATGTATGTATGTATGTATGATTTTTCTGCATTGAGCTGAAAGAGTACAAAGAGCAGGGGGAGAGAGAACATTTATTATTTATGAGGGTTACAGTTACAGTTATTTTTCTTAAGTTATTCTGACTGAAACAATTCAGAGAAACCGAAGACTTCAGCCTCATCGAAACATTTGAGTCCACGTATGAACAAAGCAGGTGTAAAGAGGGTCACTCGTGGCCCTCACTCTGTTGTAACGCGTTACTCTGTAATCTGTTATCAGCTCAGAGCTCCCCCTTCATCCCGGCAGGTGGCTCCCCGCTACTGGACAACACAGCAGGAAGGGCTGGAGCACACACACACACACACACACACACAAAGCCTGAACTGTACATGAAGCCTCCATTTCAGTTACCTTCATGGTCAGTTTTGGTTGGATAACGGAGGACTGATGGATGTTTATGGTGTGTTCCTGCATGTGGAGTTGCTTTAGGATGGCAGTCAGAGAAATCAGTTGATTCAGTGAAAGTCTATATAACCGTCTGTATTTTAGGACACATTATGTGTGTGTGTTATCGTGTGTATTCTGCCTCACACTTCCAGACTAAACACATGGCCTGTCAGCATTAGAAAAATGTAAAAAAATAAAAATAAAAGCATGTACAACATTTTCAGCCAGGAAAAAACAAAAAAACAAAGAAAAACAAACTTGTGTGTTCTTTAAATCTCTCCACTAGCTCGAGTGGTGTGTTTGCCCTCCAGATGAAGTACAGGTTGCCTTTGTCTCAGCCTTTTGTTGTCTGCAGCCCTTCCACAGAAAGCTGTGGATTTAATGGTTTCTGTGCTGTGGTGTAATCCTGCCTCAAATGGAAGAGAGTTCAGGGATGAGATCGTGTTTTATAGATAATTTATAGCTGACTGAACAGAGCACATTTGGGCACATGCTAGCACAAATGCACACCTTTTTTTAACATATTTGTTTGAATGCACCGCAAATAAACACTGATTTTAGATTTCTGTTAGACATCTTTTAACATTCGGCTGTTAGAAACGTAAAAAATCTCCAAAATAAACCTCTTCCAGGATCTAGGACTGTGACTACAAACCCTTAGATTTTTTTTTTCTCCGTGTACAGAAAGTAAAATCTAAGTCTAAAGTGTCTCCTGTATCTTCTCTTTATCAGCCTCCACTGCCTATTTATTTTAAAATTTGAAGAAGGGAGTATGAGAAGATCTTTTGTGTAAATTAAGGTATTTCAGTGTCAAGAGAATTAAAAAAGAATATTGTGATAATATATTTTTAAAAAAGTTATGTTTTGTGCAGTGCAGTGTGCTGTCCGTTAAATTGTTTAGTATGTGGGACACAAAGTTGGCTTCATGTAAAAAGTGTTGGATCAGAGCAGGTGGAGCTCGTTCACAGATCGGCTTTTAACTTTCTCTTGTTTTTATCCCAAACAAATCATACAGTCTGCTTTAGTTTGTTTTCTTCACTGAGCTCTCAGGTGAGTGTGCACACGAATGATTTGCATGTGTTTTCTGGCCCAGTCAGATTCTGTCCCTGCTGGCCTCCAAACACTCTGTAAAAGAAGCACATTTTAGTGTGTATGTGTTTTGGGTATGTCCAACCTGCAATCCACCTGGTTTGGGAATGCCTCTTTATTCCCCTGGAAGAGCTGGAGGCGGTAGCCAGGGACTGAATCATGTTGTCCCAGTGACCTGAAGCCCTGGATAAGTGGTAGAAGATGGGTGGATGGTTGGATAGATGGAAGGAAGTGTACAGCCAGTGTTAGAGTGAACCTCTCAGATGTAGCTGCAGGTGTATAAGTCACCCAAAATGAGTGTCATGCTTTGTTTGTTGCCCTGTCTGATGTCTTTTCTCTCAGATGGACTGTCTCTTGATGCCAAACAGCCTGGAGAGCAGTTTAATGGCTGTAAAAACTTCAAATGATGCTGTTTGTTGCTTTTTGTTTTGTGGCCTACTGTACTGCAGAGGGGTCAGAGGTCACAGATGATCTAATGTGGATCCCAAAACCTGTAACTTTGGCTTTGTAACCGGTTGTGTAAGGCTTCTCTTAGCAGCTTGCAAAGTGGTTCATAAATAAAATGTATTAATGAATTAATAATTGTTATGTTGAGCACTATGTGAGGGTAAAAGGAGAGAAACGTGGCTCTCGATGAACCTTTCTGACCTCTTATGAAACTGAAGTTACCGTTTGCTTGTGCAACTGTGCAAAATTCTTTGCATGATATTATTTAACGGTCAATGTTTTAGTGGGAAATAGCAAGAGAGGTGTATTATGGACCTGATTAAGCCCTATAGTCTGAAGGGAAATCCGATTTTCCTCCTTTAGATATACAAGATTCCTTTTTTGATAACACAAGCAGAAAGTGATTTTACGTACATGCCGATGGATCCCTGAAAGACAGCTATGTTCCTCTGAGACAAGACGACGAGCCGTGCTCCTGCGGGTGTCTGCTTACAGTGAATGTGCTCGTTGTGCGTATTGTTCTCCATGACGGCCCAGACAGACGTTGTCTGGCCGATCGTCTGGAGCGTAGAGGGCCTGGCCATTACGTATAGTTTTGCAGATGTAGCAGAGAGGCGGCCGCACAGTACGGCGATTGTCCAAACACTCAGAATGGAGAAAGAGATAGGAAGGGAGGCTGTCAGACAGACAGACAGACAGAAAGACGGACACTTGCTGCCTTTGTGCTTTCAGATTAAATGTTTGGACTTGGTGCTGAAAAGAAACAAACTCTTTCCTCTTCGCTCCGCAGTGACCTAAAACTCGAGCGTCGTCTTCAAAATGGGAACTTTGTCCAACTTAGCGATGGTCAGGAAGAAACCTGTGAAGCTCTGATTATCTAATCAACTGATTAGGTAATCAGAACATAACAGCAATTAATTCTTCGCCGCCTTTGTCCCTAATCACTCTCATAGATTGATTTGACTTGCTTCATCAGTTTCTGGCAGAGTGAAGAGTGTGTGAAGCCAAGCAGAGGGTAATTTTACAAACATATGGAGCAACCTGTAATCCTTCAGCTTATGGGGGAACAGGAAATCAGCAGAACTGGATACAAGAGGTTTTCACTTCATGTGCACAAGCACTCACACAAACACAGACACACACAAAGCTGACCCCAAGTTGCCAGACAATTAGAGGGGTCAAAGGTCTCCCATGTGGCCCTTATTTTTTGGGTAAGATTTCCAGTTTGACAATTGCAATGACTCCTGTGGTTGAAAATGGGAATTCTGGGAAGCAGTCAGATAAACACAGCAAATGTGGAGGCGGAGCAAATTAAATAAATTAGAAGGTAATGAATCCAGTCAAATACTGATGAGTACAAGTATCTAAAATGTGGCCTTAACGACAGTGTTTTAGTAGCATAGATGGCTTTACATGCTTTCATTTTGGCTCATTTAAAACACTCTAAAGTCTTTAACAGGAAAGCCGCTGAGCAGAGGAGATGCGGGACCCCCTGTGCTATAGGTGATGCATGCACAGACATGAAATCTAAGAATAAGGTAGAGTCGCGCTTTATTGTAGCTTGCTTTTACCAGCTGTGATTCCCCAGAAAGATGGAAAAAAAAATAACAACTGTCACAGATTTGGGCATCACGAGGCTGCGCGGCCAAGACGAGACCATGTGCCGAAGGCGATGGGAAATTCAAGTGACTGCGGGGTGACATGCACAAAAAGTCATGGACCACATCCAAACACCTGCGGAGTTTTTTTTTTGCTGAATGCGTGCGGTGTATCGCTAACGTTGCAGTGTGCGCGGGGAGGAGGTAATGGCTTAAACGGAGAGCAGTCATTGGACAGAGGACAGGAAGGAGGGGCAGAGAGAGAGAGTGAGAGAGGTGGACCTCATAACAGTCCCGAGTGCTTTTGTGCTAAGGAGGATTAGGCAGCCATGTCTACCAGTGATTCTATAAAACGAGGTTAACCTCTGAGTGAACCTGGAGCTGCTCTGAGGTTTAGAGGTCAGGTGAAATGTATTGCTGACAACAGTTTGGAGGGGAGATGTGAATATCAGGCAGGTGAAAATGATTTCTAGTCCTAAACTGAGGTGATTTTACTTTTAATACAATATTACTACTATTTTTTTCATGCACGAACGTGTTTAAATGATCACATCTGGTACATTTAACCTCAAACGGGCAGATTCTGGGATTCTTTGCACCCACACATTTTGATACTCGACAGAAGTGATATTGAAATACCCAGAAACAATAAGGAGATCACATCCTCTGCTGTGTGTACAGAAAAACTTCATTTTATTATAATGACTTCATTTATAGAGCACATTTTAAAAAGACTTATTATTAAGTGCTTTGAAAAACGAGCAAAATCAGGACACAGAAGGTAAATTAAAACAGAAAGCCAAACATTAATGGGGGGGAAAAGGGGCGAAAAGCAAAATGTCAATAATATTAATAAATACCATTTAAGGAATAAAAGCTATAAAAGCTCCAGCGACAGTGGAGACAACAAACAAGACAGTGGAAAATAAACAACAGCACTGCGTTAATGAGTTTATCAAAATACGTTTTCAGAAGTGATTTAAGGAAGTCCTCGACGGTTTAAAGCGCCTCTCCTCAGGCAGGTTGTGCAGAGCTGAGGGGCCCTGATGGAGGAGCATTTCTGCTGCGCGTTAAAGTAAAACATGCAGGGAGCCAATGGAGAGAGGCCAGGGTCGGTGTGACGTGATGCCATCTGCTAAAACAACATGGTTATGCGGGCATTTGAGAACAAACGCTCCACGGGGCTTCACAATAAAAGCATGTAAATGATTCAAATGTCAGGGTAGTGGTTAAGAAGTGAGCAAATATAACGATGGTTATTTTGAAACGGACAGGTGAGTTTGAAGTTTAGGTGCAGAGACATAAATACGACTGATCATCTTTGTGAAACAGTTTTATAGATATTAGTGTAAGTTTCCCCAAACTAAAAGGACAGTAAGTTTATAATAGATAGTTGGTCCGGCCCATTAGCTTCTCGCACTTCTCCAGTAATAACCGCTACCAACCCATCGCATATAGTACAGCTGAGTCGCCAGTGGCCCATTGCGCTACATACAGTTGAGCATCCATCATTGCATTATATATGGTTCAGTGGCCCCTGGTGCGCCTGGTACAATCTCCATGGAAAAGTGTTTTCATTGTGTGTTCGTCACATGCCTGAGATCAGGGGATCTCATCAGGGTCACAGTGGGAGCAACAAGCGGATGGAGGAGTCGTAGAAAGTGCGCCGCATTTCACTTTGCATTACACAGCCATTATACAGTCAGAGAGTGCTGCTGGGATGTTGTAGTTAATGATTTCAATCGTGCGGGGGGGTCAAGTGCATACAACAAAAGGGTCAAAGTGCAAAAAACAAAAAAAAAACATTAAGAAATTGAGAATTATAAATGCATCTAAACACAAATAAATCTTTTCATGATCTCCAGTTCTCCATCTCTAGCTGGATACAGCAAAGCTTAGGTGCACACACATATGCCCACTTGATCTGTACATTGGGTCTTGATCTGGCTTAACCTTTCTACCTCTAACCCAGTTTGCCCGCCTTGCTGTTTGCAGCTGGCTGTAACCACGGTGAAGGCCTCTGACCTGTGCCCGGCAGCCTCATCATCTCTCCATTTTGTTGAACGTACCCCAACCTGGCTGAATTTACCCCATCACTGTTTACATTGTGTTTTGTTGCTCAGCATTGGCTGGTTTCAGGGAGAAGAAGTGACGTGCACGCTGGAAACTAAACTAGAGATCCACTGGTCAAGACAGACATGCATATGTGATTTTTTTTTTTCAACATAGCCATATACATAATGACATATTTCCACACAAGAACATTCACAAAAAGCCTGCCTGCACCTGTAAATATCATTTAATAGATAAACCAACTTCTTAATGTTTAATAAAAGACTGTTTTATAGTGTACCACAGCTCCACAGAGTTGTAATTATTAATAACAATTATAAAAGCAATAATATATAGTAAATTACTGTCTCTTCAAAGCATGAAAGCATGTGTTTGTGAGGTTTTAATGCAAAGGCTTCAGTGCGAGTGCTCAACCAATGTAAGAAACATTTGATCCTTTAATAGCAGCTCTTCTTCATCATTAATGGCATTTGAGGAGGAGTTATTTATGAAGCTCTTGTTATTCCATGATGTAGTGATAAGGACGTCTGAGCTGAAAACACAATGAGATGGATATTGGTTAGTAAGCTGGATTGTTTTAAATATAACCTCATGGAGGACTCAGTCCTAAACTCTTCACCCTCGCCCCGACCATGCCCCCTGTACTGCATTAGGGCGTGGTGCAGAGGGTGAGCCTGTCTGCCTGTCTAGGGCAAATGCAGGTCACACCCGATCCAGATCTCCCTCGGTAATCTCTGTTTCCACGCTGAACCCTGGATCCCATTAAAAAAGGATTTACATCCAATAGTGTAGATGTACCAAAGGCAGCTTTGCTTTCTTCTCCTCTCATCATTTTCCCTCTGTAAAACATCGGAAAGCTTTTTTTCCACCCCTCCCTCCCCCTTATATATTTTTTTTTGTTTGGAGCAGTGGATAGGAGGATACTGATGTGAGCAGGAGAGGAAGCCACGTCCACGTCAATAAGGGTAGAGGAAAGGGATTGGTAAGGATTTTGCTCCATAGTGAAAGCCTTTAACTGGATATTTGGCAGGCACGTGAAGATACAGAGAGAGGTCTTAGAGGGTCGTGTGTGAGCTAACGAGGACGAAATCTGGACTATAAGGAAGGACACGATGCTACACACATCATTTCTGATGCTTTTCCCACCCTCCTGTTGTCCCTCCCCTCTTCTCCCCTCTTATCTCCGTCTCTGACGTCCCCCCCCCGCGCCTCGTTTGGGTCTTTGCAGTAAGATGTGCTTGCATCAGTATTTCTCTCTGAGCTGTGGGATTCTTTGGATCCTCTCTGATCTCATTATTTGTGCCACGGTCAGTAGCTGGAACTATGATCTCACTTGAACTAGTAGCTGTTACAGTGACACTGTAGTTAACACCAGCCAGACTGACTATCTGAATAAAAATGAACAGTTTTAGATTATTGCCTTACTGGATTGCTCTGATGTTTTGGAAGATAAGAGTTAGCTGATACCAGTTGAACAAAAGCGTCTCTCAGCAAGAGTCTAGAAGGACCGCAGGGTCCTTGGGAAGGATCGAAATGTGTACGTAGGAACCATCAAAGTGCCCTTGAGTTCTTACTTAGACCCCTAAATGTCCCATAATCTCACAGAAGTCGGGATTAGATGAGCATGTATGGAAGCCTCCAGTGGCATGGGACACATTTCTGGGGATTTGATTTGGTCAGATCTGCATTTTTTATGATCAGCAGATGGAAACTGAAATCTGCTTGTCATGGAAGTGCAACACTTGCCAAAAAAGTCTGGTTATTCTTAACCTCCTAAGACCCGAACTCTTCCATGGCACGCATTTTTAATTTCTCTTTGATATTTGGGGTCATTGGGGCCCAATGAATGTAAAAGCAAAGAATTACCAGATTTTTTTTAACCTTATTTTTGTTTTTAAGAAAAATAAGAGCCACATATGAGGATATTCGTTTAAAAGTTTTATAGAACAGTGGCAGTATAATGTCCTCGTAAGTGGATATCAGTAGAGCAAAATTGAGTATTTTAGTCTAAATAACCCAAAATGTGATGTCCACATATGTGGACGCCAGGTCCTCGGAGGTTAATTAAGAAGTAAAAAATGCAGATTGATTTAAAAGGCCAAATTAATGGCTAAGTCACAGAGGATGGTTATCCAATGCTTTAAATGCAAACACATTTCCTCTTTTGCTCTCCACAATGATCATTTACCTTCTTAGTACTAAAGCAACAGGCCAATACCAGTCATGTCTGCACCAGCGGCCATCGCGTGGAGTCAGTTTAATTTTTTATGTGATCTTTTTAAAAACTTCTCTGCATTTACAGTCACAGGCTTAGTCATTAATAGCTTTTCTAGCAACCACAGAAACATTGTCAGTTGCCCCTGAGGCATCAGAAGACATCCAGATCGAGTCCATCTCACCACACAGCTGCTGTGCTTTCTTTTCTTTTCTTAATTTGTTTCTGCTCAAACACAACACAAACCCAAGGTCATGACGACTCCCCTTTTTTCTTACTTGCAGCTGGAAATCTACCAGTGGACTGCAGTGATTTTCAGCAACAATGAGGCCAACCACTCACTGACCTCGAAACATTATGTTTAAGTCATTGTTGCCCTTACTGGGCAAAATGCAATAGAGAGCTAGGAGGCCACAACTAGGAGGCCAAACACCCCCCTCCAGGTTCAAACGTGGGAAACCCGAGTCACAAGGAAATTAAATTCAAGTAAAATGTAATGACAGTTTCCCTTTTAGTGGTTTTAACTGCAAATATCTGCACATATATATTTAATAATTGTACAAAGCTATTAGAAGTGCACAAAATAAAAAGTGTATAAACAGCTGTGTGCTTCAATCACAAAATAAGTAATCTGTGTGCAAAATAAAGCCCATAGTCAGGATGATATTTATATGTATGAGACATCTTTGAGCTATAAAAAACCCAAAAACGTCTATGGCACTATCAGCATCACAGGTTTGTCACTCCTGTTAAAAATCCAAACACCTGTGCTTTAAGATCAGGCCAAACATGTTCAGTGAGCCTGATGAAATGAAGTTGAAATGGTGTTTTAAGCCTGTAGGTTCCTATGAGACCCTCTGTCAGAGTGATGGGTCATGTGACTGCTTTCTGTGTGGGTCCAGTTTACACATAACTTCTCTGTGGATGTACGCTCACGCAGCTTTACCGCGTTCCTTCGTATGTGTCATTTGGCTGTTGTGCAATCAACACAGTCATATGAAAGTATTTTTTTATTTTCTTTTTTACCATGAGCTGCAGATCCTTCACAGGTTTATGTGTTCCTCCTGTAACAGGAATCCCCTCTTACCAGGGATTAGATTACTGGATTTCTAGGAAGGTCTGTTGTGTAATGTTGGATAAATTTACACCGTATAGATGTGAGTGGAGAAGAAGTGGGGCGATAAACGAGGCATGATTAACAAATATTATTTAATACCGTAAATCCCTGGGGAGATCTCTTTGGTTTAGTTTAGCTTGGTTTCCAACCTCAGCAACAAAATGAAGTAATCAGAAGGTAGGATGACATGTAAGGAAACACCACCTGTAGAAAATAAGCTGCTTGTAAGAAGTTAGCTGAAAGAAAAACTGCTCAGATTTGCATTTGCATCTTTTTCTGATTATCATTTAGTTCAGAAATAAATCTGTAGATTAATTATTCTATAAATTGCTGACGAATTGAAACTGAAAATATGTAAATGAACATTATATGTCGATGTAATTTGAAATCTTTCAAAACGGCTTTAAAGTCTGAAGCGAGAATTAAAAACAGTTGCTTCTAGTTACTGCTTTTTATAGCACAAACGGAGCATTGCGTAGCAGCTTTAGTATTTAGGCTGTTAAGCTAAATCACACCTGACACCACAGAGTTATTTTTGCTTTTAATGTATTTACTTATTTAGTTTTTGATTCAGTTTCCAGGAGGGATTTCCTAGTTTCTATTTAGTTTTAGTTAACTTTTTTAAAGTTTTCTTTTTACGTATAATGAGAGTGACATGACTCAGGGGTGAAAATCAGTCAAACAGTTTTTTTAACCACATACTCCAAGTCTCTTTTATTTTATTTCAGTTGTTTTTTGCTCCAGTTCTTCTTTTTAAAATTATTTTCATACAGCTTCCTAACTTTTATTTTTAATGAACTAGAATAAATTTAATTGCTAAAATTTTAAAAAATAAAATAACATTTTGATTATTTTTTATTTAAAGTGAAATAATCTTAATTTGAATTGTAGTTCTTAAGTAAAGATCAAACGAGAATACTTGTAAGTAACAACGTCTCGTTCCACAGAAGCTTTCCTAATTCTCCTGAACTTTTTCAGACTCCTTTTGCTGATGATTTTGATTCATTTTTGATTAGACCAAGCTGAGAGCTTGTTGGAAATGCTGAATTATTACGCTGCTCATTTTAGCGCCACACTCTCCGATACAGTGAACCTGCAGCGAAACACGGAGTTAGCTGTATCTCGGTCAGGATGTTATACATTTTTCATGGGTGACTCCTTACAGAGGTGTCTCTCTATGAGCTGTGACCCCGTGACCCCTATGTTCCCTTCAATCAGCCTCCCCGTAGTCATTCCTAAGTTTTAAGCATACTGTACATTAAAGCTGCACTTCATTTATTAAATATGGCAGACAAGGACAGGCAGAGTTCACCAAGCTTTTGCTGTTTGGCTGCAGTTAACACGATGTCTTGTGAACGATGAAACTGAACGATTTCGAGAGCGTTTTTGTTCTTTCAGCTTCAAATTTTCACTTTATTTTTCCCTTTGCATTCTAGTTTCCAGTGTTTCAGTTGAGACTCTGCGTTTCAAACCTCTTAGGGCCACAAAGTGGGCAAAATCGTGGTCAAAGCTGCAGACAGAGACAACAGATTTGATCCATTTGCTGTTGCCTTGATTTTAAACTATCTGTTTGTTCTTCATGGAGTTCTGAGGCTATGACTGGTTTACTGTTGCAGCGCACTTGAGGTCACAAAGTGTCCTCAGACTTTGGGAGCTGTGTAGCTTTTGGCATGAAGTGAATCAGTGTGATGATTCTGGAGACGTTCCAGTGCTGAAATGAAGAAAAGGTGCAATAAAATCAGGGTTTTCACGACTGTGATTGAAAATTTATTTGGTCCTATTCTTTGAGTCTTGGCAAAATCATCACTCAGTTCTTCTCGTAACATTTTTGCCGACTCCACCGCTGACAGACTGTGTTTGCCTTTGCAGGTGAAGGTGTGGTTCCAAAACCGCAGAACCAAACAGAAGAAGGACACCACCAAGGATTCAGACAAGCGCTCCTCCTCCACGTCTGAGTCTTTGGCCACCTGCAACATCCTGCGCCTCCTAGAGCAGGGGCGCCTCCTGTCGGGCCCTGCCCCCCCACCACCTAACTCTCTCCTGGGGCCTCCGTCTCATCCAGCAAATGGCTCCCTGCTGAGCAGCCCGGGTGGAGGCTCTTCCACCTCTCCAGGGATCAGCAGCAGCACTCCTCCCAACTCCCTACCAGGAGGGACGTTCGGGCTTTCTCTGCCCTCGCTGGGGGGCACCCCGCCCTCCCCGCGGCTGGGTGTCCCGCCACCTCACCCCCTCTGCTTCTCCATGCCGCTCCTGGGGAGCGCTCACCACGAACTGTCGTCCTCCTACGGCTGCGGCTCTTCAGCATTTGAGCCGTACATGCGGCTGGACAGGAAGGAGGCAGACCTGGGTGGGAAGAAGACAGTTTCTTAAGTGTAATGTCCCTCTTTCAGGGGACGACTGGGGGAGCAGGGCTCGTCTTTGGAAGAGTTTTTCTCCTCAGTCTCTCTCCCCGCCACCTGTTTGACTCTTGAGTGGCTGCAGTGAGGCAAAGAAAGCAGCCGGTTCATAGAAGTGCGAAAAAAAGAAAAGAAAAGAGAGGAAGTCGCTTTCTTACAGCACCATTTTGTGCCACTGCACTGTTTGGCACACTGACACAAAATGGTGAAAAGGACTTGATGTGGTAGGAAGTGATGATTTCACCCTCCCACATAAAAAAAACAAACTTGTGGATTTTTGAAAAAAAAAAAAAAAATGCCATGTGTGTATGTTGCGTGAACTCCGACAGGCAGATGTTTTTATTACCACTCTCTTTGCGGTGGTTTTAAGCGACTCTTCACTTTTTGTCCAGTGTGTGTGTGTGTGTGTGTGTGTGATTTTTCTCTCTATACAGGCCTTCATTTACTGTTCAGGATTAAAAAAAGAAAAACAAAAAATGAGAAGAGCGGTATTTCAAAGAGAGCTTTATGTACACATTTCTATTCCTGTACACGTGGCCATGTTTGATTTTAGTTGATGTGTTTTCACGATAATAATAAGAATAAGAAGAAAAAAAAGAACTGTAGCATTTTAATATCAGTCTGTTTGGTGTCCAGCTGTAGTTTTTGTAAAAGTTTCTTTGGTTGTGTTTGTGTATGAAACATAATGTGGTAGGATCTGGACAAATGGTGCAAAAATCACATATCTAGATCTAACAGTTTAACATGAAAAGAAAGCTGAAAAGAAGGCTGGTTAGTGTCTGCCAAAGCGTTTACAGATAAAGCCCCGAGAAGCGCCTCACGTGCGTTCTCTGGCCGGTGAAGTAAGTGGAGGTCGGGCTGAGAGAGATGACCTTTGAACCCGGGCCAGCGGTATCAGTTTGACCTTTGTAATCTTGTCTTCAAGACGCTGAGACCGAGAAAGTTTTCAGAGGCATAAAGAATAAGCACCGACTCTCTGCGCTTAAGCTGCATCTCCATCGTTAAGTCATCACACATTAAAATGAATCAACAGTTTTGATAATAACTTGTTTATCATCGCTTTTCAAGCAAATGAAAACAAACAAACAACAAAACAAACCTGTAACTTTTTCTGGTTTCAGCTTTTCAAACGAGATGATTTGTGATGGTACAGCGACCGCAGCGCTAACCTTTCACATACTAAAAGAAGAACTGAGAAAACATTTGTCAGATTAACTGATGATGAAAAACGTTAGCTGCAGCTGCAGTTTGGATTAAAAAACTGATGAATATGCAGATTTTTGGTACCGGAAACTTTCTGGTTTTTGCTCGAGGTCTGCTTTGGTCGCACCGAGGTAAACGGTCCATTTAGAGGATAAAAGGTCTTTGTTTGCAGACCCATTGGCTATGTAGTGATGATTCCTTAGTTTTTATTAGCTTCTTTTAATTTATCGGCTATGATGAATGGATGAAAGAGGATATCCGCTTGAACACCCTAAACACCTGGCCGTTGCTCTGAGAGGTTCCTACAGCTGGATTTCCTGATAGCTGTAGGATTTGCTGTTTCATAACCCATAGTGTAATTTTTCTATTTTTTCAGGTTTGTTTATTTAATTATTATTTTTGAAATGTTACAACAACATGAAAGCTACCTAAGTACTGTTTTACCGGGTCATCACATCCCTAATCTTAATCTCTTTGAACATTTTCAGGATACAGTAAGCCGCAGCGTTACATGAGAAAATCTCAGGCTGTTGATTTTCCTTCAGCCGCCCTGTTTTGCCCTCCTGTTACACTTTACCTCAGCCTGTCTGCGTTCACCCCTCATTGAAAGCACTTTATGTTTTTATGGCGTTTCTACATCATCCTGTATGTCCTCCACTTTCACCCCCTCACCCTTCCTGAGAAGTTTATTTTCTTAGGAAGGTGATTTTCAGAATTAAAGCCAGGAAAAATACATCCTAAGTTATTTCCCCTCCTGAAATAATCTGCAGCTTTCTTTCAGCTGAATTCTTTAATTGATTGATTTGAAGCTAAATTGACCTCTGTGTGTTAGAACTGACAGAGCATTTGTCTGATTCATTCAGGGCTGAATGAGAAGGAAGGAAGTGGCTGAATGACCTGTATTTTTCATTTTTCTCTTCCCCATGAGATGCCATTTGTCCAGGTTTCCTTGTTGACCAAAGCAAATCAGAATCAACCGCGAGAGCCTGCTATTCGAAACGGTTTGCCCTCAATTTGTGCGTGTCAGATGAGTTATTGCCCCCTTTTCACTCCCGTCTCTCGTCTGTTTTCCCATGTATCTATTCATTTCTAAATTTCACCTCACTGTGAGTTTTATTTCCTGCTCTCTTTCTCTTACACTCACTGAAGATGGCCTGACATGTGCTAAAAAAAAGAAAAAGGACACTGCCATGACATCAATTTAAAAAAAAAAGAAAAGAGTGCCTGTAAGTAAAGGCCGGGGCTACGTTTAAAACAGCCGGGCATGTTTCTGGCTGCACATACATTTCTTGCTGAGTGCAGGAAAGATTCTGACCTTCAGCTCACCGGGCCTTTTTGCACCCGTGTACCAGCAGCCAGTAGCTGGTGATTTGTTGTTGCTGCTGTGTTTAGAGCCCAGCAGCGATGCAATAAAAAAAAAAAACGAAAAAAAATCCCCCTGTTATCTACTCGTAGGTCTCTGTAGCAGCGCACCTGTGATGTTGTTGAACACTGTATTATTTTCTATAAGCACCATCCATAATTGACATGCTCTGGCATCAAATATTGAGCAGAGAGATGGAGCTGAGAGGTCAGGAGGCTTGCTTCTCGTGTAGGGCCAATGTAGTCTTTTCGTTTATTTGTCTTTTTCTCACAGCCAGGTTGTTTCATTCCTCTGCTGTCTCTCTCTCTCTTGTTTTTTTTTTTTTTGCTGGATATTAAAAAAAGTGTTTCTACTGTTTTGCATTAAGCTGCACAAGACAGAAGACACTGAACTTCTTAGCTCATTTCCCATCCAATGTGAGATGACAGAAAATGTTCAGTGGTTGCTTAAGAAATCTCAAACTCCATATTTTCCCTCAACTTTCAGCCACTGAATGCTTTCTGGACTTACTGTAATGCGTCCTCAGCTCATTAGACGCAGGCTTCAGGTTGAGGGGGGACAGCCGGAGAAGTGAGACGGCCCTTCTTCTCCCTGACAGAAGGAAATGGGGTAAAGCTTTGCATCAGCTCAACAAAGCCTTCGTCTTAGTTTCTTTTTCTCGTTCCAGCTGAAGCGTGGAAGTGTTGCTTTTGTTGCGTGTGTGACATCTTGCACTTGTTTAAGCGAGACCACCATTTCAGGAACATTGCGGGCCTCCTCGCGGCTCTCGTCCTTTGAGATTGTGAGAAAAATGTTCCGTTTATTTTGAAGACAACAAACTGATTCTGCTTGGTTTACTCTTTGGTTTATGCACAGCCTAGGTCCTGCAGAGGCCCTAACTTCTTTTCTTTGAGCAGTACTTTAATGTCAAGCTAATGGCACCAGCTACTTCTTATGATGAACAAACTGTATGTACATAGATATAAATTTATATATAAATATATATAAATGGGTCTTTGCACAAGTTATCTCCATGTCTGCTCCGTGTGATTTTAACAGGAAAAACAAAATGTGAAAGAAAGTTCGGAAAAAAAAAGACTTTATATATGCTTTACAATTCTTTGTCTCATTAACATTTTGCACTTATTTAAAGAGGCTTACTTTCTGTTTCTGGGCTGACAGAGCAGTTTTCACGCTCTGCCAAGATATTGTACAATATGTATATGTATTTTTATTCATATGCATATAAATATATGTCTATGTAATTTGCCTCCTGTGTTCTGTTTTATTTCTCATTCTCTGGCCTGCCTCAGGGCCAAAAATGCAACTTTAAAGAGTGAATATAAAGAAAATAATAATTAATAAATGCCCCCCACCCCCAAAAATAAGTTATTTCACAGTTTGTTGTGAGTGATAGTATTTGTAATCCACAGTCCTTGCAGAGGCTTATTTCGTTTTTCTTTGTCAGTCAACAAACATGACCAACATCTGCGTGCTTGAGCTTCCTCCATCCACTCCGAGCATTTTGAAAGTGCCTTAGCTTGCTTACAGCTTTATTAAAAACCTTGGCCTCTCCCTATCCGCTTGGCAAATCAAAGCAGTGGACGGCTCACTTCTTCTTTTTTTCCAGGCCTTTCTGTGGAGGTGCTGCCTTTTAAATTCCTCACACTTTAATTATGTTTTGGTTTGCATGGTGGCGCACAAAGCCTGAATTGGCACGTCCTTGGGACATTAATTGGATGAGAATATACTTCACGAAATGTGAAATGACTCATGTGATTCTGCCTGTATGAAATAATAATCTGATGTTTTTAATTGCAAAAATATTTATTATAGTGGAGAAGGTCAAATTAGAGGAAGAAATGGAAGAGCACTGCTGACACCTTATAAACTCATTGGTCTGTTTTCCCTAAACAAACCTCGGATTTAAATGCAAAGAGCAGTGCTTTAAAAGATTCTGTACAGTGAGGGTCAATTTTGGCATTATTATTATTGCTCTTGTTATTAAAGCCAGTGTAAACATGTTCTAATGGTAAGCCCTAACAACCAGCGTATATTTATAAAGGAAAAGGCAAGAAATAAATAGGAAAAATATCTAATCATAGAATAATTCAATAAATGTGTAAGGGTTATTTTATCCCCTTTTCTACCCACAAAAACTGGACTTACAGCTACTTTTTCACCCACCTGTAACCCGTTTTTATTCCCTAATGAAAAAAGAAGATCTTTCAGTCATGACAAATAGCTGTGATTAGCTTTTCCAGTTTAAAGACACTGAACATGTTTGGTCCTCACAGAGGGCAGTCTGAGATTCACCAAGATTGTTATGAACCCTTTGTGATGTAGCACCTACCGCTGGGTCACGCGGACGCAGACATGTCACATGAATCACATTTTTATTATTTCTTACCAAAAGTCCCCCAAATTACATGTCAGTGTGAAGAATTATGTGCAAAGAAAGAACAAGTTGTAACTCTTTCAAAGCCGTGAAGGTAAAATACTACATATATCCCCCTGTAAGCCCAGACTTTGGTGAGGGGCACCTTTCCAAACAGGGACAATCGATCTGCAGGGTGCCAATTATAGTGATTGGCACCTTTATTTGAGCAAGGAAGAAGCGAGAGGGCCAGCAGAAAGAAGACCAGATGGGTGGGCTGTTTTAGAGAGGGGCTGGGAGGAGGGGAGGGCAGAGCTGGGCGGGGATGGAGAGTAACTGCGGGGGAAGAAACTTTGGTGGTAAACAGCTTCCAGGGAGGAGCAACAAGGCTGAACTTGTTGGTTTTTAATGGTTTTTAATTGGTGCAATTTTATCAACAGCTATTTAAAGGATAATTATTGCTGCATTTAACTTTATTTGCCTGGAAAAAACAAACACATGGTTGGAAAAATAAAAATCAGTATTTTACTAAAAATAAATAGAACAAAAACTATTATCAAACTGTCAGTTTGACTCATAACAATTAATAAGCGGCTTATTTTAGTTTGTGCAGTGGCAGCTTAACTGAGCCAATAATGCCTGTAATAGTAATCAATAATTAGTAATTAAAATGCACTAGCTCAAATGAATAATCACTGAACAGTGAAAGAATTATAGTAAAAAGAATCAGTGAACAAACTTTGTAATTTTTTTCATACTTTTCTTACTTTAATTATTTTTAAATAATACATTTAAAAAATGTGAAGATTTTAAGAAAATAACATTAGAAAAATATTTAAAGATCAAAGGCAAAGTAGTACAAAAGCTTTGTAAGGTAGATGAGGTGTGTAAATTACACGTTTTTAAACAGTAGTGAATTTTTATATTTTTAAAAACCAGATAATGCTTTATTTGGTTACTTTTAAACTTTATTTTCACTGTGGTGTTTGAGGAGTGCGCTTATTGTTTCACTGAATTTTCACTTCAAACACTTCATAAAGTCACTTAACATGATGAGTGTGTTTATTTTGGTTTATTTATTTTGGTTTTAGTTCTGTGTTTTGTAGTTTTATTTTCATTTTTTAATAAGTTTTGATTTTATTTGTTTTGTGAGTTTTTGTTTTCAGTGCAGTTGATTTTCACTTAGTTTTCAGAGTGAGTTTGCTTGTTTCAGATTTATTTTTGTTAGCTCACAGTTTATTCTTTCTAATTATGATTATATGGAGAGACTTTATCAGTGGAAATATTTAGGCAAAGCAGAATGGATGTTACAATACAAACACAGCTCTTTACAAAGGCAGCTGGCTCACAGTTATGTAAACATGCCGGCCTCAGTAAAGGCTGGTTAAACCGACAAATTTTACCAAACCAATAAAGATAATTAAAACTGAGAAGATTTCATTTGTAATTTTGCTTTTTTTTTGTTTTGTCTTGTTTTGTAAGTTCACAAAGTTCAGTTGGTTTTCTTTTCTTTCTTACTTTTTAAGTTTATTCTTTATTTTTTTTCTGTCAACTAAAATGTTTTTTTTTCTCCACATCTTGTTTTACTTTTTAATTTAGCTGCAGTCAAACCTTGACTGTGATACTGAAGCTCTGCTTTTCTATCTTTCAGCACAGATTGATGTTTAAAAAAGTGCTTCACAGAGTCATTTCACATTTTTCAGTTAAACGAATAACCTTAGCATCACAAACACAAACAAAACATAACATATCAATTCAAATCAATATTTAATGTGCTGCATTATACAGCCCAAGTACTCTTATAGGCTTAAAGCAATATCTGTTATCAACTACACTGGTTTATCTATGTGTAGGAAATATAGTTGTATATTTAGACTGCTTGTGCATGCCCATTCTAGATCATAGAATCTATTGGTTCTATAACCTGGACACTCTGTCTGACTATGGCCCATTGATGACATCTGAATATGAAAGACATAATGAAAGTTTTGTTGATGTTGCTGTCATTAAATTTGTCATACATAGCTTTTATAATAATAAACTAAAGAGGCATAAAGGTTATAAATAGTTTATTTTAGCCCAACTTCATTATATGTGACAAACATAAGTACTTCCAGGAGTGTGAGTTGTAGCTGGGTCATAGTTTTAGTTTCTCAGCTCCTGGTGATGTAGACAAACAAACACTGAGGTAAGTTTCTAATGAAAACTAGAGTTTGGTGGAGTGATGACCTTTTTTTTCAAACACCAGAATGTGTGTTTACATACAGATGATACCATCGTCTCCACCAGTGACGTAGGAACAACAGTTCAGCAGAGAAATGAAAACCTTCAACAACAAAAACCCTCTAAATCTAAACTGTGTGATCTTGATGAATTTTTTTTACTTGATTTGATTCTTTTACTCTGATAGCAGCCTGTCTTACAAAGACGTCTGAGCGAGAGATTAAATGAATAAGAAGGAAAAACGGCTACAAAGTCTGCACTCACGCTCATGTAAGTGAGCATCAGATCAATTCCACATCACCACTCAGAAGCTGTTTGTTGTGCATCAACAAATGAACCTTCAGCTCCACATTGGCTCTGTTTTTCTTTTAATATGCACAGTGTGTGTTTGTGTTTGTGTGTGTGTGAGAATGAGGGTGTGCGTTTGGTCCACAGATCTTCAGGAATGCTTCACTGTCCTGCCACCCCCGCCTTTTTTTGCCCCCGCTCGCCTTTCTCCATCCCTCCATCCTTTCTCCCTCTTCCTTCCTCCTCTGATAAAGCAGCTCAGCAGCCCATCAGGGGGCCTCTCCACTAATTAGGGTCACTAATTGGGGGTCGGCCAGGCCAGGGACCCCTCCACACCTGCATGGTCATGTGACTTTCAAAGAGGTGCGCAGGGTCAGGGGTCGTGCAGTTGGGGTTGTGGTTGGATTAATTTGACTGAGCAGATGAAGAGCGGGGTGATAGCAACACATAGATAGAAAACAGCCTCGCAGAAGGACTTTATGTGTCAATCTCCTCAGCTAGCTCCAACTGCTGAAGACCCGTGGTAATCCACCCTCAAAACAAAAATATCGCCTTCCAAACAGATGTGTCTCACTTTGGTTATGAGAGCCTCTCAGAACAGTCGCCAAAGCTGTAACAGCAAAATGACCAAAATTAAACTGATCCGTGCATTAAATTAATGCACAGAAAAACAGGTTAAGAAATAAGTGTTGGGACATCCTTGTCTGGTCAGAGGTTAATTGGTAGGTAATCTTCAGGGCAGAGACCTCAGTGGAGGCCCCAAGCCCACCTGGCTCTCAAAGCTCTCATGGACTAAGTGATGTCTCCTTGTTTTGACAAGATTCACACAAGTGTCGTGCTTAAGCTCGTAAAAATATTCAGAGCTGCATTCCTAAGAAGCCCACTGACCAGAGGGAAAGAGGGGAAACAACAGGACACGAGGGATTTTTTTTAAAATCACGCAAAGAAAAGGGGATGAGATGCAACACTGTTGGGTCATAGATGTTATAGATTTATTTCCCAGCTGAATTTCATTTAGCTGCTTTAGATTCAATGTCTCACTTTCATGCTGGTGTAGATGTAAGTGACCAGAACTGAGCTGCCATATTGATGTAATTAGTAGCACCTGTGCGATTCCTGTTAGGTGAAGTCATAATGTCTGATGGGATTACTAAGATGAAGAAGAAATGACTGTTTATTAGAAATTAGTGCTTTGAACTGTTTTTAAACTAATCTAAATCTAATGGGATTTAGTTCCTGAGAATCTTATGATCAGAGAAAGTGCAATATAAAAATATATATTGTTTTTAAGCGTCCAGTCGAGCATTTTCACTGTTATCATCTTAGTATTTTAAACCAGAAGTGACGGTGAGGTGTTTGATCTGTCTGTGTGATTGAATACTTATTGGTTAACGAACTGTGACTGACAAGCTGTGAGCCAATAAGTGTGCTCCGGATAATCCTCCTTTCTCACTGTAATAATTACCATAATTTAAAAAATGTTGTTTACGTATTTAAAGAAAAATCGCTGGTTCGATCCCAGTAAGAGGCACAAATCCCTGGGGGTTTGTGTCAGTGAAGGCATCCAGTGTAAAAATCTGCCTAATCAAATATGCAGAGCTACCCGCTGTAGCTATAAAGTAGCTTTACAAAATGAACTTCATGTTTTATTCAGAATGAGCTGAAACTAGTCGTCGAGGCCACAAAATCATCAGGACAAAAGTTCACTGAGTTCACAGAAGGAGGAAGTGTAGGTATTTTCCATAGGTGGAGGCATTTTTGTAACCAGAAGCGTCGCCTCCTGCTGGTCACTTAAAAGAACACAGTACTGGTTTCAATTTTAAATTAAAGTAGGCCACTTTCACCTCCTCCCTCATTAAAAGGGGCCACCAGCTGCCTTTCATAGTGCAACCCTACAACAGATTTGTGTCTCCAACAAATTGAAATATCTTAACTGCAAAGCTCCTACTTCTCAAACAATCTTTCAAAAGTGGATTCAAGCACCAAAATTTGCATGTGTGGTGCTATTGATTTAAAAAAAAAAATCCCTGTTAGCTGCTTTTTTAAATTTTAGAATTAAAAAAAAAAAAAGTACAACCTGGGCATCATTTCAGGAGGCAAGAGTTTTACTATAAAATGTCCACTTCTGGATGCATTTCAGAGGTTTTATTCTTGATTGGTAACATTTTGACTGTAAGTAAGTCACATTTATAACATGAACACATTAAGAAGTGTTACAATTAAAACAATTAAAACAAATTTTTGCATGCCGCTTCAATGGGCCAACAACAATTGCAGTTCCACAGCACTGCCCAGGCCGAGGGATTACCCATTCACCACTTTGTTAGCACTAGAACACATACAACTTGTATTACTACTAACACTGAGTTGCAATTTTTTTTCTGTGCAATTGAATGAATTTAATGTATTCACTGTATAAAGATTCCTTTTGTATGTTTTGTATTTTTATTTTTGTTTACTACAAGTACATAGTTCTCCTTTCCATCATGTCAGAAGGGATAAAAAGGGCAGCTGAAAAGACCTGAGCTACTCTGACAGGGGCCAAATCATTATGGTGAGATGAAACTGAAGATGTTCAACAAGACCTGCTGGGTCCCATTAAACAGTGACTGGGTGTTGAGGATGCATTCTGTGGTCATCCCCATTCACAAAGGTAGTAGAACCTAACCTGCTGTTGCAGGAATTCTTCTTTTTGCTAAAAGAAATGGCCCATAATGCTGTGGTTGTGAGCTCCTGCCTCTTCCTGTTTTTTGCCTTCAGCTGGACTCTAACCAGTGACCATTTGCTCGTATGCAAACCTCTACACCAAGAAGATTCTCTTTTCTCCAGGACTCTAAGTAGCAGCCAGGTGCTACTAATCACTTGCACGTGAGTGATTAAGTTTTAGCAGTCTGCTTGTCTGGAGCATTCAGGCATGTGCTAATATGATGTCACAATCTTCCCAGGACTGGACATCCCAATAAAATCACGCCACAGTCAGACCTACAATTAAAAAAAAAGATGGAACTAGTATGGCTTGTTTGGAAGAGTTTTCAGGAGCAAGTCTCCTCTCTCTAAAAAAGGACATGGCAGTACAGATTAGATTTGCAAAGTTGGATCTGAAAATCACAAGACTTCTGGAACAATGTCCTTTCAAGAGATGATACCAAAGTGGAGATGTCTGGTCATAATGCACAGCACCGCATTTGGTGAAGTTTGGTGATATTAACGTGTTCTGCAGCCGCAGAGTTGACCATGAACACCTCTGTACACCAGAGGGATACAGAGGTATACTGATGCAACATTGTAAAGAAGAGTGGACCAAAACTCCTCCACATTAATGCGAAGGATGATGTGAGACAGGAAATTACAGGGAGTGCAGAATTATTAGGCAAATGAGTATTTTGTCCACATCATCCTCTTCATGCATGTTGTCTTACTCCAAGCTGTATAGGCTCGAAAGCCTACTACCAATTAAGCATATTAGGTGATGTGCATCTCTGTAATGAGAAGGGGTGTGGTCTAATGACATCAACACCCTATATCAGGTGTGCATAATTATTAGGCAACGTCCTTTCCTTTGGCAAAATGGGTCAAAAGAAGGACTTGACAGGCTCAGAAAAGTCAAAAATAGTGAGATATCTTGCAGAGGGATGCAGCAGTCTCAAAATTGCAAAGCTTCTGAAGCGTGATCATCGAACAATCAAGCGTTTCATTCAAAATAGTCAACAGGGTCGCAAGAAGCGTGTGGAAAAACCAAGGCGCCAAATAACTGCCCATGAACTGAGAAAAGTCAAGCGTGCAGCTGCCAAGATGCCACTTGCCACCAGTTTGGCCATATTTCAGAGCTGCAACATCACTGGAGTGCCCAAAAGCACAAGGTGTGCAATACTCAGAGACATGGCCAAGGTAAGAAAGGCTGAAAGACGACCACCACTGAACAAGACACACAAGCTGAAACGTCAAGACTGGGCCAAGAAATATCTCAAGACTGGTTTTTCTAAGGTTTTATGGACTGATGAAATGAGAGTGAGTCTTGATGGGCCAGATGGATGGGCCCGTGGCTGGATTGGTAAAGGGCAGAGAGCTCCAGTCCGACTCAGACGCCAGCAAGGTGGAGGTGGAGTACTGGTTTGGGCTGGTATCATCAAAGATGAGCTTGTGGGGCCTTTTCGGGTTGAGGATGGAGTCAAGCTCAACTCCCAGTCCTACTGCCAGTTTCTGGAAGACACCTTCTTCAAGCAGTGGTACAGGAAGAAGTCTGCATCCTTCAAGAAAAACATGATTTTCATGCAGGACAATGCTCCATCACACGCGTCCAAGTACTCCACAGCGTGGCTGGCAAGAAAGGGTATAAAAGAAGAAAAACTAATGACATGGCCTCCTTGTTCACCTGATCTGAACCCCATTGAGAACCTGTGGTCCATCATCAAATGTGAGATTTACAAGGAGGGAAAACAGTACACCTCTCTGAACAGTGTCTGGGAGGCTGTGGTTGCTGCTGCACGCAATGTTGATGGTGAACAGATCAAAACACTGACAGGATCCATGGATGGCAGGCTTTTGAGTGTCCTTGCAAAGAAAGGTGGCTATATTGGTCGCTGATTTGTTTTTGTTTTGTTTTTGAATGTCAGAAATGTATATTTGTGAATGTGGAGATGTTATATTGGTTTCACTGGTAAAAATAAATAATTGAAATGGGTATATATTTGTTTTTTGTTAAGTTGTCTAATAATTATGCACAGTAATAGTCACCTGCACACACAGATATCCCCCTAAAATAGCTAAAACTAAAAACAAACTAAAAACTACTTCCAAAAACATTCAGCTTTGATATTAATGAGTTTTTTGAGTTCATTGAGAACATGGTTGTTGTTCAATAATAAAATTATTCCTCAAAAATACAACTTTCCTAATAATTCTGCACTCCCTGTATTTCTTCAATTTATTGCCCCTAAAGCTGTTTCTACAAGCTACTGAGTCACGGCGTGTTTTCAGTTTTCACACACTGCTTCTGCATTTTGGTTTAGTTTTTGTTAAAAGACACAGTGTAACACGTCATGCGTTGGTGTTCATCATAGATTGTAGTTAAAGACCAGATTAATATTTTTATATTCTGATATGTAAAACCTTAGAACTTTGTAGAAAATGTACTTTTTTTCTACCATAACCCCATGTCTTCCTTTGTTTGTTCCCAGAAAGTTTTTCAGCTCTCAGAAAAGTATTTACAGGCTTTTTGTAATATTCTCCTTGAGAGTTCTTTCTGTAAGATCTTTTTAACCTCCCGTTCAAAGTTTTTCTGTCCTGTTCCGGCCTGTTTTTTGTTTCTCATATAAAGACTCAGATTGTTTTTGGACCTTGGTTTTGTGTCTGCACCTTGCCACTTTTGTTCACCACGCTAACTTCCTTCTCGTGTATGAACCTAGCCTTGAATTACAAATTTGAATACTGGATTTTTATTTTATTTTATTTTATTTTTTGCCTCTGTGGTACACAGAATGAATTTGGGATCTATCAGATGCCTCCCTGATGGTATTGCGTGATGAATCCAAACAACTACAGTGCCCAAAAAATGTGTCAAATTTAGATATTAGAAAATCAAATCAAATGAGTACATCCTCGAGCAGGATACAAAACCGTGTCGCTAAAAACATTTTAATTTTACCACATTTTCTCATGGTTACCTTTTGAAGGTTTGCCGATGCATTGTGGTGCAAACAGCAAACATGCCTGCATTTTCACAGGATAAAAGTATTTCATTTTCGGTCCCATCTGCAAACACTAGCATCAAGGCCTAATGCAGGTCACAATGTGGACACACAGGCATTTAAGCCAAAGATTTGTTGGTGACCTGTAATAGTTGTAATTTTGTGGCATTGTGGTTGCACGCACCCTCTATGATTGCTCTGTAACATTTCAATTTCTCAGCCTTTCACAGAGCTGAATGAATCTGCCCGCTGCATACAAAGAAGCACAGCTGAAGACTTAAAAAGTTGAGAACACAATTTATTGTGCAGAAGTTACCCTTCTGCACAACAAATTGGACAGTTGGTGTAAGAGGAGCAGAGGCCACTGGTTTACACTTTCACAGGATTCAAGGACGACCTCCCTCCCAGTTTTGTTTTGCCTGTGGATCTTGTTTTGCCAGAGCAGGCCACATATTTGTATCATCTCCTCTTTTACATTTCTGACCATTTAACTTGCAGACAGATAACCTAGCTGTGATTTCATGGGAAACAAGCAGCGAGTGCATTGAGAATATTCCAGTGTTGTGACGATCATGCTGAGAATCAATGGACAGAGCTCTAGATTGACTTGATTGCTTTGGCTGTGTGTATAAAGGTGCTTTTGTGGAGAAGCCATTCCTGTGCTTATCTTGCTTGATTAGGTCAGTGGATTTTTCAGAAAGTGATCACACCTCAAGGACACAAAGTAGCACCTTCGTTTGTCTCCCACAGCACATCGCATCTGTCCTCTGAAGCAATCTTTTTCCCATTAGCTGTGGCCAGCAGTCTTAAAACCTTGGAGGAAACTCGATCAACGCTGCTTTTAAATCCACTGTATTGTTCACTTTCCTTCTCCAACTTCACTTTGTGCCCAACGAGAGTAATGCATGGTGCTAATGCATGGCAGAGACCTTTCCTCATCCAATAAATACAAGGTTTTGTGCAGAAAGCTTCTTTTACTTTACATACATTCAGGGTCATCAGGCTGGCATTCAAGGGGAATCGACAATAACTTGTTACAGATTCAGCAACACTGAGGAGGAATATGTTATTTACAATTCAACGTGACTGAAGAGTGCTTTTGGAAATAACAGGTGAGGTGAGGATGAGCAGAATGGAGTTAGTGGTGAAAAAGTACTTAAGAATTTGTATAAGACAATCTTAATAGAGTGTCTGTGTGTCCTCGCTTGTGTCTCTACGCTGGAATCTTGAGTATCTCATTCAGCACTTAAGCACATTCGCCTCATATAAATGAAGTTCTGTGAAGATAACAGCTTTCACTGTCTTCACTGTCTCTTGATCAGATATTGATTGTATTTCCGGCTTATTTCATGATTATCAGGAATGTCATGTTTGTTTCATTCTTCTGTGTCTAATGAGGTTCTTTTAATTATGTGTTTTTTCTGTATCCAAGGCATGTTAATGTATCATGTCTTTATTAAGTGCTGCTTCAAAGCAGATGTTTCTATGTAATTAACTGTTCCTAAATGCTGTTTGTTCCACCAGTCAAGCTTTCATTCCTCCCGACGATGTGCTGATAATAATTCTAATGCCATAAATTGTCTTTCAATTCAATTTATATAAAATCCCAACAGCTGTCGCCTCAAGGCACTTTATCTTGTAAGGTAAAGACCCCAAATTACAATAGTTCAGCCTAGAAGTAATAGCTGCATGAATTAGTTTTTCAGCATCAGCAACATTATGTTTCTAATTTTAGTCATATTGTGTTTCTTGCGCAAAGTCAAGAAAGCATTTGCATAATATACTCAAGATTCCTCACAGTGTGACGGGAAGGCGAGGTAATGGCATCCAGACTTAGTGTCTGGTTAGACACCATGTTTCTAAGATTTTTAGGGCTGGGTACAAAAACCTCAGTTTTATCTGCATCCATGTCATTCTTGCAGTTTAACTGATTGGTTTGTATCATCTGGCTTCACAGCTCTGCCGATGCAGAGCACGTGTAATGTAAACATATTGGTCCTACCTAGAATGTCAAACATCGAGACATTCTGCGCTTAAGTTAAAGCACAGATACTTGTGTTAAAAAATACTCTGGTAAAAGCTGAAGTACTGATTACATTTATTTACTCAAGTAAAAGTAAAAAAGTACAGTCTGTGAAATGTACTCAAAGTAAGAAACTAAAGAGAAGCTCTTTATGCGTCGTTTTTACCAGCTGTTTTTGTACAAAACTAACTGAACCTTGTGATATATTAATGTAATAACATTATATTAGTAGATAGGAATGTAAACTTTATTTCAGCCGAAATCTTATTCTAATAAATGTACTCGGCTTGAATCTTTTATGCAGAACATGAGCAGAGAAAAAGGAGAATTTTTAAAAATAGCTCTATTCTGTGTTGCTTGCATTGTAGAAGGTGACTCTGCTTCCACACCTAAACAGGAAAATGAGTGCAGTCAGGGAATAAAAATGGGATTCAGCTGGTGTGTAAACCTAAAATTGGTTGTAGTGGCTCAGCATGGGGAAAATAATCACAACTCACAATAATTTTATATCGAGGAGCTCCAGTAGGTTTTCTTTGTGTGCAGGCTGTGATCAGTTTACCTGCTGCTGCTGGTCTGAGGCTTACTGCTCTGTGGATTTACACAACTGAATTCAGGGTGTCAACAGATGTTTCGCAGCTATCTTGGTTGATTTCCATCATCTACACTGACAGTACACAGTTTACACTGTCTTCATACTAGACTGTATAAAGTTGGTATGAAGGTGGAGTTCAGTGCAGCACTTGATCTAATCTAACTCTGACCATGAAACCACAGCCTCTGTGCATCAGTCCACCACAGTGCTTAAATCCATCACAGTGTGACAAGTTTTATCCTCCACTAAACGCAGAGTATTTCCATTCATCATTGAAATAACACAAAATAATAACTGAGGTCTATACCTCAGTTATTATTTCAGGACTTCACAAAATAAAAAAAATAAATAAAAAATCAGATTTAAGTTTATCAGTGTCACTGAGCAGTCCTCACCTTTAAATATAGCCTCTCCTCCTGTCCTGGTTTTATCTTTCTCCATCTCTGAGTGAAGTTAGCTCCTTTCTTTTCTCTCCCTGTCAAATACCGCAGCTGGACCTTTAGCTAGCAACACACTGTACAACAAATTGCACACGAACAGTTTGTGTGTTTGCTGATGTTTGTTGAGCTTATAGAAACGTCGCATTTCAAATTACCTGCTGCTTAAAAAAACGTCACTCCCGTTATCCTCGCTCCTCTTCTGTAGCGCGAGGTAGATGCTGAAGTACAGAGAGCACAACTCAGGGACATCTGCACTCCTGTCCATGTTGTGCTAAAAAACAAACTACAGTTCAGGCTCAAACTTTGATATTTGTAGGCTTGCACTGACTATGTAACTAAAAGTAATGAGTTTGATTTGAAAATGTAATTAGTCAAAGTACCATTGTTAACCTTAGGGTATGAAGTACACTTCCTGTTCACACGAACAAACTGGAGTCTTCAAAAAATTCAACAGTGAAGCTTAAAGTTGCTGCTAATGAATATAAAAAAATGTTTTGCATAAATATGAATTACAGCAGTTTGTCATGCTGTGTCATGTAACAGGAGTCTTTAGTTTTACAGAACTAACCTATGATTTCTTTTCAGCTTTCTTCCAGTGGTTTGTGTCTCCTTTATATCATCTCTGACTGGCCAAATGTCTCACGTTTGTATTATTGTAGTTCACATAGATCATCCCGACAGTTTGGATGTGACACTCTGCGTCGCTGGGGTCACTGCAGGTTGCCCTCATTAGTAGTGGGGGTTTCTGCTTCGCCTCCGTCCGTCACTCTATTTGTGTCCTCCCTAGTAGAGCCAAAAACGACCACACATGATCGGAGGTTCCTGCCCAGACAATAACCTATAACCCTTGAAACTTCATTTAGTTCTTTGCCTCCATTCATACTTCATTCACTCTGACTTCAGCAATCCGTTTAGTCGCTGAAAAGGGAATGGAGACGCAGACACAAGAGATCATTTGCGTATAACACCCTTGGCTCAAACTCAGGACACACATGCACACATCCTCCAGCGCTCACGCAGTGCTCTCTTCCGGGTCGGACTGAAAACAGAAGAACCCAAAGAGAGAGGGAGCAGACTGGGATTAATGGGAAAGAGGAAAAAATAAAGGAAGAGGAGGAGGAGTCGGCTGAGGAAGAGGAGGTGGGTTCTTTTCTGCTATTCAGCGGATGTGTGAACAAAGGCCTGGTCAAACTGTCGGGCCCACAGCCTAGGGTGTTTACTGCTCTCGTATCTATAACCAACAAAATCAAGCATCGCCCCACCACCACCATCGCTACAACCTCACAGCTCAACTCCCCCTGCTGCCCCTTTCCCCTTGAGCTGCCTGGCTTTATTGGGAACAGCAAATTAAGGAACCATCCATCTGGGTGTGATCACCAATTACGGAGGGAAACTGTCAGCATGTATTAAGGCCTGCAGGGAAGGCGGGCGTGTTAGGGCGGCTTTTATGAAGAGGGAGGAAAGGGAGGGATTAAGGAGTGAGAAGGGGATAGGATATGATTTAAAAATTCAAACATTTACATTTATTTTTGAGCCAAAACCAAACCCATTCAGGCCCTTCTTAATTATCCAGGTTTTTTATTTCTTGCAAATAAGTCAGCTCATTATTTGAAGGTTTTCTACTCCAAAGATGTATGTTTGCATGCAGAAGCAAGGATGACTGAGTGCATTTTTTGTTTTTGACACAGTGCACACATCTAAGTGATACAAATAAGGCAAAAACTCAGTGCAGCCTATGGCCAGCCCCCTTTTGTCGCTGCTCACTGGCACAAGCGGTGATTCCCAGTAACACTTCTCCTCCGGCCAGCTTTCTCACAACACAATAGGCCCGTCATTAACTTTTTGCTCCATCGGAATGCTGAAAGACCCCGACGACCGAACGCCCCCTCTCCCCACCCCTCGGTCCCCCACGCATCCCGCTTTTCTCTCCACTTGCTGGTTTTCCAGGGCCCTAATTTGTGAAGGCCAGGTGTGTGCAACCCCACAGTAAAGAGGGGGTGGGAGGGTGGGAATGAGGGAGCACTGGTGCAGACTATTTTCCGGTACATTCTCTGAAGCACTGTTTGTACATAATTACACTGTTAATGTGTTAATTCATAACTTAGTTTAGCAGGTGTAAACCAGGGGCCAGGGCCTCCACAAGAGATCACAAGACAAACCTGAGGTTAATAATAAAGATAACACAGAAATATTATATTGCACAAATAGAAATATGTTCTTTGACAACTGAAAATATTGCACAACACTGCACTAAACTGTAAATGACTAAAATCTGATAACATTTTATGTTTAACATTTAACTCAGTTATTTTCTGTGAACCAAGCAGTTTTATGTTTTCTTTTGGTCTCCACCATCTCCATGTGGAAATAAAGCTGCTAAAGGTGCTCATCTGTTTGCAGTGTTGCAAGTATAACCCCAATCGTAAAAAATGTTGGGATGCTGTCAGTTTCATTCAAAATAAAACATAAAACTTGTCAATTTCTTGTCTATTTCATGACAAAACATCCCAAAGACGTTGGGGCAACAAACGGCTGGAAAAGTAAATGATACTAAAAAACAAACAAACACTGAATATTTCATCATCTACAGTTCTGTACCTAATATCACTAACAGAGTCAGAGAATGAAGAAATCTCTCTGCATGATGGACCAGGCTGAAAATCTGTATCAGATGTTTGTGATCTCCAGGCTCTCAGGCTGTGCTGTGTTAAAAGCACACACTTTGTCATGGAAATCACTGCCACTTCCAGAAATCGCTGTCCGCGAACACAGATCACTGTGCAATCCACAAATGTAGGTTAAAGCAAAGAAGAAGCCTTACGTGAACATGATCCAGAAACACTGTCCACTGTTCTGTAGTCAGATGAATCAAGACATGAAATTATTTTTGGAAAAATGGACACCGTATCCTCTCAGTGCTCAGTTCTGCCTGTATCTCTGATGGTATGGGGGTGCATCAGTGCCCATAGAATCAGCATCTTGCACATCTGGAAAGGCACCGTCAATGCTGAAAGGTATATACAGGTTTAAGATCCATGAAATTCAAAGTTTAAAACATTTGATTGTTTCCTGTGTTGTAGTGTGAATACAGTATGGGTTTATGAGA
The DNA here is from genome assembly GCF_900408965.1 of Simochromis diagramma. Taxonomy (NCBI): domain Eukaryota; kingdom Metazoa; phylum Chordata; class Actinopteri; order Cichliformes; family Cichlidae; genus Simochromis; species Simochromis diagramma. Next base: position 936,962 of record NW_024387057.1, read on the forward strand.
TTTGTAAATCATGCATTCTGTTTATATTTAACTTTTAAATAGACTTTTTTGGAAATGTGGTTTTATATAAATTCCAAAATAGCAAAAAAAGACGTGAACTATTCAAAAAGTGTAAAAATATCTGCATCATTTGAAGAGTTGTGATTTGAGTTTTGCTGGAGCTTTCACGTTTGCTTGGTTATGTACGTGTAAATTATCCCCTTCATTCATGCACATTCCTCAGTGCTGCTGAATCGGATCTGTGGGAGTTCATGTTCGGAAAACTGCGGTTTCTAGGTGATGTGTCACTTTGAATATGTGCTCTGGTGGTGCGTACGAGTATGAATGTGTGAATGAGTCATTGTGTGTGTGTGTTGGATAATTGGAGGATGAGGACGAGGGTGGCGGGAGGTGCTTGAGAGGATCGGGGGGCTACAAGTTGAAATCCAAAATCCAAAGCTGTTCACCAGCCAGTCCGGTTCAGCGAGTTGTTCAAAGCCTGGCAGCTTTTTTGAAGAGTCACAGCGGGTGAGTGAGGAGGTAGGTGGCAGTGGAGGGAGGCGAAGGAAGAGGAGGGAGGACCAGGACTAATTGCCACTAATTGAATTGGATGTGCTGATCAGATGGGAGGCTGTGGAAGTAATCGGAGTTGTCACAGTAGATAACGCCGGGCCGTCCCAGAGTGTCCGCCTCATGTGACAGTCTGTAACATAGCCTGCGAGAGGGCACTGGCCCCCTTTGTCATCGCCACAAAAGGGGAGAGAAGCAAAGTTGCCAGTTACAGTGAGCAGCAACAGGCTCGGAACAGGAGGGAGGAACAGAGGAGGGAGGAGGAGGAGAGAAAATGGTGGCAAGAGGTGGAGAAAGAACCTGGTAGAGAAAAACAAGGTAGGAGGTCGGAGGTAAGACTGAAGGGAAATGAGATGTTTCCTGGCAAAATCAGCAGGTTTCATTCAGAAAAAGCAACAAATAACATAAAGACTTTGCTAAAATGGAGCCCAAAAGTCATTTTCTGTAAGACTACATGCAATAAAACATTATTGTTGTCTGTAATTATTAAGGATAAAAACAAAATTCAATTTGTGATGGTTGAGGGCAACAAAATTCAAAAGTAATTTCTGCTGTCTTTATACTGATGGAACTGATGGAAGCAATTTACAACATCAGTAAAAAACACAAAACTTCAGCAAAGGTTTCGGCTACAGGAAATAGTCAAGTGACTATTTCTATCCATTTATTTTTATATTAAATGTCAACATTGGAACATGCATTTGATTTTTATCTGCCCTTCTGACTCTGGTATCTTTTTTTCTTACTGTGTTTTTAAGATTAAGAACAAATAAACAGAAACTTTAACTTGATGAAAGAGCAACTTTTAAATTAATTAAACTGCTGTTAAAACACTTTATTTATGGTTGAAAGGCTGATTCTTATGTTGCATTCCTATTCATTTCTATCTAACACTGATACATTGACAGCAACTTGGTGTTGCGCATCTTACCTTCTGCAGGCAGACTGGAGCAGCCAAGAATCAAACCACCAACCGTCCAATTAGCAGAGAGCACGCTTTACCTCCTGAGCTACAGTTGCATCACTTTAATTTACTCTTCATATAGACATGAACAGCGACTGCTTTCAAGCTAACCACTGATATATTTTCAGATTTTTTAAGCAGTTTTCCTTAATGAGGTTCCTTAGTATTTTATTTTAAGTTTTCCTTAATATCCCTTACTAGTTATATGAAATTGCTTTTAAAAAAGTACATTTCTTTAAATACTGTCATTTGTAACAACATGCACTTTAACAATGATGGTGAGCAAAGGTGATGGGGTGTCACAGGGTGCACAGCCACCACAGACTGAAGGTTTGTAAGAGGGAGACATACACTCCATGAACCTGGAACTCCAATCTATAAATCTATTATATTGATCTAATCTATTCAGTAAGAGCAATGCAGTCTGAGCTGTGTTTTCAGCATATCTTTTTGATGTGACAGTAAATATATGAGAGTGAGTTTTAGTTGTATCTTTCTTAATGCATCCATAGGATGAATTAACTACCAAAGGAGTTATCAAGCTAACTGAGGAGCAGTGAGACTTGTTTCCAGGAGAACTAATGTCTGTCCATATCACACAAACAGTGATGTAGCAAGTCCTCGTCCTTGTCTCTCAGTGCGCTCATTTTTCTGTCTCTTTGCCCTCACCCTTGGAACTGGTTTCTTCCTGTTAAATAGGAGTTTTTCTTTCCCACATTTGCCAATTGATTGTTTATGTACGGTTTTCTTTGTCCTGGGGTGACTGTTTGTTGTAAATTGTAAATCTATCTCAAGCATGTTAGGTGCACCTGTTCAGAGGATTACTGCAAACATCTCATTGGCCAAAAATGCATTTAAACACAGTGAAGACCACCTGCAGAAGTTCAAACTTCTACTGGAATTTTCCCAGCCCAGCATCTCTAGGGTTGTTTTGAAAGGCTGGAAAGACGTCGCCTGGTCTGATTAGTCTCAATTCCTTTTGGAAGATTTAGATGGCAGGGTGAGAATATGGATCCATCCTGCCTCATATCAGCTGGTTCAGACTGGTGGTGGTGTGATGATGTGAGGGATATTTTCTTGGCACACACTGGCCTACCTGAGTATTGTTGCTGACCATGTCCATCCCTTAATGACCACAGTGCACTGTGTTTTAGCAGGACAACACGCCATGTCACAAACTGGTTTCTTAAACATGACATTGAATTCACTGTTCTCAAATGGCCTCCACAGTCACCAGATCTCAATCTAACAGAGCAGCTTTGGGATGTGGTGGAAGAGCAGGTTCACATCATGGATGAGCAGCAACTGTGTGATGCTCTCATGTCAATATGGACCAAAATATCTGTGAAGTGTTTTTCAGCACCTTGTTGAGTCTCTGCCATGAAGAATTAAAGCAGCGGTGAAATCAAAAGTGTGACTAAAGAGCTATAATTACTATGATGTGCTTCTCTGCAGGCCTAATGTAAGTAAACGTCTCAGTCCATTCACGTCTACAAACACTGTCTCTTTTCTTCACTTGGGAAACAATGCAGCATGGTGGATCGCCACCACCGCTATCGAGCTTGTACATAAAAGTTTCTTGTATTTATTCCATTTTCCAAAGTTGGTTTCAGTCCTCCATGCAGCAGTGTAACAGCACTGAAGCAGCACACCAGAGCTTCTCTGATTATTTTCATCTGATTCTGTGTTTGTGAAAGGACACAAAACTCCAAGGCAAACCTGAAGGCTGAACATAAACACCTGATGTTGATCATAGAAAAGGAAGATAATAGAAGGACGATTGGACTACAGCTGCTGACACAAAGAGAGAGAGAGAGAGAGAGAAGAAGGGAGAGAGAGGCGTGAGAAAGAGAGAGAGAAGCAGAGAGTGGCCGAGAGTCCAATTAAGCAGGATTTCTCTCATTGCACATCTGACTCTCTCTCTCTCTCTCTCTCTTTCTCTCTCTCTCACACACACACACACACACACACACACACACACACACACACACACACACACACACACACAGCAGCTGTGCAGTCAGTTGGTGCTGCTGAGGGAGGGGCAGTACAATGAAAGCAGAGTTTTGTGTGTGCGTGAGAGTGTGCACTTCCATATTTGTGCATTTTTTCCCCTTGCATCACTATGCACATACCACATCCTCTCTGGATGCGGGTGTCTACCTGTGCGGCTCCGTGTGCACGAGTGTGTAGTGTAAAGGGAGAGCTGTGCACGCTGTGGACGTCCCGGGGCTCGCAGATGTGTGAGCGTGTAGGACTAAGCCCTGGTGAAGCCCGCTGCGCGGGGTCACAACCTTTACAGAATCAGTGCCTCTGCATGTCAGGACTAATGGAAGGGCCTCACCAGCTGCACAGAGAAGTGGAGGAAGAGGAGGAGGAGGAGGAGGGGGATGAAGGGAGAGAAGCGAGAGGAAAACGGGGAGAGTTGAGAAAAAAGATGAAAAGTGAATAAACAACACTGTGTTGGAGGAGGGAAATGGGGGAGAGGACGGGAAGATTTGGGAGTTGGAGAGAGACGGTGGGAAGAGAATGGAGAGGAGATGAAATCTGAGGAGGGGGCTGGAACGGGTGGGAGGCGGAGGACGGAAACACTGGGGAAGTTTGAGGAAGAGCTTTAAATACTTTTATCTTATGGAAGAGAAAAGTTGGATAGAGAGAGAAGAAAAAAAGGAATACCTGGCACGTGGACATGAAGAAGAAAAGAAAAGAAATGAGAAATGGGGAATGCAAGGTAAGGTTAAAATTTGCTCAGCTGACAAAAGAAATAAGAGGAGGGAGAAAAATCAGGTGTGTAAAGAAATGTCTGGCTAATAAGGAACAAACTGGATGAGTCATGGTATGATGGACGCTCTAGGAGATAAAGGGTGTGGCCTCATTGGTGAATACAGATTTTTTTTTCCTGCCTTGAGTCCTCCCCTTAACACTAAAATTCAAAGTCTTATCAGCTTCAAGTATGATTTTTATACAGCATAGGTGATGTAAAACAAAAAAAATCCTAATCAACTATAATTAGGTGGGGGGGGGGGGGGGAGTGCTTTGGGTCTCTAATTAATTTGAATTAGAGATTTAACAGCTACACACTGAGCAAAAGAAAGATACGTTGATTTAAAAATATCTTGCTTCATCACTGCATCCAGCTGAAATGCAGAAATCCTGGAGCCCTTCAGTCTAAAAGCCAGGATCCCCATGTGCATGTAAATAACACTAAATAAGGCTAATTATGTCCAGCCTTGACCCTTGACCCTGATGAGTCATTAGGAAGCAGTTTTTTACAGAAAAATGAGTGTTATTTCTGTTAATTGTCATGAAATGATCATCTGCAAAGGTGCGAACAAATCAGCTCAGGGCTTTTGAGAAATCAAGAAAATAAGCAGAAGATGAGATCATGATGAAGACGTTTTAAAAGCTTTTTATAATTTTTTTTTAAATCTATTAAATCTATGCTAATTTATGCTGTGCACCACATTCAAAAATAATTCTCCCCCACACAGTATAAGTGTGTGTTCAGCTGCAGACAGTGCCACTGTGTGCCCATCATGACCAGACAGCCTGCTTCCTCTGCTGACATGACCCGGGGACGCTGATCGGCCGTCTGTGCCACTTTGTGCCGGGTTCAGCAGGCCGCTTCCCCTCTGACATCATCACTGTAAGACGGTGATGTAGCTGCTGTTACAGGAGACAGGGTAAAAGACAACAATGGAGGACTCTGACACCGTGTCTGGAAGGTCGTTTAGGCGTACAGTGACTGACGCGTTGTTTCTTCCTCAGTCTTCTACTTAATATCAAGGCAGAATTCCCACACTGTGGCCTCACAGCGAAGCAAAAGCGAGTGTGGAAGATTCCAAACATTTTGAAGATTAAATATGTGACTTTCATGTTTTATTTATTTATTTATTTTTGAGATTTGGGGCTCAGCAGAGAATCAGCAGAGGGGAACCTGTTGAGGAAGAAAAAGCAGAGCAACAGGTGGCAGATCACAGAGTTAGAGCGACACCTACAGAGCACAGGGGGAAAAACCTCAAGACGCAGCTAAAAGACACACACATACACACACACACACACACACACACACACACACACACACACACACATATATACTTTAAAGTGTCCACACTTGTTACAAATTCATTTTGGAGAAAAACACACAAATTATCTACTTTAAAAAAATCCAAATTTTTATTGATGTTATTATATTTTGAAGGAAGGTATCATGTAAATGCATTTCTTAAATATGTGCTAAGACTATATTTCTTTGTCCCAAGGCTGGACAAACATATAACGTAGTTTAATTCAACTAAAAGTGATTTACAGTGTGGGAAACAAATTTTTAATCACTTTTTAAATTTCATTGCCCGTTTTTTAACATCATATGTTATCTAGTAAGGCGGAACAACTTTGGTATCATGTATGAAATTATATGTAAGCTTCAGTAGTGATGAAATTTTTTACAAAAAATTGTTTGTTTTTGTAAAAAATAATTATTTTTTTGTATTGTGAAAAGGATTTTTTTTTCCTATTTTCAAAAATACTACTATTATATATTTCTGACAAAACAAAAAATATGCAACTCGTAATCATGTTTTCCAAAATAAAATATATTTTAAAACTGTCTAATTGAACTGAATCTAAAATACATTACAGACATCTTAAGAAGCAATCTGTGTGTCTGCGAACATGAAAAGATGAAAAACACAAAATTGGACCAACATTTTAGTCCTGTTTAGTCGCCCCATTTCATAAACAATAGAGCGAGGGATAACTAATATAATAGATGATAAAATGGAATAGAAAACGAGAGCCAGGAAACCGACATTAGTGTAATAGTCGGCTCCCGTTTGAGAGCTGGATTTGCCCGTTTTTGAACTTTTGAACCCGGGTCGTCTTTAAAGTGATCAGCATGAGCAATATAGTTCACGCATATATATTGCACTCACATTTGGAGTATTTTCTCTCAGTATGTGTCTGCGTTTGTGTGTAATGCGTGCAGGGGCCTAATCACATGAGAATATTGTCATTTACTCACTCTAATAGACTCGGTCGACATCCTCTGGTCTGAACTAATGCAGAAACGAATCGCCCCGCTGGGAGCTGACTCACAGGCAGCTATTCTTAGTCAGAGCCAACTGGACTCATTCGCTCACACCTGCAGCTGCAAACATTTGTGTCCAACAACAGTAGTGTAGTAGCGGATTATAAAGCACAGTTCCATGAATGCACACAAATCCATGATAACATCAAGTGGTACACGTGGCCCAAATCCTAATATCCCATTAATCCCTTCTGGCTCCTACCAGATGGTCAAAGGGTAGTTTAGGGTCATAGAAAATTATGTTCTTCTGCTGAAGGTGATGGTGTGTGTGTGTGTTTGGACACAAATGTAATGGTTTGCACGCAGATTTTTATGAAAGGGATGGGAGAAAATGTGAGCGAGGATGAAGAAGAAGAAGAAAAAAAGGGAAGTCTCACATCAGAGAGAGTCGGTGGAGCTGGTGGCGGCTTCCCTGTTTGTTTGTGTTTGCCGAGTACAGTGGAGTCACCAGGAGGCCAGCAGTGTCTGTGAGGCTATTCTGTCACAACGCATCCCGTCTCCCATCTGCAAACACACTCCATCTTTGCTCCCTCTCCCCTTTCGCCGGTCGGAGCATCCTCCTCTCTGAATTCCCAGAAATCTAATCTGTCATCGTTCTGCTAAAAAAAAAAAAATCAACCCAAAAAACCATTTCCTTCTTACTATTTGTCTCTTAAAATGTTTCATTCCCTCCCTCTGCTGCCTTCCTGCCGAAAGCCTTGTCCTAACGCAACAGGTCACAACCCGGCTGGCCTCTTGTTGACCCCAGCCTGATCTTTTGTGGGTAAGCATCTCTCCCTCTTATCTCCAGCCGTGGTACTGCTAAAAGCCTGGATAATCCAATCACGCTGTCATTAGTACTGAGCGGGCCCCGGAGCCGGAGCAGGTGAGTGGGAGCGTTTGTGTAAATGTGTGTGTCCCTTTCCTTTTTTTTTTAAAATCTTTCCCTTTTGCTCAGATTCAGCTCATTTTCAAGCACAAACATGATGTATGTAAACCAGCAGATAATCACAGCCTCCACACCCCCACCTATATCAGATCAGTGGTGTTTAAACCCCCAGTGATCACCTCAGTGTGGTGTTGTATCCTAACCCACGTGAACGTCGTGGACCCTCTGCTTTTTCAAACAGCACAGTCGATGGGAGCGGATGCAGATGAGGGCGGTGTTGCCAGGACTGAGATTTTCAGGATGGCAGGCATGTGTGGCGCCCCAGCCAATCACGGAGAGGATGCTCACAAAGACTCGCAAAATCACCATGATCTCTGCCTCCGTGAAGAAAAACTTTAATCCCCCGAGTGAGAGAGAGCCGGTGACTCGTAACGGCTGTAAAGAGCAATTAAAATTTTTAGTAAGACGCTGCTTTTTTAATTGGATCTCTATTATTGTTTCATGCCTTTCACCGTGGCAGTGTCTCCCTTTCGAGCTCAGTGGAACCTACCTGATTAATTATGAATAAAGCAATAATGAGCATAGCCCTCTTTAACCCGAGTGCAACCTGCATATGACACATTCTTTAATTAAACCGAGCACTTTAATTACATTAAAATTGGGCATACTATTTTTACTGCGTAGACACTCTGTTCAACTCCTTGCTTTGTTCTTTAGATACTCTTTATGCAGTCTTTTTTTCAATCCTTTTAGTGTCTCGTGCAAGATATAATACTTTATTGCCTTGCTTCTAAAAGACCTGACCAGGCCACTGCAAGTGGTATTCTATGTGAATTACCATCCAAGGTCTCAGTGATGCGAAACCTTCTCTGCAAAACGAGTTGAACTCCTGTGGGGAAATAATGAATCATTTATCTATTTTTTGGATGACAGGAAAGTGGTCAGGTCTAAATCACCACTCACATCAGCCTCTAAACTAGCCACCGTGGAAGCGTGAAAACGATAAAGGAAGCCGTTGGCTTCATTTCCTGTATTCTGTTCAAAGTTTTGTAGTTTTGTTTTGTGATGGGCTGAAACACACAGCACAAACTCACAGCTGGATGCAGACTACAGCATCCAACCTCCACGTGTATTGCGCTGGAATATTTCAGAGCTGGAAGCAGTACAGGCCAGTATCACCGATATGATTATGCGATGAATCATCATTTAGTTGCAAATATTCTGAACACATTTTAATGAGCTCTAAATCACTGTGATTTTTACTTTCAACAATAATTATTTAAAACAATAAAACACATTGATATTTGAGGTACATTTTATTGATTTCCAAATAAATTAATGTATATCTTTGTAACACAGTTCAGTGGGCTACATGTTGATGTTAAAGGACTGAAATAAATATTGATAGCATAAGTCTAGTATCGATCCAGAACTAATAAGGTGCAGGTATGATGCTATCGATCTGCCCACCTCTGCTGTGTAAGCAGCGGCAGTTACACTGTCACATTACACCGTCGAGGTAAATGTCAAACGGCTGCAGGTTTGAGAGCGAGCGTGTCTATCACGTGGTAAACGAGCAGCAACTTGAACTTTCGCTTCCTTATCTTCACAGGAGCGGCTCTGTTGACGCTTTCAGCGCCTCCTCTCATTGTCTTTTATCTAAATGTGCTACAGGCAGAATCGTGGGAACGTCCCATCATCATATATCCACTGTTCCGTTTCTAAAACTTGCGCTATCACCTAAGTCAGGATGGCCGAGCGGTCTAAGGCGCTGCGTTCAGGTCGCAGTCTCCCCTGGAGGCGTGGGTTCGAATCCCACTTCTGACAGAAGCTTTTCACAAGCAGCGCGAACAGCTCGCTCTCCTCGGGGTTGGTTAGAATCTGTTAGTTAACACGCCGCCGCGTTCAGGGTTAAAAATGTCGCATTTTAGTCAGCTGTTCACGGGGTGGCATCAAGTGTCAACACTCTCAAAACGCAGGTGCTGCTATAATTTCGCTCTGTGAGAATCAAGTCCGCTTGATTTTAAGTGATAACCTGTTTATTGAATTTGTTAAGAGGAAACCTGAGCGGCCTTTCACAGCTCTGGCCAGTAACCAGTATCTCCAACCTAAAATAGAAAACTTTCCAGCTCATGCACACATGCAGGCTGGGAAACACAGCTGACAGCATGAAGCACTGTGACTTTACCCCAGTGAAAGAATGAAAAGGTTTAATATAGCAGAAATATAAAAATACGACTGTCAACGAGGATAAATAAATAAATAAATAAATAAAGACATTCAGTGAACAAAGAGCATAATGACTGACATAAATAAAAAAATGCTGCGTTCATAAAACAGTTTGACGGGAAAATTGTGGACCCCTATTATTATTATTATTATTATTATTATTATTATTATTATGCTTCAGTCTAAAAATTCGGACTTGCAAATATAAAGTATTCAGATGCGTTGGGCCTGAAAATCTGGTGGAAACATTCTTATTTATTTACAAAGTAATCCTAAAAATATTTATTGTATATTGCCATTACTTTCTTTTTTTTGTATTTTATAATATAAAATCTTAATAACTGTATATTAAGTTATTGAGGGATATTCTTACATGTGTATTTTGTTATGTTGTCGTTTATCGTCTTTACATGGGGATGCTCACAGCAGGCGTTACAGTTCCTGTGAAAACACTTTTATCTGCTCATGATGACACTGTGGTGAATTTCTTTGTTAAAATTTGAGTGTTTAGGAGATCAGACCAGAGTTGCCAGTTGGGTCGTTTTCAATTATACGAATGTCGACTCCCAGAAGATAGTTTTAAATGCTTGAAGTCGTTGTTGGTCATGCTTTCAACACAGCTTTATTCTATTAGAACTAATATGAACTAAAATAACCTGCTATAATAAATAATCATTAGTAATAATAATCATGTTGATTAGTAAACTAGTAAAGGAGCATTTCACCAAATCACAGGATTCAGCTTTTTATGTCTAAAACTGTCCTGCACATTTTTTGTAACAACTTTTCCTCGTATGTTTGACAAATGAGAGAAAAAGTAAAACAAAGAAACATGAGTAATATCAGGACCAAAGGTTGAGTGAGACCCAAAGCCATCCTTGTTTAGTCTCTCTGGATGAAAAATAAAACCTGCTGGTTTTCTAATCTGTCTCTATTTAATCAGAAGATTAAAGATTCTGGTTTTTAATGAGGTTTTCTGACACTGATGCACACTGTGAGAAACACCAGACAACGGCTAATCTTAAGTGACAATTTCACCTTTATTAACATGGTGAAAAATCATTAGTAAAGGTCAGGGTGACAGGCTGGAGGAGGGCTTGGTGCTCAGGTGGTGCCTGTAAAGAGAGCAACACACTGAGAGAGAGACGACAAGGATGTCCCTCTGCAGTGAACCACAGCAGATCTCTGTACTTGAGCTGCATATGCGCACCGAAAGTGATTGAAAAGCATTTCAATGAGATCCTTTGATTAGCGTCCTGCTTTCATCAGGAATTATTGGAAATAATCATTGTCCCAGTGTTTGTGCTGGAAATGATGAATGCCAGCTTGTCGAGGGATTTAAAGAGAAACTACTTTCTGATTTTAATTGACATAAAATAAAGAAGCCAGTGGACACTTTGCTAATTTATTTCACAAGCTGGCTTCTTGGAGCATTATTTGACTCTCTTCCAACAATAATAGCTGTAATTATGGAATTAATAAAGACTCAAAGAAGTGCTATAGATTGTTTTTTTCTTTGACCTTATAGCTTCAAAGGAGACAATGAATTGTGGACAAGTACATAACTAGGTATGAAACATAAGGTTTGAAGGTCAATATTATATAATTATATATATATATATATATATATATATATATATATATATATATATATATATATATATATATATATATATATATATATATATTTGTAGTCTCTCTGAAGGCAGCAATACTGTGAAAATGCTAAATTTACTACGCTTTAACTTGTGACAATCTGCTAAAGAACCCCTGTAAAAATGTGTATTTGTTACTTTCAGGAGAAACAAATAGACTGAGTGGGATGGAGAGCCATGTTTTTTTTTCTTTTTCTTCACTAAAAATACTGTGATCTCCATATGACCCCTCATGCACCCTGAATCATCGACCCGCCCAGCTTGGAACTCCTAAAAATATACTCCCAGAAGGCAGGTGGATGAATAAAAGAGGAGTGAGGGTTCAGAAATTAGAAGTTTCTGTATGATTCACAGTAGAGAAATACGTGTCATCAGCATCACCATCATGCTCCCACCCATCGTTGTCATCTCCTGCATTATTACGCAGAAACGTGGCTCCTGTGGCAGATGTCTGATGCCTCAGAGGTCATGAACTCTGAGTGCAGATGCTGATAGAGGAGTGAAAGCAGCTTTGCCTTTGCCTCGGCTCCTTGAGTGACGTTGATCGTGCAGCAGAGAGACAGTGTCCTCCCTTAAAGACCACATGCATGGATTTTCCCCCTTTATATTATATGAATCAAAAAGGGAGGGGTGGGGGGTGTTATCTGTAATATCCAGCATCATTATTTGCATTAAGATATAATCTCATCCTTTTCATAAACTCTGGAGACGTGGTCTTGTGATTAGTAAGAAGCTTTCGACCGTACGCCAGGGGAAGGTTCCTCTTTTTCGAATCCTGGAAGTGGGGGAGGGTTTAAGCTGAAATTCCCTTTTGCTTCTTCATAATAAAGCCGTTGCTGTTCAGGAGAAAGTTGTGTTTTTGTGTGTGTGCTGGAACGTGTAGCTCTTTTTTTTTGTTTACTAAAGAGCGAAAAGTTGAAAGCATTGCAGGATGTGGGTACAAGATGAGGATGAGGACACTGCGGCTGCAGGTAAGACTCAATAATCTGGCCCTAAAGAGGTGCTGAAGGAGCTAAATAAAAGTTTCAGCATTTAAAACGTCAGAAAAATAAAAAAAATTTCACGTTGCGAGGATGTTCATTGTGTAGGTTTTCTAGTTGATGCACATTTTTTGTGTTTGATTGTTTACAACAGCTTTTGTTACCAGCTAAATTCGACTGTGTAAAATAAAATAATGCTAAAATTTCACTCACCCTGAATCCTCTGTAGAATTAACAAGAATGCAATTCTTATTATTTGCTATATAATTTCAAAAGAAACGCTCCAAAAGACCCTGCGCCACAAAACATGGTCTTGCGGTCCAGTTTGGTAGATTTCATTAGAGCAGGCGGGGCCTAGCAGACAGGCATAACCTCCATGACTTTTGATCTCATTGCAACTAAATCTTTTTTGACCCCCGCACAGCTGTCATGAAGTCGTACAGAGATGAGGAACATTTTTTCTGCTTTAAAACTCAGCATTTTAATGTGAGGGTCTATTGGTAATGACTTGCTTTTGGAGCCGGCCTCTCTGGCAGTGAGTTTCTTACACCTCAGTTTTTAAACAGCTTAAACAAAAGACATATGAGGGATTAATCTGTGACTTTTGGAGGTGCTGCTACACGTGTTGTTTAACCTGCACAAGCAGTGTAGTAGTTTTGGTTTCATAGATAATGTGCTGCAACAGGAATGACTATTCTGATCTGACGCTCAGCAAGAAAGAGGATTCTTTCTTTGATTTCAACACTGCTGACTCCTTAGTCTGTAGGACAAAGTGAAGTAACAATGGGAAACTTCAGTGAGTCACAGGCCACGGAAAGCGAAAACCTTTAAAGGTTCCTCATGTGATTTCCACTTCCCGTATTCCCCGCAGAGCACAACAACCTCATGGAGTTTCTCTTCTATTCATTCTGATCTTTGGTCGTCTGCCAGTGTCTTTTTTTTCAGGTGCCATTTCACAAGATAAAGTGTCATGTTTTTGCCCGCAGACTCGGATGAAGAGTTTGCTTTCTCCTCCGAAGATGAGGAAGACCTTCAGGTACTGATGTGACTGACACCTTTCACAGGAGGGATCGCTGAGCCCTGCTCAGGCTGGTGTACTGCTAGCTTGATGGAAGGGAAAAATTTGACTGACTCTGGTTTAGAAATCTTCCCCGTGTGCCAAGAGCCTGCTATTATAGAGAAAGGATAAAAATGAAATGACACAAAAATTAAACAAAATTGCCAAATCAAAATGGTCTAAAAAGCGCATAAACGTGATTACGTTGAAACGTAATTTCGCGCCTCAGCTGTCTGATAATGGAATAAAATGTGAATGAAAATCAGCTGTGTCAATTTGCCGTTGCTTGATTGATCTCTTTCTTCCGTTTTGCTGGTTGACATTTGATTGCCAGTGGCACATCCTGGAGAAGCAGAGGGACGAAGCCAATCAGAGGCTGTCGGAGTTGGAGGAAGGTGAGACTCTTCACTTCAAATATCAACGTTGTTTACATGTTTTTTAAATGACAGGACTGTGGGACAAACAAATGAGGAGCTTTCGCACAGGAAATTGTTGTGAATGTGTTTGTTTTGTGTGTTTTCTGAATGATTGTATCCTCTTCAGTATGCTTATATGAAGAGCTCGTGACTGACCACTGTGCTCTTTATCAGCTTCCAATCAGCTCCTGAAAGAGATCAACGTGCTGGAGATCCAGTTCCAGATAGAGCGCTCCTGCAGGGAGAGCGCTGAGGCACTGGCTCTCAAAGTATGTCTGTTAACTACTGGACTCTTTTTCCTTTCCTTTCCTTTTCTTCAGCACCTGAATCATCAGATCTCTATTTGATCTGGTTTTTCCCCAGGTGACCAAAGAGAACAAAGTCCTGAAGAGAAAGAGCCAGATGTTGTTGCCACTCATCGCTGAACTACCTGAAAACCTGCCTGATGTGACCTTTGACCCTGCGGTTAATGGTGACGAGGTGGATGGTGACGAGGTGGATGGTGACGAGGTGGATGGTGACGAGGTGGATGGTGCCGGAGGGAGCAGCAGCGAGGAGATGCTGCTGCTTGAGAGTCAAGCCAAGATCACAGGTTAGCTGGCACTACCCATGATATGAAAACAGCTATTTTGAAATTAGAATGGGAAAAAATAGAAAATAAAATCTTGTTATTTGCTTTGTTTTGTTTTTTGTTCCTGTCATGTGTGTCAGAGCTGCAGGCGTCTGTTGACGGTCTGCTGGCTGAGAAGCTTAAACTGGAGCAACAAGTGGAGGATCTGACCAGTGAGCAGACGCAGCTCAGAGAGCAGGTAATGTAGACAGTGTTTTTATATTTGTGGAGTCTGAGCACTTAAAGCAGGGGTGGGGAACTCCAGGCCTCGAGGGCCGGTGTCCTGCAGGTTTTAGATCTCACCCTGGGCAAACACACCGGACTCAAATGATTAGTTCATTACCAGGCCTCTGGAGAACTTCAAGACATGTTGAGGAGGTCATTTAGCCATTTAAATCAGCTGTGTTGGATCAAGGACACATCTAAAACCTGCAAGACCCCCCACCCCTGTCTTAAAGAATCCTACCAAACACAGTATGTAAAGATGCCTTAAAGCTACATTCTTTCTAATAGCCAGCAGGGGCCGACTCATCTAGCTATAAAATGAAATGGAATGGAATTAATGGGGAAATGGCCTGTGGCTCCCTTTACCCCGACCCTGAGTAAACACTTTTTCACTCTATGGTCTCAATCATTTGTTTAAAGTCTTATTGAATAATACATGTTGTCCATTTAGCAAATTATGGTTCCAATTAGTGTTCAGGAGGTCAATAAACAGCCTTTTATAGCACCCGTTGTGGCCGTAGCAATCTGCCGGTGTGAGCTTGTCGTGTACTTTTTTGATTTTTATCTCCTGGTGCTTTTGCCGTGGCCGGGTTGAAGACATGATTCTGACAGTTTTTACCACGCACAGGAGCTCAAAGATGATTCAGAAGGAGATGTTGAAACAGTATGAATCAGATTCTTTGGAGAAAATACAAAATACAAAAAAATAAAAGGACCTAGTCTGATGAGCTGGGAAACAGCCCGCCGGGTTGCTTTAGGACCGCCACGAAGTGACCGATCTGGAGACAACTCAAACACCAGGACCTCTGTCAGCTGCCGCACACGTTCATCCACCTTCCCCCTAAGCTCTTTAACCTTCGGGGTGACAGGCTGATCTCTGAGATACTCGTTGAGCTTGTCCAGCAGGTCAGCAGCACCCTCGAAGTCTCTCTGGGCAATGCACACGTCCAGATCCTCTGGCAGCTCCTGGATCCACTCAAGACTAATATTGTGTGTGTGTGTGTGTGTGTGTGTGTGTGTGTGTGTGTGTGTGTAGCTTGCTCTGGAGGTTGCAGAGAAGGAGGCCATTCTGAGGAAACTGAACAAACAAAACAAGACTGTAAATAAACTCAAACGAGGTAAGTCCTGATTAGATGAAACTGAAGACTGAAGATTACTTTCATTATTGATTCACTTAAAAAATCCTTTCATGAATCAACAGACTTGAGATTATTCATTTTTGTGGTTCATTAATTTTCCACACACAAACCAACACACACACACACACACACACACACACACACACACACACACACACACACACACACACACACACACACCACTTCTAGTTATGCAATTTTTTTCCATCTTATAGACATATCTGAGCCATATTTGGTACATTGTGTATTTTTAATTCATAAATGACATTTACCCCAAACCATTATGCAATCAGGAGTCTGCTTGCTTCTAAATCAAAAGCATCATAAATTCGTCATTAATATTTGTTTTGTGTGTCTCCCCCTCCCCCCTCGTGTGCACACCCAGTGTCCCAGCTTGTCACCGATGAGTTCACAGAAATGTCTCAGAAGCTGGAGCTGGAGCAGGGCCTCCGGCAACACGCTGAAGTCTTAGCCACCCAGGTGCGAGCGTGTGCGTGTATTTGTGTGTGTGTGTGTTTGTGTGTGTGTGTTTTCAGCACTGGACAAAACATTTTGTCATATATTCACACCTATATATACTGAGGGTGACAGGTCGTGCCACAGGAACGGGACAAGGAGTGTTAGCGCTGACCTTCGGGCGGGTGTGGGGAACGGACGGACACTCCAGTGAAAGGGGAGGGAGGGGGATGCACACACACATACACACACGCACACACGTTTCTGCTGTCGCACCGCAGCTGATGTGGCGGGACAGCACAAGAGGTCTCCATTCATCGTTTCTCACACCGACGACACTTTGGTCAAATGTGCGTCGCCTCTATGAAGAGACAAGACAAAAGCGCACACGCACTTGTACACATTGACGAAAAACATCAATTCACTTAAAAAACACACACACATACCCGAGCAGAATACACACACACACACAGCACAGTTGTTGCAGTCCCAGCTGCTCCCATAATGAAGGGCTTTTCTTTCCAAAAAAAAAAGCTGTCTCTCTTCCCATTTAGCCCCTCCCTGCGCCATAATTAGTGGTCATCACTGCCGCCGAAGGAGAATAGTGGTCTTTAAGCACAACCTGTCTTCGCCTGACACCTTTATGTTTTGCCGAGCATATAGCAATTGTCGCTTTTGTGCGCAGCCTCCTCCATTTACTGGACAGGCGCACAATGGGCTTCCTCACAGGGGTCCTTACCTGTGAAAAGGACCCCCGACTCTCCACACAATTCAGCCCCTTTACTCTCAATTCATGGTAAAAGACCCCCCTGCGCTGAATGCCTCTTGTGTGCACCACTATTTGTCTGTTTTCATGTGTTTTGAAAACAACAACCATTCACACCTCTCCTGTGTGATGCACGGTGGTATAATGATGCGGGGGCCTCAAACAGGAAACGATTTGGAGCTTTTTTTTTTTTTCTGTGTGTGCTTCTTTGTTCCTTTGTGTTGCAGTGTGTGTGCTCGGGGTGTGTGTGTGTGTTTGTATGTATGAAATAATTGTGCTAATTGCTGTGTGAAAATTGCTCTCTGCTAAAGGGAGCCCACAGATTGAAGCAGTGTAATTTGCAGCGCGGAGCCTCGTGCTGCATGCTCCGACACCAAGCTGCTGCTTCAGTTTGTCCCAATAGTAAAAACACAGAAATGAAAACCTCATTTTCTCACACTTCCTGTTCTCTGATCACGGACCTGCTCTCAAAAAAAAATCTAGAAAATCTATCAGAGAGACGCCCATTATAAGCAGAGTGCACCGAGGTCACGTCCCTTGTATTGTTTTGAGGGGAATTAAAGGGTATTAGGGGCAGTTACACACAAAATAATACGTAGCAGGTTTTCTTAGCTGATTTTATTTTGGATCTGGCTATTTGTGTCATTTAAATTAACCATCACCACCACACCAGACCATCTCTAAGGTTATAATTATCTCTGTCAGGATACTTCTTTAGGTGTGGTCAGCTTTTTTTTTTTTTTTTGTGTCACTTACAGTGTTTTGGTTGGGGAACACATTACAAGACTATGTGGACAAAGTACTGTGCCACCTACAGATGATATCAACAGCAGCTGCTCAGCTGTGGACCCCCATGTCAGGAAATGACATGGGGGTCATGTAATGTAATGTAATGACATCTCGGTTTTGATGTCATTGTTGTTCTTTTCCCATTGTTCATGTTTTGTTTTTGTTTCCTGCCTTTCTTTGTCCTACATGCTTCCACTTCCTGTTTTACTTTGGCAACTGCTTTTCCTTGCGTGTCTCCCGTGCCTTGATTTCCTGTCTCTGTCTTCTCTCTGAATGACTGATCCTTCCTGTGTCTAATTCAACTGTCTGTGTGCATTAGAGGCGAGCTCCTCGATCCAAATATCGATAGCACCGATACCAATGTTGGTATTGGTATTCGATCGATACCAGCACGACACAATTGTGCTAATTGTTGTGGAAAATTTAGTGGTCATAAATATGTGTTCAGAATTAGCATCCAGCTCAAAAATCACGACAAACTGCTCTGTCCTACATAAGCTGTCTTTACGGTACTGTTATCGGTATTGGTATCAGCAATCCTGGCTTTGTATTTACTTGGTATCAGATCAATAGTAACATTTGCAGTATTGCGAAGCACGATCATTCTGCACTTCTTTTGGCTACACATGTGCATTAATTCTCTTAACCACTTATTCAAGTTAGGGATAGAGGAGCTTGAGGATCACAGGGGCCCAGCTCACCCTGGACAGGCTGCTGGTTTGTCACATGGTCAACACAGAGAGACACACCTGCAGCCAATTTGCAATCACCAGTTAACCTAATGCTCATATTGCTGGACACGAGAGGAAACCAGAAAACCAACTGGCACATGGAAAATGTTTGAATACACGAAAGCTCCCAGCCATTCAGAAGGTTCAAACCAAGAAGCCTCTTGCTGTGAGACAACAGTGCTAACTGCGTCTCCCTTATCGGTTCGAAAACTAATCAAATCTGCTCAAACCCAGCATTTTGCCTATATAACTGTGTGCACAACTAGCACAACATTAACACATGTCACAAACGCCTGTGCAAAAGAGCAAAAGGTTTGTTTAGAGCACTCTGCTGATTGAGGAGATCTACACAGCAATGATTAAGCACAGCTGGTGTATTCATTTTCCACAGCAGAGAAGAAAGAAGCACATTTTCCAAATGATTCAAGGCAAAGTCAGATATTTTTTTTTTGTCACAATGCGAGAACAATGATGCTTTGTCTCACAGCAAAATAATCCTGTTCGCATTGCCGCTGCTCTTCAGTGAAGCCGATGAGTAATACGTAACAAAGCTTCCAAGTCATTGTTCAGTCAAACGCTGGTTTGACAACCACCTGCTGGGAGACAATCAGCAACCAGTCCTTTAGATCTCACTTCATCTTTCCTCTAATTATGGTTCATTGTCAGTGATGTATTTCTTTTCCATTTTCTTAGAAACAAAGAATCCAAATATGTGTTGAAATTGTCAAAGCTCCATTTATTTCTCTCCCCCATCAGATGATCCTGGAACAGAAGGCGGCCCAGGCCTCAGAGACAGACCTGAAAATGCAGGTGCAGCTGGAGCAGGCACTGCAACAGATATCCCAACTTAGCACAGCCCTGTGTGACATACAACTCTACTACCAGGACCGGGTGGGTAAACGTGATCACTGAGAGTGTCACGATAACAGAACATAGTGGAAATAACTGATGTCTTCATCATGCCTCTGCTCTCCTGTGATCAGTTAAAACAGAGCCAGAGTGCTGTGGAGGAGAGCAGTGCCCTCTCTGAGCTGCAGAACCTGAGAGAGCAGCTGGAGAAGAGCGAGGAGGAGAGGAAGACTTTAGAAACTCAGCTATCTGACGCTAACAGCTTGGTCACCCAGCTCCAGGAAGAAGGTACTCCCTTGTGCCTGAAGATACGACCTTATCACAACAAAATAACTGTACATGACATGGAATACATTTTAGAAAAGTCTTCTGATGTCTTAGAAATATTCAGGTTCTCTTGAAGCAGTGATTGGAGGTCATCACCTTCAAACGGATGTGCAACCAGTGATTCGCTTCCAGCGTGCCCCTGTGCCTCATCAGTTTGAGCACCGGTGCATTAAAGAGACTTTTAATCAGCTCATCCATATGAGCTTTTGTTATTTCCCATTCTCTATTCTCTTTCTTTTTAGTGAAAGAGTTACAACAGACACTCAACAGCGATGATAAAAGTGATGAACCAGGAGAGAAAGCCATTCCTGACTCCGTTTCACTGCCTCCTCTCCCTCTCCCTCCTCCGCCTCCTCCACCTCCTCCGCCTCCCACTACTGTTACCAAGTATGAAAAACTAAAGCCATAGCTTCGTCTACTACTAAGAATACAAGTCTAAGTTTCACAGGATGGTTTCAGATATTGAATGCACATCAGCTGAGTTAAGTTGGTTGTGATTATGCTGGTGAGGATGATGTTTTAATATTAAATGTCCATATGTAAAACTCAATGGTCGACTGATTTCAGAGACTTAATCCCTTTCTCTGCCTCCCGCTAGCTTTAAGGATTTCCTGAAGAGCAGGAAGAAACATGGTGCCAAGGCTGCTGATGATTTAAACAGTACGTCTAACCACACGCAACATAACCTTCAGCATAAAGCACTGAGATTTAACAGGGACTCTGCTTTAATCTTAGATTATCGATGAGATCCCTCATCTTGATATATGTCCTGTGTTCCTGGAAAGCATCTTAATTTTTTCAGGCAGTAATTCTACAGCATCTCTTCTTTGCATAAAACATTTGATGGAACAAACATACAAAACACGCAAATATACACAGACCCCTGACAGTGCAGTAAATAACACTGATTATGTCTTCATCATGACACCTGTTAGTAGGTGGGAAATATTTGGGTGCAAGTGAACATTTTACCATGAAAGTTGATGCTAGAAGCAGAAAAAATGGGCAAGCGTATGGATTTGAGTGATTTTGACTCACTGTGATGGCTAGATGACAGGGTCATAACATCTCTAAAATTGCAGCTCTCGTGGGGTGTTCAGAGACTCCCGTGGTCAGTGTCTATCAAAAGCTGTCCAAGGAACAGCGGTGATGCGGTGACGGGCTCATGGATGGCCAAGGCTCATTGATTCACATTGAGTGAAGGCTGACCTGTGTGGTCTAAACAGACGAGCTACTGTAGCTCAAATTGCTGAAAATGTTCTGATAGAAAGAGAGCATCACAATTTGTTGAGTATGGTCCGCAAAGCCACAGACCAGTCAGGGTGTCCATGCTGACCCATGTCCACCTCTGAAAGTACCAACAATGGGCATGTGAGCATCAGAACTGGAGTATGGAGCAATGAAAGAAAGTGGCCTGATTTGAGAAATCACATTTTCTTTCACATCACCTGGATGGCCAGTTGTGTGCATTAGTTACCTGGGGAACACCAGGCACCAGGATGCACTATGGGAAGAAAGCAAGTTGGCGGAAGCAGTGTGATGCACTGGGCAATGTTCTGCTGGAAGACCTCAGGTCCTGTCATCTATGTGAATGTTACTTTGAAATGTACCACCTACCTAAGCATTGTTGCAGACCATGTTCACCCTTTGCTCCTCCTCAAACCTAAATGGTTTGAGGAGCACAACAACGAGTTTGAGGTGTTGAATTGGCCTCCAAATTCCTTAGATGTCAATCCAATCGGGCATCTGTGGGATGTGCTGGACAAACAAGTCCATGGGGGCCTCAAATCACTTTTTACAGGACTTGCGAGATCTGTTGCTAACACAGCTACAGGGTCTAGTGGAGGCCCTGCCTTGATGGGTCAGGACTGTTTTGGCATCAAAAGGAGAATATTAGGCAGGCGGTCATAATGTTATACCTAAATAGTGGAAGTTGTCAAAATAGGGACAATACACCACACTGATTTAAAAAAAACTGTCATAGAAGACTAAGAAAGCAATCTCAGCACCAATATTCATTTTCATTACTTAAGAAGCAGCTCCCTTGTTGGACATGAAGGCAAGAGCAGTGGATGAAATGATGGAGAGAATAAAGAAAGGCATCGTCCTGAGACCTATGAAGAGAATACAGGTAGAAAAGTCGCACTGTGAATTGACATTTGATATATCAGTGTTTTCCAAAGAAACTGATAAAAAAGCATAGCCTGCAGAAATAAATATAAACTCTGTCTCATAACCATCTAACTTCTTCCCACAGGAGGACGACAGTTCCTGGAAGGTCAGTTATCCCGCCGTTCTTCATTTTCTGTTATAACACAGCTGTGATCTGTGTCAGTGACAGATATATTTTTTTTTGCAATCCACACTTTTCTTACAGGACCAGAAAAGTGACAACAGAAAGTCAGCCATCCTGGAGTTGAAAGGAATGCTGGTAATAACTATAAAATCAAATTTCACTGTGGGCTGAAAGTCACATCCGTGTTGCAAAAGAAAAAAAAAAACCTTACAGCCGTGAGCGATGCATGGCAGCTTGACCTGCTGTGTTTGATCCATCTTTAACTATTTAATACATCAGGACAACATGAAGCGTCAGCACCTCCGCAGAGTGCCATCCAGGAGGGGAACTGGCCGAAATGTGGGCGAAGCAGAGCTCCTGATGGTGCTCCAGAGGAGGAGGAGAGCAATGGGAGACAATCAGGAACCACCACCCTCAAATCAACCACAGGGTACGCTGACAAGCATGGTGTTTTCTTAACCATATACTATACCTTCACAGTGTGACGCTGGCTAATTATAAATGGCCTGTCTGCCATTAATACATGAATGATTCATGCTTAATTAAGGCTTCAAAGAACAGAGAGTGATTTTTTTAAAGGTTTTACAACACTTGTTTTTGGAAAAAAAGCATCTATTATCACACAATATCCGATTTTGTTCTATCTAAAACATGAAAACATAGCTGCCAAAACAAATACTGGGTTTTGTGCATGTGTTCCCACACTCAGCAAAATGACAGCTCAGGTGCCTTTATAATCTTATGTTCTTCTAGTACTCTTTAATCAGCTTAAATTACAATGAGATCACAATAAATTGATTCTAATTTGTTTATTAGATCGTTTTCTTACATTATTTGTGCTTTCAGGTGCAAAGCACGAGCACAAACAGATGAATACACTTTTTTAGCCTTACAGAACACTCAAAGCTCTTTTAACTACAAGTCACACTTTAACTGTGTGCACTTGAGGCTCTTTATTTACCTCACATCCATGACCAATTTAGATCGCCATTTAACCCAACAAGTCTTTGGAGTGTGTGAGGAAGCCTTAGTCTCCAGAGAAAACCTGCTTCAATGGGTTTAACATGCAAGCTCCACACAGAAAAGCCCGACCAAGGATAAACACGCGAGTCTTCTTGCTGTGAGGCGACAGTGCTAACCACTCCACCACCATGCCACCAGTTCTGATTGTATGTCTGCTCCAAGGCACTGTCTCTCAAGGCACCCTCTGACTTCTGTGTGTCCTCTGTTGCTTATGTGCACCACATATAATTTCTATGCCAGGTATTTCAAACATAAGGTTGGGGGAACCAGAGTCTCCAATCTGGATTTTGTTCAAATATTTGTCATATATTAAAATGGGGCGCATTAACCTGAACTATAAGGGTTAAGTGGATCGGTCTTACTGTTGTTGTTTGTTAATTGTGCCTATTGTATATAAATATGATGCATTTGTTTCCCTGCTCAATGAGGCCAGTTTAATTTGCCTTCCATACGTCCCACTCTGATATCTCATAAATGCTGTCAGATTGGGCACAAACATTCACTTTGACTCAAAGATGAGTGGAACTTGGTGGTGGAAGGTCAGCGTTACTCTGACCTCACAAAACAGCTTTGGACTTTACATGGAGACTTCATTTACCAACTAGACACAATTTCACAGAAATGTCTGATAGTGTAGAACGATGAAGATGTTACCATTTATATCAACCTGCTCTCATCTCAAGACATCGGATCCTGCCGTTTTGTCTGAAGCTGATGATGTCAGAGAAATGCAGTGGGTTCTGTTTGATGGGTCAAGACCTGCGAGGAAGTAGGAGTGACAGTGATGCAGATCATCAGTTTGTCAGTGAGCCATTTCTTACCATCTGTTTAGGTTTGCTTTCACTTGCTGTTTATCTTAGCGTTGGAAATATACCCATTAAATCATAAACCCTGCACAGTGAAAAATAATGCATGTGTGTGTTCAATGCACATCAAAAATAACACACCCACTGCATTTAAATGTTTAATAAAGAAG
Organism: Simochromis diagramma; assembly: GCF_900408965.1. NCBI lineage: Eukaryota > Metazoa > Chordata > Actinopteri > Cichliformes > Cichlidae > Simochromis > Simochromis diagramma. The sequence goes on from NW_024387057.1 coordinate 960,956, forward strand.
GGTTTCTGTGCATAAATGACAAGCTGGGAGTGACATTTGTCTCCTGATTGCTGTGGGTGGCGTCTTGGCACCAAGACCTAAGGACACCTTTGCGCTTGTCTCCATGTCGCTAGCGGCTTGTGACAACACTAAAAAGGTCAAAAGTCAACTTCACTGTGGCTACATTTCACATGTGGTAGGGTACTGAATAGGTGACGCTGATTGGTTGTAAAGATCTTCTGTGCTGCTGGGTTGAAGACGTATGCGAGCCAGCCCTTCTGTAGTATTGATGGCTCTCATGATTATAACTTAGTCGTCCAAAAATAAATGCACGTGACACGTTTCATTAAACTCAAAGTGTTAGTGCAAATAGCACATGAGTCTAGGGCAGATGTGAGTGGTTGGTGGCTTACAACCAGGAGGTTAGTTACAAATGCAAAGTGCCTACCAGGATGTAACCAGGACATATGCTTTTAGATATTTTTCATTAGTTTAAAATAAAGAGAGAAATTCTAGATGCCAGCTTTTAGTATTTGTTTGCATTAATACTTCTAGTGATCTTCATCCACTTATTTTTAAAAAAAGGAAAGAAGTTATGCAAATTCACTGTTAAAAGGGAAAGATACAGACACAAAAGGGAGAAATAACTGGCTCCCTTTCAGGCCGAGAGCCATTTCGCTCCCTCTGACTTACCTATATTTCCTAATCAGAGAAAACCTCTCTATTCTCTACCTGCTTTCAGTTGTTTTAGCCCACCCTTTAGCTCCCATTTTCAGACTCGTGCCTAAAATGAATATACGGTGATCTCTGTGCAGATGTCCAACCAGGTTTGCCGTGTGTTCCAGTGGCAGGCGACGCTCCCTGGGCAGGTGAGAGCGGCAGCGCCCCTGTGCTCCGGAGGCTGAAGCAGAACCGAGAGAAGAGAGACTCTCGCATCAGAGCATCAGCACTGTTCATCAGTCACCAAGCCTGACGGCTGTGAGAGGAGGACATGCTGGTTGCTATTATTATTATTATTATTATTATTATTATTGTTATTATGATACTGCAGGTTTATATGACAATAGACCAAAGATGATTGAGCAAACTACGCATGTTTGACTTTAAAAGAATCCATTTTATCTTTACATCTTTCGGTATTTAAATGCACTGCCTCCTTGGTGTCTTACAACAAACCAGCACTGCCTGACTTGCCTTGAAAATTTTAAATAAAAACTTTAGCTGTCAGCTCTCTATCCGACAGCAGTTGCTTGTGTTTGTTTTATCTTCTTGAGGGAATCCGAGGGTCAGGATTATATCGTAAACGAACATTAAATCTTGCATTTCCAGCTACAGAAAAACAAAGAAAAGCATTTTTCAAATGCCGTTTAACCCAGGTCTATAAAAACCTTGTTGCGTGTCAAAGGAAATGGCACTCTTTCAGCCGTATTTAATAGCCAGCATCATCCCTTTCAGAAACTGGGATTTCAGCTGATCTAAGTGCAGAAAATAGATGGAAAATAGCCCGAGCCATTAAAGGAAACACTTGCGTGAATGTGATTGCCCGCTCCTCTCCCAAGGTGTCTGTCTCTTAAAGCTCGATCCAGCAGAAGAATAGTGGCTGCTATTCATTTGGACACATTAAAGCTGTCGCACCGAGAGCCCAGAGGTGCTGCTGAGATAAGAGCCTCGGGTGATCTGTGTGTGTCCCCCCTGAAAGTTTCTTTAAAATGTAGCAGGCTGCCTTTTGTTTTCTCACCTCCACACAGGTCCTGCATATATATGTGCGCATGCATGCATACATGAATGAATCCATGCACCTTCACACTGTGCTACCTGCCTCCCTGTCTATCTGCGTTTGTTAAAAGCGTTTGAAAAGAGGATGAAATTACTCCCACCTTTGACTTTGACACCATTTTACTGTCTTCACACTGTTTCACATTATATATTTACTTTATTTGGCTCTGTACCAGAAGGTCTGCCTTTTCACTCTTAATCATGCATTTTTTATGGGTTTATATCTCAGTCTCAGAAGTGTCAGGCTTTGAGACATAGTGTGTACTCGCGTCTTTCTAGCTGTTGAATCCATGCACACAAAAGCTCGTGTCTAAGTGCGAGAGAAAGAAACGAAGCCCTCTGAAAAGGATCCTATAGATACAGATGATATTAAAGATGTGTCATTGACTCACACTGAGGTGAGATTCAAATAATGTAAATTAATTTTCCTCTTAATGTGTTTTTCTTTAACTATAAATGCGCGCTGATTTCCTTGCAATGAGCTCTAATCGTGGCTGCTATTAAACCCACTTCTAAGTCTACGTATCCTGAATCAAATTTAACTGAGCCAGTGGCCCATTCTTCAGAAACGAACACAGAGATCTGGTCTTCTTGGTTAAAACTAATTTTTGTATTCATCAGCTTCCTACAGGGGAGGCTGAAAAACTGCTTTAAGCTGCAGAATAAAATAATTACACAGATATTGTTAATCTAAAGTATATACAATGTGGCTACTTGGGGACCAAGAGAAACGAGGTTTGACGTCCTACTGCTGCTGATGTCTGTGGTTTGTATATTTAATTAACGGTGGAAATACTTAGAGCACACATTTTCCTCACTTTTTCTTACAGATTTCCCGCCATCATGAGCTATAGTAGGAAATATTTTGACTTCATAAGGACACATTTGGTCTTACAGCTGTGGAAGCCTGAAACTGCCATAATTAAACACGAATAAATAAAAAACTAAATAAAGAAGTAAAGAATACCCATTAAATAAATCTGCTTCTATTAAAAGCCTCAAAAGTATAAAAATGACAAAATCTACGTTTTAAATAAATTAATACAACTGAAAATGAAATGTTAATGTCACTAACAGGTGAATTAATGCTAACTCTGAGATTCTATCTCAGCTGTCACGTGGTTGCTGGTCTGCAGCATGACCAACATGCACACTCACACCTACTCTTAATTTAGAATCACCAGTTGACATGAGATGCATGTCTGTGGACTGTGGGAGGAAGCCCATGCAGCCCATACAGAGCGTCCAAACCTGACACAGCTGGCTGGCAGGTTTGAACCACTGTACGCTCGTGCTGTGAGGCTGTAGTGCTAACCACTGCACTGCTGTAACTGCTTTAATATAAACATTCATATCACATTTTTGGCGCATTTAATGAGATGTTTGTTTGTTTTTGACCATGCCAGTACAATTTATCACAATTTTGACCTTTATTAAATAGTTGATGTAGTAATTCTTATTTAGAAAGAAATACTTTTTGACTTGATTTCTTAAAGATTGACTTGAACACTTTTACAAAAATTTTGACTTACTGTATTTTCTTTCACATTTCTAAATTTTTGTGTATTTTTGTTGTTGGCACAAATAGATTTACATGCTGAAATTTAACATATCATAAAAATATCTTTGGGCGTTTGGAGAGGGTACCCGGAGATCCCCCCGTCCCCGTCCCACACACACACACACGCACACACACACATACGCACACACACACACACACACACACACACAGAGGCACCACCCTTTATATTTTTTTATTATTAACTCAAAAAACATTATTTCTCTCGCGTTGCATTACTCCTCCCACCACAGGTGGGGCTGTAACTAAACAAGTCAGTCCTTCCGGGCTCTGAGGCCTGGCTTTACGACTCTCCTCAGCTCGTACTGAAACACCAGGGGGAGGAACTTTGACCAGCGCTAGTTAGCTACCAGCTAGCTGCTCTCTCTATTATTTTCTTATTTTGTGTGCTGTTGCATATGCAGAGCAATGTGGTTTATTTATTTACTGAGCTGGCTGTCGCTGCTCATCCAGATATCCTTCGTCACGTTAGCAATAGGTAAGTGCTTGCTGAAATCCCCCTGCAGCTGTTAGCCTAGGTAGCTCATATTTGCCTGCCAATGCTAGCGGATCAAGTCAGCAGATTAAGGTGCGCTAGCGAGTGATAACTGAGCTCCGCTTTGCCAACAGCTATCGACTCAAAACGCAGTAATAAAATATGCATGTAAGCCGTGTTAGTGAACGAAGCAGAGTCCTGAAAGCTACCTACTGGCGTCTGGGCTAGTTAGCTTTGAAGGACAGGAAGTTAAGAGGAAGAGCATTGATTGAAAAAAAAGATATTAGATATTTTGTAATGACTACCTTTAAATGTTAACAGACAATCTTTATTAGGTAAATGTTCAAATTTTCTTTTTTTGGGGGGGCGGCGGCAGTAGAATCACTTTCTCTTTGTCTTTAACTCCTAATCGATACTAACTGATCAGCCGACTCAGCAGCACAGAGTTCGGCCTCTTTTTGTAATCTGGTGTGAAGACCGACTCCAACTGCAGGATTCATGCTAATCTAACGTGAAGGCTTTAAATTACGCTCATGTATTTCTGTTTACATCAGAGAGGAGGATGTTAGCGCAGGAGAGGAGCAGCCTACATGTACGAAACTTTTAATGAAGGCTTGGCCCAAAGCCAGAGGTCCGTCCACGTAGACTTTTACCTGGCCACGTAACACCTACTGCATGACACGCTCAGTCATGTGACCTGACCTGTCAGCAGATGAGAAAATAAAACGGCAAATATTCATGACGTATATTGTTTTCATTTTCAATGAGACAACTCATGTCATGAGTTGTCTCATTGTGTCCTCATTTTTTTTATAGATCAAGGCCAGCGTACGCCAAGCTTAACTGTTTATTAAGTGTTCATTAGTTTTAGAATGATTTGTTTTAATATTTTTGGACATGTAACAGTGTTTGTTATTAATGTTTAAGGACTATAGTTTGAGTAAGTTTAATTGTGTGTGCAAGCTGCAAACACATGGCCTTCAACACACAAAGCCATTACTCATAACTCAGATGCTTGTTCTGATTAATAACGCATAACTTCTTTTTAAAAAAATCATACTTTAGCCAATAGTGGTTATAGAAAGCTGTTATATTTAGTGAAAGAAGTACAGACATCTTTTATGTCTTGGCTTCTCCCTCACAGGTAGTATCCAGTTCACACATATTGAGAAGTCTGATCAATTTACTGTCTGTTTGGCCTTCCTTCCACATGAGCTCAGTAACTGTGGGTCGTGTCAGTGTTGCTCAAATGAACCTACGTTATTTGGTCCGTCTTTGTTGCTCTGCCACGGCTGTTCACAGGAGCTAGGTATTGAATGTCGATAAAGCAAACAAACAAACAATCTTGAAAAATGTCACATACTCAGTTTGCCTTCAGTAAATTTTAGCTGCTCAGGTGTTGAATCCTTTCTCCTCGTGGCTCCAAAACCTAAACTGTACCACCTGCTTTTCCTAAATTTGTATGTAAATGTTTTATTTCTTTATTTTTTTAAGCAGAATGATTTGCAGCAAAAGCGACAGAACAAATTTAGCAGTCTATAAAAAAACAAACAAAAACAACCCTAAAAGTAACGGCGTCTTACCCTTTTATTCACACTGATCCCCCCCAAGTCTTCTTCTGTGGTTGCTCATTACCTTTCATTTTCTCTCAGCTGCTGGCCTCTACTACCTGGCTGAACTAATAGAAGAGTACACAGTAGCCACCAGCCGAATAATAAAGTACATGATACTGGTGAGTATTTGGGTGTGACTTAATGATGAGATTGTCTTTAGGTACTTGTTTTAATGATGTGCTGTACATGCAGGTCAACAGTGGTTTTTACAATTTCTGTGGATGTGTCCAGTTCTCTACAGGGGTGCTGGTATGCCTCTATATGTTCGAAGGCTTTCCAATGTTGATGGTGGGAGTCGGCCTCTTCACAAACCTGGTTTATTTCGGACTCCTGCAGACCTTCCCCTACATACTTCTGAGCTCCCCAAACTTCATCCTCTCCTGTGGTAAGTGTAACACACATTTGCCTTGAATTATTTGGTAAAACTAAGCAAATACAATCTGAATAGGGGGGAAAGTTAACAAATCAATAAGGATGCCATCTGCTATTAACACTGATCAGCCTGAACTGCTTTAACTGTGTTTTATTGATCATATCATTACCAACCAATATTACACTGGAAAGCCTTGAGTTCTGGTAGTGGCCTCCACTGGCAGGATAATGTGCTTCACTGCACAGCAAACACAACAAACAGCCTGAGGTTTTGTTCACAGGGTTGCACTATAAAGCCAGATTAATGGCTTGGTGAGCTGTGTCAAGCTTAAAGAAAAGGTTTTTTGTGTCACAAAAGCGGCTCTCTTTTTCTTGGCTAAATCACCATGGTAACTCATGCCAAATACTGATTCTTGGTTGGAGCAAAATCATGTTCAATTTCAGATTTAAAAATCACCTGGAAGCGCCGCATTTTTACTGTTTCTTTCATTTAGAGCTCGTTTTAAGTGCATTAAAGATTCTCTGTATGATTTAAATAATTAAATTGTTAAGCTGTACTTTTTATCATCATCATCATCATCTACTAATGTCTCTGACTGGAGTAGGTGTCACTCACAGGGATCATTTTGTGCTGATGAAGAGTCACATGACCTGTGAAATGCTCCTTTATAAGTGAGTGCTGAGGGCCTGAAGCAAGCTTAACAGGAGTTTTTATAGCTGCCATTTGTGATAACTGTTGTTGAGCCAGCTAAAGGAAAGAAAGCCTGGCTTTGTCAAACTTCTTGTATAGTACACCTCTCTGGCCTCCAGACTCCCCAGATCCAAATCAAATGAAACGTATGCAGCATATCCTGAAACAAGCCCAATCCACTTTAACTTTCCACTACCAACAGCCCCGTGCCAGGACAGGTCAGAGCTGTTTTGGTGAAACAGTATTTTGCAGGAGGTTTTAATATTTTGGCCTGGTTGTTGTGTGCACATCTAGAAGGATAGATTCATTTTCCTTTAGTCCTAATATGGACTTCTTACACATTAAACTGTGAGTCAAATGACAGCGTTTGTCAGTGTAATGAGTGTAAATTTTCTCGCTGCAGTGTTGGTGGTGGTGAACCATTACATGGCCTTCCAGTACTTTGCACAAGAGTATTACCCATTCTCAGAGGTAATGTAATCTCAGATTCACAATACTGTGTACAGTTTTGGATATAGATCTTTTTGTATTTCTCTTTCTTGTATAATCATGTGCCATTTATGCTCAACTGGACATAGGTGCTTGCCTACTTCACCATCTGCCTGTGGGTGATCCCCTTTGCCTTCTTTGTGTCGCTGTCAGCAGGAGAAAATGTTCTCCCGTCCACCATGCAGCAAGGAGGTAAGTCTCAATGCTGCCATTGCTTTTAACAGACTTTGCTCATTAGCCCGGCTAGCTCAGTCGGTAGAGCATGAGACTCTTAATCTCAGGGTCGTGGGTTCGAGCCCCACGTTGGGCGCGTTCTTTTTTGCACTTGCTCTTAGTTTCTGAAGTACATTGTAAGTTTTTAAAACCTGTTTCCTGCCTTCTATGTGTCAGTGCAGTCAGAAAACTCATGTTTTAAATGACATTTCCTGTTTCCCCCTCCCCCCCCCCTTTTTTTTTTTTTAGATGATGTAGTATCTAATTACTTCACCAAGGGCAAACGGGGGAAGAGGTCTGGGATCCTCCTGGTGTTCTCTTTCCTGAAGGAGGCAGTGCTGCCCAGCCGACAGAAAATGTACTGAGGGCTTGAGAGTCTGGGGCGCTGCCTCGGGGGTCGGTGGGGACGTGCGAGTACGTGTTGAAGATCAAAGGGGAAGCAGGAAGGACAGTGGAAATTGTTTCTGGATGGGACTAAAACGACGCTGTGGCCAAATGGGGAAGAAAGGCATGTTAAGAAATAAATAACTTAAAAAAAAAGGACGGACCAATGAACAGATCAGAGCTTCCTGCTGGACGAGCCCGGCGAGTTTACCCAGGCCACGTCTGTCTGTCTTTGTCTTTCTGTCTGTACTGACTGCCAGTAACACCCACCAGAGACCTCGTTGTGGGGATCCTATGTGTAGCGTGATGCTTTCATGTCAAGTTGGACTCATTTTTTAAAGCTTTAGTAATAAAATATCTACATGTGGGGTTTAAAAAATAACAACCAGAGATAAATACTTGTTTTTCCTTTCTGTCGTACGTGTGTCAAAGGCCTCACACTTCATCTGATTCCATACAAAGAGTAGTGTTAAAGATAAGAAGAAATTCTGATGAAGAGGATTTCTTAGATATGAGACAGATCAGAGGTACTTTATGATTAATTCCTGCAGTCCAAACTTGGATTTTGGTTTTTAAAAAATGGCACATTAGTTGCTACAGGTCGCCAAACAAACATTTTAATTCGATTACTTGAAATGAAGAAGGACAAACTGTGGAGAAGTCCTGCTCTGTTTTACAAAGTATGACATGGTATAAACAATATCCCGCCTGGCATATAATATCTCAGAAAATGAATTCAGCAAAGGCACTTGTGAAGGGTTACTTTTAACTATTGAAGTGAGCTACGAGGCATGTTTCCTGCACTGGATCTCAGCATGCTCATCAGCATTTGGCCACAGAAACTATAAGATTTCATGTGCTTCTACTCATAAACCACCAGCACTACAGCATCCTTTGTTTGTTTTGTTTTTGTTTTGGACTGTTTGTAAGAATTTAAACTGACATACCTGACATCAAAGACAAATGTAAACACTTGTAGAGATCAAACTTTTGCAGTGACTTTTTTTAAGCTCACTGCTGTTGGGGAGAAAAGCTGCTCAGTGTGGTATAAAGAGACAAACATTAAAAAGGACAAAATTCCTTTTATCAATTCCCCAGTGTGATTCACTGCAGGCTGATATGCGCGCAGCTGTGTAATTAAAAGAGTTTAGTGAAATAACTTTGGATTAAATGGTTATTTTTTACAGGCTGAAATAAAGGGAACAGAAACACTTACTGATGTTTATTATTTACAGTTAAATCAGGTTATAGCTTCCAGTCTGTTACGTTGTGTTTGCACCGTGATGGATTTTCTAACTGCTGTCACGCCCCGACCTGTCAAGTGTGTGTCGGGGCAGATGGCTTTCTTATTTAGATCCCATGTGGCCTAGATCACAGAGTACACCCGGTTGATGCTAGTGTGCACTTTGACCCCCATCAAGGTGTGAAGTGCTCCATGAATTCAAAGGAAGGAGGAGAAAAAATAATGCATGCAGACACACACACACACACACAAGCCTTCAGCTGACAGGCCACAGCTCAGAGTTCACACTCTAATGCTGTTGACAAGCCCTCACCTGGATCCCGATTCACTTCCCTGGGGGAGATGAGTGAGAGTGCAGGGATACACCTGTGACAGGCGACCCAGTTCGCGGAGGTTTTCTCACCTTTCGTTCACCCCTCTGTTCACCCCGCATTTATAAGTTCAGCTTCAGGAGCGGGTGGCATTTTTAATGTTTGTCACTTGCAGCTGAGATTGCGGTGCAGGTGGAAGAGTAGGTTGACACTTTAAATAGTTCCAAAATAAATAAAAAAAATAGCAACAACAGCTTTATGGACGACCTTTTTATTGATTATTTTTTACTTAACTTGATTTAAAAACTATTAAAAGGGACCTTATATCTTTCAAGTTATGTGTACATGTACAGGTAATCCCCTGGAGCAAACGCTCATGTTTCAGAGAATTTCTTTCTGCTCATGCCTCAGTGTGATGTTAATGGGATCAGATATTCCTAATCTAGTCATCTCAGTTATATTCATCTTGTTCTGGCCACCAGCTGTCTAAATCTGCTGACGAGGGGCTGCCAATCAGAAGAATGGTGTCCTTAAATGGAGAGGAGCTGAGAACGGCTTGTTTCAGACATGATGATCTGAGGTGCTGCACTAATGTTTAGTATAAGGATTATTATGATCTATGAGTCATGCAAAGCTACCCTAGTAGAGTTCAAGAATGAAAAAATATGAAGCTGGAAATGAGCTTAATAGTTCCACTAAATGTTTTTTCACATATGTTGATGTCAAATGTTTCCATTTGAAAAAGCTATTTGACAAACTATAAACATAGTGACACTCGAGCTTTTAATGCATTTCTTCGGAGCCTGTTCCCCAGTTTCAGGTTAAATCTCTTCAGCCAAGACTGGGAAAGTCAGTACTGTCTAAACTCCAGCACCTCAACCAGACACATGGCCACCTCTGTCCAGGGGGAGGTGTTGTGCTCCTGAGGGCATCCTTGATGCTTGACCTCCACCATGTTCTGTGGCTCAAAGTCCTGTGGCCAGGTGATCCTGGAAGGGAAGGCTCTGGGAAACAACACCCTCTCAAGGACATCCAGAGGCAGGTTAGGAGCGGGGCGAGGCGTGCTGTCCCACCTGGTGGTGTACTGAAGTTGCCTGCTGGAGCTGTCCCTCCAAATGGTGACGCTGTCACGGAGGTCGGGTTCTGCGAGGGGTTTCTTTGGCTGGAGGCCTGTGAAGATGCTCCATGGTTTGAAGGGTGGCTTAGGAAGGGTGTTCCTGTCCTCTTTAATGCCTTCAGGCTGCTGCTCCTCACAGTGGGCCTTTGCATGCTTTGACTCACAGTTGCTCTGATCTGCTAAGAAGCACTTGGTGTGATACTTGCTCACCTGCCCCCTGAAGGAGAAATCCTTCAGGAGGGCCACGCCTTTCTTCTTTGCCCACTCAGCCACCTTTTCATCAGTGAGTGTCTAATGATGGAGGGAGAAAGTGCAATCAGCATAAGAAAGCTGTTCATAAAAACCTTGACTCTACTATAATAAAGCCCCCATTTACACTGCAGAGGCCTTCCTGCCTCACGGGAGCTGCGGTTTTATACTTTATGAGCCAGTTTAAGACAAGGCGTTGATAATGTATGTGTATATTCTTTATATTTAAAGAGTATACACATACACATAATATTCTATTTAACTTTCCATGTCATATAAACAAACTCCTATAAACTAACCTTTCTGGTGAGATTATTCTGTTTGGCCATGCCCACAAGATCAGTGTATAAGGCCTGAACCAGCACTCTCTCCTTTCTTTCTTTCTCTTTATTCACATGCCACATACAGCTCTTCAGATACCTGCCCACACACACACACACACACACACACACACACACACACACACACACACACAAACAAGAGATTTGTTTAAAGGAAGTAGCTGTTTCAACTACAGCAGTTTAAACTTTGATTTTGGTGTGAGCTTGCTCTACCTCGCTACCTTCCTGTGGCACCAGATGCAGGCTAAGTCCAGAGGTGTCTGCCCCAAGCTGTCCTTGGCCAAAACATCTGCTCCGGCCTTCACGAGGATCTCTGCACAGTCGAGAAAGCCCTCAGAGGCGGCCAGGTGCAACGGGGTCTGCCCCAAGTCTGTGGTGCTGGTTTGAAACACCCCCCCCCAAAAAACCTCAGCTTTATTTATTATCATCACCATCATAATTATCATCATTGCAATCATTATCTCTTTTAAAAAGCATTTCTTTGGTAATTTGAATGTTGTGTATGCAGCCGCTGAGCGTGAACAATTTCATATTTCTAAAATAACCCAAAATAGAAAATACAGCTGGCTGCGCAGCCTTCTTACACATTAACGTCGGCGTCGTGCTCCAGCAGGTATCTGAGACAGGCGCAGGTTCTGGGGAAGCTCTTGTAGGACAGGACCATGTGGAGGGGCCGGCGACCTTGGGAATCACTGCTGTTGATCCACTGTTGCCTGAACTTCACCAGGAGCTGAACATCACCCAACTCGCCATAAAGGCAGGCCACGTGGAGCGGCGGCAGACTCTGGAAGATAACGTTTCTACTCTTAGGTCTTTTTTATTTTAATTTTTTTTTTTTTTTACAGAGGACGATTTGATGTCACTGCAGAAAAACGAAAAGGTGTAATTAAGAATATTAATAACAGATATTTCAGTTTAGATATTTCAAGTTCAGGGTCCTTGGCCTGGACAAAATTAAAAATGACGTGATTTTCTTTGCCTGTTTCATCATAGGCAGTGATGTATTTGGAAAATAATGTTTGTACATTTTCTCAAAAATGTTTTAAATCCCGAGAGTATCATTAGCGTTGTTAAGATAGTTTAGGAATAAGTGTATAAGTGGGTAAAAATGATAATTTGATACCTTTTTGTGCAAATGTTTAAGAAAAGACAAAATGTTACAGTTTTGCTAATGATATCTTGGTCACAGCTCATTTTTATATACACAAAGCAATGTTTTTCAGTTCCTCCAATTGTTGTGACAAATTGAAAATCTTCTTTCAGTCCCTTAAAAAGACAAACTTCTGACTTTTCAAAATCAGCAGTTCTAATACTTTGGTCCTAGGAGTCAACAACTAGCTAGCAGACACCAGCTAGCAAGAACTTCTGAGCTGTTCCAGCTGGCTGATTTGGGTAGCTGATTAGCCAGCTGCTGAGCATGGACAAAAGTTTGAATGAGTCCACATCATCTGATCCAAACCAGATAAATGGTTGTTAGGATTATGAGGAGGTTCTTGGAAGATTTTCTCCCCTGTAAGGGGGTTCCCAAAAGTCTGAGAACCACTGCTCTAAATCACTTACAATTGCTAGTGATTCACCTTAAGTGTTAATTCTATTTATATTTTAGTTTTCTTTTCAAATATATGAATGTCTTTTAGAAATTTGTAATATCCCCCCACACACTGATTTCTCTCAGCTGTTCTGAATTACCTTTCAGTGTGTTTATTGGCTTGATAGGTATTTTTTTTAATTCCTTTTAACTCTTCTGTGTAAGGTGATCACGAGTGTTTTGAAATCAACACGTTATCACTCCCAAAACGTAACATTTTAGGCTAGGTGACAAATCGTCAACATTTTTCGCTTTCGGGTACCCAACACGTTCCTAAATGACAACATCAGAAAAAGGACGACACATGAGAACCGTTTGGACTCAAACTACACATGTTCGTTCATTTTCTTAAAATCGCCTTGGAAAACACTATTTTACGCCCTTTAACTGCTGGTTAATGTTAGGAATGACGTGACAAAACGTCGGTATGCTACGCCCCGGGAGTGAGAACGGGCTGTTTGAAATATGCCTAAATAACAAAACCTGTTATCATTACTATTAATAATAATGCCTATGTTTTATTTATTTTTCCACAGGATGTTGTAATGTAGAGGCTACTACTGCTTTACATTTTCTTATGCACAAAAGTGGTCTAAAGATTTTTGAAAGTCCTAATGTTGATCAGCTGTTAATAACTTTACCTGTTGGTGCAGGGAGAGCTGGTTCTCATTCAGCTCACACTTCTCCGGGTTCCCAGGAGCCACAGCTGGGAACATCTGCCTGCTCAGCGCATCATAATGGGACTGTTTCCTGCAAGATTAATCCACGCAGAAAAAATGCTGTGAGAAGTAAGCCGTGAAACCTCAAAACATCCGAGAGATTTAAGCTACATATTTCCTTACATATCCCCCCTTTTAAAGTTGCTATTAGCCTGCTCTTACAAGATATAGTTTTCTATTAAAACGCTCATTACAACGTTTAAAGCGGCTGTTTTGACCAACCCACGGTGTAAATTTACACTTTAAGTGCATATGCACTGAAGAACAGCACCCAGGCTTTCAGTATTAACAAAGTTTTTACCCTTTTTTACATCTTCCACGTCTCCGTTTTCCGGGCTTGTTGACAGGTTCCATGGTTGCCATGGAACTGTAACCGGGAAACTAACCCTGCTTTACGACATGAAGGAGAAAAAGCGTTGAATTGTTATTTCCGGTTACAATAGCCTATGTGTTAAATTATTATTATTAAAACTGTAGACATGCTTAGACAGTGTTTTTCAACCGATTTAAAGATCTGATGTCACGCGCTGTTCGACACGTGATTTGTATTCAGACCAACGAGTGTATAAAAGTTTTCTACAGTCATTGGTCATTCAAACTTTTTAACCCCAAAAACAGGGGCGACAAACATATGTCCCCAGGATCGGCTTTGGAACAAGTGAGCGCATAAATTCTGGACTTTTAACTATATTTTCCCACTGAAAAAGACCTCTCCCATTCCCATTAAGTAACACTTAAACAATAGAAAATACAGAAAATGTCTGTTTTTTTTTCATTATCAACAATAGAAATTTCTTGTATACAATGAGACAGTAGGCTACAGTACAAAAACAACAACAAAGAATTTAAGAGAAGAAAAGTAGTACATTTTCTATGAATTCAAGTATTTTTGTTTTATAATTACAGGACAGTCTGGGCAATGAGATACCTGAACTTTTTCTTTAAGTTTAGACTTTTATGTCCTACAGTTTAAGCCCAAACAGTCACACTGACTTATTTCTTCATTTGCCGGAGCAGTTTTTTTTTGTATGATGTAGAAGAGCTGGCACATACTGTTTAACTTGCTATTCTTTTTCATCTCTTGAGATATCTCAGGATATCATGTTTGTAATTTAACTTCTTTGCACTGACAGAAGGAGGAGATTCACTGGTCTGGCCCACAATGTAAAACGAGTTTGATACCCTTGCTTTAGACATTAGATACATTCAAGCAAATAATATTTTCCTCCATATAATGCAATAGAGGTGGCAAACATTAAGCACTACTATCTTAACATTATAAATAAATTCCATTCTCATTTTCATCACAATAAAAGCATGTGAATTAAACACATAAAACCATTTTCAAACTTATTAACATCAATTTTCTATTAACTGGGCAACAGCTAGTTAACATGCACATCAGAGAGTGATAGTAAATCATTTTGTGATAGCAATACTGGCCAGTGTTTTCATTCCCTATGGTCCACACATTGTGCAGGCCTGGTCGCTCTTCTTCTCATATCTACACGATATACTTGCTCTTTTATCTTTTCAATAAAACTGAAATTAAAAGTCATTTCTATCACATTTGATAGCACGAGTTATGTCTGAGTGTAATAGCTTGTGACAGATAAAGGTAGATCAGTGGTTGCATGCATGGCAGAGGCGCACTTCTACCCTCTCACGCAGAGTCCACAGCTCTCTCCTCATATATCCCTGGTGTGCTCATATTGATAGTTCATTACGGGTCCCTGCTGGCTCTTGGCCTTAGCAGAGTAGATCAATTTTGCTCGTGCTGCGCAGGCCACATATGAGGCTGATATAGATTAAACAGTTACTTTATGGTCTCCATATCTCTGTGGCAGCAGGCCTCTCTGATCACAGCTACTGACCAAAGTGAATGCGACGGAGTGCAACTCAGTAGACAGATACAGTATGTGCAGAGGAGGGAGAGTGGACACACTGGACAAAGGATGCTGAAGATGGAGCTGCCAGGCAAGAAGAAAAGAAGTGAGGGCAGATATGCTGAAGGGTTGGTGTGACACAGATAGGGTGAGATGGAGGGAGATAATAAACTGCGGAAATCCCTAAAGTGAGCAGTTGGAATAAAAAGAAGATACAGATGTCACTAAGAACTCTGTGCCGTGTCAGAAATACTGAAGAGAGTTAACAATTTCTGGAGCAAATTAGAAACACAAGCATGTAAATACAAGAAAAAGACTAAAACCAGTGGTGCATTAATTTTAACATTATAGAGTAGATTTCTTCTTCTTTCAGGATCTCCATTATACCCTGTCCCTGACATCCTCCTCTGACACACCAACCCTTTGCACGTTCCCTTTCACTGCATCCATGAATCTTCTCTGTGGTCTTTCTCTCTTCCTCCTGCATAGCGGCTCAATTTTCAACATCCTTTGTCCACTATATACAATATAATACAATACAATACAAATTTATTTATATAGCACGTTTAAAACCAGGGGTACACAAAGTGCTTCACAAAGCAATAGACAATAAATGATTACACTGAGCAATGAAAAATTAAAAACACAGTAAAATGAAGGATAACAAAAACAAATTAGTGAGTAGAGATAAGGAGAATATATAATAATCTAGGGAAAGATGCAGCAATTAAGAAACGGAGAGAATTAACACTATAACCACTGTCCCTCCTCTACACATGTCCAAAAGAAGTCGTTTTTAGACAGCAGGGAGGTCAACAAGAAAGGAAAAAGGGTACATCAGGACTTTTATTGTTTAGTTTGATTCTTTTCATTAGACTTCTTAACAGTAAGATAGAAAAAAATAGTGGATTAACATAACCTGGAAACAGAAAACTTATAAAGCAGCTCACAGAACATCAAGAAAGACCTCTGGCACTGAAAGAAACATTAAAGAATCTATGAGGGAATCAGCTTTACCAAAACACAGATCCTAGCAAGTCCTTTGTCAGCTGTAGTGAGACAAAAGGACTCATGACTCATCCTCTGTATTAGACATTTTAAATTAATTTCATTTCTTTTTGTAAATACTTTCCCCATTGTAAGAGAACAAAAAGTGGAAACACACAGACACAGGTGTACTGATAAAAACCAGGCTTTGATTTTACTTCTAAATATTGCTTTAGTTCAAAATGCAAAGCAAAGAAAACAAGATAACAAGTTGTGAGAAAGACAATTACCTGTGTACACAATGGAAGCAAAGAAAACAGGGACAACTAAAAAAAAACTCAATACAAGTAATACAAATGAAAAGGACTGCTGCACCAGGCAGGTCAGTGAAAAGTCAAAGCCCACAGACAAAAAAGTATCTTAATCACTCTTCTTAACCTTTAAATTCAAGCACATAGCCATTCAGTCTGCCTTTACAAGCATTTGTGAATGAACGAATCAGTGTAAAGAGCTTACTGGGATTACTGGGTAACAGGTGCCACGGTTGCAACAAGTCAGTTTGTGAAATTTCTTGCCTCATAGATATTCAATAATCAACTCTAAGTGGTGTTATTGTAAAGTGGAAGTGTTTATGAACCACAGCAACTCATCCAAAAAGGGTAAAGTTACAGAGTGGGGCCACTGAGTGCTGAGCTGCAGTCACAGATCATAAGAATTATCATCAGCATGAAAACTGTGCACCGGGAGCTTCATGGCATGAGCTTCAACAGCTGAGCAGTTCCTGTAGGTGTAATCTGTGGGTGGTCCAGAAGATTTGTCCTTACAGTGTATAAATATATGAAAAAACAATATAAATCATGTTGTTTTTATGTTGTTATTTAGGGTACAGTGCAGTGTTCATTATGCTGAAACAAATTAACCTAAAATAACTAACACAACAAACTAAACATGCACAGCAAAAATTAGCTTGGTGTGAAATCTTAAACTCTACGGTTGTGCGAAGAGTGTGGATGAATATTACCTAATTATACTATCGTTATATAATAACGGTTTTTATTATTATATAATTGGTATGTAAATATAATTATTTAAGTCACACAAATACACTTCTTTCGGAGCTTTTCACCTCACATAATGATAAAAACATCATGAAAAATCACGAGTACGTAACTTAACTAGCTTAAACCCATTTTTATTGACCCTTTTTCACATTTGTGACTCCTCCTTTCACTCTTTCGCTCTCTGTTAAAGCGATCAAGGTCCGGTGAAGGGTCAAGGACGAGCCACCACCCGCTTGTCTCCCCCCCCGAGGTGCTTTTTGCCTTTGTCACAACATGTCCTTGAAGCTTTCAGCTACTTTGGTGACGTAGGTTTGGGTGTACAGAAACAGTGAGTATATGTGAACCTTGTGTGCGTGCGTGTTAATGTATGAACAGTCTTTGTGTGTGTGCACGCCAGCATGTGCCGATTAACAGTAAGAGAGCAGCACAGCCCCCCTGTGGCTTCAGCGGCTTCCTCTGACCTCGGTCACATGCCGTGGAGGTTGAGTGGAAACTTTAGTGTAGAGCTCTTTCATGTTTGACTTTCAGCACAAGTCCCTGGACAGTGACCCCCCAGCATGACCATTTCCTTTTGACAGCTGAGTGTGTGTTTGTTATGTGCTGTCAAATTCTCTCTGTGTGCCCAGTAAAATAGCTATGTTTCTCTCTTTAACGTTGTAAGGTCTTGACCTTACTGTGTTGTGTTTGCCCTCAAATGACTAAACAAATTTAAGCTGAACTGAATGAAATGCTCCCCCCCACAAAAAAATCACAAGAGCTTTCTGACATATGATGGTCTGGAGATTAAGTTACAGATTAGTTTCTTACTCTAAGTTCAAAGGTCAGTTAAATATACTCTCCGATCTTCGTAAATGCTCACCAAATTTAAAATAGTGCAACGAAACCTGTGAATGCATGCGTACAGCTCATCCATATGGTGCAGTGGCGATTAGCACTGGGCTGATCAGAGCCATGTAAACCTGCTTAGGGTGAGGATGAAAATTAGATCATATCCCAACAGCCTCGCAGCTGGCTCTCCCATTGGTTTGTTACATCATCCATTCACAACCCATCTGTTTTTCTTGGTTTCACAATACAAGCTCCTTTTTGGCTAGTGGCACTGGCTATTGGAAATGGAAGAAAAACGCTCACTTAACTTTTTTCTTTTTATATTTAAAAAAAAAAAAGATACATTTTTTAAATGGTAGATAGTGCAAGCTGGCTGAAATTATTGGCAGACTGTTAATGTGATTACAGCTAAGTGGGTGTGAAAAATGTTGATTTAGTTCTAAAATGATGAGCGCTACAGTGTTATTTATAAATTTAGTTTTTAAAGGTACTGTGTTTAAAATGTCACCACTAGATGTCAGTATATTGCACATTGCAGTCCACTAAGTTCTGTTTTCTTTCCCCTCCCAATTTAAGTGCATTCTAGCTATGATGGCCGATGTAATGAATATAGCTGTGTTTACCTCAGCTGTCAATATGCGGGGTGGTATGTCCGGAGGAGGCTGTAAAACATTGTGAAAGGAGTCGAATTCAAGTCATGGAGTGAGTGACACTTACTTATGTCCAATGACAGTGGTACTAAAGTGTTCAGGATGATGGAACTTTCCCGTTGGTAAGCACTGCTGTTAGCCTCTGTTATCTGCTGTTAGCCTGAGTTAGCTGCTGTTACTAGGCATTAGTGAAACTTTCTTTAAAGTGGATCTAACTTTGTTCGACTTAGATGAAACAAACTTGGATCTGAATCCAACTTGGATCCAAGTCATATCAGAGTTTATTCACAAGCTTAGTGAATAAAGTGAGGATGTAATCTAACTGTTTATCAGAGGGAAAGTGTGATTTTTAGGACACTCAAGCTAAACAATAGCTGGCACAATATCAGGTTATAATTAGCTGTTGTTGTTTAGCCAGCTGTCTGGAGATGGTTAAGATGGGTGGCACGTTTAATCTGTTGACAATAAGTAATTGGGATAATATCAGGAATTAATATGCATGTTTTTTTTATAATGTATTTTTATTAGTTTTTCTGTTTTCACAAATAATACATAATTACATAACATAATAAAGTGTACAATTCAGAACCAAAAATAAATAAATAAACAAAAACCAAAAACAAACAGACTGATAACTAAGCACAGAACACCAGCTCAGTTCCATCTAAAAAAATAAAAAAATAAAAAAATAAATGAATAAAGAGAGAATACAATACAGTACAATACCTGTGGTCCCAGTAGTACGTTGCAGTTTGAACACTCAAGAGAATCCTTGTAACATAATATTAGAAACGTCAGGTTCCACATAATTCAAGTATGGTTCCCACACCTTAAAGAATTGATCTGTTTTAGAGTGCAGTATACATGTAAGATATTCCAATGGCACTAATTAATATGCATGTTAATGCACGTGCAGTTCAGGAGGTGAGGCTTGAGGAAGAAGAGAATGAAGCCAGTCTTATTATCTCTTTCCTTTCCATTTTTGCTTCCTTTGGTGAAGGCGACCCCTTCTCAAATAATAAAACCTTAATATCTTGAATCTGAACGGTCAGGCAGAAATTAAACTGCACTTGAACACCTACGATCTCTTCTCTTTCACCTTTGAACTACTATGTATGTGATTGGTCTTTAGCGACAAACATAAAACACAATTATGTAGAACGTAAATGTCCGACTATGTATTTTTAATACATATAAATGTACCCCAATTTTTTAATGGATTCATTCTGAAAACACATCAATTTGTTGAAAGATGTAATTATACACTAATTAATGGATATTAATATATTTTCCTTCTTTTTAATAAATAATCTCAAAAAACCAGCTGACCATACTATGTACAATAATACTGACTGATTATAAATAGAAAAAAATTAGGAGACAGATGTAGAAAACACTTAGTAACAGTTCAAAAAAAGCAATGAAGTGGAGAAGTGAACAAGAGAGGAACTGAGCAACAGAGAGGAGAGAGTCCTGAGGAGTTAAGAAGTTATAAAGTGACAATGTGGAAAAGAAAGAGAGAACACAGAGAGAGAAGTAGGAGTTGAGCCAGCACACCCTCAATGTGCCTTCATATTTGATGAGCCCTCTTACAAGGACCCTGTGCCCCTGGGGCTTCCAAACCCTGCTTGTGTAAGTGCGCTGATGCCCTCACTTTACTCCTTCTCTTCCTCTCTTTTCCCCTCCTCTTTTTGCTGGCTCTCCTCCCTCTTTTGGCTTCCCTGTCTTTCTGCCTCTTAATCCTCTGCTTAGCTCCTCCTTTTCTCGCCTTCCCCCCTTCTCCCCCCTCCACTCCTCCTCTCTTTCTGAGCCTCGTGCTCAGCCAGGCGGCAGTGTGCTAATGCACCATGGCACATTCTGCAGCTTCGAGTCACAATGCGACCAGGCTTTATGCAGTGACCGCACAGCGACCTCCCTCAGCATCGCTGCACAGAGGCACTGTGCTGTACCAGGGCCTGTTTAGGGTGAGGATGGAGGCGATGGGTGGAGGTTTAGAGAAGGAGAGAAGAGAGGAGAAGAGTATGGAAAAGAGATGAGGTGCGAGTAAGCAGGATTCTGCTTCTCACAGGTATCACCTCAGATGAAAGTAAGATTAATTAGCTGAAAATGGCTGAAATATCCTGAGCCAAGCGCTTATGTGTGCAGTTGTAGCACATAGTTTCTTACTTTTCACCCAGAAGACCCACTGGAGTCACTGGATATTAACCCTGATAAGGATAAGCGGAAGAGAATGGATAGATAGCTTATTATTTAATATCTCATTTATTTTTATGTTTCTCTTGCTGCTGCAACAGAAAACTGTTTTCTTTATTTCTTCTTTGCCTTGGTCAGGTCATGTTCTTTTGTCCCTGAGGTCCCGACAGCTTCCTGCCATCACACCTTCCCATGATCCTGAGTTTTTTTTCCCACATCCCTCAGACACGTTCTTCTCAGTCCTCACAGCTCAGCAGAAACAACCAGAGGGAAGGAGAGAGATAAAAGGACTTTGATAGTGAGAAAAGGAGTGGTGAGACCTTAAAGGTCAATATTATGAGGGTGGGTGTGGAGCGCAGGAAGAGAGACAGCAGGAGGGAAATTTATAATTTTTGTACATAAGGGAATTCAAATATTTCACGGTAAACCTGTCCTGTTTTATTTATTTGTTGCTCGTGAATATTGATGGGGAGTATGTCCATCTTTATAATTGCTCTGCCATAGACAGTACTACTGAGTGTTGAAGCTCTACTCCATTTCTCCACGAGTTTCTTTTTGAATAAAAATGATCGTAATGGAGCTACTCTGATTACAGAAAGCTAGTTATATAATGAAGAAGGGCATATGTTTTTAAACAGTACAGAATTTACAGTAATTTTCTGTAAATCTACAGGTTTATTTAGTTATTTGATTAAAAAAACACATTTCCTGTGTTACGAAATCAGTTTCACCCCGGTTCTTTTTATCCGCATCCAGAGACGGCACCGGACTCAGTAGTCATTTTCACAAAAACCTTTATTCATCTTTATTCATCTTCATTTAAGCATGCATCTTCTAGAAGGGGAGATGTGCCAGGCCGGTGTCCCTCTGCAAATCTTCACTCCTTTGTTTGTTACAGTCAGCTTTATAGAAGCGACCTTATCATAAAACCCCCATGGTGTGCTGCAAACTCTGTGTCTGTGTGTGTGTGCGCGTACCCGTGTGTCTGTGTGAGTGCACTCACACCTGTGAGATGTACTTCAGTACTCTTATAACACTCTTGTTCAGCAGATTAGTTTCTAAGTAAACTGTCTGCTAGTTTTTGACGAGGACTTTATTCAAGCAAACAAGCAGCACGTCAGACCACGTTGTTAAAGAAGTTTCATCCAAAAATCATCTTCAGTTCATAAACTGAAGATGATGAAGAATTACACATCAGTATACATCAACGAAGAAGTGTTTTCATGGCCATTAGAATAGCTTTCAGGTTTTCCAAGTGGTAGCTGCATAGACAGAGACCACCCTCACTAACGTCCGATGCACACCATGTTATTTTGTTGTATGAGCAGGCCTGAAACACGACACAAACTGCTCTGTTGACAAAAGAGCTTCTAGGGTTACCCCAGTAGGCTTTCAAGAGGTAAAGAGTGAAGACAACCATCACCTGGATGTATAGGAGAGCCTACATGGCTTTTTCAGTCTGAGTAACCACATCTGCTCATTCTAGCTGAAAATGACTGAATATTTGCATCAAGTTCAATCTGCAATATGTAAATACTCTTTTGCTTCTCATTACTTGCTCCACTAGATCATTAGTAAGCCATAAATTATAATCCATGTTTTCCTTTTAATGAAATTTAGTGCCAGTGGTCAGGCAATGTCACTAACTGTTAGCAGGGAAACGTGGGTTTTAGCCTCAGGGTAAGATAGCAAACTTAAATTTAACTTGCATTAAAACAAGCACGTCTCTCCTAGCATCAGGGACTAGTCTGAGATGCATATATCATATGGTTGCTTTGAAGATGGTAAAAGAACAAAGGAGGGCTTAAATAAAATCAATAAACCATACAAAAGCACTCTGAAGACAGATTTCTTTGAAACTCATTGACTTTACGGTCTCACAGTTTACTCGCTCAACTCCTGCGTGCACTTACCGTCAGTGTGTGTAAAGCTGCAAAGATCAACCACTCAGCAACACCACAGACAAGGTCGAATTTACATGTACTTTATATCTGTCAGGGGAGTGCGCTTTAGCAGCTGCACTGCAGATGAACCTAAAACGTTGAGACACTAAATTGAAAACAACATGACTTAGTGTACGATAACCAATCTGTCCTGTATGCAGAGTCATATGTTGTGTTGCAACTAACACTCTGATCCTTTCTTATAGGATCACCTCTCCTCTTCCATCCAGGTCACAGAGCATTGAATCAGCCCGGGTCATCATGAGGGCAGCGCTCCACAAAACTCATTGCTCTTCTGACACACATCCTGATTATATTCATAAAATGGTGTTGGAAGGGACACCATGACGCAAAATGCTAATGCCACTGGGACAGTGATACCACAACAGCTTCAGGTCAGTCAGCCACTTTATAATGTGTGCACACAACGCTTAAACAAACATGATACAACCAGAAGTGAAAGACACACACAAGCATGCTGGCCAACACAAAGTACAAATGGTGTTTTCTGCCTGAGGTTTTTTTTTTATCTATTCAATTAAAGTGCTTGCGTTTTACTCATTTTCTGAAGCCACAGTGCTGGAATTAGGCCAAAGCAAACACAGTGATGTTTGTGGAGGATGGATAGATGTGTGTCTAGTAGATGGACAACTGATATGATGATTTAATTGATTGGATCTCAGAGTGTTATCACTACAGGGCACGGTGACACATAGCTAAGGAGTCTGCAAAATTTTCAGGTTTTAAAATATTTAGTATAGTAGTATAACTCAGCATAGCACAAAGTCAAACTTCTGGGATATGAATATGTCCAGATAAGTAAATACAGTAAAATTAATTAATCTCATATCTTTTAAGATAAATATCACAAAATCCTTAGAGGCCAAATTACTGCAAAATAAACATAAAATGTTACAGATCAGGTGGAGAGCTTCAGAGTCTGAGGGGCATTGTTGCAAAACGTCTGTCACCTTTACCTTCAGTTTTCAGCCTCGTATGATCATTTCGAGGACTTATTCAGCAGTGATGTTCTGAAGAACCTACAGAGGCTCTGAGGAAGTTTTGTTAAGACAAGTGGAAAGAAAATCCGAGTATGATCAGTGCATGATGCTCGACTGTGAGCACAAGTCCCACTAAAGGACCTCATGCAGTCTGTTTATGACAGTTTTGATAGAAACATCCAGATGAGTAGCCTGCTGGAGGTCATTGCAGGGTTCCAGCAGTGGTCTTTATGTACCCACAAAAGAGCAGATACCAGTCCTCCTGCCCTGACTCTGTCCAGTTCTGTTTGTGTGGTATCTCCTCCACACTTTGAGGCTGTGATGGGAGGAACAGCACACTTTCTTTTGATGGATGTGGAAGAGCTGGTCTATCAGTGCAACTTGAGTGGGCAACAGGTACCATGTATATATTTCATGTAGTGAGAAGAATGCTAGCAAAAAGAAAAAAATAGAAAAACATCTGTTAGGAAACTCTGATGAGCCACTGTTCCCTTAATTCTTTTGTCATCAGTGTGTATCCATTACAGCCTTGCATGTCATCATTGAGTCAGCAGAAACACTGTCCTCTGTCACTTGTCTCAGACCGCAACAAACCTCTTGGTGTATTAGCAACTAGTAAGCTGGTGGTAAGCACAGAGGAATGTTTGCGTCAGTTCACATGAATTAGCTAAGCCTCCTTTAGGAATAAGAGGAAGTCTGTGAAACCCCCAAAAGTTTGACAAGCCCTCACTTATTCTTAAAAACAAAACCTAAGAGTATTCTGACAGAACTTGCCACACACCAACCTCAATCACCCAGTTACCACCTTAAATGATTCAGTAGGATGGAAGTTACATGCAAAATAAAATGTCCATTTTCAGGCTAAAATGATGTAGCTGCACACCACGTGTATCACACGCTAATTGCTGTTTTATTGATGCTGGATGTGCTGCCGGTTTTATCAGATAGAACTGAGGAAGACCAGTATTATGACTAAAGCGCACATAAATTAAAAAAAACAAACAAACTGAAGAAGTGTAAGTGAATAGCATCGCAAATAAAACCTGCTGAATCAGTTTATTGTTGAGCAAATCTTCTAAGGCCACATTTACTTGTGCTCGAAGAACTCTGATTAAACTCACGTCACTCCTGCAACATGTGGGAGACTCAGATGTCTTATGCAGAAATATTTAGCGCATCAAGTTCAGCTGAGGGTAAACAGCTAGTACCGGTTGACGCATGAAAAACCAACATCCACTTTGGAAAGCAATTTAGGGTGCACTGAAACTGAAACAGTGCATAAATGTGTAGTTCTTATTGCTCTTCATACTCTCTGAGTACAAGTGGCTGGTCTGACAAGGGAGAGCAGGCATGTTTTAACTATGGTGCTCAGAATAGAGGCGCTCTGTATTAGTGCTGGGTATCATCACTGATTTCTAGAATCGATTCAATTCGATTCGATTCAATTCGATTTAAATCTGGGAAATTTTGCCTCAGACAGTCAGAAATATTATAATTCAGATCAGTACATTTACATATTTTTGTATCTATAAAAAGGAAGCTGACACTTTCCAGACTTTATCAAAGGTGTGAGCATCACAGCAGATGCCTTTGTGTCAAAGTAGCTGAAGATAAAACACAGAAAAACATGAAGGTGATTTTCCTGGCCTGGGATTTTATAAAAATATTCTGCAGTACATCAAAAACGAAAGAAAACCATTAATGAACATATGAACATTACCTCTGAAGTTACAGCGGTTTTATTAGAGACACGGCTAAGCGTTTTGCATTTTGCATAATTTTAAAAAGTTTACATTTGTTCAGAAGCCTATTGAAGAGCAGAAATGAGGCTTTCTTTTCAAGAAATGAGGTAAGTAAAAGGAAAAAACAATGGTAGACTTGTGCGTGACAAGCAAGCGGATAATGCAGAAAACAGATTTTTAGATGGGAAACTGTTCTTGAAGTACAGAGAGAGAGAGAGAGAGAGAGAGAGAGAGATGTGCATGAAGTGTGATTTTATTGTGGTGGAAGCAAAACAGCAAAAGTCAGAGGGAATTCATGACGATGTTTATGTGAGGCGTAGTTTGGATCTTCTTTTGCTGCTGGTTCGGTCAATATTGTTTGGAGAGAGATAAAACAGCTTTAGAATCAGCGCAAAAAAGGGCGTAAACGCTGGCTTTTTTGGGGGGGAGATGAAAAAAACAGAACTTTGGTTTTTAGTTTGACAGCAAACCTTTTTTGGCATTATCAGGTTGATTATGAAAGGGGTTCAAAAGTTCAAGAGGTTGGGAAGGGATTCCCCTTTGGGCAGATGTAAAAATCATCAGTAAAGGGACTGCAGTTTCAGGCTGCAGAGCACGAGGATACAAAGTTCAAACAAAGGTCTTCCTTCTTTCCTGCGAAAGAAACAAAAATAAAAGCAGAAATGAAAATGATCAAGCCAGCATTCCTCTGCTGGGCATAAATGGAAGGTCGTCAGTGTTCAGTCTGAGCACTCCTGGTGATTAAAAATGCTGAAAACATTTGATAGATTATTCAAAATGTTTTTTTTTTTACTCAATTTGTGTTGCAGCTGCTTATTAGTTTGAGGTCACGGTGCGTATTATTTCCACAAATATGTAAAAGATTCTCCCAATAATATTATTGTTTCAATGTTTAAAGCTAGATTTCCCCTTCAGTTTGTATTATTCTATTGAAAAGTCATTATTTTATAACTGATAAAGACCCATAAAGTTCAGTATAGTGATCAGAGCAGCTTTAACTAACAGTACTGACTCAAATGTGAAAATGTGATACGCTGCTTTCTCAGATACAGTAAGAGGAGCCGGGCTATATGTTTTTTCTTCAGCAAGTGTGTGATCCTCACCTCCCCTGGCATTCCCTGCAGTGCCAACGCTGAGGTCTGCCACCCTTCCTCTCCGGCTCCTCTTACCGGGGGTCTCGATGTCGGCGGGGCACAGGGCAATAGATTTTGATGCCGTCTGGCATGTCTGGGTTTTCCTGCACTTTCAGTCAGTCCGCGTGAAGACACCTACAGCTTGGTGCACGTCTCGTTCCTCTTGTGCGTATAGTTGCAACATGTGGTGCTCGTTTACACTGTCACATGATCTGTATATCAGTAAAACGTGTGGATGCTATGCGTGTGCGGCTTCACACGGTCACTTCTGTCTGTTTCCAGCTTGCGCTGATGGGTTATGACCCATAAATTCAGGCAAGTCAGGTGAGGGTTTCTCCAGATACTTGACCCAAGGTCGACTTAGCAATTGTGATCAAAGTGTGAAAAGAAGTCTGGGCATGAGAAATCAGGGTTGAATCGCACCCTGGACCTGGAGTCTAGCTCCTCTGTTCTCAGGTGTTTTCTCACCTCAGATAATTCTAATGTGCAGAGAAGAGAGGAGCGTTGAGAGGGTGTTTTCATAAAAGCGGTGGACAAAGAGACATTGTTAGAGGGCTATTGTTCTCTCACGTTTCTCTCATCTCAAACACCGGCGAGTCACAGATTTGAAAGCAAAGTAAAAGTTTCCCCGGAGACAAGCAGAGTTACATATTATCCAACATTTGTGTGTAACAACTCCAGAGTTGCAGATATGAATATGAATATATGCACCGAAAATGAAGCGCGGCACATGACAAGACAGAAACGTGCAGGGTGAAGATACAGAGAGGATCATAGGGGAGGGTGATGAGCACTGCAGGGTTTCTTTTGAGAGAGGGGGGAAAAGTTTATTGTAGAGAAAGCAGCTTTAATATTTGGTTTGTCCCCACACATATTTAACTTTATAAAAAAGGACTCAGAGGTACAGCATGTGCACCATATAGATGCTAAAAAGGAAAGAAAAACTGATAGAGCAGCTCGTGTTTCTGCTGTCTTCTACTGTGCTCTCACAGTTAATCAGATGTCCCGACATAACCTGGGGTACACCGCTACGTCACCGCTGCTGGATAGCCGGTTAATCCACTAGAGGCCAGCAAAAACGGCATTTGCTGCTCCTGTTATGTTGCCCACGAAAGTTTAGTTGAAATTAATAGTTGCAAAGATGACGGTTAAAAAGACGAGACACTAAACTCTACATATATATTACTACAGAGCTGTTTTAGTGTAATCTTTTAAGTGCTTGTTGAGAGATAGAGAGTCATCTTAGTGCTCGCGGTGTTCAAAGGTTATGCACAAAAGGACCTCGTGCAAAAGGACACCTGCCATTTGTCTGTTTTTCAGATTAATCTACTGCTGACTTAGATTTGTTGGTTGATGTGACAATCAGTTACACAGAGACCTCCAACCGCTGAAGCTGGGTTGGACTTTCATCCAACCCAGCTTCACTGTGTCAGAAACTAGTTACAGCTATATAAAAAAGCAAAATTTTCAAAGGAGACCAATTCTGAGAAAAATTAACTGCACACCATAATTCAGGAGCTTGTATAATCACATTTAGCAACTACTTGACGTAACCTGAAGTAATTGTTTCTTGTAAGTCTCTGAGTCTCTCACATCTTTGTAGAGCAGTTCTGTCCCACTCTTCTTTACAGCATTACTTCAGTTCACTGATGTCTAGTGACACTCATTTATGCACAGCTGTCTTAAGGTCCCACCACAGCGTTTAAATCAGGCTCAAGTCTGGACTTTGACTGGACCGTTGCCTGTGTTTGGGATCATTTTGCTTTTACATGACCTCACATTTGAATCTAGAATACTTTGGTATACAGAGTAGTCCATGGTTCGAGTCAATGACTGCAAGGTGCTTTGGCTGCAAATAAAAGCCAGAATCATCACCCCTCCACCACCGTGCTTGACAATTGCTGATAGCTGTTTGTGTTGATATGCTCTGTTAGTTTTTTTCCTAATGTGGCACAGTGCATCATTGTCAAACTTTAACCTCCTAGGACCTGGCGTCCACATATGTGGACATCACATTTTGGGTTATTTAGACCAAAATACTCAATTTGGCCTGATATCCACTTACGAAGACGTTATACTGCTACTGTTCTATCAAAATTTTAAACGAATATCCTCATATGTGGCTCTTATTTTTCTTCAAAACAAAAATAAGGTAAAAGAAAAATCTGGTAATTCTTTGTTTTTACATTCATCAGGCCCCAATATGCCCGAATATCAAAGAGAAATTAAAAATGCATGCCGTGGAAGAGTTCGGGTCTTAGGAGGTTAAAGGACATTGTCGAATACTGTGAAAACATTCTTTTTTACATGATGGTCTGTTTGTATGTTGATGACATCTTACTCACTCCACCTCATATTATAATCCCAGACATCCCCATTAGGATAAACTATATATTATATGTATTATAGGCTGCTAAATGCCCCTTTTGCCTGTTATCTAAACGTCATTCTAATAGCACCAGCTTTATTATGTTATGACTTTGTAATTACACAATATTTACCCTTTATTACAGCACTATTATGAAAATATTACCCCACTATTCCCAAGTGGGCTCTACTGTAATGTCCTACCAACAATTCCTTTGGTGTTGCTGCTCCTATGCAGCAGCAGCTCCATCACATTCTGTTCGCCCGTGCAAATGTCAGAATATCCTTTACCCTCCACATCATCTGCTCCCCGCCAGGTCCCTTCACCCTTCAGCAGCTGCAGAGGAACCGCACGCTTTTATATCACTGCGATTTTGCTCTCAGGCAGTGAGAGGAAATGACATCTCACCTCACCTACACAGCCAACAACACGGGCTTTTAAAAACCTCCCCGGTCCTTTCCTCAGCTGTGTCCTCTCCAATATTACACCGCCAGCCTAAGAGCTGTGCTCCCTGCTCTGCTCTGACCTAATGGGCTGTAAAGCATTGAGGGCGGGGAGGAGGGGTAGGGGGCTGGCTATCTCACACCTCTGCCTGTCTGTTTTCTCCTGTGCATGTTCCGTCTTTTCATATTTTCGGTTCAGTATTTGGTCCTGGCTGTATTTTTCCTGTGAGTTTGCTGGTCTACAATTAATCAGAAGAAGAATTCGCCGACAGGCACGCGCTGGGGTGAAGCTACGCGTTTGATGCTTAGAAATCGAACATTTCACATGTTTGAAGAGATCACAGTCAGACTGGGTTCAGCCTTGGGATGATGGTTGGGGAGAGAGTTCATTTACTATTTGCCCCCCTTTTGTGTAGATGTTTTCTCCTCATTAGCAGCTTTAATGAGGGAGATCAATTAATTCACTGCATGACTGAAACAGCACAAACCGATCACGCTGGAAATGCAAGAAGTGATTTGATCCAGGATCATATCAGTCTAAAAGAAATGGAATTCGTTACTTTAGGTGTTTGTGTCGGTATAATCAGCTCATGTAGTCAAATGCAATTAAAAGGAGCAACCAAAACCTGTATGCCTACTAGATCTTTCAAGACCTGATTTGCACTGGTCTGAAACCCTTTGCTGGTCTATCTATTGAACCAGACTGACCTTGAAATCCATCTTATGTAGCTGTCCTATGTTAATATCACCAGACCAGTCCAGTCTGGGCTCTATGATTAGCTTTCTGTCCGCTGGAAAGAGGGTTTGGTTTGACAGCTGTTTGTCGCGCTCTTTAAATGCTGACCTTGCACAATCACAGTACAGGGAAAAGCCTTTAAGTGGCCCTACAAACTAACTGTATTACAGCCTCTTCAGTCTTTCTTCCGGCTGGATGGGCAGAGTGGCAAAGATGGCATCATTAGACAAGTCAGCTCAGCCAAAGGCATCAGAAAAGAGATCTCATGATGGATTATAGTGGAACTGAAAGCTTATACCAAGGGGGACTTTTGCCCGCAGGACACAAACAGCAGCACCTCAGTACTGGTCCAGCTCAATGGTCAAAGTTTGAAGATGATGCCTGGTCAAAGGAGCCCTCTCACATTGGCCTGTTTTTGTTAGGCTTCTGCGGACTAAAATGACCTGACAGGACTTGATGCATTTCGCTGCCCGGAACATAAGCGATCTGAAAACGTGGAGCTATTTTTGCTGATGTTAATTTGCTCTGTGTTAGGGCCCTGGTTCACAGCTCGGTCAGCCTTCCCTGATACTATATTCCCGTTTGTTTCTGTAAAGGTTCTCCCGTCACATCGCATTTAGGTCGAGATGCCTGTGAACTGTGAAAGAACCGCACGGAGGGACTCGGCCACGCTGAGGCTCCCGGGTCCTGACGTCCACCGAGTTCAGGGGAAGGTTACTGTGCTGAGGGAGTGTTTTTATAATCATGCCTGAGTTTGCTGAATGAGTAGTGCAATTAATCCCTGTGTCATTAAAAAAAAAGTAGAGTAGAAATTTTAACACATATGTTTGCATTCCCATTAGATTATAGAGCCTTAAAAAAATATATATATATTTTTAATAACAGTTAATAAAATATTAACAGCAAGAAGAATGCAATAAAATATGAAGGTGACTGTTTTGTAAATTAAAAAAAATACAAATTGTTATTTAAAAGCAGATATCTGTATCTAAAAATATATATTTCCACGCAATATTTCTAAAATAATTCTAAACATCATTAAGCACTGCAAGCTCTTTGAGGTAAATAAGCTGTCTTATTATTTAAAAAGTATTGGTTAAAAATAGATAACAACAAGTCAGGCTGTAAATTGCCACTAAATTATAAATTATTATATTTGTTTGAGAAAAAAAAATTTTTTTTTTACCTGATTTCTGTCACCAAGCAGCAGCAGCAGGAGCATCAGCAGCCTGAATGTGTGTCCTCTCAGAAAAGGCAGTCTCCTGTCTTTATACCAATCTCTCCTCAGTGGGCAAGCTGATCCCTTCATTCTGCGTCTCGTTAACTCTGATTTCATGAATAATTCATCACACAGTCAGAATCACAAATGATAATTGGTTGCCTTTTTTTTTTTTTTTCAAATATATCACAATCACTATTATTGTTATTATTCCCATCTCTGCTGCGGTGCAATTAAACACGAAATTAAATTAATGTGATGGTGAGAAAAATATTTTTCTAATAGCCCTGCATTAACCCTCTTGTTAATTTGAAAACACATTCTGGGAAATTAATTTCAAATTTGAGCACAGTTTGCGAGGGGAAGACGACAAACTCCAAACAGCTAATTTAAGTATTAATTTGTGTAATAGCTTTGCTTACTTTTGCCAGTGGATATATGCTAATATTTCTTTTTGAGCCAGTGTGTTGGGGAGGAGCCTCAGAGGATTAAATAAAGTCAGCGTGGAGCTAAATATTGAAAACAAATTCTGATCAGCATTTTATGTGTAGGAAGAAAAAAAAAATGCCAGAAGTTATTTTTCTTCAATAGTCACTTAAGTCTCATATTAGAGCTGCTACTTTAGCCCGCTTCCTTCACTTTATGTCCCTTGGTAATTCTTTAACGTCAAATTAGCATTCCAGTGGAGCACTCACAAACACAGAGTCGCATTAGTGTGTATTATGTGAGTGTGTGTGTTCTCCTTTAAAACACCCGACAGCTGAGTGTGCGCCTTACAGTGATGCAGTTAAACGGAGGTTAACACGTGTTGAGGCTTAATCCAAACATAATTAGGTCAAGTTAAGTTCATGACTGATTAAATATATTTCCTGAATGTACTTTTCTCCCTTCTTTCACACACTTTTATTGTTTTTTGGGGGGGAAGAAGAGGTTCGCACTGACATAAAAAAGACACTTCAGGTTACATTTAAAATTGATGGAACAACTACACTTACTGCTCGATGCTAAAGGCCCAGCTGGTTTACTGCTACTTCCTTTCTGCGTGCACGGATATGGATGCTAGCTGCATGAAACGTTTCATATGTCGCGACCCTGTTGTATTTCTTATTAATTTGAACTTTTATATTTCATAAGATAGTTGAATAAATGATAGTTTACCTTTTTCAGTGTATCACGTAAATCCAAATTCACAACTTGACCACTTTTACAGCTACTACGGTGGGGTTTTTTTGAAACTTTCAAAAGATTTCAAATAAATAAAAATGATTTCAAAACTTTTCGGAGGTTAGTTTCACAATATATAAGATTGCGATGAAATGCTGCGTCACAGGCAGAATAGAGACCAAATGCAGGGTTTTGAAGGCGCTGAACTTAAACTCAGCTTTTTTGTTGGAACTGTGTTGAAAATGAAGAGCAGCAGGCAGGAATTCAAAATTAAGCTGGAATCCAGGCAGACACAGCACTGAGGGAGGACATCACAAAGGATGAGGGAAGAGGCAGACAATAAATACACCAAGTAATGAAAGAAGAGTAAACAGGTGGGAAACACAGCAGCAACAAATAAGGAAATAACAAGGCAGCAGAGGTAAAACTCAAAACAAATTGCGCGAAACAACAGACTACCAAAATAAAACAGGAACTAACCAACAGCAAGACACCGACAGTCAACATCGAACATCAAACATCCGAACTTAACACAGAAACAAAAGGTAAACAAACATGGAGACAAGACTGACTTCTTAGAGAAGATATTAAAGTACAAAACACAGAGACAAGGCTGGGACGGAATAGAAACAAATGGGATGTCACCAACATAATCTAAACCACCATCTAACAAAGGTATAAAAATTTAACAAGAATAAAAAGAACTATTAATGAATACAAAATTAGAAGGATCAAATAATATTGAACTTGAATTCTCCAGCCCCCAAACCCCCAAAGAATCACAAGTCAGATACCAAGGGACCATGACATAGATAGATAGATAGATAGATAGATAGCTAGTACAACTGACATATATTGACTTTTAACTAAACAAAACACTCATTATATTAATCAATAGTATATAAGTAAGCCATATTTTTACTCGTTAGAAGGAGTATAACGATCTACAAACTTAAATGATCCCCTTCCTTCCTGCCTAATCAAT
Source organism: Simochromis diagramma (assembly GCF_900408965.1). Taxonomy (NCBI): domain Eukaryota; kingdom Metazoa; phylum Chordata; class Actinopteri; order Cichliformes; family Cichlidae; genus Simochromis; species Simochromis diagramma. The sequence continues at coordinate 994,434 of NW_024387057.1, forward strand.
CATAGCAATATTCATCTCACTATCAAATGACCTGCCTATGGCCCATATACTCTCAGTAATCACTATGTACTAAAACATTTATGTTGTGTTAATATTTGCTCATTTATTAATATTATCATATTCATTCTGTTATATTGTTTCAGAACATTTTAGAATAGAGCACCTGAGTTCACCTCTATTAAGAACACTTTCCACAGAGTGTTCTTCAGCAGAACCGGGTTAATATATCAAACCCCACACGTATCGTTGTAGTTCTCTGATGTACGGTGCTGCTGCACATGTTCCCTTCAGGAGCGTGTGAATAAGATGCGTTGCGATGTGTTGGAAAAACACTTGTAATAGTCCAGGTGTGTGAGAGGATTGGGGGACCGAGACCTGCAGAGCTGTAGAAAGGCGTCTAGTTTGCGTCAGACTGCATCAAAATGCACCTGCAGCAATGAAAGCACCCCCTGCTCTCTCGTTCTCGTTTTTATCTGTCCGTCAGATGGCGGTGGCAGGCGAAGGCAGTTACCATGGCAACAGAAGCAGACACCGAGGGGTGTTTCCTGTGTGATGAGATTTGAACTCTTGACCTCTGCCTTTAAAGAGAGAGAGAGAGAGAGAGAGGAATGGCAGTAATGGATATGGATTTATGTATGGGCTGTAACTATGTTGCCTCTGACACAGCTTGGCACCCCATATGCCACCGTTTGCATTTTTCATGATGCGGGCCTTCTTACTCGCAAGCATTTAATGATTTACTCTGCTCGCCAGGTTTAAGGCTCCTCTGCGGCGCACGTTCACTCTGCTTTTGGGCTCTTTAGAGTCAAACCTCTGTCTCCTCCAGCAGGTTTTTTGCAGCCATGTTAAATCTCTGGCTCTGCTGTAGACGAGGATCAATGCAATAAATCAAAGTGTAGTGGAAACAATGCACTGCAATCGAATGCAGAATGGCTGAACCTGCTGAATGGGACACTCTCACAAACATACGTGCACAGACACGCACACACACATCTGAACCCGCTGTAGATCTAATTTGACAGATTGGGATACAAATATGCCTTAATGGCTTTGGGCACAACGTGAGTCACAGCAAAGCTACAGTAACCATAAGGGCCTTCTTCTGTATGCTTTTCAAAGGAGACAATATGCAGTGTGCAGAGGCACTGTGACATCTTACATACACAGACAAGAAGCTGGATGATTGTCTCTTTTGGTAGCATTTATGTTGTGTATTTAGCAGCAGATTTGCGCTGTATCCTGTAATCATTTCCCACGAGTTCACAGGAGACTTCAGGGATTATTAAGCCATCATTGTTAAAACTGGCCTCAGGCTGGACTCTAGGAAAGAATCCAAAAACTTCAATTCGTCTGTTATAATTTATTTAATTAGGTTTCTTCAAAAATGTAATCCTATGTATTCCTATACAGTCAACTACTTAGTTTACATATAGTAAGTCAGAAAGTAAGTAGTGTTTTCCTCTACTGTTGCTCTGTGATGATCTTTCTCTCTATTTCATGCCTGTTTACTGACTTATTAAGATTAAAACTGCCTAAGCTGCTAAAACGTTAACTAAAAATGGTGTTATTTTCATAGTTGGCCCTCTTATTCACTCCAAATTTGGGTCAGTTCTACAACAAACGCACAAAGAGACAAACCCATTTCTGTCCGGCCACTGAGCTGATTATTTCCCCCACCCATCAGCCTTCCCAGTGCACAGAGGCATGACAGGCCTTGTACCTCTTGGTTTAAACTCTCTGGTTCAGGGGGTCTTGTTTTTATAGCGTTTGAGGTAAGCGACATCTCGCTCAAGGACATAATAAAAGACACATCGGGTACTGCAGGGGTTGAGGAAATGATCTCACCATTACAGGATTGCTTCTTTTACCACAAGGTCGCCATACTGGATGTTTCAGATATGAATGTCATTTGCGTCCCTGACAGTAGCCTTGACGTGGTTGCAGATCAAAGTGTGAGGAAAATGTGTGATTCAAAATGAGATGGCATTTGTTTGAAAAAAGCGACATTGACCCGCGGGTGTGTGGCGCTATAAAACGAATCATTTTTTTAAAAACCCGTCATTTATCGCTTATAAAGTAGAAGGTGCTGGAGACATACCCTGATGACTTCGTATAAGGTCATATTATAATGGTGTTTCAGGTCAAGGTGGGTTGGAGTAGTATGCAAACGACTATGTTGGGTTGGTGCCAAATTAAAAGAAAATACAGGGAGATATGAAAGAGTTATAGAAACGCTAACTAACTATGAATTCCAGGCACCTAACATGAAGTTAAGGTCAGTGTTTTTCCTTCTTGGAATTCTGAAACCTTGAATTTGTGAGGTTTGTTGTGTTTTCCCTTAAATAAAACTCTGCTGGATGGATGAAATAAAACTGACATCATTTCATAATGATCATCAAGACTGAGCTCTTATGAGGTCATGGGTACTGTTTATAGAAAGCATGGCAGCGTGTGTGACATCCTCACCTTAGATTTTAGCTACAACATAGAAATAATCAGCATCATGTTCAGTCAAATGGCTTATTAACGTTCTGGCCATGTGTAGTTACTGGTATTTATTGTCTCACCATTGTTGATGTATTCAGATTATGATGTGGAAACAAACAAGGGTGTTTGATGTTCGTTTCTTCTAAAATGCTTCTAACACAAAACTTGGGGTCAGAGAAGTGGTAGGACAACAGCTTAATCTTGTGAGTCCATTGACTTTATAGGTGTCTGTGAACTTGTGGTTGTTGACTCAGGCATTAAATGTGGCCCTCATCATGCGTGCCAAGACATTTTCAGTTAACCAGCTAGAAATTTTTCTGCATGTGTGTGTGTGTTAATATCTTCTGTCGTAAGACAACTGAGGGTGGTTCATTTACTACAATCAGTGGAGTTGGTATTCAGTAGAACGATTTAGATTTTTAAGACTGCTATTTTTCCTTCATGAACATCCGATGAGCTTGCTTGCGAAACTTGTTTTTGTGCATTTTATTCTTTTATTAATTAAACCAAAGCAATAATAAATCTAGAACATGGGAACAATGAGAAACACAACAATTTATACTCAATTATGTTATCTGAGTAGATATATATGAATGAACAACTGAGCTTTATATGGAAAAAACCTGCTCATCAGATACATGGAGTAGATGTTGTCTGGCGGTGTGATTGCAGCCATTTCACAACTGTCAATGAAAACATTGAATTAAAAAACAAAACCAAATGGATTTGTTTTTCACAGTAATAATGTGTTCAGTTTCTCTTGTTTGAAATTGCTGTCCAATCGTGACTGTGTTTTACTGAGGGAACAATGTTGTCTCGTCTCTTGTCGCTGAGATATTTGGTGCATATATGGTGAGATCTACTGAATAAATTAGTGAAATTATTTAACTGAAACTGACTGAAACAGAAACATGTTGCTTGGTAAAATTCGTTATCGTTCAGTTTCGTATGTGGAGGCTTATTTAGTTTTCTCGTTATTTCTAAATTAGGGTCACTGACACATTCAGCCACACTGACTCATGGGCTTCGTTTTACTTCGGGCCACACTTTAACAATGGGACTTGTTGGTGCCTACAGTTTGCATTTATTCACAGTGCTGTGCAAAAACCTTGACGCACTCCTCCTTTCTTTACAGTTTGCTTCCAATTAAATTCAGTTCAGTTCAACTGTATTTATATAGTGTCAAATCACAACAACAGTTGCCTCAAGGAGCTTTTATCATAAGGTAAAGACCCTAATATAAGACAGCAGCCAGTCTTCCTTGTCATTTAAAAAAATATATGTTTATTAAGATTTTTAATATAAAGAAAAAAACAAAACAAAACAGACAACACAACAACAAGGGCACTCAGAAACTCAGAAGGAGCTTAAAAATTGTCTCCTCTTCCAGAAGAAATGGAAAAATGAGTTCCTTGTCATTTTTAAACCAATAGTTCTCCGGGTTCTTTCAAAGTTTGCCTTGCTGATGTGTTTTCATTCATTTTCAGTGGAGTCCTTGTATCTGATTATTTCTTTCTGTGTTAACTATAACTAGTTAACACAGACCTTCATTCAAACATAAAAGTTATTTAACTCAAGAAATAAACGAGTGTTGTGTCTACACATAGATAACTTAACAAAGAACAAAACTGAAATTCTATCTCTATACACTTTGTCATCAGCAGCCTGTCACAAAAATACATCATTTGTTCCCATTTCTTTAGTTGAATTTGCAGTGATTGCCAAAGATGATGCAGTTTCACAGGAATAAAATAGTATTTTTGCACCAATGAGGTTATTCCCATCTGAAAGTCATCGTCTTAAAAAATAGGAAGGAAAATCATTGAGAGGAGGTAAGGAAAGGGATATGGAAGTGAGTGTCTACAGCCATGTGGAGGCTCTGTCATGATTCGTTGCTACATTGCAGTCAGTGGTGTTGGAGACCTTGTCAAAACTGATTTGATCCACCATGTAATACCATCTGGAAGTTACATATTATTTTCAAAACTTGTTAGAATTATACAATCTCTACCTTTTTTAAAACTGCATTTTATGTATGTTTGTACATGTTTCAGTAAATTACTGCACCTATTTCTCATCTTTCTAGCAAAACATAAAGAAATACGAGTTGGCTCTTGGACAGTAGTTGCATGGATTTATCCACAACATGCAAGCCACCGATACTGTCTACTTAACATGTAACACTTTTGCACACTAAGCAGTGGAAGAATAGTTCTTCTCAAAGTGACTTCAGCGTACATGCAAAATTAATCTTTAATCTCCTCACCCTCAACCCAGAGCTGTCACTTATCAAAATTTCATAAGAGTAATCGAGATAAAACTAGAAGAAAAAAACCCCTCCTTCCCGAGGAAAGGCGGTAATCCCGGAGGAAAGGTGAAAGAAAACGTTTTCAAGGTGTTACATGGTGCCAGACAGCTCTCCAACTTGGCTTCGCTTCCCAGATATGCAGCCACTAAAATATTCTGCAGGGGCCAGGGGAGTGGTCTCTGTGTGTGTATGTGTGGTTCATAGTGCTAAGGATTTTCTGCGTAGAGGGTGGATATTTTGTTCTAAAATGCAATTGAAATTCTTTATCTTTGAGAGATTAAGAAAGTAAGGAGTTCAAATAAGGTAAAAAGCGTCCTTGTCCTGTTGCAGAGTGGAAAAGAGAGCGAGGGCATGAGTAATAAGTCGTGTAATACCCCATTACTCCATCACAGAGATCTGTTTTTTTTCTGCTCAGTCTTATATAAAGTAGCTACATAAGGTTACCAGGTCATTCGAGGATATGCTGGATTAGGCATGTGGTGTGTGAGTTTCAGTGTGTGTAACTGCCAGTGACGCGTCAGTGCACAGGAAGAGGCAGAGAAACCATTTGCAAGTGATGCAAATACGCTAGAATAAACACTGCCTACAGCTGTACATTCACGCTCGCATCGCTACGGTGTATACATTGACAGCCATTACGCAATAAGCGAAAAACATTATAGAGCGCACAGACTGTACAGAGCACAGACTGTACAGAGCACATACTGCACACACGGGGATTTGTGCTCGCCGCTAGAGTGCGCTCATCCTCTGTGAATTTTTGACCCCTGCTCCTGGGCATTCAGACAACATCTGTTATTACGTGATCCAACTTTAATGTATTAGGCGAACATGGTAGTACTGGCTTCTCCAAATGCGGACAGAACCTCTGCCAGATGATTAAAGGGGCAACGCAAGCAGAGCCTTGAAGGGATGCAAATTGACAAACTATGAAAGAGAGGAGGAAGAGAAAAGAGAAAGATGCCAACGTGGGTGGAGAAGGGAGAGGGTGGGTGACACAAGAGTGCCAACAGATTCCACTCATAGATGTGTAGCTCTGATGGCTCTCTTCATCTTTCATCTATTTCTACCAAGGTTAGATCACTAAATTGCACTGCTGCCCCCAGAAACCTCAGGGGTCAGGGGACTCAGGTTTAAAATGCTTTATAAGTCAATCAAATAAATAGGAAGAGATGCATCTGGCTCCTATGTGGAGAGCTTGGCGGGCATTTTACATGTGAATGTCTAAGGACATACAGCTTTAAAACCCATTCATGCTTTCTTGTCAGACACAGTTTGGATTTCCCCAATATCAATCTGTTTTTCTCATGACTTTGTAGCTATACCATTGTCCTCCTTTGCCTTCTCCCCCTCTTCTGGTTATTCCTGCCGTTTATCAGCCTTCGGGCATCTGCCACCGTGAACTGATCAGAGCGCGCTCACCTAGGACTGGAAATGTTCGTCATCTGGTTTTCTTGCATCCTGACCTTCTGTTGAACTCAACTCACAGCTCCAAGGAGGCCACTCAGACAGAAAGGCTGAATGTCAAACATGGACTGAAAAAGCTTCAGTACATTTCTAATGTCTTAAACTTCTGTTGTCCCCCTTGGTTTTATTTTTTGGGGCAAAATGTAGAAAATATGTCTGAATATTTCAGATAATTTCCCCTTGTATGTATGGCCAAATCAAGCAACCGATTTGTGTGGTGCAGAAGCACGAGTAGCTGGCTTGGCAGTCACTGATGAAGACACTATGAATAGATGGGGATCTTTGTGATGCTAACTTTGTGGCTGTTAGGTTTCCCTCCACCCATTGCCGCCCATATAGAGGCGACTACAGAAGTAAAACAGATATTGAGCAACCAGCCATGACTGAAACATGAAAAGAAATAGTACATGTGAACGAGCTAATTCAGGTGAGAACAGAGAACCATGAGACAGAAGGAGGAACGGTTAGAACAACACTCAGGGAACTAAACTCTAAACTCTAACCTGCCGGTGTCCTGCAGGTCCCTTCCTGTCATATGTAAATACATAACTACTTGCACTACACACCTGTTTGTTCTCATTTCTGTGCCCCACACTCCGCCACTTGTTTTGTAGTTTTCTCAGCATTGTCAATCACTCTCAAATGAGAGCCACTGCTGTCTTCAGTCAGCATCCCGGCTAGCTTGTTACTCTATCATCAGTTTCATCAGCATCAACATTTGGTGGTTGGTCTCAGTGGTAGTGAAAGGCTAATTGGCCATAGGTGTGAATGTAAGTGTTGTAACCCTTTGATAGACTTCCTGTCCATGGTGTTCCCAGACTCCTCTGCAAAGACAGCTGAGATAGGCTCCGGCCCCACCACGAACCTGAAGTGAAGAAGAAAAAGAAGAACATGGGTGGATAGATTGGCTGATTATAAGACAAACAGAAAATATTTATTAATAAATAGAAAACCCCAAACTTTAAAGAAAAAAAAGACTGTCACCAAACCCAGTCAACAAGTGGCATTTGTCAGGTCAAGTCAAACCAAGCTTTGTATCGATATCATATTTAAAACAACCTCAGGTGACCAAAGTATTGTACAGGCTGTGCAAAATATACAAACAATTAACAACTGTAATTCAACCAGTACAGAATAAACCTAAATGAAAACATCACCGCATATACCAGTTTAGAAATAAATCAGACTATGCTCACGTGATAAAAAGTCATTTATCTTGCTAAAGAACAAGTGAAAGCCTCCGTTTCTCATCTGTTTTTAAGCCTGGATCCAGGAACGTCTTTCTTCACCACTATCATCACCACCTGTCAAGACAAAAGTTTCAGTGTGTGTAAAAAAAATTTCTCTTTGACCCAGCTGGCCAGATCCTGTTCAGCTTATTCAAGTCAAAGTACAACTATAAAAACATTTGTAGGATGTTCCACATAAGAGGTTCTGTCTTTAATATGTAAAAACTAAAATATTTTATTCTTGCTGCAATCCCCCCTTTTAGAAGTCTCTCTGAATAAATAAAAGCCATATGTACATACTCTTTTTTTTTTTTTTTTTTTTTTTACAGTGAGTGGAAGTAAATCATATCCTGATGATGTTTTGCAATGTTTTTACGTTTAATGAAGTCTTGAAGGAAGAATGAATTACGGCCCTGAAAAAAAGATCCTCTGTGGACGCATCATAACTCATTCAGCCATAAGAGGGAACCGAAACACACGAACGATACAGCTCGCCTGCTGCAGATACAGAGTGATGTACATGTGCATGAAACTGCTTCAAATAAAAAAGCAGTAAACGAATGTTGCCACATTTTTACATCATTTTAGATAATTCGACACTCTCATGTGTTACACCAAAAGTTAATAACATTTAAAAAAGAAAGAAAAATGCAAATGTCTGCCCCACAGAGCACCTGTAGTGTGCAAGTTGTTGAGTTTGTCTATACTTATACTTCGCTTATTTAGCTTCTTTACCTTGTGCCACACTGGATATGAATGCTGTGAGTTTGACTCGTAACACGCTCTGACAGCTGCTCGCGCAGGACTTGATCAGCCAATCATTTGCCTCCTGACAGGTTTTCAGCCAATAGGGTGACATTAAGCCCTCGGGGTGGGTGGGTAGGTGGTGGCGGTGGTGGGGTGTGGGTCTCATTAGCTAGATTCCAGGACCTGGCTGTGGCCCACTGGAAGCGCTCAGCCAGAAAGGATGCAGTCCAGAGGGGGATTCATCATTTGCAGCATCATCTCCTCTTCCTCGTTCTCTCTCTCTCTCTTCTTTTGCTCCATCTTCAGCAGACGAGAAGGAGGAGGAGGAGGAATTTGAACTGAAGCACAAAGGGAAAAAAAAATGGCAGCCTCTTCGATTTTTTTTTCTGAAAATCATAAACACACTGTCATTCAACAATCATAATCTCCTCATTTTACACATTTTTCTGTTATAATTAGCTGGTTTCTCCATATATCTACATAGCTAATGCCAACAGTGCCTGCCTCTTGTGCTGTTGTGTGTTGTTGCACACTAGATCACTGTACAGTTTGATTTTTTGATAACCAACTCTCTCCAACATCCAAAATATGAACAATTCATACACGACAAGTCGACTCTGGTTTCAAGCTCAGCTAAAGTGGCTGCTCTCTGAGACATCTGGCCACCTCTTTACTCCGGCAGGAACATTTTGTGCTTTTGTGGCGCTCCTTTACACTACAACTATTTTGGGTACATACTCCAGAGGGCCTGTGTGGGACCATGGGTGGTTTATGTAACCGTGTGGAACGGTCCCTCTCATTTCCAAAGACTAACGCTATCTAAATGCATCCCCTGGGAGGTGGCTGGGGTGGGGAGAGTCAGTAGGGAGCGCAGATTTGGATCTCCTCATGGTCCATCAGGTTCAATAAGGACCGAGGGATCAGTGCTGACCTTTGCAACCACAATCACGCAGATACCTACATTTCAAACTGGAAATGCAACATAGGAGTCATGCTTTCTAATAAATCCCATTAGTTTCACTTCAATTAATCACTAATGGGCAATTTAGATTTAATTTAAAGATGCAGCTATAAAAACGCTATAAGACCAAATGGATTTGCGTAATTGAATCAAAAGCGTGGGGTTTCATGTCAACAGGCACAAAAGGAAGAAAACTGGCTTGAAACTTTAAATCAGTGCGTCATGGTGATAAAGATACGCTCATCCAAAGCATTCGTCACACGTGACCGAAGCATCAGATTCTTTGTTGTGACTAATCATCCTCGAGCACGGTGAACAAATCACTATCTTGTCTTCCAGGTATTCGATCCTCGCGGTGGCTTTGTGTTTTCTGAATGGCACTTTTTTTTTTTAGCAACAGCAAATGTGCAATCACAACATGAGTTGTCATAAACTGGCACCAGGCTGCCGTGCTAATTACGGTGAATCCGAATTAAACCTGGAGTATTAAAGGCACTTGAATATTAATGGAGGTGTTAAAGCGGAATCACATTTATTTCCTTCCCGGGTCAAGTACCGAAAAGAAAAAAACAGTGCTGGAAAGACCATTATTCAAATGAGAGTGCACAGACCTTAATAGAAATCAGCCAAACCATTAACTTCTGTTTTAACGCAGCCCAGTAATTTTGTTTCCAGCATTTGTGGACGTGATTGACTGAGCTGTTCCTGTCTATTGTGGTGGATGTAAATGTGGCCCTCTTCCATATTTCCCAAAAAGCCTCATCCAGGTCCTTAAAAGGTTCCAAATAAAGATAAACTAGGGTTAGCATTTTGCCTTAATCTGAAATAATGCCAGCTAAAACCGAAATGAGTGCCCAAGAGTCGTTTCATCAAACACTGTTTTCACCATTCAGTGAGACAATCCTGATGTGGAGCACGTATTCACCTTTGAACTCACAGATATAGTGGTGATTTTTGGATGGCGAGTGACCTTGAATGGAAAGAAGAACAGGCGTGATGGATTTCCTGGGGTCACAGTTCACATAATAAACACATTTTATATGCTTCTACTTTTAAAATCCTAAACTTGTAGATTATTAGTTTTTCTCTACTAGGTGAAGGCCTATTTGTGTTTTCTGGAAGGCAAGTACCCGCATGTTTGTACACAACCATCTCTTAAGTTTTCAAGAATTGGTCCAAACATGAGAAAATGTTCCCTAAGTTTCCTAAGTGAAAATGCTTTGTTTTTGCCAGAGGTCAAAGAAGAATGGTCAGACTGCTTTCACATGATTGGAAGGAAACAATAATTCAAATGACCACTTATTACAACCAAGGTATGCAGAAGAGCATCGCAATGCACAGATGGGCTGGGGCAGAAGACCGCATCAGGTGCCACTGCTGTCAGCTAAGAACAAGAAACTCAGGCTACAGCGGGCACAGGCTCAGCAGAAGTGGACAAAAGAAGATCGGAAAAATGTTGTATAGTCTTGATTTTTGTTGCAATATTCGGATGGTAGGGTCAGAATTTGGCATAAACAGCATAAAAACACAGAACCATCCTGGCTTGTGTCAACAGTTCACACTGCTGATGGTGGTATAACGGAGTGACAGACCATATCTATCCATTTACAACCGCAATGTACCCATCTTTTGATGGCTGCTTCCAGAAAATAGGTGAACTTCTTGTCACAAAGCTTCGATCATCTTCAGCTGGTTTCTTAAACCTGACAGTGAGTTCACTGTACTCAAATGACCTCTACAGTCTTCAGAGCTGAATCTAATGGAGTAGCTTTTGGGTGTGGTGAAACGGGAGATTCGCATCATGGATAAGCAGCCAACAAATCTGCAACTGTATGATTTTTTCATGTCAATATGGACCAAAATCTTGAAGGGATGTTTCCAGCATCTTGTTGAAACTGTGTCATGAAGAATTAAAGTAGTTATGAAGGCAAAAGGTGGTTGAACATGGTAGTAACAAGGTGTACTTAATAAAGTGGCCGCTCAATGTATAATCACAGCAGTTTTTAGTCTGTAGGACAACAAAGTCTTATGTCAGTTTGTGAAATCGTTCAAAGATCGAGTGCAAATTTACAGGACTATTATTTGTTTGCTATAATATTTATGTTACACACGCACAAACATGGGGTTCCGGTTTTGGGTTAAAAGACCGAATTTCTATTGTATTCTGGTAGAAGTGTCTCTAAGACATATGTGGTAAAGCACTAAATGCTGAATCTACTATCTATCTATCTATCTATCTATCTATCTATCTATCTATCTATCTATCTATCTATCTATCTTTATGGCTATTATCATTTTTTCAGAAATGCACTCCAATCAATGCAAACTTATAATCAATAAATCAAGTGTTGTGATATTATAAATAATATATGTAATGATAAATCTAAAGGATTTACAAATGAAAAAGAGCAATGCTTATGGGATATTATAGCTGGGTTTGTGTTGGCTGCCTCATATCTTTAAGACATTATGCTAAATGTATGAAAATTATGTCTCCATCAACTTTAATTTGACAACTTTTTTCTTCCTAATTTCCCCCCAGACGCTTTGAAAGCAGGCCTACCCTGCGGAGATGATCAAAAGAGCAGCGCTCCATCTTGACACAACACCCTCTCATCTCGCCTCTAAAGGCAGCTCGCATTGAATGGACAGATTATAAAAACATTGCTGCCATGTTAGCTACAGACCAGCACTCACACTACATAATTATTAGCCTGATGATTGCACACAAGTGTTTTTGGATGCTGCATCTGGCTCGGCGGATGATGGAAGTTGTTGTATGTATCCACCCGCATTTTTCTGGCTGTCAAAAATTGCATTCTGAGAAAGCCGTACTTCTCTCATCAAGAGTCATAATTTACTTGTCAAAGCAGGAGTCCTCTCAGCATGTGGGAGGCTCCCTGGGGTTATAATTGCGAGACGGTTTGGTTCTCCTGAAATGCCTCCAGGCAAGACGGAGCACGGGCCTGCTACTCAGGCTTTGTGTACTCTTTCCTTTTAAAAGTAGCCATTTACACAGAAAATTGTAAAACACGGTAAAAAACGAATATATATATATATATATATTTATATATATATATATATATTTGAGTAGCTTCACTATACTTTCACCATCAACTCCTTATAATCTGTGACTTTCAACACTGATTACTTTGGTAATCTCTACACTGACACAAGGTCTCCACCTTGTGGATGAAGTATGAAAGTGACTTAAATGCTGCCTGCAGGTCAGCCAAGGTTCATCTGAAAAATCATGTTCCATTATTTTATATATAGAAATATGTAAATATACATGTGTACGTGTGAGACCATGTTGGATAATTTTATATGTATATGTATTTATCCATCCAACCATCCATCTTCTTTTGCTTATCCAATTCAGGGTCACGGTTGGGCTGGAGCCTAACCCAGCTGTCACAGGGCGAGAGGCAGGGTGCACGCCGGATAGGAGATATATACTGTGTCTATATATCACTATCTATGTATATATATATATAGATATCAATACAGATATATAGGAAGATAAAGATATATATAGCTTTATTAAGAGATCTAAATAGCATGATGTATAAGTTTAACATGATGAAACACATATAGATGAACTTTAGCTGACCTGCAGGCAGCATCCCACATGTTTCAAACACACCGGTGTCGTGTCGTCGTACATTTTACTCTTACAATTTTTTAACAGCCATAAAGGTTTTAGATTAAGATTTCACGTTTATCCAATAAATGACAAGCTTTTAAAACACTTTGTTCTTTATCGCTAGCGTGACCTCATAAAAACAGTAGACCACACACTTTCACCGAGGCTCAAAATTCCCCTGACGCCACGCTCAGACTGAATCCCTGGATCCAGAAGGATATAAAGGGTGATGAATTTCACAGTCTTCTTAAGAAAATAAAGATATTCCCAAGCGTCCTTGTGTCACATTGATAGGTATTTGTGAAGCTGTGATGTCAAATGTTCAGTTTTGCCTTATATCACAGTGAGAAAGAATACATTAAAAAAATTCCTAAGCTAAGACCTATCTCCGAAAATATTTCCGTCCACATCCATCTATAACTTTCTGAGTAATCCTGGTAAAAGACAAACTACCAATCATGTAACCTCCTACACACACAGTCAGTTTGTAGTTGTGGCTCTAAATGTCAGCTCAGTCTCATGGCTAATCCTGAGTTAGTCACAGAATGTGGTGCTTGTTCATGTGCGCACACACAAACTGCCTTTTTTGTGACAGTCAGCACAGCTTTGGACTAAATGTGTTTCAGTGGGATGTGTTTTTTTCTATGTGTCACATATTTTTTCACATCGCACTTATCTTATGTTAAATCTAACCCAGGCGACACAGAGAAAAGATTTTTAAACTTAGAGGCATGAGCTCTATTTTAACCCGAATCATTCTAAACCTGGAGATAAACAAATACCAAAGTATAAATGCAGCAGACCTGTTTGGATCTAGCGGTTAAATGATACTTGCTTTTTCAAACTACAGTTATTGTCCCACATGAATCAGTTCATTGTGTGGCCTGACACCCATGAGACTGTGTTATAAATGCAGCAGCTCGATCAAACACTCTAAACTCGAGGCTTGAAAAGGTAAAACTAATCAGACTGATTACAGATTATCTGTAGCAAAAATCCGGATGTGAGAGCTTATTCTTCCTTTACTCACATTTATTCAAATATTTTTACATATTAGGAGGAAATATACATTTTAACATTTTTATTTTTTGCATGATGAATTCAATCAGTTCTGTAAAAGTTTTACACCGGAAACTGCTCTCTGCTGGTCAGGGTAACAACGTCATCCATCTTGTCGAATAAGCCTTCAATCGCGGCGTTATTCTTTTTGCTGGTCAGCATATGGTACCTGCCCCCGCAGCGCTCTACGAGCCCCATCAGTTCTCCGTTCCTGAGGATGTGCTGCTCTGCGCTCTCCCCTAAAATCTCCCCCCATGTGAACAGCACCAGGGCGCGCTGCCAGATCTCCTGTCCGAGCAGGCTCATGTGCTCCTCCACGGCTCGTCTGTACTTCTGCGTGCAGGTCAGGAAGGCCGGCATGAGCAGCAGGACGACGTGGGGACCCGGGTGACACCAGGAGATGCTGTCGAGAATGCCTTTCAGCTGAGAGGCGTTTGCCTCGTCGGGTCCGTCTCGCCACCTCAGGCCGAGCGGCTCTGCGACGGCGAGGCGCCTTCCGGCTATTTGGCCTTTCCACGACCTGAAACTAGAGCCGCTGAATTTGGGCGCTTCTCCACCCAAGATGGTGACACCAGCAGGGGAGCAGGAAGACCAGGTCTCTCCCAAAACCATCACCCTCAAATCTGACCCGGGAGAGCCTTTGTTGTTTGCTCTTGTGCGAGGTCGAGACAGGAGCTTCAACTCGCCGATCACCTTAGCACTTTCAACCGCTTCTTGTCTCACTTTTGTCTTCTTTGTCTCCGTCAGCGTTTCGACTTTTAGTGTTTCAAGATGACAGTTATTGCTCTCTGCAGCTGACAAAGTTGTTTTCATCCTCTGATCTTCATTATCTGAATCTTTTCCTCTTCCTCTTTCCCTCCTCTCGCTGACCTCTCGGCACTCTAAAGGCGAGCTGTCTTCCGATCTCTTATCATCAGTCCCGTGTTGTCCGTTCTCCAAAACGCTGTGCTGTCTCCGGTTCAACTCTTCCTCTCGCTCTTTGAGGTTCTGCTCCCACGTGCTCAGTTTTTTCAGCGACTCCTTTAGATTCCTCTCCTTCTTGCGAAGCTCTTCCTTCAGCAGAGTCATTTCCCTGCCCATCTCATTCAACTGCTGTGTTGTGTAGTTCACGTGCTCGTTCTGCATCTGCAGCTCCGACTTCCAATTGAGCAACTCCTGTTCTTCGTTCTTCAAGTAGTACTCCCTGTCTTTCAGCTCTTTCCCTTGGTCTTTCAGTCCTCTGACCTTCTTCTGTAGATCGTGACCGTGAGAGCTTAGCTCCTTCTGTCTGCCCTCCAGGACATTCAGTAAGCTTTCCAGCTCCCTCTCCATTTTCTCAACATTCTGCGCCTTCTGCTGCACTTCTTGCTCGTATTTATCCTTCTCCTCTCGTTTCTTTTGTTCTTTTATTTGCAGACTGATTTCCAGTTCTCTAAGTTCTTGTTCTTTACTTTCCAACTTTGCCTGTTTTTCGCCAAGCTCCTCCTGTTGTGCGTCGATGTCGCGACGTCTTTTGCTCAGCCCTTCTTCGCTTCGTAGCAGAACTTGCTCCCTTTCACTCACCTCTTTCTCCCTTCTTAGGAATTTCTCTTCGAGCTCCTCATCCCTCGTTCTCTGTTCGCTTTGTTTGTCCATCATCTGCTTCTCAAAATGCTCTCTCAGCTCATTCATCTGCGCCTTAGTCTCATCTTCTCTCTCCTTCACCATTTCTAGCTCCACTTTTAGTTGGGCACTGGTGTCTTTTAAAGGCCCCAGCTCCAGATCTTTCTCTCTTAGCGTGATTTGGATTTCCTCGTATCCTCTGAGATATTTCCTGACCTCTTCGTCACTCTCCTTCTTCACTTCCTCACACTTAGCTCTGAGGTTGTCAGTCTCTTTTCTCATCATCTCATTTTGCTCCTGCAGCTCCTCAACTCTCTTCTGACTTAACTTGTATTTCTCTGTGATGACCTGAATGCTCTTAAGCGTTTCTTCCTCTAGCTGACTTATGATGCTGTCCTTTTCCTGTGTGATTGACTCAATATCCTCATCTTTCATCTTGATCTCCTTTTCGTATTCCCGAATCATGGCCGTCATCTCCTTTTCCATTTTCTCAGTGAGCTCCTTCAGCTCTGACTTTGTCTGCTCGATTGTTAGCCTCAGCTGGACGGTCTCCTTCTCATTTTCCCTGTCTCTTTGCCTGAGGCGGTCAAGCTCTTTCTCTTTCTCCTGCAGTTTTTCCGTCATTTCCGCATCCTTTTCCCTCTCTTGGTCTTTTTGCCGCTGCTGTATCTCGTCGATAGCGGATGTTTTGCGGTCGTTGCTTTGTTTCAGCTCTTCTATTTCTCTTAAGGAGCTCGCACATGTCTGTTTTGCCTCATCAATCTCGCCGTCTCTCTGTGCAAGAAGACTTTGGGCTTGTGTCAGTTCCTTTGTCTTCTTGTCGATGATCTCTATCAGCTTGTTCACCTCGTTCGCCGCTTTCTCATCCTTCACCATCTGCTCTTCCTTCCATCGTGTCTCCCTGGAGTCGGCCAGCTGTTTGGCGCCTTCAATGTCAGCCTCCTTCTCTTTCAGTTTTCTCTCCATGTCACTTAAAAGCTGCCGTTTCATCTCCTCCATCTCTCGTTCTTTGTCTTGCAGCCGTTGCTCTGCCTCTTTCTTTTGGCTGAGAATGATTTCCCCTCTTTCTTCTTCCTTTCTTTGCAGGATCTCATCAATATCTTTAATGTGCTGTTTTAACTTTTCTATCACTCGGCTGTTTTCTTCCGCAGATTGCTCCATCTGTTTATCGTGATTTAACTTGTCTCTTTCTCTTTCCTCTTCTGTCTGCTGCAACCGTTGCTCGAGATCCTTTAAACGTTCTTTCAACCTTTCTAATTCTGCCTCTTGTTCCTCCAGCTTTTGCTCCAAAGCTTTTTTGTAGTTCAAATAATCATTTTCTTTCTCCTCCATCTGTCGAAGCTTCTCCTTCATTTCCACGAGTTTGGATTTCA
Source organism: Simochromis diagramma (assembly GCF_900408965.1). Lineage (NCBI taxonomy): Eukaryota > Metazoa > Chordata > Actinopteri > Cichliformes > Cichlidae > Simochromis > Simochromis diagramma. The sequence goes on from NW_024387057.1 coordinate 1,011,292, forward strand.
TCTCCTCTGTTTCCTTTTCCTTTTCTTGCAGCTGTTGCTCAGTCTCTTGCATGTTTTTTAAGCGATCCCTTTCTTTCTCCTGCTGTTGTTGCATTTTTTCTTTCATTTCTTCCACAAACGCTTTAAACTCCTTGATCTCTTTTTCCTTCTCCTCCAGCGTTTGCTCCATCTCTCTCTTGTATCGCTCTTTGTCCTTTTCACTTTCTTCGATTTCGTTTTTAAGCTGACACTTTAACTCCTCTGTTAGCCGATCTCTCTCTTGCAGTTTTTCCAGAACATACTTTTCATGGTTCTGATTCAGTATTTGCTTTTCTTTTGCATGCTTTAGCTTTATCTCTTCAACTTGGGCAGCATATGTTTCTTCCAAGTCTCTTATCTGTCTCTGTCTTTCCTGCAGTTGTTTATCTATTTCTTTTGTGAACTGTTGTTTCAGCTCTTCGGTCTCCTTTTGCCTTTCTTGCTCTACGCCCCTTAGTTTTTCAGTATACTGTTGCTGGATCCTCTCCACATCCTCCTCCTTTTGTTTCACATTTTTATAAACTTCCTCCTGGTGTTGGGCACTTCTCGTCTCGATCAGATTTACCATCTCACTGATTTTTAGCGTCATCTCTTGATGCTGATGTTTTAAGGCCTCTATCTCCTTTTCTTTCTCCCCCATCTTTTGTTCCAGTTCTCTTTTGTGGTTTTGATGAATCATCTCTTTGTCTTTGTCATTTTCCAGCATCTTTTCTTCCATTTGTGCACGGCACTTTTCTTCTATATCTGCTATTGCTTTCTCTTTGGCCTCCACACATTCCTTCTTTTCTTTAGCAAACAGCTCTTTCAGCTCTGCAGCCTGCCTTTGTTTTTCTTGCTGTATGTTCTTTATTTCATCACCGTGCTCTTGTGCCATCCTTTCCAAGTCATCAGCTTTTTCTTTCAGCTTCTTTTCATATTCTTGCCGTTGTTGAACTTTTGCTGTCTCCATCATTTTTTCTATTTCATTAATGCTTGTGGCCATCTCTTCCTCATGCTGCTTCCTTATGCCTTTTATCTCTGCTTCCTTCTCCTGTATTTTTACCTCCATCTCTTTCTTATGCTGTGATTTGATTTCTTCCAATTTCCTCTCCATATCTGTCTCATGTTGTTTTACGTTATTGAGAGTTACCTGTTTTTCCTCCGAGGCTTTCTTCCTCAGTTCTTCCATCAGTTTGTCTTTTTCGAGCAGCTTTACTTCCATCTCACTCCTTAGTTTTTGTTCCATCTCTGCCGTCTCCCTGTTTTTTTCTTGAACTGTTCTCTTTAGAGTGTTCTCATAGTGGGTTTTAGTCCGGCTGATTTCTGCTATTAAAGACTCGTGTTTTTCAGTCCAGTCAGATATCTCTTTGTTGAGGAGCTCTATGGTCTGCCTCAGTTTCTCATATTCTTTCATCCATTCTTGTGTCTTTGCTCTAAAAGCATCCTCCCTTTGTTTCGTCTCATGTTCCTTTTCTACGCTGACACGCTCAAGGTCAAGAAGCTTAATTTGCTGCTCCTCGGTTCTTTCCTGCAGTTCCTCAATCTCTCTCTCTTTTATCTCCAGTTTGTAAAGCAGTTTTTCCCTTTCTTGTTGAGATTGGCTCAGTGCTATGCGGATTCTCTCCTTTTCCAGGCTCAGATCCTGAATTTCTTTCTCTCTGTCCTCTGTCAGCCATTGCATCCTCTCCTCCAGCTCACCGAAATCGTTCTTCCTCTCGCCGACCCTCATGTCTTCATCCTCCGCTTCTTCCTTTTGAATGTCAGCTTTTCCTGGAGATTTCACCTTCTTCCTTCTATCAAAGAACCATCTGATGCTCTTCATCTCCCTGTCCCTCATGTTCTTCAGCTCTGCCTCCTGACGAAGCATCTTATCTCCAATCTCCTTCAGACGCTGGTTGAACTTTTCGTTTCTTTGTTGGCTCAAATCCCTGACTTCTTGAACCAGACCGGAGAAAGCCTCGCATCTGTTCATTGTTGCCATCTTTTCCACTTTCTCTAGCAGCTCTGTCACCTTACTGGAACCTCTACCTCCTCTTCCTCCACCATCTACACTGCTGATGACGTGGTATCGCCGCCTGCACTTCTCCAGAAGCAACTGCAGGTCCCTGCCTCCACTCTGGATGTGCTGCTCAATATCCACTCCCTCTCTGAGCTGATCTCCATGGGTGAACAGCAAGATTGTGTGTCTCCATACACCTTCTCCCAGAAGTTCCAGATGTTCTCTCACATGTCCCGCTTTCACCAGTGTGTCCACCCTCAGAGTCAGCAGGAGTGCATGAGGACCCGGAGGGCACAAAGATACGCTGCAGACAATCTCTCTCTTCACTCTCTCTGGAGTTGCACCTGCCACACCCGCCTCCCAGCCCGGCGTGTCCACCACAGTCACCAGCCGCATGGCCACCTCCGCTTGTTGACGAATGCACTCTTCTGTTACGGCTCCCGACTGGAAGAACCCTGGTTTTCCAAGGATGGTGTTCCCAGCAGAACTTTTTCCAGTTTCACGCTCGCCCAGTAGAACCAGTCTGATCTCAGGAAGACGTCGAGGGGATTTGGAGAAAGACTGGTGGGCATCCAGCTCAGAACCCTGTGGCCCATCGCCTGACAGGAAAAAAAGGGGACATTTTCAGTAAAAGAGAACTATTTTAATGCCATAACCCAGCTGCAATCTCCAAATATTTCATGTTTTTCATTTAATTTTTAATTTTTTTGTAAAAAAAATTGCCCAGAATAATCGCTCAGGCTACATTCACACGTAAACGGGTATTTTTTTCCCACCTTAAAATAATTTAAAAGTCATATTGAAAAATATCTCCATCTCCATGGATCTCAAGCACTAACTACAGCATCCCAAAGCAAGAGGTGGGGATATAACACTAACTATACATAAATGTTGGCCAATCAAAAGACAATAATCAGAATGTTGCAATATAAAACTCTGTCTTCTTTGTCTGTGTGTAAATGAAGATGTTTCTGAAACACTTGAATGAATGAAATCTCTATTTTTTGTACAGTAAACAAAGCTACATTTACCTGAGTACTCTATGTGTTTGTACAGGCTTTATTTCTTTACAACTTGGGACTGACTTTCCCTGCTGTGCAGGTAACAAGAGAGACGTTCATCAGAGCTTTCAAGAGGAAAATCAGGTAAAACTCAGCCTTACAATAAAAACTGTAATTGTAAGATCCTATAGTAAGACAAAAACAGGCTCTGTAAGCCTGCGGAGATCTGTGTGACTCCCTGTGATTTTGGTTATAGTTAGTAGTGTTACCACTACTTACACACTAGAAAAAATAGAGCCACACTTGTGTTTCTTTTCACTTTAAATCTAATAATCACATTACTTTAGTGACTTCAGTCTCTGTCAGCTTCTGAGCTTCATCCTAGCAAATACAACCTACCTAAACACAAATCAGCACTGCTATTTAGAGTTGTATTTCTGGTCTGTGACGTTTTATTTGTGCCAAAATTAAGCACAATGTCTATGTCTGAACTGAACACATTGAAAAAACATTTGACAATCACTTTTTCACTTCAAGCTGTAAAGATGGATACGCTCTGTGACGACAGTGATGGCTACTTCTAGCAGGATAACAAACAATTGTTACTGGTTTCTTGAACATGACGATGGGTCCACTGTATTTAAATGACCTCCCAGTCACCAGATCTCAATTTAATAGGGCACCTTTGGGATGTGGTGGAACATGAGGTTAATATCGCAGATGAGCAGCAACTGTGTGAGCTTATCATGTCAATATGAACCAAAATCCCTGAGAATTTTTCGAGTACCGTGTTAAATCTGTGTCACAAAGAATTAAGGCCGTGCTGAAGGCAAAAAGTAAAACGAACCTAATACTAGCACTAACTAATGAAACTAATGCAAAACCTTTAAAGTGATGAGAAGTCACTTATCAGTGCTGTTTCTGTGTAAAGATAAACTCTAAATCCTGACTGAAGCTCTTCCTACAAACACATTAGGTCCATTCAAGGTGGGGGTCAAACATGGTGCTAGCAAGGTGTACCTAATAAAGTGGCTGGTGCAGACAGTGTGGATCTCAAGATAATTTTGGCACAAACTAAACTTTGTGTTTGCACCTGATGCTTGTTGAATATCATCATTTATAATTCCTCCATCTTTGTGATGCAGTGACGACTGATATTAACTTTGTTCTGGTCTCGATCAACCTTTTTTCTGGGCCTTCTAATCATATGAAATGATTTCATGAACTTAAGAAAACTTGGGAAGTGTTATAAAAATAAACAGACTTACTAATGAGAGTGGCTTTGATGGTCCCTCTCTGCATCTGCGCCTCCATCTGTCGCTGTTTCTTTCTCCTCTCCCTGGCTCTCCTCTTCCCATCGGCCTCCAGCCCCAACACGACGGTATCCATCTCTAAATGGTTGCTTCCATCCCTCTTCTTATCTACCATCTCCTCCAGCTTCCTTATCAGCTCTTTAACCTGTGTCCCATCTCCTTTGCTCCGGTTATTCACAACATGGTATCTGTTTCCACACTTCTGCAGGAGTCTGTGGAGCGACGGGCCGCTTGACAAGATTCGTTGCTCCATGGTGCCCATGCCCAGTTCGTCTCCTCTGGTGAACAGCACCATAGTGTGCTCCCACACGTGTTTCCCCAGCGGCTCCAGGTGTTCCTCAATCTCTATGATGTAGTCATCTGTCACAGAAGCACAGGCCCGCACGGCCAGCAGCACAGCGTGAGGCCCGGGAGGACAAAGCGACACGCTTCTCAAAGTTTCTCTCCTCACCCAGTTTGGAGTGCTATTAAGCGGGTAGTACCACTCCCACCCAGGTGTGTCCACCACTGTGAGTTTTCGCCCCACCACATCAGCTCGCCTTTTCACACACTCCTCTGTGGGCTTCCCGCTTTCAAATCCCCCCACTCCTCCCAGTATCGTGTTGCCTGCGGCGCTCTTCCCGGTTCCTTTCCGGCCAAGGAGGACCAGCCTAAGTTCCTGAAGAGCAGGGGGGCTACTGTCTGAGGCAGGGGGGTGTTGTGGCTTCATGGTGGCCTGCAGGCTCTCATCTGTGAAGAAAGGGAGAAGTACTTCCTCAATGCACCGCACCGGATAAGCTGAATGACACAGACACAGAAATGCGATAATAGTCAGACATCTGCTCACTACTTTACTCTTAAAACTGCACCTGAAGCCCTCAGTTTCAACACCCAGTGTTACCCAACATCTGTAAGAGGACTATTATACTATGCTTGCAAATTATATACTGATTGTAACACATTAAAGCACATCTGCATCATCAAGTGAGACTGTTTATCATTGTCGTTATCAGTCTGTCTTCAGCGTCACTCAAAGGGGCCAGAGTGCAAGCTAAAATAAAAATTACTGTTTTATAAAAAAGTAAAAGATCTACAAGAAACTCACCACCGTTTGTGCTTACGGCCGGACTGCAGTTCTCATTAGTCATGTCCATCGCCCCTGCGTGCACTTTCCTCCTCTTCTTCCTCTTCCTCTTTTTTAGTTCCTGTGTTTTTTTCTACAGCAACGATTTCTTCACCATCATTACGAAGGGAAACACAAAAAACCCCTCCCCCGCTTGCTAAATAACTGACCCAAGCTGATGATTGCAGTCACACAAAGTGAACAAAGACTGTCTGAGGGAGGCAGACTCGCTGCCTCACGTGACCTGTCTGTGGTTTTTTAACTTGCTCTCATTGAACACGACAGGAAGTCAGACGGGTGGCACGGTGAGCTTTTGTGACAGTCCATGTTTGCAAAGTAAACGCAGGCAACACGTCTCTGCTCCTACATGCCGCACACAGATGCAACGGTTCACACATGTATGCACACGGTGTACATACACAGAACATGCTTCTGCATGCAGACATGAGCAGATGCATGTGTTATCTTGAGAACTGCAGAGCTCCTTACCGTCAAATGGTGCTCTGTGGTTAAGAGTGTGGAACTTCAGTTTCCTCTACCCATGAGCGACAAGAGACGACTCGAAATAAGATAACTGTCATCGCCACAGAGGTTTTTCATACTGAGGAAGCACATGCAAACTTTAATTTAAGATCCCGTTTTATAAAGCACAAAGGATGAAGACAGGTTTGCATTTATTTAAGATGCAGAATTTTAATGTTTGTTTTCTACTTCAGAAACGTGTTGCTAACTGAAACTAACTGCGTCGAAGAAGGAAGAGCACGTTTCATCACGTTTATCAGAGCACCACGATGCACTATGTTCCTCATTTTACACTACACTAAACTGAAGCCGCCAACCATCCTACAATCACTTCCCCATATTTACATCATGCAAATTCAGAGTGAACTCGGAAATGGCAGCTGAGAGAGAGGAAAAAAACAACAACTAAAAAAAGCAAACGTTTCCGCTGTTAGTGAGTAAGGTTTTATTTAAATAGCGCTTCTCAATAACGACATTCACAAAGTGTTTCACAATACAGAATAAGATGCAACAATTAAAATAGCATAAACAGATAAAACTAAATAAAGGCAAGCCTCTTTCTTTATTTTAGAAACATGAACAGCTTCAATGAGTCTTACGTCCAACAGAAACAAGTGCCATGATTTGGGGCCCACAACCTCAAAACTACAGTTTTGGATGTTGGTACAACCAACAAATATTGATCAAACCTTACAGATCTAGACCGGTGGGTCAAAAATGAGGGCCAGCAAAGACTTCAACCTGCTGGACAGCTTTGGAAAAAGAGGCCATAAATCTTTGGACTTTTAACATCATCAAGTTTTATAGACTAAAGCCAGTTATGCTACACCAAAGTAGTTAAGTAATAAGTAATTAAATGACAGAGCTGAAAACCAGTTTCTGTTTTTCACTGTCTAAACATCTTTACACTGACAGAAAGTGCAGTTTCATTCATCCCACTCCAGATCAAAGTGCGCTGTGTGTGGACCTCAATGTACCATGAGTGTGACATCCCTGATTTAGACATGGTGGGCTCCGATGACAAGTCTTCAAACAGCATAGAGAAAAATTATGATGATTGTCATGACAACTGAACAAGCTGTTGATTTAGATAATGACATACAGAGCCATGAGAAAGACTCTGCTCCAGCTACAGTTTTCTTTAGTAAACTGTTTTTGGAACCATTTATTTTTTCCTTTTTTCAGCACTGGCACAAACTCACTGAGTCGTAAACTTTATTTATAGTTAATGAAGAATAACTTCCATCACTGTTTAAAATCAACTGTGGACTACACATACAACGCATGTCTTGAAATAGTGTTTATTATTAGCTGTTTTCTGGTTTCATTATGCTTCTGTGTGGTTTTGGTTTCATTTATTACTTTAAATGTATTTGTATTTAGTATTTGTACCCTTTAGGCCCTGCGACAGACTGGCGACCTGTCCAGGGTGTACCCCGCCTCTCGCCCTATGACAGGTGGGATAGGCTCCGGCGCCCCCCGCGACCCTGAAAAGGATAAGCGGAAGCGAATGGATGGATGGATGGATTTGTACCCTTTAGTCCTTGTATTTTAGTTCTGCTGACTTTTTGTGTTTATGGAGTTTATTTAGTTGTTAAAGCATTTCCCTTTGTCTTTCTGTGCTCTCTGGTAGTGGTTCATTTGTATTTAGCATTCAGTATTCTTCCCTCCTCCACATCCTCTCCCCTCTGTTTGATTTCACTGTGATTCTATGTTCTTAGTTTTATGTCTGTTTTTTGTTGGTGGCTTGGGGTTTTGATTTTTATCTTTTGTTATACTTGATTTCTAGTTGCTGTTCATAAGTTTTTTTTATTTATGTATCTCTGGGGCTCCTTTTGTGCACTGTAGTCTGTCTCAGTATTAAGTGGTCATCTCTTGGGTATTTTCCTGTTTTTACTTTGTTAGCAAGTACCGGTAGTCTCTGGTTTCTTTTTTACAATTTTCTAGGGATGAGTTTGGTTTTTTTTATTTTCTGGTGCTTGGTTCTTGTATTTATAGTAACAGTAATCCCCCTGCTCTCCCATATTTCTTCCTCTATTGATTCACTTATCTTTCTACATTATGTTGTTTTAGTTGTTTCCATGTTTTAGTTTTACTTCCTCTTCTGGCAAGACTTGGCACAGCTGTGCATCTTTACCCTCTGGTATTCCTGTTCTCAGTGTTGTTTTGTCCATTTATCCCTGGTTATTTATTTTCTGTGGTTTTATGGACCTGAACATCTTGACCTTAAGTTGTGTCCAAACTAGAAGTGACATGGTGACCGGGTTGCACAGAAACTGAATGACATTCACAGCATCGAGCAACTATGGGAAAATTAACCGCTAATGTTGAAGAACTGAGATAAATTACAATCAATTTCCATGTGAGCGACTGAAGTAAAAATGGTAAATGGTAAATGGCCTGCATTTGTATAGCGCTTTTCTAGTCCCTAAGGACCCCAAAGCGCTTCACACTACATTCAGTCATTCACCCACACATTCACACACTGGCGATGGCAAGCTACATTATAGCCACAGCTGCCCTGGGGCGCACTGACAGTAATTCACTTCACTACCAATTACAGTGAAGAATGGCTCTGATATATGACCTTGTTGTAAATACCAATTTGCTGACAAATTGACATCTGGTCACACATTCCAGACTCTCCAGTCGCTCACCTGGAAGTTGAGAAGTTTATCTTGGCTCTCACCCATTTCCCATTACCAACACTTATTTCTTCCTTACTTGCAGAATCTTATTCACGTTCTGTGGTTTCTGGTTTCCACGTTGCTTCCAGTGAAGCTTAAGAGCCTCCTCTAGGCAACTGAACTCGTAATGTCTACAAGTGACTGTCCATCAGCTTCAAAGTGATGTTTGACCAACAAATCAAAGCTACAGCCATACTAGGAGGGATTCATAATGATATGAACACCAGAAACTACAAAGAAAAATGGTGGCATGGTGACCGGGCAGGTCAAATACAGTGGCTTGCAAAAGTATTCGGCCCCAAAGTGGTGTACACTTGAGAAGTGGAACGAAAATCATACATGATTCCAAACATTTTTTACAAATAAATAACTGGAAAGTGGGGTGTGCGTAATTATTCAGCCCCCTGTGTCAATACTTTGTACAACCACCTTTTGCTGCAATTACAGCTGCCAGTCTTTAGCGAATACTTTTGCAAGCCACTGTATTCCTATAACTTCCAGATGAGTGAGTGAAGCGATTGCCAATGAGTGTAGGATAAAGACCTGGTAGTAAAAGACATTGAAGGATTACCTAAGCAACCGTGTCCTGAAATATCCAGTAGCATCCAACCACCTTCAAGTGATGGACAACGAGGTGATGGACAAAGATTTTGTGGGTCTTTCGGGCTAACTGACAACAAACTTAGGCGATATGATAGAAAAGCTAGAACAGCTATTAAATGGGCCTCACAGAGAGATTATTTTCCCAGTTACACAAAAAGCAGGAGAAAAGAACTGAGATTCTGAGATGAAATATTGAAATAATGGACTGAACAGAATTTTTCCCATTTCTTCAGTTTGTTCATAGGCAGACATATTATACATGCTGTATATATTTTATTTTTTACTTAAATATAGTATGAGAGAGAAGCTAGATTAGCACAGAGGAAAATAACAATTTAGCTTTACCCCAGGTCAATCTGAAATACGGGATGCATTTATTTCCTAACAGTTGTTGTATTGTGTCCCTGCACCTTGGCTGTGTGGCCTCTCTGGTTATACACACATGGTACACCATGTTCTCCTGTCCTGTCCAGTGAGCACCATGAAAACACACACAAATATTAGATCATGTTCTTTATGATTCAACCTTTCCTCCAGCACTGCTCAGGGTTAATAAAAACAAACTCTGTTTATGGAAAGGACTGAATCAGCCATATTGATTTGGCACCATTAACCCAAGCGGAGCTGTTTTGAGGTCTGTTAAGTGTTCTGCGAGTATTACCATGATGGATGCCTTTTGACACGCGCGCTGCTTTTTGTAAATGTCAAATGAATTACTTTTATTGGACTCCCTGCAGCAGCGGCAGCAATCCCCTCCAAATGTGAGGCTGTCCAGCATCTAAAAGAGTCCATATCATGAATAAAAAATCAGCCCGAAAAATTCCACCATCAGTGCTGGAGCTCTCTTTAATGTATCATGTAAATTTCCATCGGCATTTGCTGATTAGTTTGCCCCTGAAATTAACTGGTCAATGGAGAAGATAAGTGCTAGTGGTGGAAATGGGAAACACAGAAATGTACAGTGCCGTGTTCCCTCTGTAATTTTAGTTGAACCATGAGGCTTGTGGGGTTTCATTTTTAAAGTAAAAGAACTGCGGCCAATAAAGTTTCTTTTTATGGCTGATTTAAGAGTGCACGTCTTTCCAGCTCTGAAAATTAAACCATATTTTATGGTTTGAGTACCACTGATGGAAAGTCTTTCTCACGTATTAATGAAAGAGATATTTTGTTCATGTACTAACCATCCACTCCTCGGAAGTTTTGACTTCTATTGTTTTTGGACTCATTTGTTGCTCTTTATTAACCTTTGACACAATATCAGTGCCAGTATGGAAAACTGTTTACATCTAGTGACTCCACAGCAACATGTTAATGCTAGAGCAGGCTAACTGTGACTGCGAGCAGCCACAGATGTAGCAGTGTTTGCAAAGGTGGTAATACCATATTAGCAAAAATAGCAGTGGTAACATTAGCAGCATACAAACTGGAACACAGTGATGTGTCGGTCGCGAACGAAACGGCTCTTAGAGCCGGATCTTTGACATGAACGACGCGAGCCGGCTCCTTATCGCGAGCTGTGTTTTTTTTTTTTCCTTCTCTCACCCTCTCTCTTGCACTTTTTTTCTGCTTCACTCCGCACGCGAGCCTTGTGCTTTGCACTGGGAATAGGGGGGAGCGGCTGATAGGTTTGTAGCATAAACCTATTCGCTGGAACGTTAAGGACAATTTAATTACACAGCAAAGCAAGACACGAGTAGGCAAAGTTCTTCATGTTTCTCGTGCACGGGAGAGAACTGGACAAACTCCGTCCCTTCGCTTGACCCCAGTCGCTCTCATCCGCTCCCCTGTAACACTGCTCTTTTATTGAGGTTACATGAATATACATAGGTTCATTAACATATGACGTCTACATACACACAAAGAGTACGTTGCCTGTGCGTTGTGTAAGTGTGTGTGTGTGTGTGTGTGGGGTCAGTGTGTGACCACATAAAGACTTCCCTAAACCTGCTGGTCTGGAAGTCCGAAAGAGAGAAAGAGAGCCATGGACAACAACGTCACATTAGAAAGGTATAGTAATCATCCACAACTATTTTCAGTTGCGGATGATAAAGGATTCAGAAAGTTTATTCATGCAGGCCCATATGACAGAGAATGTGCATCTTCTTTTTGTTTTCATATTTTAATTTATATTTAATTGTGTTGTGGTTTGCAGGTTTAGTTAAAAGTTGAACTGTGACCAGTTGGTTTTTGTATTATATGATTTATTTATTACATTTTATGTGGAGTGAATAAATAAAAGTATATTTACGGTGGCCCCTACAGACAAAGCACGTAAAAACTCCAAAACACATACAAACTCCGAAGCACGTACAAACTCCAAAACACGTAAAAACTCCAAAACACGAACAAAACACAACAGAAGTGCTCCAGGATGCTGGGCCCAGTGCTGAGCTTTTGTTACCTAGAGGCTACACAAGCCAGCAAGTACCAACGACCGGATTTGGTGTGTGGTAGTAACAGGTAAATGAACGTTTTTTTTTAATTATTTGAATATATATGAGTGTTTGTGTATAAATACACAAGCACTCATATAGTGCTAGAGCACTTTCCTGTGTGCAGTGTGTCTTGTTTTGCTTCCCCTTGTCTCGTTAGGTCTGATTTGTCCCAGCTGGGGGCCCACCTGTTCCCAATCCTCTCTTTATCTTTCTGTGTATTTAAGTCCTCTGTCCTCCTTTGTTTAATGTCAGGGCGTCTGTTGTCTTTTGCGCCATGACTATGTCATGTCAGGTATCTTTGTATCCACGCCAAGTTTCATGTTTAGGGTTTTTCATGTTTTATTTTTAGTTTCCCCAGTTTAGGTTATTGTTTGTTCTCGTCTTTGTTTGACATATGCATTACTTTGTATTTTTCCATCAGCCATATTAAATGGCTCGTTTTTTTGTTGACTCAATTACGTTCTACGTTCTGTCTGCACTCGGGTCTACTGTTCATACTTCACACAGTCAGCTACTCAGCCAGACTGTAACAAAAAAAATGTATGCAACTTGAGATTCAACAAGTGTGAGGCTGAAGCAGTGTAGAAATGTCCCAACAAGTAAAGCAAGTACTTCCTTAGTTGCCTTAGTGTTAAAATAGGAATTTTCACCCAGTGACTCCAGTGGATCATTGGGCTTTCAAGAGTTAAAATGTTCCCGTGAGCCAGTTTTAGAAATGATAGAATAAATAGCTTTCAGGTGGTTTCAAATTTTCTTTTATTTTGCCATACCGTCTAACCTTAGCCTTTTTTAAAAACCCCAGACTACGTGCTTACAAACATAACCAGGTATGTTTTTATTCCCCCAAGCTGACCAGGCTTTAACCCCAGTTTTTCACATCAGGATTTTTCTTTCACATCTGATATGGTTTCTACATAAACTTTGTATTCCTGCCAGCAGAGAAAATGTTATGCTTTTTTCTTGGAGTCATTTGACAAACCAAGAAGCTTGATTTGTGAAGCTATTTATTATATACATACAAATATACTTTAAACACAGCACAAACAGACTGAGATGGCAAATACTTTTTAGTGGCGTAGCAGAGTTATCATAACCTTGAAATAATAAAAAAACCAAAGCCAACACTTTCAATAAAACTACCACATGAGCAAATAGCAACAACAAACAGAGTCACCGCTATTAAAAGTGAATGAACATGCAGCACAAAGACCACATCTTATACTGAGTAAAAGGGTTATATTAAAAAAAGAAAGCTAAAACAAATCACATTTATTTTATAAACACACTGAAGTAGACATCCTCCATCAAAATGCTTTTGAACCAACAATGAACCGACATAAGTGGGAGGAAACTATAAATAATTTACAATGCTAAATTAATACATAACAAACATTACACAAGGTCGACAGCTACTTTTTGTGAGTTAAATTTACTATTAATTTCAGAAGCACTTATGTTTAAGTCTAGAGTGAACCTTCTAGGAGTACAGTACTGTGCAAAAGTCTTGAGCCACTCTCATTTCTTTATATTTAGCTTTGAAAGTGGGAAAAAGGTGCAATGATTTAGGGATAGCACACAAAGTGTTTCATTCTGTGTGTTTTTCCATCCAGGTATGTTCTTACTGCTTTGACTGTGTGTTTGGGATCATTGCCATGATGAAAAATGAAGCTTGCCAATCAGACAAAAATGTATAAATTTTCATCATTTTTTAAAGATCACACTGCCTAACAGAAACTGTAATAATACCTTTTTAATACTATTGTTATATGTTTTAAACTGCATGATGTGTGATGTAAAATGAGCTAGAAAAAGGTGGTTTTATTTGAAGCATTTCTGAAAACAAAATAAAATAAAAACATTCTGAATTGCTACTCTGCCACGTACTACATCTACTTTTATGACTGTAAACAGCAACATTTAAGAAGTGTTGTGTTTAATAACAGTTTCCGCAGTGTTCAAGGTAGAAAGAGTTAAGTGCAGGTTTATTCATGTGAGTCCCCAAATATCTCAAACCAGAAACTTAGTCAGTGACTTTATGTGCCTGAGCCGCATCCATCTGTGGTTTGTATGAAGATGGTACATTCCACATCCTGTTTCTAAGCTGGACAGCACAGTTACACCCATAGAAGCAGTCTTTCTCTGCAGATGTCACACACACACACACGCACACACAGACACACACGCTTTTCCTTCCTTCAGTGGGGTATATAAGGAGAAGCAGAAGACTCCTGCATGGGGCAGCAGCAGACCGACTCCAACAAACAACAGCTTTTCTCTACAACTTCAGCTGAGGTGTGTCTGTGTCCGCTCCACATTTTGAGCTCTTTCCATATACGAAGATTGACTGGTAAGTAACAGTTTTGGTGAAACTATTTTACTACACTAAAATTCCTTTGCAATTTGGCAAATGTTTGTTTATAACTTCCAGATGTGAAGAAATGTATTTCCATCTGAGAGTCATTTAAGAACTGTTGTTGTGCAATCACAACAACTCTGAGTGTGTCTAACAAAGCTTCTAGCACATCACTATATGCCCTATCATCACTCTTACTGATACACTTTGTTGCATTTTAATTTAGTTATGTAGTTGGATCACATTTTCACATTTTCCACCAAATTAACTAAACGTAATAACCAAGTGGTTATAACCTGAACATTATCAGTGGGCAGTAACTGTGAGAAAATGACCTGAGTTATTAATATATGTGCAAATGAAAAAAACTAACTATAACCAGAGGTCAATCACTAACTATGCACATGCTGCCTCTACAAACCATTTAATGCATCCCAGACTTAGTCTGCTTAAATAAAGGCTTTAACGAGACTCTTTGGCTCTTTTCAGGGTTTTATTGTTTTACCTGCAGGGTTTTTTTTTCTGTGTCAGCAGTTGCCCCAAAAACACTGAAAAAAACAAACACATTAAGCACTCCAGTGTTATTCGAAAACAGAGAAGTAGTGTTGTAAAGTAACAAAACAGGTTTAATTATGATTACAGCTATTCAGTTTATGACAGTTTTGCAGATTCACTTCAGCATTCACAGTGTCATACTTTATCCAATCCACTAACTTTTTGAGTTAGGTTAATTGTGTCCTTTTTGCTTTAATATATTCATTTGGTGGGTATTATTACTCACCCAAGTTAATATTTTACTAAATATGACCGTATAATAGCTCAGCTGCAAAAAGAGAAAAGGTAATGACCACTGTGGTGACTAATCAAACTGCTGGATTCAAACTTGGCCCTAGGTGTGAATAAACCAAAAGGATGCAAACAGAGACAGTTGGTGTACTCAGTGACTCATTAAATCCACAAAACAAGAAACAGGACAAAAATGACATCAACCCTTCAGCCCAGATGGGGGTTACCAAAACCCTGCTTGCAACAGGCAGAGTGGGCTGCCACTGCCGTGCAGGAAGGCGTGCAGCTAGTGCCATAAAGATTACATAAGTATAGGAAAGGCTGATTTAAGCATTATATACACAAGTGCTGCTTTCATAAGATGCTTGCAGGGTGCACACTACGTGGAGTCTGTGGTAAAAACACCTGGCTCAGAGTAAAACCCACTGTTGTATAATGTGGGGGTGTGTGCTGGATGACTCATCATACAGCACAGTGAGCGCTCTGTTTTCACCTGAACCACCAGTGGCACAGATTGCCTCGTTGGGATGCCTTGGAAAGACAGAGTGATGCAAAGTATCATTAAGCCCAATATAGCCTACACAATTTGAAATATCCCATGTATAATGGCACAAAACATAATGTGGGAGGACCTCTTGGAGTGGGCATGCTGGTTGAACCTTTCATCCCCAGTAAGAGGAAATACATGTCAAACAGCTCTGCTAAGTTATACCTCTGTTTGTTTTTTTTGCCTTTACTCAAGTCTCAAGTCTAAAAGCAAGGCTCTTAGCAACAGTAGTTGCATGATTAAGCCAAAAACAACCCGAAGCCTCGAGGGCGTGAGGGGTGTGACTTTGACATTAAATAAACCCATCTGTATTTTCTTTTTATTGGAAAACAGTTTATCTACACATGGATTCAAAAGGGCAAACATGCAAGTTGTCTCTTTATGCATCATAAAGCATAAAGCACAACCTGATATTCCAATTCATCCTCATCACAGTTCTTACTCTGATGACTTAACCTCTCCAAGCAAAGAGTAATTTACTGGGAACTTCCAGGTGAGCCGCTGGATATCCAATCAAATAATTCCTATCCTGGCCACCATCTATTGTTTATGAATGCAGGTCATTTTAAAAAGCTAACAAAAGGCACATTATCATCAGACAACAACCACTGCATTTGAGATTGGAGTTCAGCAAATGCAATCCTCATTTTACTCACTGTTTACCAGCATGCAAAAAAGCCTGCTCCGATGTGATTGGCTAATAAAACACAGACCACAAGTGGCTGCTGAGAGAAACCACACATTTCCAGTAATGAAAAGCTTCTCCTTTGTCCTTAGATTATGTATGTGAATGCAAAGAGTAGCAAGCTTACCACCATAATCAGAGAGCTTACATTGTCAAAAACAATGGGCGTCCCAGGGGGGCTCAACCCACCAGCTCTTTGGTTGAAACAGAAACAGGCTGAACTACGGGGCTGCAGAGTGTGCTGTGTCTTCCTGTCTAATGTGCCTCTATTTGCTCTTAAGTTAGAGAAGCTGTATCTTTACATCTTTTCTCTCATTATTGATTAAACAGCCAGGCTCTGTTAATCCACAGCTTTATTTCCTGAGTTTTTGTATGAAGGTTTTGATATCTGAACTAAGGGTGACTGCACTGCTAAAGCAGGAAACTTTCATGAGTGGGCTCAAACCACAAAGGTAGCAGTCGAATGTGCTGACCTATTACCAAAGAAACAACCGCAGTTTGAAAACACTGAGGTCACAGTGTGGCTTACTATTAGCACCACGAAGACACCTCTATACGTGGATTAACCATGAATTAAAAGCAAAAAGTTATCGATTTTCACCAGTGGCATCTTGCTTTATGTCACAACCTTTATGTAATCTGACCTGATGTTAGCAAAAAACAACTTTGAACAAATACAGACTGTTCTCTTTTCTATAAACTCAAACAGACTCAACCTTTTGACCACCAGTGACAGATATGACTGGCTCAATAAGTTAGAATATGTAAGATATGGATATAAAATGCCCCAAACCACCTAAAGATTCAGATTTAAAAGTAAAAAAATATATAAATATCACAGTAATAAAAGCATGCAGTTACATTTCAAACATTTGGGGAAAAAACTACTGCCACTGTATAACATACAATCACTGGTACTACTAGTAGTAATAACACATACCCCCATTTTTAAATCTCCTCGTAATGATTTCAGGAGCTTTGCTTTTGTTTTCTGCTACAGCTCAGCTTCATGTACCTTTATCACCTACAATGTGTTGTCTGTCTGTCAAAACACTTTGCAAACTGACATGTGAATAAAGTCTATTAATATTATTGCCAAACTAAGTAATCTTACTGCAGTAAACACACTGAAGTAAGATTCTTTGTGGTTTCCATTCATGACTGGAATAAGTCTTTTTCTTTTAGACATGATAAATGCTCTGTGCTGAAGCTTATGTCATTTTTTCCACGTTCTGTAACCACAAAAACAAACATTATTTGTGTCTCTATCCAAGCCACAAACACACATGCGAGCCACATGTGACATAAAAGATATAACCCGAAAAGTATTTATCGAGGCATGTGGAAGGTTTGGTTACACCCCAACTTCATCTTAACATGTGATCTTTTTGGACTTTAATCTATCTATATATGTATGAAAATCTTTCCCCAATTTTCCAGAGGTGGAAGGCAGATCAATTTGAAAACAGGCCTTTAGGAGCTTGACAGATGAATTGGAAAGAAAATAATTTTACCAACAGTAAATAAAACAAGATGGTTGTTGTTGTTGATGGTAATGGTGTCAGTCTTTAATTCTGTTATGGAGGTGAGCACATTCTTCTTCACTTTCTTTATGTTCTTACAGATTCTGCTTCAGTCTGTGGCATGTGCCCAGATTTGGACTTGTTTAAAGTTGCATGACACTGACTCTAATATTTCACCCAGCATTGCTAATAATTTAGTATTCACACATCCTCTCTTCCCTCCTAGTTCCTGTCTGAAATCACCCACCCTGCGCAATCACTATCATGTCTGATGAAGCTACCATCGCGACTCCTTCTCCTGCTCCTCCCGCTCCCACTGGACCTCCTCCCAAAGTGACAAACCGTGGCCGCGCCGCAGCTCCCGCTGCCAGCGCCAACTCTGAGACAAGCGACATCCCCGAGTATGAGTACTTTATTCAACCAGGCCCCAGGGGATACCCTCCTCTGACAGGTGAAGGAGGATTTTCGTGTGTTTATGTATGTGATACGTTTCTTGAAAATATGCATGCATTGAAGTGAGAAAAAAAGTTCAGTAAACCCAAAGGGGAAGACGCTTGTCAGATCATGTAAAGAACTGGACGAGTCTGTTCTTCTCGACAGTAAGCTGTTATTTATAGAAAATTAAAAAAAAAATGTTATTTGATGACACAGTGGGTCTTCTGTGGAGAAGATAAAGCCCCTTTCCTGTCAGTTTCCAGTACGTTTTACGCATGACTGACACATGAATGACGTCCAAAGGGGATAAATTCTGCTCACTTCCTGCTGCATGTCACTGCACTGCAGTCTGAATTACCGTCAAAGAGCTGCACACACAGAGATATCCAGATGTAACAGGAATTTATGAAAGCAATGACTGGAATTACATCAGTAAACAACCGCAAATGAACAGTCGATTGAATTTCCCTATTGACGCAACACTTATGTTTTTAATAAGGAGAGAACAGTTCAGACTGTGTTCCCAAAAGATAGCTTTTCATCACATAAACTGTTGACTACGACCATCCAAAGGCTTTCTGTGGGAGGCAAAGCACAAAATAAGAGTGACCTTTTCAATGCCGAGAGCAGGACTGGGGAACCACTGAAGTGTAATATTAAGCCAGAGAAATAACCAAGTTAAAGTTTTCAGATAAGGTCATTTGAGGACTTTCAGCTCAGCCGTCCCCACTGCAAGTGAATAAGCTTGATAAAGTTTTGAACTTTTGAAGAACATACTGGGTTCTGAATATCACGTAGGTCAGAAATAATAATAAAAAAAAAAATGTTTTTCTAGAAAAATACAGTTTTTTTCTGGAAGCATGATCAGCAGCATCTGATATCCACTTTCTCTACAGATGCTTCTCTTCATTTTCTGTCACTCATCTGATTTCCTCCAAAGTGTGGCGATCACTGTCCTCTTGTGGTAGGAGACAAAAAAAAGAAACATTGAGAATTTATGCATCCTGTGTCTTCTCTCTTTGTTTCTCCCTGTCTGTTCAGAATATCTGGACATCAGTGAGGTGGACATGATGAAAAGGCCCGATGAGAGCAACAAGGTAGCTCATCACACCGCGCTGTACCACTCTGACTATCTAATCGTGCGCAGAGGACAAGAGTTCCAGGTCAAGATCACCTTCAGTCGTCCCTACAAACCTGCTGAAGATAAGTTCGCTTTGGAGTTTGTCATCGGTGAGTCAAATCCACTAAGTACTACTCTTATCTGTGGTCCCCGTGGAGGAGGTGGTAACGTAGTTTTAAAGTAAAGTAAACAACTAAGGGCTTAAAGGTACTTTTTGTAATTACCCTTTACAGTATTTAACTAAAAACATCACTACCAGGGGACAACATTTTACCAGATAGATGTGTTGCAATGCAAGAAACTTGATTCAGATGCAGATCAGATTCACTTTTTAGGATTTCCTTACCTGGATTATTTGGCATGCATCAAGCCGGGGTGTCGACATTTTCACATCTGTGCTTCTCCTCAAGTTTTAATATTTCTTTTCAACCAGCCTGATCTGTTTCTCTCCTAGCGAGGCTTTAAATTTCTTCCAGGGCACTGTGACAAATAAAAATTCAAGGTGTTCTTAAATGAAGCTTTCACTGATTCGCTGCACCATCTAGCGGTACAAAGTGGTATTACATGCAAAAGTCAACACATCTCTGTCGCTGAACTGCAGAGCTCCTTCAGTGACAGATTGCTGCATCCTAGATGCATGAAGGAGCGTTTCCACACGTTCTTTCTCCCTGCAGCTGTCAGACTGTACAATCAAAACTGCTCCCACCAAACACAGATGTTTACATCAGCGCTGTAATTTTATTAACCGATTCACACAACAACCTGGGTTTGCCTCTTATCTGTATTTAATTTTATTTAATTTTAATAACGGTACAATACTCTGTTTTTTGGTAACTATAGTCCTTGATGTAAATATATAAAAAATTGTGTATGTTTCTATTCTGTGTCCTGTTTGTTTGTATATGTGTCTTTCTTGCTGCTGTTACAACCAAATTTCCCCGTGTGGGACAATTAAAGGATTGTTCTATTTCTATTCTTGGTGCTACCTCAGTTTTGCATCCTGTTAATAATGTTAGTTAAGTTTGGAGTATTTCTAAATAGTTTTAGACAAAAGGCTTTATGTGTCCTTGACCCAACACAGCTGATTTAAATGGCTACATTACCTCCTCAACATGTCTTGAAGTTCTCCCGAGGCCTGGTGATGAACTAATCATTTGATTCAGGTGGGTTGACCCAGGGGGATATCTAAAAAAAAAGAGTACAGTTTTTTATTATTATTATTGCTTTAGGAACAATCAGAGCAGACCTGCATAAACATAAATCACCAGAATATATTTACTTAAAGGTGATGATGTAAATGTGCTGATGTTTGCTGCTCCCTCAGGCTCCAGCCCTCAGTTCAGCAAGGGCACCTACGTCCCTGTCTTCCCCACAAAGCAGCGTCAGACCACTTGGGAAGGCCGCATCACAAACACCTCTGACAACGTGGTCACCATGGCCATCACCCCAGCAGCAAACTGCATTGTGGGGAAGTACCAGATGTACGTTGCCGTGGTGACACCTTATGGCATCCGCAGGACCAGGAAGGAAAGCACCAGGGACATGTACATCCTCTTCAATCCCTGGGTGGCAGGTGTGCTGTGTTGTTTTCTGTTTTTATGTGTATGTCTTTGAAAGTCTGAACTGTAACATCCCAGTTTGGCTTTCGTCCTACTCAAGCACCCCACATGTTGTCTTCCCTCAGAGGATGCTGTGTTCCTGGATGATGAGATGGAGAGGCAGGAGTGTGTGATGACCGAGATGGGGATCATCTATCACGGCTCCTATGATGACATTGCTGAGAGGGACTGGAACTATGGACAGGTAGGAGAAAACAAGACTGAGGCACTTCAGGGCTTATCAGTTAAGTCTTATGGCTGACCTGAGGGTTTTTATGCCTAGTTCAACTATGGAATCCTGGATTCCTGTTTGTACATCATGGACCGGGCTGAAATGCCCATCACCAACAGAGGAGACCCCATCAAGATCGTCAGAGTAGCCTCTGCCATGGTGAGAGCAATGCTAATATGAGTGCTGCTTTCCCGTACCCTGTGTTTAATCAAAGCAGTGAATATCTAAAGCCTTGTCTTTTTCCTTGCAGCTGAACTCTCGGGATGATGAAGGCGTTTTGGTGGGGAACTGGAGTGGTGACTACACCTATGGAGTGGCACCCACTTCCTGGACCGGCAGCACGGACATCCTGCTCACCTACAACAGCAGCAAGATGCCTGTCTGCTACGCTCAGTGCTGGGTGTACGCTGCTGTTTTCAACACCTGTGAGAGCTTTACTGGATCTAAGTAGCTCAAAAATGACTCTCCATTTCAAACTATTTATTTATTTATAAGAACTCTGTGGGGAAAAACAAATCTGTTAAGGAAGGTTCAGCATAAGATATATATATATATATATATATATATATATATATATATATATATATATAACAGCATAATGGCCACTACTCAGTGACTGCTCTGGTTGGAAAAAGAAAAGGGAAGGCCCTTTGGCTTCCTTCATCTTTGACCTCACAAAAAATGTCCATAATGAGTTTATGATCTCTAGTTCCTTCAGATTCTCAGTCAGGTCCAACCCTGTCTTGGTATGTCTGATTTTATTAAAATACATAAATAAATAAACAAAAATATAAACTAAGATAACTGCCAAAATCGTCAGTTTGGGGCTTTAAACATGATGTCTGCTCATCATTGGTTGATGTCACAGTGGGTGCCTTTTACATACAGTCTCCTTTGACTCTGCACCAGCTCACTCAGTTTAGAACCACATTTCTTAAGCTCTTGACTCCCGCCCTTGTTTTTGATTTGACTGTAAGTTCTGCCTCTGCATTTCAGTCTTACGCTGTCTGGGCATCCCATCTCGGGTCGTCACCAACTACTACTCAGCTCACGACAACGATGGAAACTTGAAGACTGACATAATCATGGATGAAAACGGCAAGATCGATCGAAACAGAACCAGGGACTCCATCTGGTACTGAAACTTTCCATTTAACAGATATCCTGAGATTTCTTTACTTGCCTTGGTCTACATGTTTTGCACTCCTGTTGGTAGGTGTCTGTTAACACACTTCAAATGGTAGTACTCAGAATCAGATTTTTTTGTTCTCCAGAGAATTGCAACAAAATTTACTGAGAAATAAATTTACAGTATTCTCGCAGGAGCACCAGATAATCAAGATTAAGTAATTGATTCTGAGAATATACCTAAATTAAATTATTAGATACAAACTAAACTGGATTATATATTTACCACTGTTTCTTCTTTTTGTCAGGAACTATCACTGCTGGAACGAGTGCTACATGTCCAGACCTGACCTCCCTCCTGGCTTTGGGGGCTGGCAGGTTGTGGATGCAACACCACAGGAGACCAGTGATGGTGAGCAAAAATTTAGCAAGGATTTCCAAATTAATAAGGTTAGGGAATTCTATAATCTCCTCCCTTGGTTTTTCCAATACTGTAGGGTTAGGTCAAAGCAATGTAAAAGGAGAGGCAAATGTTTTCTGTGCTTTGAGTCACACTGATTTTTTGATTTTTCCTTTGTAATCCATAAAGGCATGTACAGATGTGGACCTGCGTCAGTCCAGGCCATCAAGCACGGACAGATTTGCTTCCCATTTGACGCTGCGTTCGTGTTTGCCGAGGTGAATGCCTTTGAATTACTCTCTTTCTAGAATTACTGAGAATGTGTTTGTATTTAATGACGTCGCTCGCTGGTTGTTGTGTTTTATGACCAATAACCAGGCAGTTTGATGACAGAAGGCACACAGTATTTGTTTTTACAGTGCCTATTTCTTTCCTTCTACAGATTAACAGTGATGTGGTGTTTCATTCCCGGAGGAAAGATGGGACCATGGAGCCAGTCAGAGTGAACCGAACTCACGTAGGCCGCCTGGTTCTGACCAAATCTCCGGGAGATGTGACCCGCCGCGACATTACAGATCAATACAAATTTGCTGAAGGTCAGGGACTACATCGAACACAAATGTCAGTGTTTCAGGAAGCAGCAGATCTGTTTTCTGTGCTGGAGCCTGAGCTCAGAATGCCACAGTAAATGAAGGAGCAGCTTTAAAATGTGCAAAATGAAAGCAGTCACCTTGACATCATGAAATAATGAAAAAAAGAAAAGAAAATGGAAACACTTGAGCAGAAACACACTGTTAGGCTTCATTTTTACAGTGATGGATTACCCTGCTCCGCCAGTCTCTAAGTCAGTGTTTAAATCCTTGGAGCTGAAATGCCAGGTGGCAAGTTCAAACGGGAGAACAGCTCATTGTTGGCACTCTTGAATGCTGTCGGTCATCATGAACTCCAATACGGTTGCCAGATTAGGCAGTGTTTTTAGGAAAACACTGTGAATTTGAGTTATTTTCATTTGGAAATCAGCTCCATTTGTCATCATGCTGTATTGTTTTTATCCACAGTTGGTACTCTGGACCAAAAGACTCCTGGTGCTTCATTTATCACAAACTGGGCAAAGATTAGACGATTCTGAGACAAGACCATTTTAAAAATGCAAAGCAAATAAAAAAGGACGTCAGAATTTATTCTGTTAATATACAAACACACTAATGTTTTTCAAACGCCCAACACAGGCAGCACAGAGGAGCGGACAGTCCTGGAAAAAGCAGAGGAGTACGGCTGCAAACGAGAGAAGTCCAGCCCTCCCGCGGCTGATGTGGACGTGGTCCTGCCCAACCTGGAGATCAGCGTGGGTGACAACTTTGAGCTGAACGTGGAGTTCGAAAACAAGAGCGATGAGCGCCGCACTGTGGACGCCTACATCAGCGGGAGTGTGGTGTATTATACTGGAGTTGCCAGCACCGAATTCCTGTTCCTGACCCCCAGGGTGGTGATTGAACCCAAAATGAGTGAGTCAGGTGTACGGCATGGAAATGAAGAGGCATAGTCATGAAACCACAGATGATTACCAAATGTAGACAACTGTTTCAGTGTAATCCTGAGTTATGGACAAATGTCTGCCTCAATGAGTATTTAATCTTTTATCTTATCTCTAACTTTGATTTAAGGAAATATACACACATCAAAGTAGAAATATTTTTATATTTAACAGATAAGAAGGAGGTGGCGATTGTGGAGTCGAAGAAATACATGAAGCGTCTGGTGGAACAAGCTAACCTCCACTTCATTGTTACGGGGAAGATCAGAGAGACCGGTCAAATCATCACCGCAATGAAAGTCATCACCCTGCGCAACCCCAAACTCATCGTCGAGGTCTGAAATGATTCCTTGTGGTGGCCCCCGAGAGATCAAACGCACTGCGTCTTAAGGAAACGCTAGCAAATAGAAAAATGCTGGAAAAGCACACAAACACAATGGAAATTGAATAAAATACAACAGAAGTAAAACAAAGAAATACCACAAAATCCAAAAATAAATAAATAAATAAATAAATAAAACAAAATGAAGTGTTTCACAATTATGTCATGGAACAGCTGTGAAAGTGACAAGCTAACAGTAAACGGCTAATAGCAAACATATGACTCGTGTGGTTAAAACACACGATACCTGTATCCTTTCTTTCCTCTCGACAATGATGAACCCTCTGCTTCTTTTAAGTGTGCCTCAGTGTAACACTGCACGTTTCTTCACTGCTGCAGTTCGTCCGTCATTTTATCTTGTCCCCAGAAACACTTTGTTTCACAATTTATTTAGTTTTTGTTCTTAGAGTTTTTTTTCTATTTCTGATGTGTTTTGTGTGCTTTTGCAGCATTTTTCTCTTTGCTGGTGTTTCTTCAGTTGCAGTGTGCATCCTACATCACATTAAAGACAAACCTGGTTGCACTCGGGCAGTTTACTTTGCTTTCATTACATGTTTGATGTCCTATCCAGCAACTGTTTATCATATACAAAGTTGGATTTTAGGGGTGGATTTTTTACATTTCCTGTGTGTACTTCAGGTGTCTGGTAGAGGCAAAGTGAGTGAAGAGATGATAGCAACTGTGGAGTTCACAAACCCCTTCAGCTTCAACCTGGAGAACGTCTACATTCGCATGGAAGGACCTGGGATGATGGAGCCAAAGTCCAGGTATTACAGGTGAGTGATCATGAACAACTGTTTGTATAAAATATTTCCACATAAAACCAAAAACTGGTTTCATCCAGTTTCATCTTATTCCTTTGGATGAGATTTTATAACCTCCAAATAGTAGCAAAAAGGAAAAAACACAAACACCTATTTCAAAGGTTTCTGCGTCTTGCTTTAATATTTTTGACGTGTTTGTCTTTTCTCAGGTTGGTCATAGGAGGCTCTTCTCTGACCTGGACTGAGTATTTCACTCCGCAGAGGGCCGGGACAAGCAGGGTGATCGCCACTCTGGACTGTCCTGCTCTCCGGCAGGTCCAAGGCCAGGCGTCTGTCACCATCAACCCCTGAGAATTGCTACGTTCACAAACGCCCAGCATTATTTAGCCTCAGTTATTCTTTTACCACATATAGGCCTATATCATTGTTATGCAACTACAGTTTTTCAGCTACATAGCTTCAGCATTGCTGATATTGTTTTCAAATGCTGCACAGATAGTAGTCAAATTAATAGCTAGCTGCTAAATGGCTTATATTTTATATAATATAATCCGGTTGTTAAGTGATGACGTGACGAATCCTACTTCCGGGCCTAAAGTAGTCTGCGTTTAGTCTGGCTTTTGTGTTGTTAACATGTTTAATGTTTTGTATTTTCTTCTATTTGATCTCAAAAAGCTCCTAAAACAGTCAGTGATCACTGTTGACCTCCCTCGGCTTTTATTACCGCTAATCATTTATTTAAGCTCAGTTTTTAAAACCTTAGGATGTAACTACAGCCCAGCCCATGCAGCAGTATATGAATGACTGACCTCGTATTGTGGATGGATTATCTCAGTTGTTCTCCTGGCTGAAGTTTGGTCCTTTTACAGCATCCTGCCATGCGATTACATTTGTTCCTGACCACCGAGAACCCTCACGTTAACTTTTATCGAGTGGAAAAAAAGTTTGCTTATTTATATTATGCTAACATAGCTGTGTCGCTAGCGGTCACGTAGCACATCATTATATACCAGCTAGCCAAACTTCAGTAACCCTACAAACGTCACTGTTGTTTAGTTTTCTGTCTTCATTTATGTTGGAAGTGATAACAGAGCTGTACGTTTTAATTTGTTTCCAAAACCCCGCAGTCAGCACATGCTATATTGTATTTAGATAGAAGCTAGCGAGCTAACTTCCTGCTAACTTCTAACTCCGTTAAATGTAATAAATTCCGTTTTCATGGATGCCTGGATGTTAAACTCAATTGTTACACCTGGTAGAGCAGAACGCTGATCATTTTATTAAAGATGAAAGAGTTTAGACAGTTTTTCAACTCTCAGTAATGCCATAGTGATCGTTTGATATATGGACCTGCAGCGGAGTTTAGACCCAGACACGGCTAGTGACGTCAGACTTAACGACCGGATATATATAACAGATTCAGTTTTGTAGTAAATGAACTCCAAAGGAAACATATAGAGCCCTTTTCTTGTAAAACACATTTAGCTGTGGACAAAAATGCCACAGACAAGAAAGATTATCATCCCACTGGAGCTTTTCTCTCTTCACTCATGTTTTTAACTCTCATTTTAACACAGTTAACTTTTTAAACTCTTCTACCAGATGGTTTACTATGTTTAACAGTTACTTGATTATGAATTAAAATATTTTTTAGATGTTGTTTGCATAATGTCACCACAATTCAAATGAAATGTCACAGTTTACGAATGGACCAGGCAATCATACAGTAAATCTTTATTAGAGTATTGTGACATGTTCTTGGACTAATTAGATGTGATTCAAAGTGCTTTACACTTTACAAAGTGAAGATGTAAGATGCAAATGTCAACCAAATCAAAGATTAAAAACTGCATGATTGTGTAACATGTTTCCAGTGTTTATGTACACATATGTAACTTTTCTAATTCAGTGACAGGTCAATAATTAAGCTTAAAATCAGACATAATTCTATAATTCAAACTCGAAATTTCACTGTATATAACTGTAGTGTGAAATGTGCATATTAGTTTTATTATTTTTCTTTTTGGATTTTTCAGACACCTTCGTTTGTAAACAGTGGAAAAAACTTTTCCTTTATTCTCACTTGAATGTGATGAGGTAGTCAGGGTACGCTTGGTTGTCATGAAACACAACATACATGCTGGGGTTATCTATTCTGTCTACCACACTGTCATAGCGGTCGTGAGGCTGCTGGGGGTTTCTAGGTGGAGGCACCTTCATATCATGTCGGCCATGAGTGCAGACGCCTGCGAGGACTCGGGCGACGAACATTAACTGAGAACCATCAGCAGCTGGCTTGGAGTAGGTGGGTTGAGCCGAGTAGTTGGCATTTACAGCAAAGTAGGTCCCACGACCGTATGCAGTTGCTGAGGGTAGGAAGAAAAGAAAAAGAAAATTAACAATAGCTGATCACATTTACACTGTAGTGTCTTGAAATATAAATCACATGATACCCCTCAGCCTTCTAGCAGTAGATTCTTTAGGTGTCACAAATACCCTGGAAGTACAAGCTGTAGAACACAGAATTACTAGTTCACTAAACCCTCCTTTGTTACATGTACTGCTACTTTACTATCTTCCACCAGGTGTTTTAACTACACTGTTGATTGTAATTGACATGTTTTATTAGTGCATGCAGGAACATGAAAATCTTTCCTTTCAGCCCAATAAGGAATCAAGCGCTGTTATTGTAGTAGACCTGAAAACACCTCCACAATCACTTAAACCCAAGGTTTTATGTGTCACGAAAGCCACAAATGCTTAACAAGATTTAAAAAAACAACAACAAAGCCTTGCCTTTCATGTCACCCTTGAAACACCAAAGTCACCAGAAGAGAAAATAATTTATTCAGCCTTAATATATGAATGCTCTCATAATCACAGTGTATTTTTACCTGCATTGTCCTGACAGTATACAGGAACAAGCAGTGGTTATACTGGATTGCCTGTTACTTGTCAAAGGTCTATTTAAACACATTAACTCTCCTCATTTGTAATTAGTAACAAATACTATAATAAAAACTTAAATCGATGCACCATTAGAGTCAATTCTCTGAAGCGGGGATCATCTTTTAACCATTCTCGTATCAAGTTGTTCCCTGGCCTGAAAATCCATACAGTTATACTTACACTCATATAACAGGAAAATACTTATTACCATTATGAAAATTCACTGAATGCAAACTGTGAAAAAACTGAATGTCACCCTAAAAAAGATTGAAGCAGGGGTGCTGACCTTGAGGTCAAGGCTAATGAGATTTGAACTCAAACAAGATCTTTATTAGAGACACCTATGGTATCGATTTGAAAATCCTATGTTGCCTTGTTTTGTGTTATTTTGTTTGCAAAGTTGGTCACTTATGCCAACCAAGGCCCGCTCGATGGACTGATGGGGTAAAAAAATCCCCCCAAAAACCCGAAACTCAATACCTTAATAATTAAATCATCTTTAGCAGCAATAACTTTAAGTAATCATGTCCTGTGTGGCTTTATCAGTCTCACACATTGTTCTGGTGACATTTCAGCCCACTCTTCTTTAGCGCATTGCTTCAGTTCATTAAGGTTTGCAGGCATTCATTTATGCACAGCTCTCTTAAGGTCCCACCACATCAGGACACTGGGCCATTGCAGCATTTGCAGCTATTGTGTTGTAGATTTGCTGCTATGCTTGAAATCATTGTGCTATTACGTAATCCAGTATTTGATTTTTTTTTAGCTGTCAGCCTCACATTAGACTCTCTAGAACAGAGGTGCTCATGTTGACTTGTGGTTGCAAAAAAAAAAAGAAAAAAAAAGAAGCAACCCTTACAAACAACACACAGTCAACAGACAGTCTGTTTTTAGTTGTACTGTCATAAACTTTAACATTTAACATGCTAACGACACCTGCAGAGTCTGAGATGTAGCTCTTGGGTGTTTTGCAATTTCTCTGAGCATTGCAAGATCTTGATCTTGGGGCAAGTTTGCTGGGACGTCCACTCCTAGGAAGATTGTGGTATTGTGTTGACACACACCTGAATGCTCTCGACCAGTAGTAGTGCCAAAACTTCTGTTTTTATAAAGATGCTCACACACATGTAAGCATTAAGGGGACACTTTGGCTTTCATACACTGCTTCCTCCTTTTAGCTTAATTTTTGTTAAATGAATAATGAAACTTAATATACCACGTTTTCCTATCATCTGAGGTTTTATTTAGTTAATTTTTAGACTAGACTGCTAATGACAAGGTTACTTTTATTTTGCCCTGCAACAGAAAACCTGCAACTCTAAGAAGACTCTGGTGTTGACTTTGGTTAGAACATGTTATGCAAGTTATTGGCACTGACAGTTTGCACTTGTGGATTATAAAAAGATTATCACCATTTTGCCCAGCAAAGCGCCTGTTGAATCCAGTTTTCATTATGGAGTCACAATTGTCCTGGGTCGTCCCGTGGTACAGAAGTTTCTCCCCTGCTCCTCCCTCCTGTGCATTCTTATCAGAAATGTGCTTCTTCTGTGCTTCATAGGCGCGACGCAGGTGAACGTTCTGCAAACGCTCAATCTGACAACAGAGAACAAGGCCAAAGGATCAACAAGGTGCCAAACAAGGTAATCCAGGATATTAATTACATCTGAGGGGTCGTTTTATGCTTATATTCTGAGGGCCATAAATTGAGGTGTGCATCTCAGGTATGAGAAGATTCTGTGTTGTAAACATCGATCAATTAATTACCTTAAATCTGCAAATCTGCAAAACTGAAAACATGATGATTTGCAGGCAGGTTTTACAACTGTATTGAAACTTTCTTTGTATTGTGAATGAGAAAATTATGTCATCATCAATTCAGTGGACTTCAGATATATGAAACTAAAACTAAAATCCAGAATGAATGAATACAATTAAAAAATAAATAAATACAATTTAATTAAATAAATCATATCTTTCAAATGGTGAATTTAGTTTGTTTATATAATGTGACATTGACTGATTTCTTGTAACTTGGAATTACATTGTGATTTTTTTACTCTTCCATTTTATCTATAAATTTATTAGTTAAATATCCTTTATTTACTGATAAATGAAGTTTTTGCATCTATTTTGGGAGTGAAGCACTGGAACAGACTGAGTGAGGAACTGAAACAATGTCCCAGCATGACCACTACAAAGATACGGTTTGCACTCGCTTTTTACACAAACACTGTGTTTATATATGTGTATGTGTGTGCACATGTATATTTGCATCAGTATGTGTGTATATGTATGTATATATCTCTGGGCATGTTACTGGGGTTACAAAACCAAATACACGGAACAAACTTCGAGGTAGAATTTATGATAGGATATGTCATAAAAAGGAAGCAATAATAAATAAATAAATAAATGAATAAATAAATAAATAATGGGAATTACTGTAAATAATATACCTAAATATAAATAAATATTAAAGCAAATAAAAACAGAAATATTTTTTACACTTTACACTTCATTAATAACATTTAATATCATTGGTTGTACTGACTACAAAAGAATAAAGTAGTGATGAAGCAGCATGCATATAATAAAACAGGTAATACAATTAGAAACTGAAACGTTCCTTTACGCAGGGAGAGCCACCCACCTTCATTACAGTTTTGGCGACGGTTCGTTTGAAGGCCTCCTTCACTGTTCGGTACTCTGCAGAAGAAGACTCCAGGGGAATGACCGTCATATTTTCACTGGCAGCCATGCTGTCCCAGTACAGAGGGAAAGTAAAGTCTGAAAGAGACAAGCATATATAGTTTATACAGCGTACAAACGAGAAGACACAGAAAGAGCTTATGCTAAGCTTTATTATTTGCCATTTACTACAAATTCTTATAGTAAATTCTCATTCCCTCATACAATGCATCAACCATAGATGTAGTGTCTTGATGGAGGGTTGTGGGTAGCGTAGGTCACAGTGGGTAGAGCCATCTTCCTAGACCCCTGTTTCACAAACCCACACACGTCTGCCAGCTACTGGGCAATTCTTTGGCACCTTGAGCCCGGGAATTTGAGCTTGGCTCACACTAGGGTGGCCAAAGTCTAGGAGGGTCGGTTGCCTGTTGCCTCTGGCCCTCTGGGACTCCCACCCCTTGGCTGTGAGCTGCCCATTTAAGGGCCTCCTTTCTTCTCCTGCTGGCATGGAGGCACAGATATCACTGAGATGTGTGGCCTCAGGTCTTTGGTACTCTTGGGGGCTTCAAATGGTTCTCCTGGATCCATCTCTATCATGCTCTGGCTCCTGAGAGGTGTTATTGCAGCTTCCCACACTCATTTTCATGTATATTTCGTGACAAAGACGCATACACATACTCTTCTCTCTCACTCTCTCTCTCTCTGTCTGTCACACACACATGCACACACAGATATTTATGTAGCTGTGCATTTTTAAAGTTTTGTGTTCGAGGTGTTGTATGATTGTTTTTCTTACAGGTGCGGCAGGTTGCGATATATTATGCATTTCTATTTGTACTCCATCCTTTCATTACATCTTATACACTTTAACATTTGTTTCTTTTGAGTTTATATTACTCTCAAGCATCAAACTCCAGTATCAGTCGGGCTCATTTTGTAAATCATTGAGAACTATCTTCTCACCTGCGAGATTCTCAAGTCGTTTCAGCTTCGTTGTCTGTCTGCTCAGTGATTGTGTGGCCACCATTCTCTGTAGATTAACCTCCCATGTGAGTCCCTGTGCATCTGTTATTCCTTCTGTTAATTCGTTGTTTTCCAGTTGGTGATTGGCTGTTCTGGGAAGTCTTTCCCAGTTACCGTTATGTGCCAGGATGCACCAAACAACTCGGAGGTACAAATCCTCCTCCTCCCTGACTCTCACCTCATTAGCAAGAGCCATTAATTGACACTGATTCATTTTCTGCATCACTCGGGTGACCCCGTCTTTTAGCCCGCTCACTGTTAGAGAGCCAGACTGATCTGTTTGCATGAATAAACCCTCAGACTCCACCAGCTCCTTCAGCTCCATCATGTCATCCTGGTCGAGGGGTTCCAGTTCCTCCTTTGAGAAGGTTTTACTGGAGCACTGTGTGTGATATTGATGCTTCAGCTTTTCCATGGCATCATCAACGTCTTTTTTGGAAAGACCCAGGAACGTGAAGACAGACTGCTGACTTGTAGAGCTGATATGGAGACTGCTGAGGTATGCACTCACAGAAAGAGGAGGCTGTTGTTGCTGTACTTGAACTGGAAGTACTGGAAGTACTGGAAGTACTAGAACAAATCAGTAAAAATTTTCAGTAAAATAAATTTGAATCAGTTTTTATTTTAAAATTCATTACACTAAATAACTACACAAAATGTCAGTTTGTGAATATTTCTGTCACCTCTGTTGATGACAGCTGGGGAATACATCTGCATCGCTTCCTCTTTAAAAGTCAAGAAGACATCGATCTTAATCAGG
Organism: Simochromis diagramma; assembly: GCF_900408965.1. NCBI lineage: Eukaryota > Metazoa > Chordata > Actinopteri > Cichliformes > Cichlidae > Simochromis > Simochromis diagramma. Next base: position 1,043,858 of record NW_024387057.1, read on the forward strand.
ACGAGACGGATGTTGGTGAGGCTGTTCATGAATGATGCAGATGACTCGATTCCTCGAAAAATGGCTCCTGCCACAATCGCAGGATCCAAACCTCCAGCTCCTGCAAAAACACCCCTTCCTCTTAGGTGTGTGTGTGTGCAGCACAACAAACAGAATAAGTAGAAATGCTGAACAAAATACTTACCAGCACACATGGCAGGAATTGCCACTGAACTGTATTCATGTGATTCACAGTAACAAATGATATCACACACAAGTTGTTCAATGAGGACTTCATCCTGTTCTCCATGCACGTGTAAAATAGCTTTACTGGGGAAGTTTCCAGACTGGGTCATGAAAATTTCTCCTCGATTCACTGTTGCTGCCACCTGTGGTTCAGCTAAAGTTGAGATGTCTTTGCATAAGCCACATATAGAAGAAAGAAAAAATATATTTTAAAGGATGTCAGTGAAGGCAAGTTTGTGCTACATGCTAATCTTGTGCTAGTTTTAGCATGCTAAAACAGCTAATCAGCACCAGGACTGATGATTCTGATGATGGAGGTTACCAACCTTTACATAACTATTGCCATCTATTTTGGTAAATGGTAAAAAATGGTAAATGGCCTGTATTTGTATAGCGCTTTACTTAGTCCCTATGGACCTCAAAGCGCTTTACACTACATTCAGTCATCCACCCATTCACACACCGGTGATGGCAAGCTACATTGTAGCCACAGCTACCCTGGAGCGCACTGATTTTGTTAGTAACATGCCAAATTTTGCTACTCTAATGTTTAGGGTCAGTTGCACAGTTGAGTAACAAATACATTTTGATTTGTTAGCATGTAATAAAAATCACAAATGCCAATCTTATGGTAACATTAAAAGAAAAACTGGGGTTTCAAAAAGAGTAAGATAATCTTAGTAAAATGAATGTCTAATGCCTATTGGTAAAATATATTTAATAAATGTATTTAATTAGTAAGTACAGCTTTGGAAATAGCAACAATAATAATAATGCCACAGTTTCATCTTAAGTTCCAATTTGTGTCACAGTTGGATACGTTTCCTGAATAGTTACTCATCAACCCTATATTCCCAAATCAATCCACATGCATTTATAGGAAATGGTACTCAAAGGTAAGTCAAAGGCTAATCCCTGCCAAACCTGCTTGGCTGAAGATCAAACATTTCTCATGCTGAGTTGACACCACAGGCAGCGTACCAGTTCACCTGTTCATCTCTGTTCCCTGCCAGACTGTCACTGAGTCACTTGTCTGTGTTACAGTTTGATTGCTTTCCATCACCTACGACTGAGAGCTTTACATTTTGTCATCCACTAAGCCTGGTCCTGCTGAATGTGCCTAATTTGCACTAGATTTCATTATGTGAAACTATAACCATGATAGGTATGAGATCCAAAATATAAGAAATTATCTAGTTTTACAGCTCCATATACATTAGAAATTAGTGGCTTTCTAATACTTATGATGTTCAAAACCATGACTATCTGTTAAGCTCTTCGTAATTATATGCTGAGGTTTTTAGCTAATGTAAGTGACCTGCTGATAATGCTAGATGAAAACTTTGATCCTCAAAGATTATATTCATATGGGCATCCCCATTTTTGAGCAGATATTCATGAACAGCTGTTTGACTTTGCCATAGTGAGCTATGCTACCATTGTGGCTAAAATGAACTTTACAGTTACAACATGATCCTCCTGCTCACCAAGGTTACTTACCAAAGTTAAAACTTTGGGAGTCTGTTATGTTCACCACAGCATCTGTAGTCTCATTAGTGATGTCACCAAACACCACATGTAGTTTAACTCCACTTCCCACTGTCATGATGATGTCATCTAGGTCGCTGGTGAGGGACCTGAAGATTGCTGAGATGAAGAACACCACACATTGATTTTGTCTGATATTTAGTCTGATGGCTGAGGGTGATAATGAAGATGGTAAAATATAACACTGGCTGAATGCTTTTTATCTGCTCACTATGCATTAATCTCACATAATGAAGACAGTCTGAGTAGTGCTAGTTTACCTTGGCCTCCCTGGTTCATATTTAAGCTGAGTTGTCTGTAGACATCGTGGTAGCACTGTAGATAAAAACACAGAATAACACGATAAAGAATTGATGTCTGGTCAGGACAGCCCTGTTCTTGTTTTTAAAAGTGCTTTATAAATTGAGTGATATAGTATGATATGCATGTTACATATCAGATCAGGACATATTAATTGACACTGACCGCCTCAGAATCAGGGTAACCAGGTTTAATCACAATGTGGATGTTTGTAAGAGAGCCAGAGGATGCAGATAATCCAAACTGGTGAATGATGTCGGTCAACACTTGAATGGCTTCTCTCAGCAGGTATTGTAAAACAATTCCTGGCCCAATGATTGGAATGGCCACTGAACCCAAATTCAGCTGTGCACAAAGCTCCAGACACTTCTTCAGACCGTTACCAAGAGCCTGCAAATCAAAAGTTACATATTTTTAAACTATGTTTTCAAACTCTTGGATTGCACACTGCAACTAACAGAGCACACATGGAAAACTGTGAGGCTTTGGAGGATAAATCCTCCCTTGCAGTTATAGGTACAGTTAATTGACTAGTTTGTGTGTTAATGCTTTTACTTTTCAGTTAAATATTTTATTATCTTTTCTTTTGTCTGTTCCTCTAGTTTTGAGCATACATGCTTAGATATCATCTGATTATTCAAATTAATACTTTCATCTATGTACAGCTATAAAGTGCATTTCAATGGTTTTCTGAAGGTAAATTAAATATGAATTAGCACTTCTCCATCACCAGAAGTGTTAATGAAAGTCCTTAATTTTACCTGAACACTCTTTCCTCTTACTCCGTCCCAAGGCAAGCACTCAATGAAGAAAATCTTGGAGCAGCCCAGAGATGGAGGTGCATCAACCAGCTGAACATCACCAGGGGCGAGGGCACAACTGGCTAAGACTGAATCAAACATTAACTTTAATATATTCCCAGCTTTGGCCAACAAACTTTTGCCAATATTTGTAGAAGTCAGCTGCTTGTTGAGCATGGGGACCACCAGAACATCCACCTGCAGAAATAATATTGAATAACATGAATATTGATATTCTATTTGGGGATTATGGGAAATAGAATTGAATGGAAATAATCAAACCTGTTCATTTTCTAAACTGCTGAGTTTGATCTTCAGGTTTGTTCTGTTGATTGCAGAGTTTCCAACTGTGCTGTACATGCTGCTGCTGTAGCTGAGAGATCTAGGTGTATCGCTGAGTCTGCTGGTGTTTTGTGGTCTTTGCACATTTGGGGTGGCTGCAGTTTGCTTATCTCGGATAATGACGTAACAGGAGCTCTCTATCAGCTCTTTAGTCACTTTACCCTCTTCCTGGAAGTACTGCTGAGCCCCTGGTCCATCTAGAGTCAAAGTGTCTACTATAACACTGTCCAGAGTTGATGTTAGGGCCTCCTTGGCCTCCTGAACATGACATCGAGGACCAGACACAAACACACAAGGATTTGGAAAATGTGAGGCTTGTAAGGTCACCTTGGTCTGCTTCATGCCAATCAAGTCTAGGATTTTATTAAAACAGTCGACCATTTCAGGATGAAGCAGATTGATGGTTTCTTGAGTTGAAACTTGATTCAACTGGAAGTCATGAAGAACTTCATTGAGCTTGGCCACATTTTCACTGAAGCCCACCAGTCGGACTTTGGTTGTTGAGGTTCCACTGGCGCCTGGCATGTAGCTGATGTCCACTCTGAACTCTCTACTGTTTGCCTCGTTCTTGGCTTTCATCAGAATTTCTTTCAACCTGTTGAGATCTATTGCACCCTGCAGCTGTACAGTGGTCACTTTAAAGTCTCTCATTACTGCTGCCTCGGCCATATTTAAAGCATCAGAGGACAAACTGGACAGAACCAGATCTGCACCCACCTCAAAGAAAACAGGGTTTCTGAGCCTTTGCTGGAAGCGAGTTTGGTATTTTGGGATGGCATCACTGGTCTTCATGAAGGTTAGCAGAGCTGTAGGGAACTTAATGCTCTTCTCCTTTACGTTCTTAATCAGTTCAACCAGTTTTGTAGCTCCTGACTGCACCTCTTTGTCAGGGCCCTCCAAAGTGATCATGGCACTACCTCTGATGATTGTAACCTTTGGACAATTAGCACGCATTTCTCGATTGAACTCTTCTTCTATGAGCTTGAAGTTCCTCTCCACAATCGGCACTTCCTTTTTGGTGGGTAGGCTTTTTTCCAGAATTGCAATCTTCTCCTTCACGGCATCAACCTCTCCCACAACCACAGCATAGCCACTCTCTGTGTAAACTTTGATATCATCTGTCTTAAAGGCCGAGTCCTGCAGTATCATTTTCACCAGTTTTGGCTCAAGCACATGATAGCAGAGGTAGGTCTCGGTAAGCCGAATAAAGACCCGATCCACTTGGCACTCCCATTTCTCTGCAGCGCCACCAAAATCCTCCTCCTGGCCCCTTGTCAACCTCCCCTCTAACCAAAACCTCCTCTTCATCGAAATTTAGCTCCACTGTGCAGCCGATTGACGACAGTTGTTTTTCAAAAATTGTGTATGCTTTACAGTTGTCTCTCAGGAAAAACAGCAGGAAAACATCTATCCTGAAAGTCTTCTCAAGACCATTTATGTTTGAGTTTCTAGAGCTCTGAAAGAGGGAAAGAAAAAAAAATCTGTCAATTTATGATATACGATAGGCTACTTATTGTAAACAGTGGGAGTGTACCACATAGGGTTGGACATTAAGTAATACATAACCCTTATTCAAAACCTCTAATCAACGTAATCTTCGCCATGTCATGTATTTTATTTCTTTTCTCTTTAAATCTGTTAATAATTCATCCATTATGTACTATGTTAGCTATGTCCAGTCTACAGCATACACGAGATCCATCATGGAGTAAACATGAAACACTGAGCCCACTGCTAAATAAAAATTCAGTGTTTGTTGTTTGGACACATCAATCATTCAATCATCATAAACTAGTTCTACAAAAAAACCCCAAACAAAAAAAAACATTGATTTTATGGCAGTTGCCCCAATTCATACAGTCCTTTCTGTTATGTAGGTAAAACCACATTAAATTAATATTTTTGTTTATATGTTTTTCTTTTTGATTGTTATGTCTGACTATGACACTGTGTTATAAAAGAAATATGCTACAGGCCTGTTTCTAAACCAGTCTGGGTATTTGTGTACAATGTAAATGAAAGCAGAATGCAATGATTGGTGAATAATCTAAAACATGATGTTGAGGGTTTTTTTTAATCTGTGTGCAAACGAGACGCAGTTTCCATGGATTCCACAAGGAATTTAAAATTTTGTATGACCGAACCACACAGACAAACAATCTCTGGCCACTATATTAGGTACACCTGTTTAAGCTTATTAATACATATGGATAATCAACCAATCACATGCCACTAACCATTTAGACATGGTCAAGAGGATCTTCTGAAGTTCAAACTGAGCATCAGAATGAAAAATAAAATTTGAGCTGCTTTAATTTATTTATTTTCCCACACAACCATCTCTAGGGATTACAGAGAATGGACTGAAAAAGAGAAAATATCCAATTCTCTGCATGAAAACGTCTTCTTGATGTCAGAGGTCAGAGGAGAATGGCCAGACTGCTTCGAGTTGATAGGAAGGAAACAGTAACTCAAATAACATCACAACATTATAATAAAAAATTAACTGCAAAGATTTAAAGCGGCACTGAAGTCTTCCCTGTTACTCTCAAGGTGTACCTAATAAAGTGTCCAGTGAGAGTGTTACCATCTGGCTTTTTATGACCTATGTTTTTAAAAACAGTATGTCACAAAACGGCTGTGTGAGGGAAGGAAAAGGACCCAAACGGAAACTCACAGAGATGAAAAATGTGAACTCAAATACACTGCTTTATTGCAGGTGTAGAGGTGATACAAATAGAAATAAACTAAACTGCGACAACTTAAGAATATAAACTCATGGGGAGACACAGGGAGAGTCACACAGTTATGAGGGGGGACACTTACCTAAATCCACAGAGGGATGACAAGGAAGTGAGAACACACGAGGAGTACAGCTGATACGAATAACCATAACGAGACAGGGGAAGCTAGACTGAACAGAAAAAACACGGGACCTTCACAGTAAAACAGGAAACATGATATGGGAGTGGAGGAGAGGCAGGTGGGAACGAGGGAACACAAGGGAGAGCACAGGCAGACGGCCTGGACTCACACAAAGAAACAAACACAGAGGGAGACACAGGGGGTAAAGACACGAGGGGAATCTAATAATCAAAAAGCAAAGCAGAACAACCAATTATAGAATAAACACAGTGGACGTAAAACACAAATAATAACACCAAGTGACAAAAATACAAGAGAACTCAAAACACTTTGTCAAAAGGACCCAGGACCATGACACAGTATCTTTGATGGTATGGAGGTGGAGTAACATACAGGGAGTGCAGAATTATTAGGCAAATGAGTATTTTGTCCACATCATCCTCTTCATGCATGTTGTCTTACTCCAAGCTGTATAGGCTCGAAAGCCTACTACCAATTAAGCATATTAGGTGATGTGCATCTCTGTAATGAGAAGGGGTGTGGTCTAATGACATCAACACCCTATATCAGGTGTGCATAATTATTAGGCAACGTCCTTTCCTTTGGCAAAATGGGTCAAAAGAAGGACTTGACAGGCTCAGAAAAGTCAAAAATAGTGAGATATCTTGCAGAGGGATGCAGCAGTCTCAAAATTGCAAAGCTTCTGAAGTGTGATCATCGAACAATCAAGCGTTTCATTCAAAATAGTCAACAGGGTCGCAAGAAGCGTGTGGAAAAACCAAGGCTGCAAAATAACTGCCCATGAACTGAGAAAAGTCAAGCGTGCAGCTGCCAAGATGCCACTTGCCACCAGTTTGGCCATATTTCAGAGCTGCAACATCACTGGAGTGCCCAAAAGCACAAGGTGTGCAATACTCAGAGACATGGCCAAGGTAAGAAAGGCTGAAAGACGACCACCACTAGAACAAGACACACAAGCTGAAACGTCAAGACTGGGCCAAGAAATATCTCAAGACTGGTTTTTCTAAGGTTTTATGGACTGATGAAATGAGAGTGAGTCTTGATGAGCCAGATGGATGGGCCCGTGGCTGGATTGGTAAAGGGCAGAGAGCTCCAGTCCGACTCAGACGCCAGCAAGGTGGAGGTGGAGTACTGGTTTGGGCTGGTATCATCAAAGATGAGCTTGTGGGGCCTTTTCGGGTTGAGGATGGAGTCAAGCTCAACTCCCAGTCCTACTGCCAGTTTCTGGAAGACACCTTCTTCAAGCAGTGGTACAGGAAGAAGTCTGCATCCTTCAAGAAAAACATGATTTTCATGCAGGACAATGCTCCATCACACGCGTCCAAGTACTCCACAGCGTGGCTGGCAAGAAAGGGTATAAAAGAAGAAAAACTAATGACATGGCCTCCTTGTTCACCTGATCTGAACCCCATTGAGAACCTGTGGTCCATCATCAAATGTGAGATTTACAAGGAGGGAAAACAGTACACCTCTCTGAACAGTGTCTGGGAGGCTGTGGTTGCTGCTGCACGCAATGTTGATGGTGAATAGATCAAAACACTGACAGAATCCATGGATGGCAGGCTTTTGAGTGTCCTTGCAAAGAAAGGTGGCTATATTGGTCGCCGATTTGTTTTTGTTTTGTTTTTGAATGTCAGAAATGTATATTTGTGAATGTGGAGATGTTATATTGGTTTCACTGGTAAAAATAAATAATTGAAATGGGTATATATTTGTTTTTTGTTAAGTTGCCTAAAAATTATGCACAGTAATAGTCACCTGCACACACAGATATCCCCCTAAAATAGCTAAAACTAAAAACAAACTAAAAACTACTTCCACAAACATTCAGCTTTGATATTAGTGAGTTTTTTGGGTTCACTGAGAACATGGTTGTTGTTCAATAATAAAATTATTCCTCAAAAATACAACTTGCCTAATAATTCTGCACTCCCTGTACATGGCATTGCTTCCTTGTCTACAAAGGCATTAATGCAAAATAGTATGTGAAGTATTTGCATCTGTATCTGCACGCTGTGCCGTCCACATGATGTATTTTTCAGGGAAGGCTTTCTTATTTAAAAAAATGCTGAACTACACTGTATATTTACACTCTGTATTAACAGCAAGACTCAGAAGTGAAAGAAACCTGAGAACTGTCAGCCACTGAAAACACTGAGGCACAATGAAATGAAAGCTATAAAAAAGAGGGCCCAGCAAAAGTGGAGCAAACACGTTCTCTATATTTGTCCCTGACGTCAAATTTAATGATCATATATCTTTCAAAAGAGAGATTTTTGGTATTTAAAATGTATTCTTCGCAGTACTTACAGTGTCTTTGAAATATTTTTAAATCATCTGTTTTTTGTCAATATTGTCCTCAGCTGTCCAACTTCCCCTGGAGGTTAACTCACTCCTCTTAAACTGATTTGGCCACATTATTCTGGCGCTCAGTTTTTACTGTGACCAAAAGTCATGTTTGAAAGTGCAGTAAACTGTACCAGTGATTGGCTTGTTGATGGCTGGTCAGAGGTCTGTGGTGAACTTGTCCGGCTCACGGTCAGCCGCACTTCTCCACTCGGAAGAGTGATGGTGTGAAACTTCCTCTGCAAAACTCTGTCTTGATCTGTAAAACAGCCATAAACAGAGTCACTGAAACAGCCTGAATTTAAACACAAATCTAAAAATTCTTTTACAAATAACCGACTGTCCTACCCTTCTTTTTCCTTGAAACAGATTTTATAAACGCTTCCTCCGAGTTTTTCAAGATTACCGCAGTCGCCACCCCCGGAGTCTCGACTTTTCTGAAAGTATCTCCTCACTTTCTCCTTCTCTCTGTCTGTAAAGTCAGTGGCTTCAAAAAACAGTGGATACTGATATTCATCCATTTTATCTGCAATTCTACACTAACACGAGAACTTTCAACCCGTCTAACACTTGTTTGTGCCGCTCTGTGAGTGCCCGTTTTTGTTTCAGTTTCAGTTTTCAAGAATCGCATCTTGGTGTTTACACTCCCACACAGCAGTAGGAAAAGTGCACATTTAATTCTCAGGGGCTTTTCTCGTCTCACCTGCTCTGCAGGTACTTTAAAGGTGTTTCAACTGTCAGAGTATAACTCTAAATTATATTTATGTCTTAATATGGTTTTGAGAAAGACATTTTACCAGTAATTATGCTGACAGCAAATAAGGGGTTTTATGCTTCATCTGATCAGATAGAAATATTTTAGTAAAACAACAACTGAAACAACAACAAATATATTTCACATAAACCCATTCATCCATCCATTCGTCCTCTTGCGCTTATCCCTATCTGGACGCAGTGGAGCTGGAGCCTATCCCAGCTACCATAGGTCTGTAGAGGCGGGGCATATGGGCACACCCTGGAACATACAGGAATGCCTCCGTGTAAAACCTTCCTTATAACCCTTACCACACCAACCCCGACTCAACGAGTGTCAGAGGAATGAATCTTAAAATCTGGACATCAGTCCCAGGTTTTGTACCTGTATCTTTCATTTTTCTGTCTCAAAGAGTTTATTTTAAGAGCTAACGCAGTGTATCTAAAAATTCACAGGGCAAAAAAGCGTTATTGATTTAATAAATTTTGAAACAGTTTAAAATTTTCATGAAGCTACTAAACAAACTCAACATCCTTTATTATTCACTGCTGAGGAAATTAAACATCTTTCACTTTAGTGTGAAACACTACAGTTACTTTTGTGCTCTCATAAGCCATCAGTTACAGATTTTGTCTTGATCTTCCACATTCTCACATGTAGTTTCAAGTGGTAATCTACAAATATCTGAAGCTCAGAACCCAAACTTTAGAGTCCAACTGAAGTTAGCTTAGTTTATTATGCATGAACAAATAAACAAATTTTTCCAACATATGGTTTGAATAACATTGTTGAAATGCTCATATTTTAGGTGTAAATTGTCAGAAAGACCAGAAGTGACCACACATAAATTGTATGTCTCAACATCAGCAATGATCTGTGCCTCTTTAAATAAGTCCTTCCCATTCAAAGGTGCTTCAGCAGCCCCGCCTACAAGGGGTGGGAAAATCCACCTCTTCTATTTCCATCTCACTCTGCTAAGTAAGGACCCAGACTGCACTGTGGCAGAAGCAGTTACACAAAGTAAAACTTGTGCTGTCATGAGCAGCCAGTTTTCCTTAAATTTAAGTTCAGGAATTTAAACACAGAGATGTTTGAAGATGGATTTATGTGCCATTAATGTTGTGTAGTTGACAGAGTGACTATTTGATTGGCTGCTCAGTTAATAGTAAGTTATACAAGATGATAATAATAATAATAATAATAATAATAATAATAATAATAATAATAATAAGATCATTAGAGACAGCCCCCTATGAGCAAATGGTTTGCTTTGCTTTCATTACATGTTTGATGTCCTGTTTATCAAAGTTGGATTTTAGGGGTGGATTTTTTACATTTCCTGTGTGCACTTCAGGTGTCTGGTAGAGGAAAAGTGAATGAAGAGATGATAGCAACTGTGGAGTTCACAAACCCCTTCAGCTTCAACCTGGAGAACGTCTACATTCGCATGGAAGGACCTGGGATGATGGAGCCAAAGTCCAGGTATTACAGGTGAGTGATCATGAACAACTGTTTGTGTAAAATATTTCCACATAAAACCAAAAACAGGTTTCAGTTTCACCTCATTCCATTGGATCTTTCCAGATTAACGATTTTATAACCTCTAAATAGCAGCAAAAGGAAAAAAACAAACACCTATTTCAAAGGTTTCTGCTTTTTGCTTTAATATTTTTGACGTGTTTGTCTTTTGTCAGGTTGGTCATAGGAGGCTCTTCTCTGACCTGGACTGAGTATTTCACTCCGCAGAGGACCGGGACAAGCAGGGTGATCGCCACTCTGGACTGTCCTGCTCTCCGGCAGGTCCACGGCTAGGCGTCTGTCACCATCAGCCCCTGAGAATCCGTGAACTTGAAGCTAAATAAACGGGTATTCATTTATCCGTTCATTCTTCAGTTATTCTTTTACCACATAGAGGCCTATATCGTCATTATCCAACTCCAGTTTTTCAGCTATATAGCTTTAGCATTGGTGATATTTTTTTCAAATGCTGCAGATAGTAGTAAAATGAATAGCTAGTAGCTAGATGGCTTATATTTTAAACATAGATTCAGTTTTGTAGTAAATGAAAACACAAAGAAGGTTGACTTGCCTTTTTGATATATGGGAAAGCTATCTTTTTGACCCTTTGACAAAGTGAATAATTTTTAGCTCTACAATTAGTACATTTAAATAAATTTCTGATAATTTTTTGGCCACTAGGGGGGAGAATTACTCCAAAAGAAACATCTCAAGACACAGACAAGAAAGATTATCATCCTTTGGAGCTATTATCTCATCACTCATGTGTTTAACGCTCATTTTACCACAGTTAACATTTTAAACTACTATACCAGATGGTTTGCTATGTTCAGCAGTTACCTGATTATGAACTGAACAAGTTTGCATATGTGTTTGCTTAATTTGATCACAATTTAATTAAATATCACAGTTTCTTTTTAAATGTTGATCACCCACGTCCTCTAATTTTTCCTTTTTCAAGAATGGACCACACAGTCATACAGTAAATCTTTATTAGGGTTATGTGCCATGTTCTCAGATTAATTAGGTGTGATTCAAAGTGCTTTACACTTGGCAAAGTGAAGATGTAAGTTGCAAATTTTTGCCAAATAAAACATTTTAAACGGCATGATTGCGTAATATGTTTCCAGTGTTTATGTACGTATATTTCTACTTCAGTAGCAGGTCAATAATTAAGCATAAAATCAGACAGAATTCAATACTTAAGAAATAAACTCGTAATTTCATTAAATATAATTGTTTGTAATGTGAAATGTGCATATATTAGTTTTATATTTTTCTTTTTGGATTTTTCAGACACCTTCATTTGTCAACAGTGGAAAAAACTTTTCCTTTACTCTCACTTGAATGTGATGAGGTAATCAGGGTACGCTTGGTTGTCATGAAACACAACATACATGCTGGGGTTATCCATTCTGTCTACCACGCTGTCATAGCGGTCATGAGGCTGCTGGGGGTCTCGAGGTGGAGGCACCATCATATCACTTTGGCCCAGAGTGCAGACGCCTGCGAGGACTCGGGCGACGAACATTAACTGAGAACCATCAGCAGCTGGCTTGGAGTAGGTGGTTTTGAGCCGAGTAGTTGGCATTTACAGCAAAGTAGGTCCCACGACCATATGAAGTTGCTGAGGGTAGGAAGAAAAAAAAGAAAGTTAACAATAGGTGATCCTCTTTAAACTGTAGTGACTTGCAGCATCAATCACATGATACCGCTCAGCCTCCTGGCAGTAGATCTTTAGCTGTCACAAATACCCTGGAAGTACAAGCTGTAGAACACAGAATTACTAGTTCATTGTACTGTTAATTTCATATCTTTCACCAGGTGTTTTAGACTACACTGTTGACTGTAACTGACATGTTTTATTAGTGCATGCAGGAACATAAAATATCTGTTCAACCCGATAAGGAATCAAATGCTGTTATTGTACTAGGACCTGAAAACACCTTCACAGTCACATAAAACACCAGTTTTTATGTGTCCCAAAGCCATAAATGCTTACTAATGTTTAAACAAACACAACCCCCCCCCCCCCACAAAAAAAAAAACAAATCCCTGCCTTCCATGCCATCCTTGAAACATCAGTGTCACCAGAAGTGAAAATAATTTATTCAGCCTTAATATATGAATGCTCTCATACTCACAGTGTATTCTTACCTGCATTGTCCTGACAGTATACAGGACCAAATAGTGTAATACTTGATGGGCTGTTACTTGTCAAAGGTCTATTTAAACACATTCACTCTCATCATTTGTAATTAATAACAAATACTGTAATAAACACTTAAATCTATTCACCATTAGAGTCAGTTTTGTGAAGCGTGGAACATCAGACAACAAGATTTTTAATAGAGACACCTATGGTATCTATTTGACAATCCTATGTCGCCTCGTTTTGTATTATGGTGTTCATGAAGTGGGTTGCTCATGCCAAACAACGCTTGCCCTTTGGGCTAATGCAGTAAAAAAAACTATTGATACAAAGTGGGGTTTTTTTTCATGTGCCACTTCATAAGGTAAAAAAACTGATCAAGCTAAGTCTCATACAGGATGTTATTATTTATTTAACAAAAACTAAACCAAAATGCAGAAGCAGTGAATAACAAAACTAAGTACAAGCTATGACTCAATACCTTAATAATTAAACCATCATAAGCAGCAATGACTTTAAGTAGTCATTCCGTGTGTCACTTTATCTAGCTCTAACATTGTTATGGAGAAATTTCGTCCCGCTCTTCTTTACTCTTGCTTCACTTCATCGAGGTTTGCAGGAATTCATTTATGCACAGCTCTCTTAAGGTCCCACCACATCATTTAAGCAAGGACACTGGGCCATTGCAGCATTTGCAGCCATTCTGTTGTAGATTTTCTGCTGTGCTTGGGATCACTGTCTTACTGCATGATCTATATTGGATATGCTTTAGCTGTCAGACAGATAGTGTCACATTAGACTCTTTAGAACAGAGGCGCTCATGGTTTACTCAATGACTGCAATGTGCCCAGGTCTTGTGGTTGCAACAGTTGACACACACCTGATGTTAGGTGTGGCTGTGTGCAGACAGGAATAGGACCCAAGGTGCAGACTCCGGAGACAGTCGTGAACTCAAAATGGCTTTAATGTGATACTCAAAATATATCATAACTGAAAAAACTCAAAATAAACTTAAACTGGAGGAATGACAGAACACACAGCAAGGTAAACGGTAGATCGCGACACGGACACAGAGAAACACAGGGCTTAAATACACAGAAGGAGCAATCAGGGAATGAGTAACAGGAGGAAAACACAGCTGGGACCAATCAGAACTGACGAGACCAAAGAAGCGTAAACTGAACACACTGAGATAAGACAGAGACCTTCAAAGTAAAACAGGAAACACATAACACAGACTCACATGCAGGCACTACAGAGGGAACAGAGACGTGGGACCAGGGCAGACACAAACACTGACTGAACACGGGGATATAGGAACTAAGGATACACAGAGACGCGAACTAGACAAGGGGATACAGGTGATAGGGGAGACAGAGCAACTAAAGAAGACAGAGACATAAACCATAAGACAGAACTCAAAGAAACCAAAGACTAGAAAGTATAAATAATATAATAAACTCAAAAACCCAAGCATCCTAACAGACCCGCCAGCGGAGACGGGTGGCTGAACGGGCCCCTCGGACCCTCCAGCAAGAAGAGACGGCTGAAGCGGTTCCTCGGACCCTCCAGCAGAGACAGGTGGCTGAGCAAACAACTGAGGCGGTAACTGAGCAGGTGACTGAGCCGATAGGTGAGCTAATGTCTGAGCTATGGAGAGAAGTTTAATATGTAGCGACTGTTGTAAAGATGGTAGTAATGGTGGGTAAGGCGGTGGATTAGCAGTAAGCTGAGCTAGTTCCCCTGAGCCTCCAGAACCTGAAGAAAACTGCTGGACGGGCTCACCTGAGCCTCCAGCGAGGTCAGAAACAGGTGCAGGTACCTGCCAAACACCAGCCACTCGCACCCGAGGAGAAGGTACGGGTGCCGGAGCTAACTGGTTCCCGGTCATCCTCACCCTGGGAGCCGGGACAGGCACCGTCAATGGCTGGGCAGCTGCCTGTCCCCACCCGAGGAGCTGGTACGGGTGCAGCGACAGGCAGAGGCTCAGCCGGCCTGGACACCGGAGCAGGGACCAGCTGGACCTCAGCCTCCCTCACCTGAAGCACTGAAACAGGTGCAGGGGAATGCTGGGCCCGAGCTGCCCTGAGATTAGGAACACAACGGTGCGAAGGAGCAGGCTCAGCAACCCCAGACTCCTCTAAAATGTTTTTTAGCTTCCTACCACCACCACGTCTAACAGTCTTAACAGTGTTCACAGTCTCAGAATTTATAGTGTTCACATGATTGTCTTTTTCCCGCTCAGAGGGAGCAGAATGAAAACAGTCATTATAACTCACCACGGGGAGTAGCTCAGCAGAGACAGAGTGGCGACTGCGTGAGCGTCGCTTTCTCCGGGAAGTGGGAGGTGGCGAACTGGGCTGCGAATCCTCCAAAAGACCGGGCTGCGATGAGGAAGCAGTGAGTTTGTGAAGCTCAGAACGTGGCAGACCCAAAAACAGAGCGAAGGACTGCAGCGGAGTGAGTCTAACATCCGGCGTCACATAATCTTTCTTCCTCCGCCGCTTAACCCTCTTGTCGGACTGGTAATCCAGGGGTGAAGGCGGAGGTGTAGCGACTGGAGAGAATGAGCACGTGCTCAACCTGATCGCCCGAGGCATAGGCGCTGGCTCGGCCGTAGCCATGGCAGTTTGGAGGCTGCGGGGCCCTCCCAAAGCCAAACGTGACCCATAGAAGGGTGACTGGAGCTCCTGGGCATGCCTAGCCTCCTGCCTCACGCTCTCCTTGAGGAAGGCAGAAACTGCGGGTCGCCGATACCACACGGAGTCTGCTGGGTCCATGTTCTGGTCGCGATCTTCTGTTAGGTGTGGCTGTGTGCAGACAGGAATAGGACCCAAGGTGCAGACTCCGGAGACAGTCGTGAACTCAAAATGGCTTTAATGTGATACTCAAAATATATCATAACTGAAAAAACTCAAAATAAACTTAAACTGAAGGAATGACAGAACACACAGCAAGGTAAACGGTAGATCGCGACACGGACACAGAGAAACACAGGGCTTAAATACACAGAAGGAGCAATCAGGGAATGAGTAACAGGAGGGAAACACAGCTGGGACCAATCAGAACTGACGAGACCAAAGAAGCGTAAACTGAACACACTGAGATAAGACAGAGACCTTCAAAGTAAAACAGGAAACACATAACACAGACTCACATGCAGGCACTACAGAGGGAACAGAGACGTGGGACCAGGGCAGACACAAACACTGACTGAACACGGGGATATAGGAACTAAGGATACACAGAGACGCGAACTAGACAAGGGGATACAGGTGATAGGGGAGACAGAGCAACTAAAGAAGACAGAGACATAAACCATAAGACAGAACTCAAAGAAACCAAAGACTAGAAAGTATAAATAATATAATAAACTCAAAAACCCTGGGTCAACGACCCAGGCATCCTAACACCTGAATACTCTAGACCAGCGGTCCCCAACCTTTTTTGTGTCATGGACTGGTTTATAACCGACAATATTTTGTGTGTCGGTCCGTGAAATACAACAAAATAAAACCAGTACTGGTACCCCCCCCAAAAAAGAAGATTTATTCATAACACAAGGGAAAAGACCCAGGGAAACCAAGTTAATGATAAAAAAGATAAAAAAAATAACGATAAAAACGATTGCCAAAACTTCTGTTTTTATAAAAATACTTTATAAAGGGGTCACTTTGGCTTTCATACACTGCTTCCTCCTTTTGGCTTAATTTTTGTTAAATGAATAATGAAACTTAATATACCTTATATATCTTCCTGTCATCTGAGGTTTTTATTTACTTAATTTCAAGACTGCTAATGACAAGGTTACTTTTATTATGCCCTGATAACTAAAACCTTTTAATGTAAAGACAATGTTTTTTCTTTCAACATTTAATTGTAACTCTACTTGTTTAGTTTAACTGCCATAAATGTAAATTATTTCAATGTGTTTAATTTATTGTGTTTATGTATGTTTTCTATTTCCTTTATTTATTGTTGTTTCTTTTGGGGTAGGGACTATGTTACTTTCTGTGTTGCGCATAGGCTCCTTTAAGAGACGCAAAGGGAAGTTAAGAAAGCATGTGCAAAGAAGCTAAGCTGTAAGTTAAATAAGTCACAAAAAAGATTAAATAATCTGTTTCAAAGTGAAGCGAAGCTTTAAGAAGAGGTGAAAGAAGTTGGGGAGTGTTTTTTTGTTAAGTATTGTTTAATTCCCTCATGGTTACATGCAGCCAGCGAGGTACAGTAACTGTGTTTTGTTTATCGCATATTTGTTAACTTTGATTTAAATGTTTATTTGTAATATTTATGCCTGGTCATTCTTTACGGTTATGTAATGACAGCTTGACTGTGGATTTTATGGTGGTTTGGAGGAGAAGTGTCACGGAAGAATAAATCCATCTGTGAATGAAGAACCATGGTGTTGTGTATTACCTGGAGGGAGTGATATTTAGTGTTTTGCAAATATTTGTGCAATTGTAAGAAGACTCCGGTGTTGACTTTGGTTAGAACATGGTTTTGGCACTGACAGATTGCATGTGGTACTTTCCAAAAGCTTAAGAGATAAATGCTGGCATGCTCTGTAGTTGTGGATTATAAAAAGATTATCACCATTTTGCCCAGCAAAGCGCCTGTTGAATCCAGTTTTCATTATGGAGTCACAATTGTCCTGGGTCGTCCCGTGGTACAGAAGTTTCTCCCCTGCTCCTCCCTCCTGTGCATTCTTATCAGAAATGAGCTTCTTCTGTGCTTCATAGGCGCGACGCAGGTGAACGTTCTGCAAACGCTCAATCTGACGACAGAGAAGAAGGACAAAGGATCAACAAGCTGCCAAACAAGGTAGTCAAGGATATTTATTACATCTGAGGGGTCGTTTTATGCTTATATATTCTCTGGGACATAAAATGAGGCGTGCATCTCAGGTATGAGAAGATTCTGTGTTATCAACAGCAATCAATTAATTACTTTAATACTGCAAATTATGTCGTCATCAATTCAGTGGACTTCAGCGATATGGTGGACTGAAACTAAAATCCTCCTAAAATCCCAAATGAATGAATAAATAAATACAATTGAATTAAATAAATCATATCTTTCAAATGGTGAATTTAGTTTGTTTATATAATGTGACATTGACTGATTTCTTGTAACTTGGATTTACATTGTGATTTTTTTACTCTTCCATTTTATATGTACATTAATTATTTAAATATAATTTATTTATTAATAAATTAAGTTTTAGCATCTCTGTATGTGGAAGTGAAGCACTGGAACAGGCTGAGTGAGGAACTGAAACAAAGTCCCAGCATGACCACTCTGACCGGTCGTTCTCACCCACTATTTACACAGACAGTGTGTATATACATGTACGGGTGTGCACATGTATGTCCATGTATACTTGTGTCAGTATCTGTTTATATGTACATATTAGAGATGGACCGATCCGATATTACGTATCGGTATCGGTCCGATACTGACCTAAATTACTGGATTGGATATCGGCGAGAAATAAAAAATGTAATCCGATCCATTAAATATCAAAAAAGCACCTCACAAAACTTGCGACATGGCGTAACTCGTCTCATAACCGTAGCACGTCGGAGCAGTGTGGTCACGTGATACAGCGGCTGTGTGTATTTGTAGCCTCGCTACCAAACCAGCATTTCATCTCCGAGGAAGTTATCCCAGAGAGAAGTAAAGCAAGTGTGTAAGTTCCTCTCTGAATGTTTGTAAAGCATTCCCGCCTTAAGCTTAACAACCGATATATGGAGCGACTGCCTCTCTCTCTCTCTCTCTCTCTCTCCTGCCGCTACTTCATGAAACTGCTTAATGATCAGCTGATCGGCTTTTCTGTCGCGAGTCCGTCTCTCTTCTTTGCTTTTGGCCCACTTTGCACCAGAAAGAGGAAACCAGCGGCTGAACAACAGCAGCACGTTTAAGCTTGATAAGCTGTTGTTAGAATTTATTTAATATTACTTTCTACACCAGGATCTTTTTCTATGCAGCTGACGGCTGGTAACTGTGCAGGGGCGGATCTAGCAAAGTTTAGCCAGGGGGGCCGATAGGGCATTAACAGGGAAAAGGGGGCACAGAGACATACTTTTCTTTCTTATTCTCATTTAAAATGTCGAGCTTTTAATAAATAATTATCTGAATCTTACACCCAAAGTTTTAATCTGATGTAAAATGTATAGAAGTCCATTACTGTATATAGTAACTGTTAAGTCTAATATACCCTAGTAAGCTATAGTACCTTTTCCTTTGGGAAAGTACCATCTGTGAATTCTGCAATTCTGTTGAAGAAAGATGTTGAATCTATTTAATTATTCTTGAAAAAATAATTTATTTCTGTGCATTTTTTTTTCACACTGCATCAAATTAAAGTTGATTACATCGATTAAGCATCACGAAGTGGAGGGTGGTTCCCTATTTTTTATTTTTTTTTGCTGGTAGTTTGCAACCCTATTAGTTAGGTTGTTTAATATTTCTGCTAAGTACTCTTTAAAATACCAGAATAGGAAGGATGGAGCAGGTTTAAGTTTATTAGATTGATCAGTGTTGCTGAACTATGAAATATTTTGGGCGCAGTGTACTTTTTACACACAGGTATAACAGAATAGCTTTAGTAGTTTATTTAAACTTGAGTATGAACTTATACAAAATGCAGCAAGATATTAAAAAACAGTTTTATTGATTAAAAAACACTATATCGGATTCATATCGGTATCGGCAGATATCCAAATTCATGATATCGGTATCGGTATCGGACATAAAAAAGTGGTATCGTGCCATCTCTAGTACATATATCTGTAAATATGTATATCTCAACAAACTGTGAGGAAGAATTTATGATAGGATATGTCATAAACATGAAGCAATAATAAATAAATAATGGGGAATTACTGTGAATAATATACATAAATATTAAAGCAAGTTAAAACAGAAATATCTATGTGTTCCACTTCACAGTTGCATAATATTTCATTAATAACATTTAAGAAGAATAAAGTAGTGATGAAGCAGCATGCGTATAATAAGACAGGGAATATAAGTAGAAACTGATGCAGGGAGAGCCACCCACCTTCATCACAGTTTTGGTGACAGTTCGTTTGAAGGCCTCCTTCACTGTCTGGTACTCTGGAGAAGAAGACTCCAAGGGAATGACCTTCATACTTTCACTGGCAGCCATGCTGTCCCAGTACAGAGGGAAAGTAAAGTCTGAAAGAGACAAGCATATACAGCATACAAACAAGAAGACACAGAAAGAGCCTATGCTGAGATTTATTTTTTGCTATTTACTACAAATCTTGCAGTAAATACCAATCAACAAACAACAAATCAAAAAAAATCTATATTTTCATGGGATGGTCTGTGAATAAAACCAAAATGAAACATGTAATAGGGCCTGTCTGACAATAACATAACGCTGCTTCTAAGTTAGACATTTAAACATGAAATAACAGGGCAATATGATCCTCAGTTATCTGCTGATGTGGGATTTTTATATTTCTTGTTTAAAAATTAACTGTTTATGCTTACTTTCATAATGACTTTTGCAACCTTCTTTACTTCAAACTGTTTTTTATCACTCATACACGTAGTGTCTTGACGGAGGGTTGTGGGTTGCGTTTCACACACCCCTGTTTCATACCCCCACATACATCTGCCGGGTACTGGACAATTCTTGGGCGCCTGGAGCTCAGGAACTTGAGCTTTTTTGCTCGCACCACAGTAGCTGGCCCCTAGCAGGGTTGGTTACCCTATTGCCTATAGTACTCTGGGACTCTCAGGGCTCTAGAGTGTGACCAGTTTGGTTGCATATGCACCTTAGTTTTTCCATGGTGTGGCTAAAAAAAATCCTAGGTCGCACCGGTGTGACCAGCCGTTCAGTACAAAAAAATAAAAAGTGTCCGCAATTCCGAAAGTGTCCGTGTGGTCAACAACAGACACACATTATGCCCATATTGTGGTCTAAACCAATCAGAGATAATCGGGGCGGGACCTCTGTGATTGGCCGTGGTCCAGATATTCCTGTAGTCCTTTGCGTGTGTGCGTTTGAAAGTGCAGGTGAATAGAGGTGAGTAGCTTGAATGAAGGGATAAAATGACTTCCGACAAGAAAGCCTCATTTCTGCTGTTTAATAGTGAAGAAATTTTAACTTTTTAAAATTATGCCAAATTGTGAAACCCTTAGATTATGCCAAAGCACTTTAAGCACAAGCACTTTTTCAGTAACTTATCTTTCTTGTAGAAATGTGCACCAAATAAAGAACTTTGTGTTGACAAGATTATTTACAAATCAATACTGTCTGTATGGACAGCAAGTAAAAAAAAAGTGAACATGTAAAACTGTGGGGTTAAATGATGTGGTTGAAAAATTTGGGTGCGCTTAACTTTTGTGCTGGTGGACCTAAGAAAAAAAGTTAGGCGCACCAGTGCAACTGAGGCAAAAAGTTAATCTAGAGCACTGCATTTATGTACCTGTGCATTTGCAAATTTCTGTGTACCAGCTGTTGTATGTTTGTTTTTCTTACAGGTGCAGTAGTTTGCTATACATTATTCATTTCTATTTCTACACTGTCCTTTCATTAAATCTGGATTTCATTTCATTGAAATCTCTTTAATAAATCATTAAATCAAAATCTTAACAATTGTTTGTTTTAACTTTATATTGCTCTCAAGCATCAAACTCTAGTATCAGTCAGGCTCTTTACACAACACTGAGATCTTCTCACCTGTCAGATTCTCAAGTCGCTTTAGCTTCGTTGTCTGTCTGCTCAGTTGCTGTGTGGCCATCATTGTCTGTAGATTAACCTCCCATACGAGTCCCTGTGCGTCTGTTATTCCTTCTGTTAATTCGTTGTTTTCCAGTTGGTGATTGGCTGTTCTGGGAAGTCTTTCCCAGTTTCCGTTATGTGCCAGGATGCACCAAACAACTCGATGGTACAATTCCTCCTCCTCCCTGACTCTCACCTCATTAGCAAGACCCATTAATTGACACTGATTCATTTTCTGCATCACTCGGGTGACCCCGCCTTTTAGCCCGCTCACTGTTAGGGCGCCAGACTGATCTGTTTGCATGAATAAACCCTCAGACTCCACCAGCTCCTTCAGCTCCATCATGTCATCCTGGTCGAGGGGTTCCAGTTCCTCCTTTGAGAAGGTTTTACTGGAGCACTGTGTGTGATATTGATGCTTCAGCTTTTCCATGGCATCGTCAACGTCCTTTTTTGGAAAGACCCAGGAACGTGAAGACAGACTGCTGACTTGTAGAGCTGATTTGGAGACTGCTGAGGTATGCACTCACAGAAAGAGGAGGCTGTTGTTGCTGTACTTGAACTGGAAGTACTGGAAGTACTGGAAGTACTAGAACAAATCAGGAAAAGTTTTCAGTAAAATATTTTGAATCAGTTTTTATTTAAAAATTCATTACACTAAATAACTACACAAAATGTCAGTTTGTGAATATTTCTGTCACCTCTGTTGATGACAGCTGGGGAATACATCTGCATTGCTTCCTCTTTAAAAGTCAAGAAGACATCGATCTTAATCAGGATGAGACGGATGTCAGTGAGGCTGGTCATGATTGATGCAGATGACTTGATCCCTCGAAGAATGGCTCCTGCTACAATCACAGGATTCAACCCTCCAGCTCCTGTTAAAACACCACTTGCATTTAGGTGTGTGTGTGTGTTTCACAACAAACAGAATAAATAGAAATGCCAAACAAGATACTTACCAGCACACATGGCAGGAATTGCCACTGAGTTGTATTTATGAATTTCACAATAACGCATGATACCACACACAAGTTGTTCAATGAGGACCTCATCCTGTTTTCCATGCACGTGTAAAATAGTTTTACATGGGAAGTTTCCAGACTGGGTCTCGAAAATTTGTCCTCGATTCACTTTTGCTGCACAGAAAGTGACAGAGGATGGATGAGTGAGAGTCAGATAAGTAAGATGAGAAGGTAAGTAGCAGCTTCTCTTTTTCTCACCTGCTTTCAGTTTAGCTTCCACCTCTGGTCCAGCTACAGTTAAGATGTCTTTGCATACTCCATCTGTAGATGACGAAAAATAAGAAAATATATATTAAAGAACTTACAATCTGTCAATAAAGGCAAGTTTGTGAAGCTGTGCTATATGCTAATCTTGTTCTAATTTTAGCATGCTAACACAGCTAATCAGCACCAGGACTGACTGGTGATGATGGTGGTTATTGACCTTTACATAACTATTGCCATCCATTTTTTTAGTAACATGCCGACTTTTGCTACTGTAAAGTTTAGGGCAAGTTGCACAGTTGGTTAACAAATAGATTTCGATTTGTTAGCATATAATAAAAATCACAAAAGCCAACCTTATAGTAGCAGGGAAGGAAAAGTTAGGGCTCCAAAAAGTCTAAGATAATTTTATTAAAATGAATATGTAGTGCCCATTGGTTAAATACTGATATATTTATATATTTAATAATTGTATTTAATTAGTAAGCACAACTTTGGATCAACAGTAGACAGCAACAACAATAAGACACTTGATGCCACAGTATTATTTTAAGTTCCCTTTTGTGGCACAGTTGAATACTTGCAGTGTAGTATCAGACATTCTACCCATTTAATTTCTTAGTCTTGCTTCCTGCTTACAGTTACTCATCAACCCTATTTCCCCAAATCAATCCACATACATTTATGAGAATTGGTATTCTAAGGTATGTAAAAGGTTAATCCTTGCCAAACATGCTTGGCTAGAAATCAAACGATACTCACGCCGAGTACACACTACAGGCAGCATACCTGTTCATCTTTGTTCCCTGCCGGACTGTCACTGAGTCACTTATTTTTGTTACTGTTTGATAATCCCAGTCCTGATTGCTTTCCAGCACCTGTGCCTCAGAGTTTTGCATTTTGTCATCCACTAAGCCTGTTCCTGCTGAATATGCCTAATATGCACTATGGGCTTTAAAATGTGGGCCGTCAGAGGCCTGTGGCCAAAGTTGCAGACTTATTTGACAAGGACACCCTACTATGTTTTAATGGCTTGACACAGAAATTTGGCATTCCAACCAAACATTTCTTCAACTCAAAAGCTTCATTTCAAAAACTCAAAAATCTCTAACATTGCCCACTCTAAACTCATTAGAGGACATAGCAATAAACCATCAGTTGAAGAAAGGTTTAATATCCCGTTTTTACAGCAACCTCAGAGATGGCTCTCAAACATCCTCAGAAAAAGAAAGACTCGCATGGTGTCAAGACTTAGAGTGTAGAATAACTACAGAGGAATGGCAAAAAGCCTGCTTGAAAGCCAAAACACAATCTATAAACACCCAATTTAAACTAATCCAGTATAAATGGCTAATGAGAACATATATCACCCCAACATTATTAAACAAATTTGACTCCAAAACTCTGGACATATGTGTTAAATGTGGGGAAAAAGGCACACTGATGCATTGCCTGTGGGAATGCTCAGAAATCCAAAAGTTTTGGAAAGAAGTTTTAGATGTAATTGCTCATATTACAAGTGTCAAGCTGAATCTATGTCCTAAACTATGCATCCTAGGAATTTTCCCCGCTGAAATTCGGGGATTGTGGTTTTTTTTTAGCCACAATCTTCTGCCTGTTACAGGCGAAATATAGCATAGCCACATCATGGAGATCCATTAGTAGACCACACTTGAGAACTTGGTTGTCGACACTGTCAAAATCCCTTGCTTTGGAGAAACTTACGTCTATGATAAAGGGTAAACATGCTTCCTTTAAAAAAATGTGGGGAAAGTTTTTGTTATTTTTGGAAAGTGAGGAGATGATCGATAGTGAACAGAAATGACTATATCCATTTAACCTGTATGGGAGAAGTAGTGTTGCAGCTGTTAAAGAGAACCTGGGGGGCCTGTGAGTGCTGGGCCTGTTCAATAGAAGGACAGGAGAAGAGATGTGAAATTAAATGGACTGGAACTGAAGAGGACGCAGCTTATCATTGCAACCGTTAGGTCGGATGCCTCTCTAACTAATTTGACACCCTTGGACTAAACTTCAGCCCGAAGCCCTGGAATAATGCACTTAAACCTAATGTCTCACTGTGTTATACCTGTTTTTTTCTGGAGCACTGTCTGTTAACCCTTGTTTTTTGGGGGGGGTTTTTTTGTTTTTTGTTTTTTGTTTTTTTGGGGTTTTGTTTGGGGTTTTTTTTGTTTTTTGGGGGGGGGGTTGTTTTGCTTTGTTTTACTTATCTATATATATATTTTTTTTTTCTGTAATAATATCTGAATACTCTACATGGGAGAGTATGTATAACTATATCTGTGTGTTTCCCCAACACTGTTCATACACGATGTACATACATTACTATTATACACTCAAATTTTTTTTTTTATTAATTTCCTCCTCTATTTTATTTGAACTCTCTCTTCCTGTTGGTTAAAATGTTGTTGGAAAAGCAATAAATAAAAAATAAATCTTTGACAAAAAAAAAATATGCACTATGATTTCACATATAGTTTCACACATATAATATGTAGCTGCTGGGATGATGACATTTTTTATATAATTTGGATCATTTTTTTTTTTTATCTTGTCAAGGTCTGTGTCATTGTTGTAAATTGTTTAAGATGTAGATTATGTTATGTTATGTTATTTTATGTAGTTAACGTTATGGTGCTTTTATTTTGAAAGTCAAGCTTGTTTACAAGTCTCGCTTTTTCCTTTCTGGAAGTCAGGGAAACACCTGTAAGTGTGGAGCAAGAATGAGCCCGTAATGTTCTTTATTGAAAGTCACGTTAAGTACAATGAACTTTAACTACACGCTTAAAAGAAAACCTCTGAAGAATGGTGACTAATTCATTTTTTGCAGCCAACGAGGTATTTATTGGTCTATTTTGTTTTGTTGTACAGTGTTATTTTAGGCGCTGTGTCTTACGTTGAGCCTTTATATTGTTAATGCTGTGTAGTTTTCACGGTGGCTTTGGAGAGCAGTCTTCAAATAAACCAGTGACAGAAAACCAATTGCGTTGGTCTGTGCTTCGAGGGAATTATATAATATGTGAAACTATAACCATGATCAGTACTAGATCTCAAATACAAAAAATTATCTAGTTTTGCTGGCCCATGTGCATTAGAAAGTAGTGGCATAATTACTTATGCTGCTGGACCATGACTATCTATTGTATTTTTGCTGAGTATATATAATTATATGGTTTTTAGCTAATATACGTGACCTACTGATAATGCCAGATGAAAACTTTGATCTTCAAAGATTATATTCATATGGGCATCCCCATTTCTGTGCAGATATTAATGAACAGCTGTAAAGAGCTATGCTACCATTGTGGATAAAAATAATTTTACAGATGCAACTGGGTTGTCCTGCTCACTACACCTTCTTGTTTTCCCCAGTTTCACCTACCAAGGTCAAAACTTTTGAAGTTGGTTGTGTTCACCACAACATCTGTAGTCTCATTAGTGATGTCACCAAACACCACGTGTAGTTTAACCCCACTTCCCACTGTCATGATGATGTCATCTAGGTCACTGGTGAGGGACCTGAAGATTGCTGAGAGGAAGAAGACCACACATTAGCTATTGTTTGATATATTTAATCTGATGACTGAGGGTACTAATGAAGATGGTAAAATATGGGACTGGCTTAATGAATGCTTTTTATCTGCTCACTATGCATTAATATCACATAATGAAGACAGTCTGAGTAGTGCAAGTTTACCTTGGCCTCCCTGGTTCATAATTAAGCTGAGCTGTTTGTAGACATCATGATAGCACTGCAGATAAAAACACAGAATAACATGATAGATAATTGATTCCTGCATGTTACAGATCACATACAGGACATATCAACTGACACTGACCTCCTCAGAATCAGGGTAACCAGGTTTAATGACAATGTGGATGTTTGTAAGAGATCCAGAGGATGCAGATAATCCAAACTGGTGAATGACGTCAGTCAACACTTGAATGGCTTCTCTCAGCGGGTATTTTAAAATAACACCTGGCCCAATGATCGGAATGGCCACTGAACCCAAATTCTGCTGTACACAAAGCTCCAGACACCTCTTCAGACCGTTACCAAGAGCCTGCAAATCAAAATTTACATATTTTTAAACAATGCTTTCAAACTTAACTCTTGTATTGCACACTGCAACAGAGCATACACGGAAAACTGTGGGATCCACAAAAAAGTTCAGTTTGGTTGCATAAATCTTCCTTTGCAGTTATCTGGTTTGTGCATTAATATTTTCGCATTAATTTAGTATTTTATTATCTTTAATTATCTTTTCTTTTGTGTTTTCCATCACCAGAAGTGTTAATGAAAGTCCTTAATTTTACCTGAACACTCTTTCCTCTTACTCCGTCCCAAGGCAAGCACTCAATGAAGAAAATCTTGGAGCAGCCCAGAGATGGAGGTGCATCAACCAGCTGAACATCACCAGGGGCGAGGGCACAACTGGCTAAGACTGAATCAAACTTTAACTTTAATACATTCCCAGCTTTGGCCAACAAACTCTTGCCAATATTTGTAGAAGTCAGCTGCTTGTTGAGCATGGGGACCACCAGAACATCCGCCTGCAGAAATAATATTGAATAACATGAATGTTGATATTTTATTTTGGGATTATGGGAAATAGAATTGAATGGAAATAATCAAACCTGTTCATTTTCTAAACTGCTGAGTTTGATCTTCAGGTTTGTTCTGTTGATTGCAGAGTTTCCAACTGTGCTGTACATGCTGCTGCTGTAGCTGAGAGATCTAGGTGTGTCGCTGAGTCTGCTGGTGTTTCGTGGTCTTTGCACGTTTGGGGTGGCTGCAGTTTGTTTATCTCGGATAATGACGTGACAGGAACCCTCTATCAGCTCTTTAGTCACTTTACCCTCTTCCTGGAAGTACTGCTGAGCCCCTGGTCCATCTAGAGTCAAAGTGTCTACTATAACACTGTCCAGAGTTGATGTTAGGGCCTCCTTGGCCTCCTGAACATGACATCGAGCACCAGACACAAACACACAAGGATTTGGAAAATGTGAGGCTTGTAAGGTCACCTTGGTCTGCTTCATGCCAATCAAGTCTAGGATTTTATTAAAACAGTCGACCATTTCAGGATGAAGCAGATTGATGTTTTCTTGAGTTGAAACTTGATTCAACTGGAAGTCATGAAGAACTTCATTGAGCTTGGCCACATTTTCACTGAAGCCCACCAGTTGGACTTTGGTTGTTGAGGTTCCCCTGGCGCCTGGCATGTAGCTGATGTCCACTCTGAACTCTCTACTGTTTGCCTCGTTTTTGGCTTTTGTCAGAATTTCTTTCAACCTGTTGAGATCTATTGCACCCTGCAGCTGTACAGTGGTCACTTTAAAGTCTCTCATTACTGCTGCCTCGGCCATATTTAAAGCATCAGAGGACAAACTGGACAGAACCAGATCTGCACCCACCTCAAAGAAAACAGGGTTTCTGAGGCTCTGCTGGAAGCGAGTTTGGTATTTTGGGATGGCATCACTGGTCTTCATGAAGGTTAGCAGAGCTGTAGGGAACTTAACGCTCTTCTCCTTTATGTTCTTAATCAGTTCATCCAGTTTTGTAGCTCCTGACTGCACCTCTTTGTCAGGGCCCTCCAAAGTGATCATGGCACTACCTCTGATGATTGCAACCTCTGGACAATTAGCACGCATTTCTCGATTGAACTCTTCTTCTATGAGCTTGAAGTTCTTCTCCACAATCGGCACTTCCTTTTTGGTGGGTAGGCTTTTTTCCAGAATTGCAATCTTCTCCTTCATGGCATCAACCTCTCCCACAACCACAGCATAGCCACTCTCTGTGTAAACTTTGATATCATCTGTCTTAAAGGCCGAGTCCTGCAGTACCATTTTCAACTGCTTTGGCTCAAGCACATGATAGCAGAGGTAGGTTTCGGTGAGCTGGACAAAGACCCGATCCACTTGACACTCCCATTTCTCTGCAGCACCACCAAATCCTCCTCCTGGCCCCTTGTCAACCTCTCCTCTAACCAAAACCTCCTCTTCATCAAAATTTAGCTCCACTGTGCAGCCGATTGACGACAGTTGTTTTTCCAAAAATTTGTATGCTTTACAGTTGTCTCTCAGGAAAAACAGCAGGAAAACATCTATCCTGAAAGTCTTCTCAAGACCTTTTATGTTCGGGTTTGTAGAGCTCTGAAAGAGGGAAAGAAATCAAACAAATTTGTCAGTTGATGCTTAAAGATGGGCTACTTATTGTAAACAATTTACCACATAGGGTTGGGCAGTAAGTCAAAAATGAATCATATTCTTCATCCATTATATACTATCTCTGCTATGTCCAGTCTATGTCCAGTCTGCGGCATGCATGACCCCCTTCATGGAGGAAACATAAAACACTGCCAAATATAATTACCATTTCCATTGTTTGGACATATATGTGGCTATAGTAAAGACAACATCAAACAAAAAGAAGACGACTATGGGAAAATACCAAAACTATCTCAGTTTTAGTGGTTCAGTATATTTACAGCACAAACCTAGTTTTTGTGTGCTTGCCTTACAATCATAATCATTCATTATTCGAACCTGAGGAAAATGTTTAATTAATCACAATTTTGATTTAACGTCCAACCGCCCAGCCCTAGCTCCACAACGTCCAACGCTCAAACACCATTTTAATCAGCAACTCTTAAGAGAAAAAAGACATGTCTTAGTATTTGTTTCTTAACCCTTTAAAGCTGGTCGGAGCGGGCACGCTCCGTTTTGCATAGCTATTTTTAAATCCCGGTAGCGCTGCAACCAAGTAAGCTAGCGCAATAATTTTTTTTGTATATGAAGCCGGAGGAGTTGTACTTACATCTTATGCCATCAGCTTGTCCTAGGTCACAGTTTCCTTCCACATATAGCTTTGCAAAAACTGCATAAAAAGCACTTGCAGCAAGTTTATTTATTTTCGTTTTTCCTGCAGTATATAAAAATTGGTGTATTTCAAAAATAAATCTATGAAGACACTTAAAATAAATTTCCTGTGGTGGGAAACTGTTTTGTGCAACTTTTTTGTATTTACAGTTTTGAGGGATAAGCCTCTTATATTTTTCTAACTAGAAATATATGTTAAAAAAACAAAACAAAAATTTGTAGTTTATTGCACTTTTTTGCAATTTATGTAATTACTATGCACTTAATGCATACATATTATTAAAATTTGGGTTGTATTGATGTATAGAAACTTGAAATGCTCCCAGAAATGGCACTACAGCATGTAAA
Organism: Simochromis diagramma; assembly: GCF_900408965.1. NCBI lineage: Eukaryota > Metazoa > Chordata > Actinopteri > Cichliformes > Cichlidae > Simochromis > Simochromis diagramma. The sequence goes on from NW_024387057.1 coordinate 1,073,961, forward strand.
AATATAATATAAGCTCTGGCGGACTTGGTTCTATGGTAGGTCTTAAAGGGTTAAATAAACCAGTTCTAAAAAAAAGGTGTTGAGCAGTTTGCCACAGCATTTGCCACTGTGGAATTAAAGAAATTATTTTATGGCTACAATATATTCTGCATCATTAATGATATAATCTATAGTATTGATACTGCATTAAGATGTTTATTAAAACCTGCTGACTTTATATTAACCTTTTTATTACTGGTAAAGCTAAGACCATTTTATACACATTGCATTTTGTGCTCAGTAAAGAGTTAAAGCTCAGTCAATTAAAGGTCTCAAGCTTTGTTTGGCGCGAATGTCCAGGCAATCTATTGTGTAGGTGACTTAAGAGCAACAGAAGGTTAAAACTGCATACACACTTACAAAACACATATAGTACATATAATCTAGAAACAGGCTTGAGTGAAGGCCTGAATGTATTCAGCTTCTTGTTGCAACCTGTGGCATTTGAGTTTACTTAGTAACAGGTGACAGAAGATGGGTCAACAGGAGGACAAGTCCACGGGGACCTCCAGGGCCTGAAATCATCGCCATATTTGGGAAAAGATGTTAGAAAGAGGAACTTCTGTGTCTGACCTTAGCTCTAAAAATCATCTCATTGTCTGTACAAGATAGAAATGATGTTCTTAGAAATACAAAAATATGTTATACAACGCATGAGGGGGCGTCAAACCCTGATGATATATAAACCATTCTCTGTGTATTTTTGGGCAGAAGACATATGCTGATGTGATGCTGTGTACTTCTTCCTGCATGTGTGTTCTTAATAAACTCTTCATCTGATTGCACTCTACTGGGGCCTCCATTGGTTTGTTTTTGTGCCACTTGTCGAATTCGGGACAGATTCATACAGTCCTATGTTGATAAAAACACATTAAATTAATATCTGTTTATATGTTTTTGGTTTTTGATTGTTATATCTGACTCTGACACTGTGTTAGAACAGAAATATACTACAACCCTGTTTCTAAAACGGACAGGATATTGTGCACAATGTAACTGAAAGTAGAATGCAATGACTGGGTGATAATTTATAAAACACAATATTATTTCACTTGTGTGCTAACGGGATGCAGTGTCAATGGATTCCAGAAAGAATTTAATATTTTGTTGTATTTCAGATATATATATCTACTGGGATTTTCCTACACAACCATCTCCAGGGATTACAGAGAATGGAATGAAAAAGAGAAAATATCCAATTCTCTGCATGAAAACGTCTTCTTGATGTCAGAGGTCAGAGGAGAATGGCCAGACTGCTTCGAGTTGATAGGAAGGAAACATTAACTCAAATAACATCACAACATTATACTAAAAAATTAACAGCAAAGATTTAAAGCGGCACTGAAGTCTTCCCTGTTACTCTCAAGGTGTACCTAATAAAGTGTCCAGTGAGAGTGTTACCATCTGGCTTTTTATGACCTATGTGTTTTTTTATTAAAAACAGTATCTTTGATGATATGGAAGTGGAGTATCATACATGGCATTGGTTACTTGCTTGTCTACAAAAGCTTTAATACTAAATATTATATCTGTATCTGCACAGTGTGCCATGATGTATTTTTCAGGTAATGTGTTCTTATTTAAACAATACTGAACATGTATTTTACACTCTGTATTAACAGCGAGACTCAGAAGTGAAAGAAGCCTGAGAACTGTCAGTCACTGAAAACACTGAGGCACAATGAAATGAAAACTATAACAAAGAAATTGTTTTTGTCAATATTGTCCTCAGCTGTCCAACTTTTCCTGGAGGTTAACTCATTCCTCTTAAACTAGTTTGGCCACATTATTCTGGCGCTCAGTTTTTACTGTAACCAAAAGTCATGTTTGAAAGTGCAGTAAACTGTACCAGTGATTGGCTTGTTGATGGCTGGTCAGAGGTCTCTAGTGAACTTGTCCGGCTCACGGTCAGCCGCACTTCTCCACTCGGAAGAGTGATGGTGTGAAACTTCCTCTGCAAAACTCTGTCTTGATCTGTAAAACAGCCATAGACAGAGTCACTGAAACAGCCTGAATTTAAACACAAATCTAAAAAAATATTTTACAAATGACCGACTGTCCTACCTTCTTTTAACTTGAAACAGATTTTATAAACTCTTCCTCCGAGTTTTTCAAGATTACCGCAGTCGCCACCCCCGGAGTCTCGCCTTTTCTGAAAGTATCTCCTCACTTTCTCCTTCTCTCTGTCTGTAAAGTCAGTGGCTTCAAAAAACAGTGGATACTGATATTCATCCATTTTATCTGCAATTCTACACTGACATGAGAACTTTAAGCCCGTCAAACATTTGTTTGAGCCACTCTGTGAGTGCCCATTTTTGTTTCACTTTCACTTTTAAGGTATCGCCTCTTCGTGTTTACACTCCCACACCCAGCAATGGAAAAAGTCCGCACTTAATTCTCAGGGGCTTTTCTCGGCTCACCTGCTCTGCAGGTACTTTAAAGGTGTTTCAACTGTCAGAGTATAACTCTAAATTATATTTATGTCTTAATATGGTTTTGAGAAAGACATTTTACCAGTAATTATGCTGACAGCAAATAAGGGGTTTTATGCTTCATCTGATCAGATAGAAATATTTTAGTAAAACAACAACTGAAACAACAACAAATATATTTCACATAAACCCATTCATCCACCCATTCGTTCTCTTGCGCTTATCCCTATCTGGACGCAGTGGAGCTGGAGCCTATCCCAGCTACCATAGGTCTGTAGAGGCGGGGCACACCCTGGAACATACAGGAATGCCTTCGTGTAAAACCTTCCTTATATCCTGCAGTATTACCACACCAACCCACTAGGTGTCATTATAGACCCAAAACTGTGTCGGTGCAGTGAGATGTAATAGTAATCCAGGAAAATTTGATATTCAAGTTGTTTTTATTCATGTTTTGCTTCATTTGACATTTAGGTTTAATTCATGATGTGCCCTCCAGAGTGAAAGAAAACATATGTAATAGCAATGGAGTCATTTCTAAAATGTTAATTCGTTAATACAATGAATGAAAAGATGTTATTTAAAATGTTTATAGAAACTATGAAGCAGTTTTAAGAAGTAAAGCACAATTATTGATGTACTGATAAAATACATTTATGTAGGTGTTACACTGTGTGTTCATTAATTAATTAATTAATTCATTAATTCATTAATGAAACAGTTTAAACTGATGTTAGGCAATGAATGATCTAGCTAAGAAAGACAACAAATTTAATTTGGATGTTCAGACACACACGGCCCTGACTCAGTGAGTGTCAGAGGAATGAATCCTAAAATCTGGAAATCAGTCACAGTTTTTGTACCTGTATCCTTTATTTTTCTTTCTCAAAGAATTTATTTTAAGAGCTAAAAAAGTATATCTAAAAATTCAGAGGGCAAAAAAAAAATCATTGTTGATGTAAGACATTTTAAAAACACTTTGATTTTTCATAATGCTACTAAACAAACTCAAAATCACATATTATTCACTTCTGAGGAAATTGCAAATATTTAAGAACCCAATCTTTAGAGTCCAATTGAAGTAAGCTTTGTTTATTATGCATTAACAAATAATGACACGGTTTTTCAACATATGGTTTGAATAGCATTGTTGAAATGCTCATATTTTTGGTGTAAATTGTCAGAAAGACCAGAAGAGACCACGTATATATGTTGCACTGTCTCAACATCAACAGTGATCTGTGCTTCTTTAAATATGTCCTTCCCATTCAAAGGTTCTTCAGCAGTTTTTCCTTCAGAGTGATTATTTTTATGGCTGCTCAGTTGATAGTAGGTTAGATCAGCAAACAGTGACAGCGTTGACTGAGAGTGGGAAGGAAAAACTCCCTTTCACCTTTTAGCAGAACCAGGCTCAGGGAGGGGCAGCCATCTGCCTCCCCACAGCTAAGAAAAATACATCAGTTTATAGACAATATTTTAACAGTGTGACAGTAATTTGAAAAGAAAAACAAACTACAATATCTCTTAAAATACAACAGTGAAGCCATACAATAAACCTGAACAGAACTGATACAAATATTAATCATTTTATAACCACCCCCAAAGCCAGATTTACACAGGATACAACATACTCAAGTACCCTTTTGCACCAGAGGTAGTACTGTGAAATCACTACTCAATCATAATGCTAAACTTCTACCTTCATCTGCTTGCATGGTTGCATTGCTCCAATTGTGACTTGGGGTGTTTTCACACCTGCGCCGTTTAATCTATTTAAATCAAACATGGGTTAGTTTTCCTCCTTGGTATGGTTCAATTGTCCAGGTGTGAACAGTAATTGTACTTGGTGTGGACCAAAACAATGCCTATTTGGTCTTACTTTGATTGGCATGGCCAGGCTCTGGCAGATGGTCTCGGTACAGTTCCAAAACTCCACAGCGGTTTGTTTATGCTGTGGACGTGATCCAACCCCAACTAACAGGTGTATGTTACAAGTTTGAACTAAAAAAAGAAACTCCTGTAGCCGTGTAGACTTTGTATTCTCAATCCACAGAGGTGCTGTAGATGTACAAAGATCTCTACAGAGTAGCAGCTCGCTGGGAAATGAATATAAATTTTCAGTTTTCTCTCCCAGCACTTTCTTCTTGTATTTAAAGTAGAAAGCTCAGGGCATAAAGGTACTTTATGTAATTACCCTTTAAAGTATTTAAATACAAACTTTACTGCAGGGGACAGACTTTTACTATGTGGATTTGTTGCAATCTCAGAAAATTGATTCAGATCCAGATCAGATCCACTTCTTTGGATTTTGTTACCTGGAATTTTCGGCATTTGTGTGTCAAAATTTTCAAATCTGTGTTTCTCTTTAAATATTAATATTTCCTTTTAACCAGCCTGATCTGTTTGTCTCCTTGTCAGGCTTTAAATTTCTTCCAGGCCACTGTGAGAAATAAAAATGTAAGAATGTGTTCTTAAATGAAGCTTTCACTGATTCGCTGCACCATCTAGGGGTACAAAGTGCTATTACATAAAAAATTCAACGTGTTTCTGGTTCTACCTCATTATTGCAATCTGTTAATAATCTCAGTTAAGTTTGGAAGATTTTTAGATATTTTTAGACCAAGGGCTTTACAATAAGCACCTTCAAGGCTACTTTATGGTGAATTAAAGTAAAGCTGCGATGCTGTGTCTTCTTAAGTAGAGACTTAAAGGTGTGCATCACATTATAAATTGAAATGTCCCATATGTGAAACTTTTAGCCTTCAATTATAACAATAATAAAAAAAAAATCTCATCAGGATGTTTCGGTATCCTCTGTTGTGTTGTTTTAATTTTTATGTGTGTGCCTTTTAAAGTCTGAACTGTAACATCACAGTTTGGTTTTTGTCCCACTCAGTCACCTGACATGTTGTCGTCCCTCAGAGGATGCTGTGTTTCTGGATGATGAGATGGAGAGGGAGGAGTGTGTGATGACCGAGATGGGGATCATCTATCATGGTTTCTATGATGACATTGCTGAGACTGACTGGAACTATGGACAGGTCAGAGAAAACCAGACTGAGGCTCTTCAGGACTTATTTACCAGTTGTCTTGTGACTGACCTGAGGGTTTTTATGCCTAGTTCAGGGGTCGGCAAGCTGCGGCTCTGGAGCTGCATGCGGCTCTTTAGTCCTTATAGTGCGGCTCCGCGTGGTTTGGGAAAATAAATTAGAAGTATTTAGCAGAAGTGTATTTTATTTATGTTAGTTCTTTTTTAACTTGTAGTTCTAGAAATATAAAAATACAATTATATTCTATTATTTTTTCATCGCTCAAAATAAGCGTCATACCCGCCAAAACGCCGTGCATTTATCGAGACTTTCAACCCCAGGTAGGCCAATTATGGATCTTCGGATCCACATTATGTCAGCAGCTCCACCATGAACTATGTTAAAAACAAACACCGCTCACAGATGACAGCTTACAGTCCTGCGTAAAGATGAAAGCCCTGATTTGCAGACGCTGTGCGCAGAGGTTCAGGAGCAGAAGTCCCATTGTAAACATACCACGGCAGACCCGACGATGTTTCCATGAACACGCTTTTCAGCTTCTCTTTATTGACCACTTTTCACACACGGTTGCTGTACACATACAGCCGGCTACAGCTTTTCAGCTCACAGCCCGACACATACCAACAACAGCATAGAGAGCACAGACGTTAAGGCCGCGAGGCGTGATTGTGAGTGCCGCTCAGGTGCGCCCGCCTCCCCTGCAGCAGCGCTTCAGACCACGCCCCGCCACACAGATTAACCAGGTAAAATACATATTTAGGCAGAATTTTGCAAATATCTATTTTTCATCTTTTAGCAGCATAGTGCTTTTTTTCCAATTATTTTTTAAAAGTCAGGTCAAGGCTCCAAAAGCCCAAAGGTGATATAAGGCTGGCGGCTCACAACAGTTTTTGTTTGCTACATGGATCATTTTAGTTCAGCTGGGTGTCTTTCCTTTTGTTATATTTCTTTAAGAGTTCACAATGTGTTCATTACATAAATAAAATGTAATTTTCTCTGTAGCACTTCATGGATTTCATAAGCAACACACCTTAGTTGTTCACACAAAGCATAAAGGTAAAAAACAATATATACAGTGTTATCTTCATTTTAGATGTCAAAAAGTATTTGCGGCTCCCAGTGTTTTCTTTTGCGTGGAAACCAGGTCCAAATGGCTCTTTGGGTCTTAAAGGTTGCTGACCCCTGGCCTAGTTCAACGTGTTCATTTCCCATTTAGAGTAAGATAGACAATAACGAAGGTGTAAATTAGAGCTCGTGTCCTTGAGATTCTCAGTCAGGTCCAACACTGTCTTGGTATGGTCTGGTTTGATTAAAATAAATAAATAAAAAAAATATAAACTAAGATAACTGCCAAAATCCTCAGCTTGGGGGTTTAAACAGGAAGTCTGCTGTTGATTACCCACCTCTAATTTCTCAAGAATGGACCATTGTCAGTCAGTAAATCTTTATTAGGGTATTGTGCCATGTTCTCAGATTAATTAGATGTATTCAAAGCACTTTACACTTGGCAAGGTGAAGATGTAAGAAGATCAACTAAATAAAAGATTAAAACCTGCATAATTGTGTAATATGTTTCCAGTGTTTATGTACATATATGTAACTTTTAATTTCATTTGAAGCAGCTGCTGTTTAGCTAGGTCGGTGACAGTGACAATTCAATTTTTTACTTTTATATTATTCATAATTGATTTTTCAGACACTTTCATTTATAAACAGTGGAAAACACTTTTCCTTTACTCTCACTTGAATGTGATGAGGTAATCAGGGTACGCTTGGTTGTCATGAAACACAACATACATGCTGGGGTTATCCATTTTGTCTACCACACTGTCATAGCGGTCATGAGGCTGCTGGGTGTTTCGAGGTGGAGGCACCTTCATGGTATCCTTTTGGCCCTGAGCGAAGACACCTGTGAGGACTCGGGCGACGAACATTAACTGAGAACCATCAGCAGCTGGCTTGGAGTAGGTGGGTTGAGCCGAGTAGTTGGCATTTACAGCAAAGTAGGTCCCGTGACCGTATGCAGTTGCTGAGGGTGAAAAGAGAAAAGGAAATTAACAATAGATGATTGTATTTACACTGTAGTGACACAGAACTAGTTACTAGTTCACTAACCCTGCCTTTGTTACAAGTACTGTTTATTTCATATCTTTCACCAGGTGTTCAAGATTTTAACCATGCAGTGGATTGCAGCATGTTTTATTAGTGCATACAGGAACATAAAAACATGTCTTTAAGAAATCAAGTGCCGTTACTCTACTAGGCCTGAAAAAAAAATCCCAAAAGCCTTCACAATCACCTGCGTTTTTAAGTGTTGCCAAAGCCACAAATGCTTACCAACAAACAAACAAACCATATCGGTTTTTATCGTTTCTCAGAGTTATTTTTTCATCGTTTTTATTGTTAACTCAGTGTCCCTGGGTCTTGTCCCGTGTGTTATGAATAAATCTTTTTTTTTTTTTTTGGTACCGGTACTAGTTTTATTTTGTTGTATTTATCTGCAACACCTTAAAGGCCGGTCCGTGAAAATACTGTTGGACATAAACTGATCCATGGCGCAAAAACGGTTGGGGACCGCTGCTCTTCAGGTCCCACCACAACATTTGACTTTGGGCTATTGTAGCACTTTCCTTGTCTTCTTTTAGCCATTTTTTATTGTCCTATTGACCCAGCATTGTATAATTTTGAGCATTTGACTTTCTAGAACAGAGACGTTCATTGTTGACTGAATGACTCTAAGGTGCAAAATCGTTTAACGCATTTGGCTGTTAACTCACGGGCTGCTGATTTCAGACCACCCAGGGATGTAGTCTCTATGCTTAGAAGTCAAGCACTAATCTATTTTCACAGAGTTCTAGATATCTACCAAAGCAGGTGGAGGCATAATCATCCAGAGAAGAGCTGCTTTATAACAAGCTTTAAAACTCTAAAGCCATAAAGAACACCAAACTTTCCATTAAGGAATATAAAGAATATAAGAAATAAAGAACCATTTATAACACAAAGTTTTGGTTCAGTAAATGTGGACTCTATAAAAAGATTATCACCATTTTGTCCAGCAAAGCTCCTGTTGAATCCAGTTTTCACTATGGAGTCGCAATTTTCCTGGGTCGTCCCGTGGTACAGAAGTTTCTCCCCTGCTCCTCCCTCCTGTGCATTCTCATCAGAAATGTGCTTCCTCTGTGCTTCATAGGTGCGCCGCAGGTGAATGTTCTGCAAACGCTCAATCTGACATGAGAGAAGAAGGACAAAGGATTAAAGAGCTGCCTAACAAGATAATCCAGGATATTAATTACATCTGAGGGGTAGTTCAAAGTATGTCATCATAGTGATGGCATAGTTTCAATGGCGGATTGAAAGTAAAATCCTCCTAAAATCCCAAATGAATGCTGAAATAAATAAACACAATTTAATTAAATGAATCATCTTTTAAAAGAGGAAATGAATTTATTTGTAAAATGTGACATTGACTGATTTGGAATTAAATTTTAATATTATTTTATTCTTCCCTTTTCTATATAAATGTGTTTTGTTACTGATAAAAGAAGTTTTCATATCACCGAATGTGGGAGTGAAGCTGTGGAACAGACTTAGTGAGGAACTCAAACACTAAGTCTGTTCCACAGTTTGTCTCCGTTTCTCGTCATGTTGTCAGTCTTCATGTCCTACTGCCATGTACCCCCCATGTGCAGTTTACTTCATGTTGCCACTCTGCTTAGTTACCACGCCAGGAGTTTTGTTTTGTACTTTCAGTTTGTAGTTCTCAGCAATAAAGCTGCATAAGTTCATGTTTCATCTCTGGAGTCCTGCATTTGGGTCCAACCTCTGCTTGCCACACAGCCAGACCTTGACAAACCCCCTTTTAACATGTTGTTACTGATTATGATTATTTAGTGTTAAGCCCCAATAGCAAAAACAACCATAACAATACGTGGACGCATAAGCAAAATCATGTTTTCGATGACATTGCCATTGCAGGATTTTGTTTTTTGCTAATAGTCAAAAAACAAAACAAAAAAAGCCAAAGAATTGAATAAACAACTGTTATATTTAGTGAATCAAAAATAAATAAACTGTTCTATTGACTAAAGAAGAATAAAGTAGCGACAAAGCAGCATTCATATTATAAGACAGGTAATATAAATAGAAACTGAAATGTTCCCTTACACAAAGGACAGCCACCCACCTTCATCACAGTTTTGGCAACAGTTCGTTTGAAGGCCTCCTTCACTGCCCGGTACTCTGCAGAGGAAGGCTCCAGTGTAACGACCTTCAAGCTCTCATTAGCAGCCATGCTGTCCCAGTACAGAGGGTAAGTAAAGTCTGAAAGAGACAAGCATATATAGCATATACAACATGAGAAGAGACCTAGAGCCTATGTTGAGTTTTATTTTGCTATTTTACTGCAAATCTTTAATGAAGCACGTAAAAAGAAAAAAAGATTTTAATAGTATCATGAATGAATACAACCAAAACTTGCAATGGAGCCCGTCTGACAATAATATAACACTCCTGTTAAATCAACATGATCCAACCTTATCAGCTGATCTAGGATTTTCATACTTTTTGTTTAAAAGTGAACAGTTTATGGTTGCTTTCATGTTTCACAATGACTTTTGCAACCTTCTTTACTACAAGTAGTTTTTTAGTTTCTTTCTTCTCACCTCTCAGATTCTCAAGTCGCTTTAGCTTCATCGCCTGTCTGCTCAGTTGCTGTGTGGCCATCATTGTCTGTAGATTAACCTCCCATGTGAGTCCCTGTGCGTCTTTTATTCCTTCTGTTAATTCGTTGTTTTCCAGTTGGTGATTGGCTGTTCTGGGAAGTCTTTCCCAGTTTCCGTTATGTGCCAGGATGCACCAAACAACTCGGAGGTACAATTCCTCCTCCTCCCTGACTCTCACCTCATTAGCAAGACCCATTAACTGACACTGATTCATTTTCTGCATCACTCGGGTGACCCCGTCTTTCAACCCGCTCACTGTTAGAGAGCCAGACTGATCAGTTTGCATGAATAAACCCTCAGACTCCACCAGCTCCTTCAGCTCCATCATGCCATCCTGGTCGAGGGGTTCCAGTTCCTCCTTTAAGAAGGTTTTACTGGAGCACTGTGTGTGATATTGATGCTTCAGCTTTTCCATGGCATCATCAACGTCTTTTTTGGAAAGACCCAGGAACGTGAAGACAGACTGCTGACTTGTAGAGCTGATTTGGAGACTGCTGAGGTATGCACTCACAGAAAGAGGAGGCTGTTGTTGTTGTACTTGAACTGGAAGTACTGGAAGTACTGGAAGTACTAGAACAAATCAGGAAAAAATTTCAGTAAAATAAATTTGTAATCAGTTTTTATTTTCAAATTCGTTTTAAAATTCAATTGCACATAAGATGTCAGTTTGTGAATATTTCTGTCACCTCTGTTGATGACAGCTGAGGAATACATCTGCATCGCTTTCTCTTTAAAAGCCAAGAAGACATCGATCTTAATCAGGATGAGACGGATGTTGGTGAGGCTGTTCATAGATGATGCAGATGACTTGATCCCTTGAAGAATGGCTCCTGCTACAATCACAGGATTCAACCCTCCAGCTCCTGATAAAACACCACTTGCATTTAGGTGTGTGTGTTTGTGTTTCACAACAAACTGAATGAATAGAAATGCCAAAAAAAAAATACTTACCAGCACAGATGGCAGGAATTGCCACTGAACTGTATTTACAGCATTCACAATAGCCAATGATGCCACACACAAGTTGTTCAATGAGAGCTTGATCCTTTTCTCCACATACATGAAAAATAGCTTTACAGGGGAAGTTTCCAGACTGGGTCACATAAATTTCTCCTCGATTCACTTTTGCTGCACAGAAAGTGACGCAGGAAGCATGAGTGAGAGTCAGATAAGTAAGATGAGAAGGTAAGTAGCAGCTTCTCTTTTTCTCACCTGCTTTCAGTTTAGCTTCCACCTCTGGTCCAGCTACAGTTAAGATGTCTTTGCATACTCCATCTGTAGATGACGAAAAATCAGAAAAATATATATTAAAGAACTTACAATCTGTCCGTGAAGGAAAGCTTGTGAAGCATACAGTGACTCATCAACCCTATTTCCCCTAATCAATCTAAATGCATTTATGGGAAATGGTACTCAAAGGTAAGTCAAAGGTTAATCCCTGCCAAACCTGCTTGGCTGGAGATCAAACATTTCTCATGCCAGGTTGACACCACAGGCAGTATACCAGTTCACCACGTCACCTCTGTTCCCTGCAAGACTGTTATTGACTCACTTGTCTTTGTTATAGTTTGATAATCTGATTGCTTTCCATCGCCTGTGCCTCAGAGTTTTGGATTGCCATCCACTAAGATTAATGTGCATATTATGCGTAATATGCACTTTATTTCACTATGTGAAACTATAATCATGATAGGTATGAGATCCAAAATACAACAAATTATCTAGTGTTGCAGCTCCATATGCATTACAAAATTGTCAAACTGTCAGTTATGCTCTTCATAAGTATATAGTGAGGTTTTTAGCTAATCCAAGAGGCTTGTTAATAATGCTAGATGAAAACTTCAAAGATTACAATCATATGGGTATCCCTATATCTGTGCAGATTTTCATGAAGAGCTGCTTTCCTTTGTCATCCATAGAGAGCTATGCTACCATTGTGGTTAAAAATAACTTCAAAGTTACATCATGGGCCTCCTGCTCACTCCGCCTTCCTGCCTTTATATGCATCCTCGGTTTCACCTACCAAGGTTAAAATTTTGGAAGTCTGTTGTGTTCACCACAGCATCTGTAGTCTCATTAGTGATGTCACCAAACACCACATGTAGTTTAACTCCACTTCCCACTGTTATGACGATGTCATCTAGGTCGCTGGTGAGGGACCTGAAGATTGCTGAGATGAAGAACACCACACATTAGATTTTGTTTGACATTTAATCTGATAACTGAGGGTGCTGATGAATATGGTAAAATATGACACTGGCTGAATGCTTTTTATCTGCTCACTTTGCATTAATGTCACATAATAAAGACAGTCTGAGTAGTGCAAGTTTACCTTGGCCTCCCTGGTTCATATTTAAGCTGAGCTGTTTGTAGACATCGTGGTAGCACTGTAGATAAAAACACAAGAATAACAACATAAATAATTGATGTCTGGTCAGGACAGCCCTGTTCTTGTTTTTTAAAGTGTTTTATAAATAAAGTATGATATGCATATCAGATCAGGACATATCGATTGACACTGACCGCCTCAGAATCAGGGTAACCAGGTTTAATGACAATGTGGATGTTTGTAAGAGATCCAGAGGATGCAGATAATCCAAACTGCTGAATGATGTCGGTCAACACTTGAATAGCTTCTCTCAGCGGGTATTGTAAAACAATTCCTGGCCCAATAATCGGAATGGCCACTGAACCCAAATTCAGCTGTGCACAGAGCTCCAGACACTTCTTCAGACCGTTACCAAGAGCCTGCAAATCAAAAGTTACATATTTTTAAACTATGTTTTCAAACTGTTGGATTGCACACTGCAACTAACAGAGCACACATGGAAAACTGTGAGGCTGCACAAAAAGTTCAATTTGGTTGTATAAGACTTCTCTTGCAGTTATCTGGTTGGTACATTAATGCTTTCGCTTTTCAATTAAATTAAGAAATATTTTATTGTATATTTTTTTTGTCTCGCTTCTACTTTTGCACATACACGTAGATATCATCTGATTATTCCAATTAATACTTTCATCTATGTACAGCTATAAAGTGGATTTCAATGGTTTTCTGAAGGTAAATTAAATATGAATGAGCTCTTCTCCATCACCAGAAGTGTTAATGAAAGTCCTTAATTTTACCTGAACACTCTTTCCTCTTACTCCGTCCCAAGGCAAGCACTCAATGAAGAAAATCTTGGAGCAGCCCAGAGATGGAGGTGCATGAACCAGCTGAACATCACCAGGGGCGAGGGCACAACTGGCTAAGACTGAATCAAACTTTAACTTTAATATATTCCCAGCTTTGGCCAACAAACTGTTGCCAATATTTGTAGAAGTCAGCTGCTTGTTGAGCATGGGGACCACCAGAACATCCACCTGCAGAAATAATATTGAATAACATGAATGTTGATATTTTATTTTGGGATTATGGGAAATAGAATTGAATGGAAATAATCAAACCTGTTCATTTTCTAAACTGCTGAGTTTGATCTTCAGGTTTGTTCTGTTGATTGCAGAGTTTCCAACTGTGCTGTACATGCTGCTGCTGTAGCTGAGAGATCTAGGTGTATCACTGAGTCTGCTGGTGTTTCGTGGTCTTTGCACGTTTCGGGTGGCTGCAGTTTGCTTCTCTCGGATAATGACGTGACAGGAGCTCTCTATCAGCTCTTTAGTCCCTTTACCCTCTTCCTGGAAGTACTGCTGAGCCCCTGGTCCATCTAGAGTCAAAGTGTCTACTATCAGACTGTCTAGAGTTGATGTTAGGGCCTCCTTGGCCTCCTGAACATGACATCGAGGACCAGACACAAACACACAAGGATTTGGAAAATGTGAGGCTTGTAAGGTCACCTTGGTCTGCTTCATGCCAATCAAGTCTAAGATTTTATTAAAACAGTCGACCATTTCAGGATGAAGCAGATTGATGGTTTCTTGAGTTGAAACTTGATTCAACTGGAAGTCATGAAGAACTTCATTGAGCTTGGCCACATTTTCACTGTAGCCCACCAGTTGGACTTTGGTTGTTGAGGTTCCCCTGGCGCCTGGCATGTAGCTGATGTCCACTCTGAACTCTCTACTGTTTGCCTCGTTCTTGGCTTTCGTCAGAATTTCTTTCAACCTGTTGAGATCTATTGCACCCTGCAGCTGTACAGTGGCCACTTTAAGGTCTCTCATTACTGCTGCCTCTGCCTCATTCAGAGCATCAGAGGACAAACTGGACAGAACCAGATCTGAACCCACCTCAAAGAAAACAGGGTTTCTGAGGCTCTGCTGGAAGCGAGTTTGGTATTTTGGGATGGCATCACTGGTCTTCATGAAGGTTAGCAGAGCTGTAGGGAACTTAACGCTCTTCTCCTTTATGTTCTTAATCAGTTCATCCAGTTTTGTAGCTCCTGACTGCACCTCTTTGTCAGGGCCCTCCAAAGTGATCATGGCACTACCTCTGATGATTGTAACCTTTGGACAATTAGCACGCATTTCTCGATTGAACTCTTCTTCTATGAGCTTGAACTTCTTCTCCACAATCGGCACTTCCTTTTTGGTGGGTAGGCTTTTTTCCAAAATTGCAATCTTTTCCTTCATGGCATCAACCTCTCCCACAACCACAGCATAGCCACTCTCTGAGTAAACTTTGATATCATCTGTCTTAAAGGCCGAGTCCTGCAGTACCATTTTCACCTGTTTTGGCTCAAGCACATGATAGCAGTTGTAGCTCTCAGTGAGCCGAATGAAGACCTGATCCACTTGACACTCCCATTTCTCTGCAGCACCACCAAATCCTCCTCCTGGCCCCTTGTCAACCTCTCCTCTAACCAAAACCTCCTCTTCATCAAAATTTAGCTCCACTGTGCAGTCGATTGACGACAGTTGTTTTTCAAAAAATTTGTATGCTTTACAGTTGTCTCTCAGGAAAAACATCAGGAAAACATCTATCCTGAAAGTCTTCTCAAGACCTTTTATGTTTGGGTTTCTAGAGCTCTGAAAGAGGGAAAGAAAAAAAAATCTGTCAATTTATGATATACGATAGGCTACTTATTGTAAACAGTGGGAGTGTACCACATAGGGTTGGACATTAAGTAATACATAACCCTTATTCAAAACCTCTAATTGATGTAATCTTCACCATGTCTGTTTTTTTTTATTTCTTTTTACTTTAAATCTATTAATACTCCATCCAATATGTGCCATCTCTGCTATGTCCAGTCCGTTGCCCCAATTCACACTGTGTGACACTATGTTAGAAAAGAAATATGCTACAGGCCTGTTTCTAAAACAGTCTGGGTATTTGTGTATAATGTAAAGGAAAGCAGAATGCAATGATTGGTGAATAATTTAAAGGTTTTTTATCTGTGTGCTAGCAGAGTGCAGTCTCCATGGATTTCACAAAGAATTTAATATTTTGTTCACTCTGGCCACTATATTAGGTACACCTCTTTAAGCGTATTAATACATAAGGATAATCAGCCAATCACACGCAACTAACAATATAGACATGGCCAAGAGGATCTTCTGAAGTTCGAACTGAGCATCAGAATGAAAAATAAATTTGGGCTGCTTTGATTTATTTCTACTGGGATTTTCCCACACAACCATCTCTAGAGATTACAGAGAATGGACTGAAAAAGAGAAAATATCCAATTCTCTGCATGAAAACGTCTTCTTGATGTCAGAGGTCAGAGGAGAATGGCCAGACTGCTTCGAGCTGATAGGAAGGAAACAGTAACTCAAATAACATCACAACATTATAATAAAAATTTAACAGCAAAGATTTAAAGCGGCACTGAAGTCTTCCCTGTTACTCTCAAGGTGTACCTAATAAAGTGTCCAGTGAGAGTGTTACCATCTGGCTTTTTATGACCTATGTTTTTAAAAACAGTATCTTTGATGATATGGAGATGGAGTATCATACATGGCACTGGTTTCTTCCTTATCTACAAAGGCTTTAATGCAAAATAGTGTATAAAGTTTTTGTATTTGTATCTACTGTGCCGTCCACATGATGTATTTTTCAAGGAAGGCTTTCTTATTTAAACACTGCTGAACTACACTGTATATTTACACTCTGTATTAACAGCAAGACTCAGAAGTGAAAGAAACCTGAGAACTGTCAGCCACTGAAAACACTGAGTCACAATGAAATGAAAGCTATAAAAAAGAGGGCCCAGCAAAAGTGGAGCAAACACGTTCTCTATATTTGTCCCTGACGTCAAATTTAATGATCATGTATTTTTTTTTAAAAAGGACTGTTTTACTATTTAAAATGTATTCTTCGCAGTACTTACAGTGTCTTTGAAATATTTTATAATCATCTGTTTTTTGTCAATATTGTCCTCAGCTGTCCAACTTTTCCTGGAGGTTAACTCATTCCTCTTAAACTAGTTTGGCCACATTATTCTGGCGCTCAGTTTTTACTGTGACCAAAAGTCATGTTTGAAAGAGCAGTAAACTGTACCAGTGATTGGCTTGGCGATGGCTGGTCAGAGGTCTGTGGTGAACTTGTCCGGCTCACGGTCAGCCGCACTTCTCCACTCTGAAGAGTGATGGTGTGAAACTTCCTCTGCAAAACTCTGTCTTGATCTGTAAAACATCCATAAACAGAGTCACTGAAACAGCCTGAATTTAAACACAAATCTAAAAATTTTTTTTTTTACAAATGATCGACTGCCCTACCCTCTTTAAACTTGAAACAGATTTTATAAACTCTTCCTCCGAGTTTTTCTACATTTCCGCAGTCGCCACCCCCGGAGTCTCGCCTTTTCTGAAAGTATCTCCTCACTTTCTCCTTCTCTCTGTCTGTAAAGTCAGTGGCTTCAAAAAACAGTGGATACGGATATTCATCCATTTTATCTGCAAGTCTACACTAACAGTAGAACTTTCAGCCCGTCTAACACTTGTTTGTGTCGCTCTGTCACGGCCTGTTTTTGTTTCACTTTCACTTTTAAAGTATCACATCCTGGTGTTTACACGCCCACACCCAGCAATGGAAAAAGTCCGCATTTAATTCTCAGGGGCTTTTCTCGTCTCACCTACTCTGCAGGTACTTTAAAGGTGTTTCAGCTGTCAGAGTATAACTCTAAATTATATTTATGTCTTAATATGGTTTTGAGAAAGACATTTTACCAGTAATTATGCTGACAACAAATTAGGGTTTCTATTTTATGCTTCATCTGATCTGCAAATATATTTCACATAAACCCATCCATCCATTCGTCCTCTTGCGCTTATCCCTATCTGGACGCACTGGAGCTGGAGCCTATCCCTGCTACCATAGGTCTGTAGAGGCGGGGCACACCCTGAACATACAGGAATGCCTTCGTGTAAAACCTTCCTTATATCCTGTAATATTACCACACCGACCCACTAGGTGTCATTATAGACCCAAAACTGTGTCAGTGCAGTGAAACGTAATAATAATTACATTTAAGGTGTTTTTATTCATGTTTTGCTTCATGTGACATTTCGGTTTAATTCATGAAGTGGCTTTCAGAGTGAAAGAAAAAAAAAAAACATAATAGCAATAGAGCCAGTTCTAAAATGTTAATTTGTTAATACAGTGAATGAAAAGATGTTATTTAAAATGTTTATAGAAACTATCAAACCGTTTTAAGAAGTAAAGCACAATTATTGCTTGTACTGAGGTACTGATAAAATGCATTTATGTAGGTGTTATGTGTGTATTCTTTAATAAATAAATAAATGTTCAGGATGTTCAGACACACACGGCCCTGACTCAGTGAGTGTCAGAGGAATGAATCTAAAATCTGGAAATCAGTCACAGTTTTTGTACCTGTATCTTTGATTATTCTTTCTCAAATAGTTTATTTTAAGAGCTAAAACAGTATATGTTAAAATTCACAGGGCAAAAAAGCGTCACTGATTTAATACATTTTTAAAACACTGAAATTTTCATAAAGCCACAGCTACTAAACAAACTCGAAATGCCATAATATTCACTGCTGAGGAAATTACACATCATTCACTTCATTATTAAACTCTGCATTTACTTATAAGTCATCAAGTGTTTTCATTTTCACATGAATGCCTGTTTACACTTATAGATTTTGTCTTGGTCTTCCACAGTGTTCTTCCACATTCTCACATGTAGTTTCAAGTGGTAATCTACAAATATCTAAAGCTCAGACCCCAAACTTTAGAGTTCAATTGAAGTAAGCTTAGTTTATTATGCATGAACAAATAATGACATGTTTTTTTCAACATATGGTTTGAATAACATTGTTGAAATGCTCATATTTTACGTGTAAATTAACAGAAAGACCAGAGACCTGACATAAATTATATGTTGAACTGTCTCGACATGAACAGTGATCTGTGCCTCTTTAAATATGTCCTTCCCATTCAAAGGTGCTTCAGCAGCCCCGCCTACAAGGGCTGGGAAAATCTGCCTCTTCTATTTTCATCTCACTCTGTTACATCAGTTACATCGATTCTTAATGTATTTTAACATTACCATGTTTCCCAGAAAAGCTCCTATTGAATCAGTTCTTTATGATGGACTCACGGCTGTCCTGACTCATGTCGTAATATAGAAGGTTTGGTTTTGCATTTCCTCTTTATAAAGGAAGTGCAAAACCAAATAACCTTCCCTTTTGTAGAGCTGAAACTAGTCCAAATTAAGGCTAGACTGAAACTTCAAAGCATTTTGCTGACTGTGGAACTGGCAGTGACTGGTTTTATACACGAAATACCATGAACTTTATGTTTTGTCTGTTTTTCTGTCTTTGTCTTTACGTTCACTTTACATTCACTTTAATTGGGCCGCACCTCGTAATCTTTAAATTCTGGCGTTTTCAGTCTCATTGCCACAGGTGTACAAATCAAACGCCTAGCTGTGCAGTCTGTCTTTATAAACATTTGTGAAAGAAATAGTTCTTGGGTCGCTCTAAAGAGGCCACTGAAGTGAGCATGGTGCTGTGACAGGATGTCACCATGCCAACAGGTTCGTTTGTGACATTTCTTTACTTGTACAAATTCCACTATCACCTCAAAGGGGTGTTTTTTTTTTCAAAGTGGAAACATTTAGGAACCACAGCACCTCAGCCACAAAGTGTGAGAACATGTATACCTACAGAGTGGGGCTGCCGAGTACAGATGCTGATAGTGCCTGAAAGCTATTAACTGCAGGGCTCCAAACCCCAACTGAGATTAATATCAGCACAAAAACTGTGCACTGGGAGCGTCATGGCATGGGTTTCCATGGCTGAGCTGCTTCATTAATGTATAGCATAGCCCAGTTTCAGCTGTTGTGTTTAGTGCTAATGGTTAATTGTTTGCTTAAGTTTGCTAATGCTCATTTTGTGCAGCAATAGACATATTTACCATCAGCAAATCGCTGACCAGATTGGGGAGGGATTCATGAATACAAGATATGACAGCTGGACTTCTTTTTGGCTCATGATGAATTTTTACCTCATGAAGAAGATTTTCATAAAAATATGCTCTTCGGTGAGCAGTCACAGTTATATATGTTGGGTCTACGCTTCCACAGGCCCTGCTGGTTTAGAGACTTATTCCCATTAACGACAAGGAAGCAAGACGCAAGAGAAGGACCTCAGAGCAGCCCTCCTGCCCTCGGTCAGACCACTTCGAAGAACCAGCTTCTGCTTGCCGCCTTTTATTGGAAACAGTTACAGTACACACAAGCACCACCCACTGTAAACCCCCCCTATGGTTCTAAAAGACAAGGTACTATGTGTGTATGTGTGTGCACGTGTAAGCACGTGTGTCTATGTGTGTGTGTGTGTGTGTGTGTGTGTGTGTGTGCATGTATGTGTGACCATCTGTATGTGTGTGTGTGTGTGTGTGTGCATGTGAGTGTGTGTGTTTGGGGGTGCGTTTGTGTGACCTCCTGCCCACAAAAGGGTCATAAAAGCAGGAAGCTTACTAAACAAGAAAACAGAACCTTCACATAGGATGTGCCTATAATAAAATACAGGCTGGGGAGGTCAACAGAAACAGAAGAATGTCTTTGATCATTCTTACAAATTTAATAACACAATGACAATATTTAACAATTTCAACCTCACAATATATAAGGTTTTAACAAGAGATCTGAAGTCTGCTGAATCAGTCCAATGTTTGTTTGTTTGTTTGTTTTAGCTATAATAGCTATTAGCTATAAACCACAGTTATAAACGTGCAAAAATCCCTGTCTTAAGCTGCTAGGTCCAGAAGTGGGCCAGTGAAGTCACCACACACTAGGAAAGCTGACTGGGAGCCCACCAAATCCTGAATTTATTTATGTTTGTTTTGCAATTTTCCATTAGGGTCATGTGCAGAGCCGTGGGGAGGGCCTTGAAGTTGGGAATGCTGACGTTAGTGTATGTGTGTGTGTAGTGTAAAGGTTTGCTTTGGGGTATGTTCTAGGGTATAGAGCAGTTCATTCAACTTGTCACATCTTAATATAACTCTACAAAGTATGTCAGTGTTGAAACTTTTTACAGCTTAACCAGGACAAAACTGAAGTTTTAATTGTCGGTCCTGAGGCTCAGAGAGAGAAACTCTTGTCTAAATTAGAGGCATTTTCACTATGTCCTTCGCTACAAATGAAAAACCTGGGTGTTATTTTTGACTCTGAGCTTGGTTTTATCCCACATGTTAAACATGTAACCAAAATTGGATTTTATCATCTAAAAAATATAGCCAGAGTCCGCCCTATTCTCTCTCGGGCCAACACGGAGATGCTGATGCATGCTTTTATTACCAGTCGCATTGATTACTGTAATGCCCTGCTCTCTGGTCTTCCTAAGAAGAATATTTCAACTTTACAACTTTTGCAAAACTCGGCAGCTCGTGTGCTGACGAAGACCAGAGAGCGGGCCCACATTACACCAGTTTTAGAATCGCTGCACTGGCTCCCCGTGTGTTTCAGGATCGATTTTAAAGTTCTTTTATTGGTTTTTAAATGTCTTAATGGTCTTGGGCCTTCTTATCTCTCAGATCTGCTTTTACCATACGAACCCTCGCGGACCCTGAGGTCCTCTGGTACTGGCCTTTTGATTGTCCCTAAAGTCAGGACACATACTCACGGAGAGGCAGCTTTTCAGTGGTACGGTCCTCGTCTGTGGAACAGCCTGCCGGAGGAGCTCAGGGCCGCAGAGAACGTACATGTTTTTAAGAACAGGCTCAAGACCCACCTTTTTAATTTAGCTTTTACTTAGCGTTTACTTATTTTTTATGCTTATTTATTCTATCCTGTTATTCTATTATTAATTTAGGATTTACCTAATATTTATTGATTTTATTCTTATTCATTTTTTAATCTTCTTACTCTATTTATATTTATATTTATATTGTATCCTGTTCTTATTTATTTTATCATTTTACCCATATCTCCAGTGTTTCCTCGGAGGGCGCTCTCTGCACCGGGGCTGTTATTGACCGTGGCTGCTGGGTCTCTGGGGTCCTCTCAGCCTGGTTGGGGGGCTCCTTGGCCTCCCTCCTGCTGTGGCTGCGGTCTGTGACCGGCTCCCGGTGCAGATGGCTCTCTGTTATAATGTTTCCTCACTTGGCTCATGCGAGCCCAGCCCAATTTTTACTCTTTAAGTGTGCGCGTGTGTGTATGTGTGTGTGGGTGGGGGTGGGGGGATATATGTGTATTGAGAGTGTGGGGAGTGAGTTGGAGGGTGGGGTGGGCTGCTTTTAACTATGTAAAGCACTTTGTGCTACATTTTTTCTGTATGAAAAGTGCTTTATAAATAAAGATTGATTGATTGATTGATTGAAACTACCAGACCCCACTGCACACAGGACACAAGAATAAACAGTGAAACTTAACTGGTCCTGAACCCCCACAGCTAACAAAAATATATCAGCTTATAGACAATATTTTAACAGTGTGACAATAATTTAAAAAGAAAAACAAACTACGACCCACATAGCAAAATTGGTATGGCCTGGATATGGCCCACACAATGTGCTTACACATGGCCCACATACCGCAAAGAATGACGGCCCTTTGGTGGCCCAGATCAGGTTTACCAGAGGTGGCCCACACATGGGCCAGCACAAAGCCAGTTGGAGACACAATGGTGGTCCGGTGCTGGCCCATGTGTGGATTACCTCTACATGTCAGGTGGTGACCTGCAGTATCACCCCCCGCCCTCCAGTTGGAGTCAATTCACTATCTGTCCCTGTGTCAGTCTGTCTCTCTGTTAGCCCAGTTTCTTACTCTATGTCTCACTTTATCCATCAAGCGAGTGAACGGCATTCCAAGGGACCACCCAGGTCCCGCTGTAAATCTCTGAAAAAGTCTCAAACCTAATCATATTCCTCATATGCTACATATACATATGATATTCTACATGCTTTTAAACCATTTAAAATTACAATTCATAGTTTTATATGTGAATTACATAATGTTAAATTACTATTAAACAAATGACTGACTAAGTATTTTAGACTTTAGTTTACTTCAGCCATATTCCATATAAATCAGGTATCATACAAAAATAAAAATAGCTTCAAATACAGTCATGACAATAAAAGAATATGACTTTAAGGACTTAACAACATTACTTCAGTTATACTACACCAACATCTCTTATACATTAGCACTAAGGGAACACTGAATGACCTGGTGGTTTTTGTACATAAAACTACTCATCTAAGATGAATATTATTCTGTGCTTGATGTGCCTCAGCTTTGGCCCTGGCTCTTCCTCTCTGACTGCACTAGGACATATTGCCACCTGATAAAATAACACATTGATTCGTGCCATATAAAAAGTGAGACATGTCAATTCAGATTCTCTGTCAAATGTACACTAATGAATCAATTTACATCAGCAGCCTAACAACTGTCATGATAATAAATACTAGTTAATCTATAGCACCAAATCATCAGTCAGTCACCTGTGACCTCACCTCTGTCTGAGCTACAACATGGCAGAGCTGCCTCTGTCACCTGATAAATGACAGTGAGACATTCCAAATACATGCAGTCACACATGTGCTTCAAATAGTCATGAACCAACAAGTCATCATCCAACTTCACCTGTAATCTTGTGTCACCATTGCTCTCTGAGCTTTGTGTTGGTTCTTCTGTCACCTGACAAATAGGACATACATGACAATAAGAATAAAATGTGCAGCTGCTTCAGTGTTTCTGTCAATTTGTGCAGATCTCGACTCATCAGTAATGTTTGTAGTGTGAGTGCATTTTTAAAACAATTTGTGCAAACTGCACTACAAGGTGGAATATTTGCAAAATCATGACTACCTCATGATATTTTGTCTCAAAAATTAACCCTATGAATATGTCAGTACCATTAGGATGAAATTATTGTGTCACCGACATTTTAACGTTAGACATATAATTCTAACAGCCTCTGTATCTAATATCTAATATCCTGGCTTACTCAACGCTGCCGTTTTCTCTGACATTTTCAATCAAAATTAGAAATGCTCTGGGAGACTGAGATAACTAATAGTGCTGCCTGCTGTGCAGTTAGTTTCCAAAACACGCTATTCATGGTTACATACAATTTTAGACTGATGTGGGCCAAAGCTTAGTATAGCCTGTAACGTTATTATGACGGACACATTTTATGTGTTAACTTGGCTTTAAGTGACTTACAGATTTCTTTGAAAAATACTTTCTTATATCCAGCTTCTTCCTTTTTGCCATCCTCCTCTCTTCATTGCAGGTTTTAGCAGCAGGTACTGCTGCTAAAACTAAACATAACTCCCTGAAAGGCACAGCCAATCACACTGGCCAGATTTGTCACATGAAGTAGGACTCCAGTAGAGAACTCTTTCTGCACCGCTGGGTGAATGAGACGTTGACAGATCGTTTTTTCTTTCTTTCTATCGGGTTTGTTTTTCTTTACTCGAAGAGATCAAATTATTGGTGGGGACAATTCAATAATCGCTGGATATTAATGGGGACATGTTCCTTCCGTCCATGCCAAATCTACGCCCTTGCTTCTGGACATGCTGAAGGAAGGTAGAAGTAACCGTATTTTTCGGACCATAAGGTAGACTGCATTATACGACGCATTAAGCGAAACAAAACAGTCAGAAGAGTCAAACTTTACTCGACTCATTCTTCTTGCTTCCTCTACTTCTGTACCATTGATTCATTAATGCTCTATTCCCATGTTCTGGACCTGAAAACAGGGTCTGATCTTTGTTATTTTTCTATTAAGGTTTGAACTTTGAGAGTGTTTAAACAAGAGAAGTGTGAAAATGTTCATGCCTGTCTGAGAAAAGTGTATAAAGTGTGTAGTGAGAGGTTTTACAGCCTTAAAACATCTATAATAATTGTAAAAAATAAAGTTTGCTGCTTTGCGGATTTCACCTATCGCAGATTATTTTTAGAACCTAACTCCTGCGACAAAAAAGGGACCACTGTAACACATTACATATAACGCGTTACTGCCCATCTCTGGTTACAAGTATTCAATTAAAAATTCACAGTTTCCTTTTGAATGTTGATCACCCACCTACTCTAATTTTTCCCTCTTTTAAGCATGGACCAGACTATCATTCAATAAATCTTTATTATGGTATTGTGACAAGTTCTCAGATTAATTAGATGTGATTCTAAGTGCTTTATACTTTACAAAGTGAAGATATATGATGCAAATGTCAACTATATAAAAGATTAAAAACGGCATAATCTTGTAATATGTTTCCAGTGTTTATATACATATCCACCTGAGAACCGAGAATAAGAGACTCTTCCCATTGACCTTTGTTGGTGATTTTCTTCCTCTTTAGAAGTAATAGAGACAATCCAAACACATGAGATATCAATGGAAAGCCCAGGATGTCCTCTATTTAGTACATCAGGATTTAATAGGGTAGCTCAAAGAGGTCAAAAGATATTGACTAAAAACAAATGTCCATTACAGAGGCCATAAATGAGGCCATAAAAGGCTGGTTCTCAGGACTTTTCATTTCATTCAATCAGAAGCAGCTACTGTTTAGCTAATTCTGTCATGAACTGGCTGTGTGGCAGGCAGGATGAGGACCCAAACGCAAACTCACGGGAAAACAGGACTGAACTCAAAATACAGCTTTATTGCTGACAAAAGATGACAACGATACAAAATAACATGAAACTAAACTGGGAAGTACTAAGGAACGGACTTACGAGGAAACACACGGAGGGGCACACAGTCATGAGGGAGAACGCGACACCGAACTGAGGGAGACGCAGACAGAAATACACAGAGGGTTAATGAGGGAAGTGGGAACACACGGGGAACACAGCTGACACAGATAACCATAACGAGACAGGGCAGGAGTGAACACAACATGACGCATACTGACGAGAGACTGTCAAAGTAAAACAGGAAGTACACAGAGGTTCAGACAGGAGGAGAGAGAGCACAGGGAGAACACAGACATAACGGGCTGGGGAAAACATGGAATAAAACACAAGGAGAGACGAGGGCTCACAGATACACAGGAGGTAACCAAATAAGGAACATCTTAACTAAATAACCTAGGAACCAAGGCATAAATAGGGAACAAAATACAAAACACACAAAAACTAAGAATACTGGGCCAACATGGCCCAGGACCATGACAAATTCAGTGGCAGATCAATAATTAAGTTTAAAATCAGATATAATTCAATACTTAATTTCATTTCATTAAATATAATTGTCTGTAGTTTCAAATGTACATATATAAGTTTTATATTATTATTTTGGGGTTTTTCAGACACCTTCCTTTGTAAACAGTGGAAAACCCTTTTCTCTTTACTCTCCCTTGAATGTGATGAGGTAGTCAGGGTACGCTTGGTTGTCATGAAACACAACATACATGCTGGGTTTATACATTCTGTCTACCACGCTGTCGTAACGGTCGTGAGGCTGCTGGGGGTTTCGAGGTGGAGGCACCATCATATCCTTTTGGCCTAGAGTGTAGATGCCTGTGAGGACTCGGGCGACGAACATTAACTGAGAACCATCAGCAGCTGGCTTGGAGTAGGTGGGGTGGGCTGAGTAGCTGGCTTTTACAGCAAAGTAGGTCCCACGACCGTATGAAGTTGCTGAGTGTGAAAAGAAAAAAACAAAATTAGCAATAGGTGATCCTATTTACACTGTAGTGACTTGCAACATTAATTACATGATACCCCTCAGCCTCCTGGCAGTAGTCTCTTTAGGTGTCACAAATACCCTGGAAGTACAAGCTGTAGAACACAGAATTACTAGTTCATTGTACTGTTAATTTCATATCTTTCACCATGTGTTTTAACTACACTGTTGATTGACAGGAACACAAAAACATCTTTTAACCTGATAAGGAATCAAGTGCTGTTATTGTACTAGACCTGAAAACATCTTCACAATCACTTAAAACCCCACCGACACTTAAACCCCCAGGTTTCATGTGTCGCTAAAGCTACAAATGCTTAACAGTGTAAAAAGAAAAAACACAAAAAACAAATCCCTGCCTTCCATGTCATCCTTCAAACACCAATGTCACCAGACATGAAAATAATTTATTCATTCTTATGTGCGCGTAATCACAGTGTATTCTTACCTGCATTGTCATGACAGTATGCAGGACCAAACAGTGGTTATAGTTGACTGCCTGTTACTTGTCAAAGGTTTCATTAAACACATTAACTCTCCTCATTGGTAACTAGTAACAAATACTGTAATTAACACTTAAATCTATGCACCTTAAGAGTCAGTTTTCTGAAGCATGGAACATCCTTTAACACTTCTCTTATCAAATTGTGCTCTGGCCCAAAAATTCCATACAGCTGTACTTACATCCATATCCCCCTGACCATCAGCAATACAAATTTGTCCTCTGTAGAGGACATTTCTAAACCTGAATATCTCCCATCCACTACATACTACAGAATTACCTCCTTTTGGTATCTACAGAGCACATTTAGGGCTTTCCAATGATACCAAATGTGAAGAGGTGAGGCTTTGGGAACTTTAGTTTTTTCATCAAGGAACATGACGGCCATCACTACAAGCACATTTTATGGGAAGAAAAAAACAGTAAGTGCATAAAACATTTTATTGAGCAATTTATTTATTTTTTTATTTATTTATTTATTTTTGTGTCCCGTTTGGATCTTTGGCCATCAGAATTGTTGTCTTAAGGCCAAGAAAGATGCCAAGCGGATTTATTTTACCAAGTGGATCGTCATGGCCTTGCCATATTGGTCCATTTGATTGACCTTTATTATAATTATGAATTTATTTTATTTTCAGTTGCTACAAATGGGACAAACATGACTGGGGGATAGGACAGGGAGAAAGAATGAAAGAAAGAGAGGGAGAGAAAGAAAACCAAAGGGGAGAAGAGACGGTGAGAAGGGGGGGAAGAAAGAAAAAAAAACAAACAAACAAAAAAAACAAAACACCTGGGTCACCTGTATGGAGAAAAAAAACAGAAGAGAAAGCAAACAACAAAGAGCAACATAATAAAAAAAACAGCACCATCACAATAAACTAGCTAGCAGTAGATATCAGTAGATACTAAATAATAAACGATATTGTGCAGCACGCAAGATAGACAGTGCACAATGTGCTTTGAGGCAGCAGCCAAGAAAGCTGTAGTCCGCGTCTGTGAATACCCGTGTGTACACCTGTGTGCATACCTGTGTGGATCAGCATGCTTGCATTCCAAAGGTTTCTCCATGTAACGATCTGCTAGGGAGTGTGGGGAGCCACAGCCCCGTCCTCCAGGGCATGAAGCAGGTATGGAGGAGATCAAAACTCCAGACATCCAGAGGCCCCCAGAACACAAGAGACCAAGGAAGACCAACAGAGGGGCAGCCGCGCCACTGTCCCAGTAAGAGCTGAGGAGAGTCCCAGATGAGGGCTCACTCAGCAGCCGCGGAGCAGAAGCCAAGGGGAGTTGCAGTGACGCGCCCGTGAGCTCTGCCGGCAGCCAGCCGTGCCTGAGTGACCGAGCCCCAGGCCGAGAGGCCGGGGGCACCCCACCTCCGAAGTGGCCCGAGCGAGCCCCAGGCTCCAGGCCCCGATAAGCGGCCGCCAAGGAGTGAGCCGGTGTGTACCCGGACGCCCACCCCCAGACACAAAGAACCACCAACGCACCGACACCTGAGGGAGTCCGCCACTGGCAGGGGAAGTGGTGGTGGGTGGAGATAGGCCTCCAAACCTTGGAGGGCCTGAGATGTCCCCAGAGAGGTGGCGTCTGATACCCAACCTGACATATAGACGCAGACATACAGGCACACACAGATACAAACATCCATTCCCACCCTCATGCTCTCATATGCACTTACTCCACACTCAACCAACGTGGAGACAGACATAAAGAGACGCTGTACACACGATCACACTCCCCAAGCGTACTCTACGAACCGGGTCTAGGTACCCTTGCCCCTGGAGGGGGGAACTGCACCCAGACCCAGGTGGTGTTACCCTTTTCCCTGCGGTGGGGGGAGGCAGACCGCCCCGACTCTGCAGCAGCAGGGAGGCCCCACACTCCAGACCGCAGTCGGACGGCCAACTCCTCCTAGCCCCCCCGCTCCAGCAGGCCGCAGAGAACGGGGGTGAGAGAAGACTCCAAAGCTCCCTCCACCCGCTCATTGTAGTGTTGATGCATGTGTGTTCTAAGGTGCAATTAAAACCCAGGAGGGCATGGAGCTACCTGCCAGAGAGCAGCAGGTAAGCGCATGGTCCCTCCTGCTAGCCCTCAATGTCTACGTGTATTTAAAATTGAGAGGTGGGCAACGACGCCAGGGGTGAGGTGTACACCCTGATGGTAATTTGGACTCCGTGTATCGTGCCCACCCCCAAGATCCTATATGTATGTGTAATGAGAGTGTGAGTAATGTGAATGTCTAAGTTGTGGGATAAAATTGAGGCAGAGGCAGCCAGAAGGGGACAGAGGGGGGGGGGGGGGGGTAGCCTCCTCTGCACCCTGGTGACATACCCCTACTCCAAGGCCCTGCATGTGTGGGTGGTTGTGGTGGAGCAATTTTTGACTATAAATGTTGTTAACATATTTTAGATAAGTCCCTTAATAATAACACATTAAAGCATAGTATGCTAATTTTTCTTTAATTAAGGATAGTATTGAAGTGTTTAAAGCAGGGGTAGGCAACCTTTCTGATGGCGAGTGCCATTTAAAATTTCCTCAGAAGTCAGCGTGCCATATGATTGCATTATCAATAAATTTAATAACGCTCTATATGAACAGTTACACACAATACAGAACCACTTTATAGATTTCTATTTGTTTGCAGATGTTGGCAGCTATCAGTGAATAGTTATCAGCTATTTTGAAACAAAAAAAGACAAAAGAAAAAAGACTTTTCATCCATAACAAGAACTCCATAACAGCAAATGGACTGTACAACAGAAAATACAAATGCTATTTATGGTCTCCTCACAACAATGATAAGAAAAATAAACTAAGCCAATATGGCATGTTTGTTAATACAGAGACACACATGTTAATGTGATCTCTGGTCTCCCACTCAAAGACACAGGTCTCCGAGTGTCCAGCATTCAGACAGCTACCTGAGGACACTTATGTGAGAGAAAATCTGATTTGGTTGTAAGATTCAGATAATTATTTAATAACAGTCAGACATTTTAAATGAGAATAAGAAAGAAAAGTATTTCTTTGTGCCCCCTTTCCCTGTTAATGCTCTACCTGGCCCCCCTGGCAAAACTTTGCTAGATCCTGATAAACCTGTTTCTCCATCACCTGTTCAGCTGTTGATGTTTCCCTCTCACCAGATATACAAACCGATATCATGACCAGCAGCTTTTACAGCTGTGGCTCCAGCCAACATCAGCTGATACTAGAAATGAATATTAAATAAATCCTAACAACAGCTGATCAAGGTTAAACGAGCTGCTGTTGTTTAGTGCGACATCCGCTGGTTTCCTCTTTCTGGCGCAAAGTGGGCGATAAACAAACAAGAGAGTAAAGCCGATCAGCTGATCATTGATCAGTTTCACGATTAAAGTAGAAACAGGAGAGAGAGGGGAGAGAATGAGAGAAGAAGAGGCAGCTGTGCAGCGTAACGACAGAATAACTCCACCTTTGTGTCTTTTTCATCCTAGATGAAGTCCGGGACAAACTGCGTCCCTTCTCAGCTCAACACGAAACACGTAATAATTTCTCTCAATACGGGACGATTCTGTTTTTTACGACACAGTTGGCAACTCTACTAACTAACCTTATGAATAAAATAAAGTTCACTATCAGTAACATCATAGCACCCACCCAGAAGTATATAAAATCCGTCATGCTAGCTAGTACGCAGTACGAGTTATTGTAACTGACTGTAAAAAGTTAGCACAACGAAAATAAACTCCACCTAAACTTGGTTTATATCTGACCCAGATAGACTGCAGGTCATAACTTCTTACCTGAAGTTCAGTTCACCGCCTCGGGTCTCTCCTCCTCCTGCCTCCCCTCTCCCTCATCTGGCCTCCACCACTTGCTAATGTTACTGAATCTGTGGAAGCTCCGCGATGCCACCACCAAACAACTGAGTTATTTTTACACACCAGCCAGCATCTGGCCAATCCACCACCTTTCATTGTTTACACTGTCATCGGGCCACCGAGCAAATGCCCGGTATGCCCGATGGCCAGTCTAGTTATGGTCGTGACATCATTTATTCCTTCGCGTGCCAACTGTGGCACGCGTGCCTAGGGTTGCCGACCCCTGGTTTAAAGAAATGTTCTCTGTAGTGGACATTTGTAGTTATTTCCTCCATTTTCTTCTGTTTTTTTAAATGACCAGAAGCATATGGAATTTTATTGCACATTGTTGAGGGAAACTCAAATCTTGAGTTGTCTGATGAAGAAGATCAAGATGCATTGTTTGAGCAAGAAGCAGAGGAAGATGATTCAGGGAGCTCTGAGGATGAAATTCAGGCAGGGCAAGCAGATATTGAGGAGTCAGATCAAGCTGAACAGTCCAGTCGGCGTCCACTCTGGAGCAGGAATTCAAAGTACATCTTGAGTTTGTATTTTTGTCATGGCCCACTGTCCTCACTGGGTGTCTTGCCATGGTGATGTGTCTTCAAGTTCCCCGTTTCCTCATCTGTGTGTGTGCATGTGTGTGTGATGTGTTCTGGTCTACTTGCAAGTCCGGGTCTGGAGAGTGGTTTCCCCGTCATGAACAACAGCTTTTGTAGTGTTTCCTGCAGAATCACGGAAACAGGTGGATCGAGCTGACGCACAGGTTTTGGGAACAGAGGAAATGGAGACAATAATCGCCAGAAGAAAATATTCTGCATTTTGTCACTCACCTCACTGTAAATGAACACGGTGTCTTCATTCAAAGAGTCCTGTGTGTGGGTTCTGCATCCGCATATCTGACAATTTTAAAACAATGCCAAATTTTGTTTAACAATTGCGCCAGTGTGCCTGTATGTACCAGGCAAGTCATGCCCAACTGGATTGAAGGTGTTTGTCTTAGCCGCACCAACTAGAGTTTGTGGTCTACCAAGGCAAGACTACCTTTGAAGATACAGGAGGAATAGGCATTGGAGAGCAAACTGTTCTTCATTTGGCAGAGTCTGTTCCCCAAGAAGCCCATCTGTTCTTTGACAGGTTCTTTACAACTATTAACCTCCTTGAAACCCTAAAGATGAAAGGGCTGGCTGGAACTGGAACCCTCATGAGGCATCCTCTGCCTATGGTATTGAACCTCAGGACACATGCACAAGATGATCCAAGAAAGACAAAAAGTTTGTCCAAGTGCCAAAGCCACTGGCAGTTGCTGAGTACACTATCAACATGGGTAGTGTGACCTTGTTGACCGAATGTTGAGTTTCTACAGGATGGCCTCTTGCACTCGGACAGTACACTCAAAAAAATGAATGAGGTGGATTGTTCAGTGTATATTAATTATTTATTTTCATTTTACTTAAAATATATGTTTTTGTTAAGTTAACATATGTTTTACTAATCAAGTCTATGTAATTGTGTCTATTATTCAACGTACATAATACTAATGTGTTACTTGATGGCATAACATTTAAGTTAAGTCAATTAGGATCGATATACCTTGTATATCCACAAGGTGGCAGTAATGCAAAAACAGGTGTAATGAAACCGCGCAGAACAAGAAGGTTTCACGGCTTGGGCCTGCTCATGCGCAAGACTTCAAATTTAATTGAAAAACGCTGTTTTGGCGCCAAGTTGCTGTTTCTTTGAGAGGTAAGACCATTTTTTTCTTTGACTATGTTGTGTAGTATCTACATGTCGAGCATGGTTATATTTTGCGTTTGTCTTACAAGACATGATATATCATTTGCGTGCGCTTGTTCTACATTAGTTTTACTGGGTCCTGGACATGCTTATTTTGTGGACTGTGTAAGAAACATTTTTATTGTTTTATTAAGGGATTAGCTACAGGGGTTCATGGGGTTATTTTTTCAAGGGGTTATTTTTCCATTTGCTTTCTTGGGATTCCTTTTCTGTAATCCGAGAGTCGGAAATATCGAATAGGATAGCAAGGATAGCATAAAGTGACATTTAAAATCCAAAAAGTCAAGGGCGAAAGCCACTGTGACACCATTGTTATGCTCTATCAGTAATCGGTATTATGTAAAAATGGTCTGTAAATACAGCATGTTTCCTAGCGGAGTTATACATATCAATGTAGTTATAAATTACAGTTTGTGAAAGTACACACTTAATTTTTTAAATAAAATTATTCAAGACATATGAGTGGACAGACAATGGAGGTCGACAGACCTGGTGATAATTGCTTCTATAGAAAGTTAGCACATGGCAGTGTCAATCTCTTGCTTTTCTTCTGAGTAGTATTTTATTTAGTTGTAATTCAAACAATAATTTGCTTCTTGAAATTAAGTAATGAATTTCTTGTTTTACTTTATAAATTTCAGATCCTGCCTTTACCTGCTCCCTCCTATACTGATGTGGTGTATGTGGTACTGCTGAGCTTGTATGTGGTATGTGAACTGTTATACTTTAAAAACAAAACTGTTTTATAAGTTAAGTTTTCTTTAGTGACCCATCCCATGCCCCTGTTATTTTTTCTCCACATCTGAACCATTGTAAAGGTTGCAGTTCAAGGGCCTGAGGCATGAAATTCTTTTCAGATCAGCTGTGATCAGTATTTTTTGAAACTTATAAATAAATATAATATAAATATAATAAAAGCTGTAATGGCTCCTTTAGCATTTTGTGTAAATGTTTGTGTTAAAATTATAGCTTTAATGAGGTCTTTCTACATTAGTTTTAGTTATAAAGTATGTATATGTGTACATATAGTATGTATATTTACAGTACAGTATGTTGTGTTTGTTGACATGTTTTCAGGTGGAAGCAGAATATGTGAGGATTACTATTGCTCCACTTGTTCCAAGGCTTTTTACACAACTTGACCAATACACTGACCAGCTCATAAAAGTCTTCAAGAAAAAAGGAGGCGTTGCAGGGAAGAAAATTAGACAAACTTTGGCCCCTGCCACACAGGTGCGTTATTCTGTTGGTAGCAAAATATTATGGCTAATAAGATCATTTTCAAGTTTAAACAGCTAGTGTATGGTAGCTGCACAGTGCACTTACATTTATATTAAGCAAGACAAAGTTTGGTACTCAAAACGTTGGAAAACTTAAATTACCTAAACATATGTAAAATCTGATCCCTCAATTTAGCTTAAACCAGAAGTGAATGTTTTTATGTTATGTTTTGAATGCAAAGAAGATGATGTATTAGTTTGTCTATACCTCCATTATGGACATATATAATATGGTGGAAACCCTGCCCAACAGGTTAACTATTCATGTCCATGTGATGATTAGTTGGTCTTGTGTTCATGTCTATCTGTGCAGTGGATATGTCATTCATTTTGCGTATAATGTGAGTTTGTGTCATCCTAAAGTATTTCTGTTTTCTCTTCCTGTATCTCTGCCACTCTCTACAGAAGGAAACTATTGAAAAGGGGAGGGAGTGTGTCCTCAGGGCACTACCTTTTTACCTGAATGAAGACCCAAGCATCCTCTTCAAAGAATAATTGGTTGGTAATTTTAGTTTAGTTTTTTATCTGTATTAAACCAAATTTTGAATAACTAATGTTGTTGCATGTTGTAATGTTGTTGTTGTAATTTGCATGGAACCTGTTTAAATGTTTTGGGGAATCTTCTTGTATACCCAAACTATTTATATTTATTGTTGAATCTGTAGTCTAAAATAGTGGCGCACTGGGGTGCATGTTCTTAATATTGTGTTTACGTCATTAAAGGGTAGCTTTGGCCCTTTTTCTTTCTTTTTTTAAAACTGGATGCCATTTTTCTATGTTTTTGTGTCTAAGCTACAGCTGTTCAGAGGGAGCTGGAACAAATTACCCTTGCTATCTTTACCATCGAAAGAGTTGATGCCAGCACTCCTCCAGCAGATGTGGGTATAACCATCTAGTGTGTCCTGCATGACCTGGAAGATCTGGCCTCTGCATGTGCACTCTTAATGGATGGGATATATGCACTGAATCTCAGTTAACCTCAAGACTGAAAGCTTTCTTTGAAGTACTTCAGAAGCTCTTCCTTCATCTGTACGTCAGCAGACTCTTGACCAAGGTACAGTTGCTCAAGAATACACTGAATGAATAAGCCAACCCTTAATTTGGATGATGAATGTTCTGTCAGATGGACAGAAGTTTTTCGGAGGCTGAATGGGAATAAAATGGTAATTTGTAAATGACAGATAAAGGGAAAATTACATTTAAGAGAAATTTAGAACATTTTGAAAAGTTTGTAAACTACTACAATTTGAGAGATTTTACTCTGGTGGGGGGGCTAGTAAGAGACCATCAAAAGTATTGAGATTTAAAGGATTTAATTGAGAGATGATACTGCACCAGAAATGTTGAAGGGTGGTGTGTATATTAGCGTTCAAGGCATATTGTTATGAGGTGGAAATATGTTCATATTCAGTTTGTGTTACATTGTGTGCATTGTAAAGGTAATTGCAATACATACTAAGAATAAGGGTAAGTTAGGAATGCAGGATGAATGTATAATTTGCGGACTTTTAAAGACGAACAATTGTTTCCATGTTAAAATGTTTACAACTCAAGCTTTTTGCCCAAACACTGGTAAAATAAACGTTGACAGTGGCAAGTGTTAAATGGTTACTGCTGTGCTGTTGCAAAAAACTGAACACTGACAAGCTGTTTTATTGTTAGACCATAATGTTGGCATGTTTTTATTAAAGTTTTATTTGGGATGGTGATATAATTTTCTTTGATTGCTAATATCAGTGGACTATTTATTATTATTATTATTATTATTATTATTATTATTATTATTATTACATTAATTTTTTTTTTAAATTGTGGCTGTTGAGGTGGACACTTCACTTTGCATTGTTAAAGGAAAGCACTTCATTGGCGTTGTGTTACTGGACTGACCCTAAGCAATCATTGCAAATAGCAACTTTGCTATTCATTTTAGACACTAAAAGAAAAAACACTCCACAGACCTTACTAGCATCACATGTGCATAACTCAAGTGTCATCTTATCAATGTGTTATGTGATCTTCAATGCGTTTTTTTTTTTCCTTCTATTTCTGGTAGATACAGACATTTAATTTAAAGTCGTGATGTTGCATCTGTCTACATACTGTTAATTACTAACCCTAATGAGCTGTTGTGTTTTATTTTGGACTGGGTTTACACAAATGCTCACTGAATGTGTTGGCAATAAAAGAAATTTTAAAAAATAAGTTGGATGTACTTAATTCATTTGTGTGGAACCTGTTGACAAAATAGATTTATGTAAAACTAATTAATAAAGCACAAGGTGGCTGAAAATATAATATTTGAATTAATCTAACTTAAATTTAACATTTTACTGCCACAAATAAGAAATGTGTTGAAGTAACTAATCTAAACTATCTAACCTGTAAATATATCATCTATGTTCATACAACATAACTTGATTTAGTTAGTCTTAAATATGTCTTGTTAATCTTAAGTAGTTTTTTTAAATTAGATGAACTAAAGATTTTTGCTTTAAACTAACATAATTCAATTTCGTGGAACCTGTTGACAAAATAATTTTAATTAAAGTCAACGTTTCATTTTTTTGAGTGTATGTGCAGTTCTACACTTTTTTAATCTGGAAATAAACAACTCGTGGCTTTGGTATAGAAGTGACTTGCAGTTGTGGAGGAAGAAACCACTGAAGTTCCTCGACTTCAAGCTGCTCCTTGGTGAAGAGTTGATTACTTGGGCTCAAGCAGGAAGCGCAAGTGACAGTGAAGATGACTCTACTCCCCCACAACAAAAGTGGAAACCACAGCCAAATGAAGCTCTGAGACGCTATGTTGCTATCCATCTTCCAGAGATGGTGGACATGAAACAGATGCGTCAAGATGCCGCAGATCCAACTGCAAGAGCAAAACATAAGTGATGTGCACAAAGTGCAAGGTATTTCTCTGTGATTCCAATAAGGGGAATTGCTTTTTAAAGCATCATTCCAAATAAGCACAACAGAACTAATCAAAAGTGATGCTGGTCTGTGGATGTTAAACTTGTTCTTAGGTTTACCCCTTTTTTTGGGTTGGGGGGAGCAACTGTTTGCCATCAAAGTTCAGTTTTACCTGTTTGGCCTTCCAATGTCCTCTACAGTGGGCATGTGATATCTTAAAAATAAAAACTTTTTTTCCCCAAAACATTATTTCAGTCTTCTGATTACCTTACAAACATTGGGGGATTAAAAACAATTTGATTGGACAACATTTTCTTTCCTGGTAGTCAGAACCAGTGAAAGGCTTACTACTATTACGAAAATTCACTGAATGCAAATTGGGAAAAAACTCTGAATGTCATCTTTAAAAAGACTAAAACAGGGGTGCTGACTTCAAGGCCACTGAGATTTGAACTCATACAAGATTTTTAATAGAGACACCTATGATATCGATTTGAAAATCTTATGTCGCCTCATTTTTGTGTTATGGTGTTCACAAAGTTGGTTGCTCATGCCAACCAACGCTTTGGATAACGCATCGATGGACTGATGGAGTAAAAAAACTATTAATACAAAGTGTTTTTTCTCACGTACCACTTCATAAGGTAAAAAATCTGTTAAGTCTCATACAGGATAGTACATTTTGTTTAAAATAAACTAAACCAAAATGCAGAAGCAGTGTATGAAAAACTAAGACCCTACGACTCAATACCTTAATAATTAAACCATCTTAAGTAGTAATAATTTCAAGTAATCATTTCTTGTGTGATTTTATCTGTCTTGCACATTGTTATGGAGAAATTTCAGCCCACTCTTCTTTACTGCGTTGTTTCAGGTCATTGAGGTTTGCAGGAATTTATTTATGAACAGCTCTCCCAAGGTCCCACCACAGCATTTGAGTAAGGACACTGGGCCATTGCAGCACTTTTTCTTCAGCCATTCTGTTGTAGATTTGCTGTGCTTGGGATCATTATCCTGCTGCATGATCCAGTTTGGATATGCTTTAGCTGTCAGACAGATAGCCTCCCATTAGACTCTCTAGAACAGAGGCGTTCATGGTCAACTGAATGACTGTAAGGTGCACTAGTCTTGTATCTGCACTAAAAAATACAACCCTTCCAAACAAGCCATACTCTTTCAGTTGTTTTCTAGCTGTACAGAGATGAACTTTTTTTTTTTAAAAATTTATTTATTGGTTTTAACCGGTTTTACATGATGCACCGTGAGCAAAAAAAAAAATAATAAAATTAAATAAATAAATAAATAAATAAAAAATAATAAAGTAAAAATAAAATAAAATAAATAAATAAAAACAAAACCACAACAACAACAGAAACAGAAACAACATAATAATAGAAACAAAAACAAAGCAAACCATAACAAAAGGGAAGGACAGATATACAAATCAAGTTAGAGTTTCAGGCTGTTAAGTCCACAGTGTATACTTTGCAGCTCTCCAGAAAGTTGTAGAATTTAGACCATATCGCCCAAAACTTGTCCAGTTTATTCCTTAATGTATAAGTTATTTTCTCCATAGATAGTATAGATGTCAGTCCATTAAGCCATTGAGATAGTCCACATATTTTTTGATTTTTCCAACACATAGCAATACAGCGCTTGGCTTCCAAAAGTCCAATCGTTAACAGAGCTCTATTGTTTGCAGCAGGTACAAAATTATTCGGGTATATATTTAAAATACATATTTTAGGATGAAGTGGAATCACATCACCAATAATTTGACTCAACAGATTTATTACCTTTTCCCAAAAAATTTTCACATGTGGACACTCCCATATACAGTGAAATAAAGTGCCCCTGTCCACTCCACACTTAATACAGGTGTCTGGGATGTTTGAGTTAAAATGATGCATTTTTGACGGAGTAATATATTGTCTTGTTAACCATTTATATTGAAGTAGCCGAGATTGCACATTAATTGTCTGACTCTGGGCCAAGGAGCATGATTTATACCACTCATCATCAGATATGTTCATTTGCAAATCATTCCTCCATGCCTCTAAAATAGACTGTGTTGATTCTTTGGAATTTTACATAAATAATTTATACAATGCAGAAATTTGGCCTCTCCCATTTAGATGCTTTATAACTGTGCTCTCTAGAGAGGAGTAGGTGGGGATTTGTAAGCTGTTACCTTGTGTGGTTAAGATAAAATTTCTTAATTGAAGAAATTTTAAAAAATGTTTGGCAGGAATAGAAGAAGTACTTCTGAGTTGTTCAAAAGACATAAGAGTATTATTCCTAAACATATCAGACACTTTTCTTATACCTTCATCGAACCAAAATTTAAAACCTGCATCCCCCCTACCAGGAGGAAAGCTGTCATTTCCAAATATCGGAGTAAACCGAGACAGTTGGATCATTTCTCCCAAGTAGTTATGTATTTCAAACCAGATCATTATAGTGTTTTTAAAAAGGGGTTCTTAGTTTGCTTATTTAGTGTCTTCCTGTCGGCTGAGTAAAGATATAAGTTAGGGGGAATTTTGATTTCTGTAGACTCCGTAGAAACCAACACTGCAATTTGCGCATTAACAAAATAAAACATTGCCGCTCTGATTTGAGCAGCCCAGAAGCACCACTTTAAATTTGGAAGTTGTAAACCCCCTCATTCATAAGGAAGGTATAGTAATGAGATTCTGAGTCTTGGTCTTCTGTCATTCCAAATAAAGTTTCGGAATAGTTTTTGCAATCTAAGAAGAAAGAGTTTGGTGGAGAGAGAGGTATTGATTGAAAAAGGTAAAGATATTTTGGCAAAATTGACATTTTTAGTATATTAATACGACCAATTAAAGATATAGGTAGTTTCATCCATCTGTTTAGAGGTGTAATAACTGACGTCGTTAAGGAATTATAATTGGATGCAAGAATATTTTCAATTGTGTGAGTTAATTTCACACCCAGATAAGTAAACCCATGTTTAGATAGCAGAAAGGGAGTATTGATTGGAGGATATTGTCGCTCATTTTTATTCAAAAATAATATTTCGGATTTATCAAAATTTATTTTATAACCCGAAAATGTACTAAATGTATTAATGAGACTTAATATGGATGGTATTGATTTGTTTAAATTAGTGCAGAACAGGATCACATCATCTGCATATGGGGCGATACGGTGGTTAACATTGCCTACTTTAATTCCTGATATGTTTTTATGATTCCGAATTGCCATCGCAAGAGGCTCAGTTGCCAAGGTGAACAAGAGAGGTGACAAGGGGCACCCTTGTCTAGTTCCACAATATAATCTGAATGGTGCGGAAAAAAGACCATTAGTTAAAATCTCTGCTTGAGGGTTGAAGTATATCAACTGACTCCATTTAAAAAATCTGTTTCCAATACCAAACTTTTTCAAAACTTCAAATAAGAATGGCCATTCGATCCTGTCAAAGGCTTTTTCCGCATCCATTGAGAATAACGCATTGTCTCTGGTCTCTTTTTTCTCATAAATGATATTCATGACCCTCCGTATAGTATGAAACCCCTGCCTCCCTTGGATAAAGCCATTCTGGTCTGAATGAATCATTTTAGGCAAGATTGTCTCTAATCTCATAGCATAGAGATGAACTTTATTTTAACATGCTAACTGATGCCTGTAGAGTCTGAGATGTAGCTCTCGGGTGTTTCACAATTTCTTTGAGCATTGCAAGGTCCTGACCTTGGGGCAACTTTGCTTGGATGTCCACTCCTAGGAAAATTGTGGTATTATGTTGACACACACCTGAATGCTCTAGATCAGTAAAATGCGAAAATTCCTGCTTTAATAAAGATGTTTTCTTAAGGGGACACTTTAGTTTTCATACACTGGTTCCCCCTTTTGCTTAATTTTTATTAAAAGAATAATGAAACTTAATATATCATGTTTCCCTATCAACCGGGGTTTTATTTACTTAATTTTAAGACTAGACTGCTAAGGACCAGGTTACTTTTATTATGCCCTGAAACAGAAAACCTGTTAATGTAAAGACAATGTTTTTTTTCTTTCCACATTTA
Organism: Simochromis diagramma; assembly: GCF_900408965.1. Classification (NCBI taxonomy): domain Eukaryota; kingdom Metazoa; phylum Chordata; class Actinopteri; order Cichliformes; family Cichlidae; genus Simochromis; species Simochromis diagramma. Next base: position 1,114,631 of record NW_024387057.1, read on the forward strand.
ATTGTAGCTCTACTCTCCTTGTTCTACTTGTTCAGTGCTTTGAAAATATTTGTGCAAATGTAAGAAGACTCCGGTGTTGACTTTGGTTAAAACATGTTATGCAAGTTGTTGGCACTGACAGTTTGCATTTGGTACTTTTCAAAACCTTAGGAGATAAATGCTAATATGTTCTGTAATTGTAGACTATAAAAACACTCACCATTTTGCCCAGCAAAGCGCCTGTTGAATCCAGTTTTCATTATGGAGTAACAATTTTCCTGGGTCGTCCCGTGGTACAGAAGTTTCTCCCCTGCTCCTCCCTCGTGTGCATTCTTATCAGAAATGAGCTTCTTCTGTGCTTCATAGGCGCGACACAGGTGAACGTTCTGCAAACGCTCAATCTGACAGAAAGAACAAGGCCAAAGGATCAACAAGCTGCCAAACAAGGTAATCAAGGATATTAATTACATCTGAGGGGTAGTCTTATACTTATATTATGTGGGCCTTAAATTGAGGCGTGCATCCCAGGTATGAGAAGATTTTGTGTTGTCATCAGCGATCAATTAATTACTTTAATACTGCAAATCTGAGAAACTGAAAACACAATGATTTGCAGGCAGGTTTTACAACTGTATTGTAATATCTTTCTTTGTATTGTTTCTGAGAAAATTATGAAGATCATCAATATATTGGACTACAGAGATATAGTGGACTGAAACTAAAATCCTCCTACAATCCCAAATAAATAAATAAATAAATAAATTAATAAATAAATACAATTTAATTAAATAAATTATATCTTTTGAATGGGGAAATTAGTTTTTTTAATAAAATGTGACATTATGTGATTTCTTGTAACTTGTTTGAGCGACGGGGCGATCGTGGCTCAAGAGTTGGCAGTTCGCCTTGTAATAGGAAGGTTGCCGGTTCGAGCCCCGGCTCCGACAGTCTTGGTCGTTGTGTCCTTGGGCAACACACTTCACCCGCTGCCTACTGGTGGTGGTCAGAGGGCCCGGTGGCGCCAGTGTCCGGCAGCCTCGCCTCTGTCAGTGCGCCCCAGGCTGGCTGTGGCTACAATGTAACTTGCCATCACCTGTGTGTGAATGTGTGGATGACTGAATGTGTAAAGCGCTATACAAATACAGGCCATTTACCATTTGTATCCATGTATATGGAAGTGAAACACTTGCACAAACTAAGGAACTGAAATAATGACCTATGCAAAGATACAGTTTTCGCAAAGTACATTGCTCTGACCGGTCAATCACACACACTGTGTGTATATTTGTATCAGTATGTGTGTATATGTATATCTATATGGACATCTCTGGGCATGTTGCTGGGGTTACAAAACAAAATGGTAGGATATTATAATCCGGAAGCAATAATAAATAAATAATGGGGATTTACTGTATATAATATACACATATATTAAATCAAAGTAAATAAGAAATATCTATTTGTTCCACTTTACAGTAGCATAATATTTCATGAATAACATTTAATACCATTGGTTGTAATTTTTTGGAAGAATAAAGTAGTGATGAAGCAAGCATGCATATAATAAGACAGGTAATAAAAAGTAGAAACTGAAATGTTCCTTTACGCAGGGAGAGCCACCCACTTTCATCACAGTTTTGGTGACGGTTCGTTTGAAGGCCTCCTTCACTGTTCGGTACTCTGCAGAAGAAGACTCCAGGGGAATGACCGTCATATTTTCACTGGCAGCCATGCTGTCCCAGTACAGAGGGAAAGTAAAGTCTGAAAGAGACAAGCATATATAGCATACACACGAGAAGACACAGAAAGAGCCTATGCTGCAATTTATTTTTTGCTATTTACTACAAATTTTGTAGTAAGTGGCAATCAACAAATCATATATATATATATATATATATATATATATATATATATATATATATATATATATATATATATATATAAAAAAAACACCCAGCACGCCCCTGCGGGCGGTTTATCCTTCAAGCTCGGGTCCTCTACCAGAGGCCTGGGAGCTTGAGGGTCCTGCGCAGTATCTTAGCTGTTCCCAGGACTGCGCTCTTCTGGACAGAGATCTCCGATGTTATTCCCGGGATCTGCTGGAGCCACTCGCCTAGCTTGGGAGTCACCGCACCTAGTGCTCCGATTACCACGGGGACCACCGTTACCTTCACCCTCCACATCCTCTCGAGCTCTTCTCTGAGCCCTTGGTATTTCTCCAGCTTCTCGTGTTCCTTCTTCCTGATATTGCTGTCATTCGGAACCGCTACATCGATCACTACGGCCGTCTTCTTCTGTTTGTCTACCACCACTATGTCCGGTTGGTTAGCCACCACCATTTTGTCCGTCTGTATCTGGAAGTCCCACAGGATCTTAGCTCGGTCATTCTCCACCACCCTTGGGGGCATCTCCCATTTTGACCTCGGGACTTCCAGGTTATACTCGGCACAGATGTTCCTGTACACTATGCCGGCCACTTGGTTATGGCGTTCCATGTATGCCTTGCCTGCTAGCATCTTGCACCCTGCTGTTATGTGCTGGATTGTCTCTGGGGCATCTTTACACAGCCTGCACCTGGGGTCTTGCCTGGTGTGATAGACCCCAGCCTCTATGGATCTTGTACTCAGAGCTTGTACTTGTGCTGCCATGATTAGTGCCTCTGTGCTATCTTTCAGTCCAGCTTTGTCCAGCCACTGGTAGGATTTCTGGATATCAGCCACCTCCTCTATCTGCCGGTGGTACATACCGTGCAGGGGCCTGTCCTTCCATGATGGTTCCTCGTCTCCCTCCTCTTTCTTGGGTTTCTGCTGCCTGAGGTATTCACTGAGCACTCGGTCAGTTGGGGCCATCTTCCCAATGTATTCTTGGATGTTCGTTGTCTCATCCTGGACTGTGGTGCTGACACTCACCAGTCCCCGGCCCCCTTCCTTCCGCTTAGCGTACAGCCTCAGGGTGCTGGACTTGGGGTGAAACCCTCCATGCATGGTAAGGAGCTTTCTTGTCTTTATGTCAGTGGCTTCTATCTCCTCCTTTGGCCAGCCTATTACCCCAGCAGGGTACCTGATCACGGGCAGGGCGTACGTGTTGATGGCCCGGATCTTGTTCTTACCATTCAGCTGACTCCTCAGGACTTGCCTGACCCTCTGCAGGTACTTGGTGGTTGCAGCCTTTCTAGCGGCCTCTTCATGGTTCCCATTTGCCTGCAAGATCCCCAGGTACTTGTAACTGTCCTCTATGTCTGCAATGTTGCCTTCTGGTAGTTCAATCCCCTCAGTTCTGACTACCTTCCCTCTCTTTGTTACCATCCGACTACACTCAAGCAGCTGGATAGCGTAGTGGTTAGACTACACGCCTTTGGAACCCAGGATCGCAAGTTCGATTCCTGCCTGGGGCGTCTGTATCCAGTAAGGGTCCTAAGGCTAGACCCCCTATGCTAAGTGAGCCTACCGCAGACATGAGCGAGACAGATAAATATGAAGGCATGCCGGCTCGGACGTCGCCCGGATCAACAAGGTCCGCGTCAGGTGTTGAGGAACCAGGGCACCCTGACGAAAAGTGGGCTACTAGAACAAGAAGGCATCGGTGGGCAAGAGACGAAAACAGGGCGTTGTTGGAATGCTACTACGCAAGTAACCCTGGCGGAAGGGGCTACATGAATAGGATGATGGACCTATGGATATATATATATATATATATATAACCAGAGATGGGCAGTAACGCGTTACTTGTAACGCGTTACTGTAATCTGATTACTTTTTTCAAGTAACGAGTAAAGTAAGGGATTACTATTGCAAAAACGGTAATTAGATTACCGTTACTTTCCCGTAGGAACGCTGCGTTACTGCGTTACTAAAACCGTGATTTTTTGCGAGAATGTCTCACAACAGTGGCGTAAGCGAGTGCGCCGTTAGTGACAACAGCTGTGTGCAGATCAACAATGGATCACATATCGATTGTGGGAGAGAGTATGAGCGTGCAGCGTTTAAAGCGTGGAAGTACTGACCTTACTTTGAGTTTGATTCCATAAAAAGTGACAAAAACATTAGCGTCCATCGTGCGTGGGAAGAAAACTTCTTTTTACAGCGGAAAAACCCCCCTAAACTTCCAAGCAAGCACCGAGTGCGCAACGACGTAATGGGAAACTCACAGAGAAACTCGCGGATTCTTCAACTGACCGCGGCACACCTGCACCAGGGTAAACCTCCGCCTACCGCAGTCCTGCTTTACAGGTGAAAATAGAGCAACAGGACCGCTAGTCTTTGACTTTATTTATTTTCTGCTGTGTTTTACTTGCATCTATTTGAAAGAGTGAGTGTAAACACAAAAAATATTTTATTTTATGTGCTGGAATGTGTAGAAAATAGGTTTAAATGTTAAACTAATTTATTCAAGTCAGAGAATGTTGCATATAATTAAATTTTTGCTTGATGCATAAAGTTAAAAGATTAAAACTGATAAAACAAGTTAAAAAAAAAGAGACTTTTCCATTTGATTACATTTTGTATGATGGATTATGTAGAAAAAGTAGAATTGGGCTGAAAGATCTATCGCTTTATCACCTCTTCAGGTTGTAAATCGTGTTTTTAAAAAGTAACTAACTAAGTAATTAATTACTTTTGAAAATAAGTAATCAGTAAAGTAACAGGATTACTTTTTTGGGGGAAGTAATCAGTAATTAGTTACTGATTACTTTTTTCAAGTAACTTGACCAACACTGCATATAACTGGGAATAAACTGTGAATAAACCAAAACGTGTAATAGAGGCCTTCTGACAATACATGTCAATATAACACTCCTTCTAAATTAGACATGAAATAGACGGACAACGTGTTCCTCCCTTATTGCTGATGTGGGATTTTTATATTTCTTGATTAAAAATGAACTGATTATGGTTACTTTCATATTTACTTTTGCAGCCTTCTTTACTGCAATTAGTTTAGTAGTAACATAATTTCCTTAGAGATTAATTAAAGTATTCTGATTCTAATTTTTTTGTGTAATTATTTCTTTAAAAACCTTAACATTTCTTAACATTTACTCTACCTCCCATTCTTACTTACCCTGGCCCTCCCTCTCACCCACTCCCTCATACATCATTCATACACGTAGGGTCTTAATGGAGGGTTGTGGCTTGCATATGTCACAGTGGGTGGAGCCATCTTTCTGCACCCTGTTTCACACACCCTACTAGGTACACACGGGTCACATTTTTTTGTATCACCTCTCTTTGCCAGGTACTGGGTGATTTTTGGATGGCTGGATGCCAAGGACCCTGATCTATGGCTTGAACTAGGGAAGCCAGGCTCTAGCGGGGTCGTCTGTACACTTTGAAGTTTTGTGTTCCAGGTGTTGTATGATTGTTTTTCATACAGGTGCGGCAGGTTGCAATACATTTTGCATTTCTATTTGTACTCTGTTCTTTCATTACATCTTGTACACCTTAATATTTGTTTCTTTTGGTTTTGTATTACTCTCAAGCATCAAACACCAATATCAGTCAGGCTCATTTTGTAACATCACTGAGATCTTCTCACCTGAGAGATTCTCAAGTCGTTTCAGATTTGTCGTCTGTCTGCTCAGTTGTTGTGTGGCCATCATTGTCTGTAGATTAACCTCCCATATGAGTCCCTGTGCGTCTTTTATTCCTTCTGTTAATTTGTTGTTTTCCAGTTGGTGATTGGCTGTTCTGGGAAGGCGTTCCCAGTTACCGTTATGTGCCAGGATGCACCAAACTACTCGGAGGTACAAATCCTCCTCCTTCCTGACTCTCACCTCTCTAGCAAGGGCCATGAACTGAAAATGATTCATTTTCTGCATCACCTGGGTGACCCCATCTTTTAGCCCGCTCACTGTTAGGGTGCCAGATTGATCAGTTTGCATGAATAAACCCTCAGCCTCCACCAGTTCCTTAAGCTCCATCATGTCATCCTGGCTGAGGAGTTCCAGTTGCTCCTTGGAGTACTGCGTCTGATATTGATGCTTCAGCTTTTCCATGGCAGAGTCAACATGTTTTTTGGAAAGACCCAAGACAGACTGCTGACTTGTAGACCTGATTCGGAGTCTGCTGAGGCATGCACTCACAGAAGGAGGAGGCTGTTGTTGCTGTTGTTGTTCTTGAAATAACACTGAAAGGTGGATCAAACAAATAAGCAAGTATTTTCAGTAAAATAATAATTTAATCCCTTTTTATTTTAAAAGTCAATACACTAAATAACCACACAAGATGGCAGTTTGTGAATACTGTCACCTCTGTTGATGACAGCTGGGGAATACATCTGCATCGCTTCCTCTTTGAAAGCCGAGAAGACATCAATCTTAATCAGGATGAGGCGGATGTTGGTGAGGCTGTTCATTGATGATGTAGAAGACTTGATCCCTCGAAGAATGGCTCCTGCCACAATAGCAGGATTCAACCCTCCAGCTCCTGTTAAAACACCACTTGCATTCAGGCGTGTGTGTTTAAAAACAAACAGAATAAATAGAAATGCTAAACAAAATACTTACCAGCACACATGGCAGGAATTGCCACTGAACTGTAATTATACGATTCACAATAGTAAATAATATCACATACAAGTTGTTCAATGAGGACTTCATCCTGTTTTCCATGTATGTGAAAAATAGCTTTACAGGGGAAGTTTCCAGGCTGGGTCACATAAACTTCTCCTCGATTTACTTTTGCTACACAGAAAGTGGGAGAGGAATGATTAGTGAGAGGCAGATAAGATGAGAATTTAAGTAACTGCTTTTCTTTTTCTCACCTGCTTTTAGCTCGGCTTCCACCTGTGGTCCAGCTCTAGTTAAGATGTCTTTGCATACTCCATCTATAGAAGACGAGAAATCATAAAAATATACATTAAAGCATAGCTGGACTGGCCATCGGGCATACCGGGCATGTGCCCGGTGGGCTGATGGGCTTTTTTTTTGTTTGTTCTTTTTCTCGTTTTTTTCGGTAACGGTATAAACACTGAAAAGTGGTGGATTGGCCAGATGCTGGGAGATGTGTAAAAATAACTCAGTTGTTTGGTGGTGGCTATGGCGGAGCTTCCACAGATTCAGTAACATTAGCAAGTGGTGGAGGCCAGCAGGTGCAACACGCTGGCAGGTGGATGACGGAAAGGCAGGAGGAGCAGAGACCCGAGGCGGTGAACTGAACTTCAGGTAAGAAGTTATGACCTGCAGTCTATCTGGGTCAGATATAAACCAAGTTTAGGTGGAGTTTATTTTCGTTATGCTGACTTTTTACAGTCAGTTACAATAACTCGTACTGTGTACTAGCTAGCATGACGGAGTTTATGTACAGCTGGGTGGGTGCTATGATGTTATTGATGTTGAACTTGGTTTATCTTATTTTATTTATAAGGTTAGTTATTAGAGTTTCCAACCGTCCCCTAAAAAATGGAATCGTCTGGTATTCAGAGAAGCTGAAGAAGAAGAGCTGCCTCTTCTTCTCTCATTCTCTCCCCCTCCCTCTCCTGTTTCTACTTCAATCATGAAACTGATCAATGATCAGCTGATCGGCTTTTCTCTCTTGTTTGTTTATCGCCCACTTCGCGCCAGAAAGAGGAAACCGACAGATGTCGCGCTAAACAACAGCAGCACGTTTAAGCTTGATCAGCTGTGGTTAGAATTTATTTAATATTACTTTCTAGTATCAGCTGATGTTTGCTGGAGCCACAGCTGTAAAAGCTGCTGGTCATGATGTCGGTTTGGTTATGTGGTGAGAGGGAAACATGAAGATGAAACCAGGAGATGTCCTTACTGGATCATCAGAGCTGAACAGGTGATGGAGAAACAGGTTTACCTTTTAGGTGACATGAATGATTGAAGGGAAGTTATGAACTGTTTCTGAGAGACAAATAACACCAGGATCCTTTTCTATGTAGCTGACAGCTGGTAACTGTGCAGGGGCGGGTCTAGCAAAGTTTTGCCAGGGGGCCCAGGTAGGGCATTAACAGGGAAAGGGGGGCACAAAGAAATACTTTTCTTTCTTATTCTCATTCAAAATGTTTCGCTTTTAACAAATAATTATCTGAATCTTACAACAAACGTTTTCATCTGATGTAAACTGTATAGAAATCCATTATTGTACATAGTAATTTTTTTTTAGGGTCCCATCATAATTTCTTCAGAAGTAGCTAAGTACTGTATATGATGCCAGTATTTTCCCACATTTTCTAGATACTGTACCAGTACTGTGTCTAAAATGCCATCAAAAAGTCAATTAAGTTTTATTCTTTCTCACCTGTCTTTCTCCTTTCACTTTTTAAAGGTTAGAAAAAATATTTTGCCCTGCCATGCTGTTTGTTGATGTGGCAAATGAATGGTTTATGAAAATATATCTAAATCTGTCATCAGTAATCAGTAATGATCATGTCTCACCTCTAGTGTTCTCTGTCTTAATTTCAGGTTTTCACCATGTGTTGTAGAGAGTTCAGGAGGTTAACTCGACCAAGCAGTCTACTTTCGGGTACTGTTTAGAATACCAGAATAGGGAGGATGGTGTAGGTTTAAGTTTATTAGACTGATACATATATACCAACAAGACAGTGTACATCACTGTGACAACAGTATGTTTTCATTCAAAGGCTTTATGGTTTTTCCTATAATACCTGGTGGGCCGGTCTCTAGTCAAAATGCCCGGGCCGATTTTTTGTCCCAGTCCAGCCCTGCATTAAAGGACTTACAATCTGTCAGTGACGGCAAGTTTGTGAAGCTACATGCTAATCTTGTGCTACTTTTAGCATGCAAACACGGCTAATCAGCACCAGGACTGAGTTATTCTGACACATATACAGTCAGGTCCATATACAGTCGCTTGCAAAAGTATTCGTCCCCCTTGAACTTTTCCACATTTTGTCACATTACAGCCACAAACATGAATAAATTTTATTGGAATTCCACGTGAAAGACCAATACAAAGTGGTGTACACGTGAGAAGTGGAACGAAAATCATACATGATTCCAAACATTTTTTACAAATAAATAACTGGAAAGTGGGGTGTGCGTAATTATTCAGCCCCCTGAGTCAATACTTTGTAGAACCACCTTTTGCTGCAATTACAGCTGCCAGTCTTTTAGGGTCTGTCTCTGCCAGGTTTTCTTCCAAGATTGCCCTGTATTTGGCTCCATCCATCTTCCCATCAACTCTGACCAGCTTCCCTGTCCCTGCTGAAGAGAAGCACCCCCAGAGCATGATGCTGCCCCCACCATATCTGACAGAGGGGATGGTGTGTTCAGAGTGATGTGCAGTGTTAGTTTTCCGCCACACATAGCATTTTGCATTTTGGCCAAAAAGTTCCATTTTGGTCTTATCTGACCAGAGCACCTTCTTCCACATGTTTGCTGTGTCCCCACATGGCTTGTGGCAAACTGCAAATGGGAATTCTTATGGTTTTCTTTTAACAATGGCTTTCTTCTTGCCACTCTTCCATAAAGGCCAACTTTGTGCAGTGCATGACTAATAGTTGTCCTATGGACAGATTCCCCCACCTGAGCTGTAGATCTCTGCAGCTCGTCCAGAGTCACCATGGGCCTCTTGGCTGCATTTCTGATCAGCGCTCTCCTTGTTCGGCCTGTGAGTTTAGGTGGACGGCCTTGTCTTGGTAGGTTTACAGTTGTGCCATACTCCTTCCATTTCTGAATGATCGCTTGAACAGTGCTCTGTGGGATGTTCAAGGCTTGGGAAATCTTTTTGTAGCCTAAGCCTGCTTTAAATTTCACAATAACTTTACCCCTAACCTGTCTGGTGTTTTCTTTGGACATCATGGTGTTGTTGCTCCCAATATTCTCTTAGACAACCTCTGAGGCCGTCACAGAGCAGCTGTATTTGTACTGACATTAGATTACACACAGGTGCACTCTATTTAGTCATTAGCCAGGCCTCTACTGCAACCGTCGTCAGTTCCTGCTTGTTCTTGGGGCATTTTCCCTTCTTCAGCGTTTTGTCTTCATCAAGTGAAATGCATTCTCAATCGGATTCCGGTCAGGTGATTGACTTGGTCATTGCAAAACAGTCCACTTCTTTCCCTTCAAAAACTCTTTGGTTGCTTTTGCAGTATGCTTTGGGTCATTGTCCATCTGCACTGTAAAGCGCCGTCCAATGAGCTCTGAAGCATTTGGCTTAATATGAGCAGATAATATTGCCTGAAACACTTCAGAATTCATCGTGCTGCTTTTGTCAGCAGTCACATCATCAATAAACACAAGAGAGCCAGTTCCACTGGCAGCCATACATGTCCACGCCATGACACTTCCACCACCATGCTTCACTGATGAGGTGGTATGCTTAGGATCATGCGCAGTTCCTTTCCGTCTCCATACTCTTCTCTTCCCATCTCTCTGGTACAAGTTGATCTTGGTCTTGTCTGTCCATAGGATGTTGTTCCAGAACTGTGATGGCTTTTTTAGATGTCATTTGGCACCTTAACCATAATCTGGCCTTCCTGTTTTGGGGGCTCACCAATGGTTTACATCTTGTGGTGAACCCTCTGTATTCACACTGGTGGAGTCTTCTCTTGATTGTTGACTTTGACACACATACACCTACCTTCTGGAGAGTGTTCTTGATCTGGCCAACTGTTGTGAAGGGTGTTTTCTTCACCAGGGAAAGGATTCTTCAGTCATCCACCACAGTTGTTTTCCGTGGTCTTCCGGGTCTTTTGGTGTTGCCCAGCGCACCGGCATGTTCCTTCTTTTTGAGAATGTTCCAAACAGTTGTTTTGGCCACGCCTAATGTTTTTGCTATCTATCTGATGGATTTGTTTTGTTTGTTTCAGCCCAATGATGGGTTGCTTCACCAATAGTGACAGCTCTTTGGATCTCATCTTGACAGTTGACAGCAACAGATTCCAAATGCAAATAGCACATGTGAAATGAACTCTGGACCTGTTATCTGCTCATTGTAATTGGGATAATGAGGGAATAACATGCACCTGGCCACGGAACAGCTGAGAAGTCAATTGTCCCGTTACACTGGTCCCTTAACAAGTGGGAGGCACATATGCAAACTGTTGTAATTCCTACACCGTTCACCTGATTTGGATGTAAATACCCTGAAATAAAAGTTGACAGTCTGCAGTCAAAGCACATCTTATCCCTTTCATTTGAAATCCATTGTGGTGGTGTATAGAGTCAAAAATGTTAGAATAGTGTTGATGTCCCAATATTTATGGACCTGACTGTACATACATACCTATTGCCATCTATTTTGTTAGCAACATGTAAACCTTTGTTTCTGTAAAGTTTAGGGCAAGTTGCACAGCTGATTAACAAATACTTTTCTATTTGTTAGCATATAATAAAAGTCACAAATGCCAGTCTTATTGTAACATCAAAAGAAAAGCTGGGTCTCCAAAAAGTCTAAGATAATCTTATTAAAATGAAGGTCTGATGCCTATTGGTTAAATACTGATATATTTAATAAATGTATTTAATTTCTAAGGAGAAATTTGGATCATCTCTGTAAATAACAACAATAATTGGACAATGCATGCCACAGTTTTATTTTAAGTTCCATTTTGTGTCTCGGTTGGACATAGAGATTCTACCCATTTGATTTCTTAGTCCTGCTTCCTGCTTAAAATGACTCATCAACCCTATTTCTCGTAATCAATCCAAATGCATTTATGGGAAATGGTACTCAAAGGTAAGTCAAAGGCTAATCCCTGCCAAACCTGCTTGGCTGGAAATGAAACATGTCTGACACCACAGGCCGTAAACCAGTTCACCTCTGTTCCCTGCCAGACTGTCACTGACATCTTATATTTGTTACAGTTTGATAATCTGAGTCCTGATTGCTTTCCATCACTTACGCCTAAGAGTTTTGCATTTTGTCATCCACTAAGCCTGTTCCTGCTGAATGTGTCTAATATGCACTATATTTCACTATGAGAAACTATAACCATGATCGGTACTAGATCCAAAAATCAAGAAATTATCTAGTTTTGCAGCTCCAGATGCATTAGAAATTAGTGGCATAATTACTTATGTTGTTGGACCTTGACTCTCTATTCTTAGTCTTGCTTTTCATAAGTATATGATGAGGTTTTACCTAATATAAGTGACCTGCTGATAATACTAGATGACAACTTGGATCTTCAAGGATTATATTCATATGGGCATTCCCGTTTCTGTGCAGATATTCATGAACAGCTGTTTGTCTCTGCTATCCGCAGAGAGCTATTCCACTATTGTGGCTAAAAATAACCTTACTGTTACAATATGATCCTCCTGCTCACTCCACCTTCCTGCCTTTGTGTGCATCCTCACTTTTACCTACCAAGGTTAGAACTTTTGAAGTTGGTTGTGTTCACCACAGCATCTGTAGTCTCATTAGTGATGTCACCAAATACCACATGTAATTTAACCCCACTCCCCACTGTGATGATGATGTCATCTAGGTCGCTGGTGAAGGACCTGAAGATTGCTGAGAGGAAAAAGACCACACATTAGATTTTGTCTGATATTTAATCTGATGCCTGAGGGTCCTAATGAAGATGGTAAAATATAACACTGGCTGAATGCTTTTTATCTGCTCACTATGCATTAATCTCACATAATGAAGACAGTCTGAGTAGTGCTAGTTTACCTTGGCCTCCCTGGTTCATATTTAAGCTGAGCTGTTTGTAGACATCGTGGTAGCACTGTAGATAAAAACACAGAATAACACGATAAAGAATTGATGCATGGTCAGAACAGCCCTGTTCTTGTTTTTAAAAGTGCTTTATAAATTAAGTGATATAGTATGATATGCATGTTACATATCAGATCAGGACACATCGATTGACACTGACCGCCTCAGAATCAGGGTAACCAGGTTTAATCACAATGTGGATGTTTGTAAGAGATCCAGAGGATGCAGATAATCCAAACTGGTGAATGATGTCAGTCAACACTTGAATGGCTTCTCTCAGCGGGTATTTTAAAACAATTCCTGGCCCAATGATTGGAATGGCCACTGAATCCAAATTCTGCTGTACACAAAGCTCCAGACACCTCTTCAGACCGTTACCAAGAGCCTGCAAATCAAAAGTTATATATTTTCAAACTATGTTTTCAAACTGTTGGATTGCACACTGCAACTAACAGAGCACACATGGAAAGCTGTGAGGCTCCACAAAAAAAGTTGTATAAATCTTTCCTTGCATTGATCTAGTTTGAGCATTAATGCTTTTGCTTTGCAGTTAAATATTTTATTATCTTTTCTTTTGTCTGTGCTTCTACTTTTGCACACACGAACTTATATATCTGTTTTTTCCAGTTAATCCTTTCAAATATGCACCACTTTAAAGTGGATTTCTGTGGTTTTCTGAGGGTAAATTAAATATGAATTATGTTTTTTTACATCACCAGAAGTGTTAATGAAAGTCCTTAATTTTACCTGAACACTCTTTCCTCTTACTCCGTCCCAAGGCAAGCACTCAATGAAGAAAATCTTGGAGCAACCCAGAGATGGAGGTGCATCAACCAGCTGAACATCACCAGGGGCGAGGGCACAACTGGCTAAGACTGAATCAAACTTTAACTTTAATACATTCCCAGCTTTGGCCAACAAACTCTTGCCAATATTTGTAGAAGTCAGCTGCTTGTTGAGCATGGGGACCACCAGAACATTTGCCTGCAGAATTAATATTGAATAACATGAATGTTGATATTTTATTTTAGGATTATGGGAAATAGAATTGAATGGAAATAATCAAACCTGTTCATTTTCTAAACTGCTGAGTTTGATCTTCAGGTTTGTTCTATTAATTGCAGAGTTTCCAACTGTGCTGTACATGCTGCTGCTGTAGATTAGAGATTAGATTAGATTAGATTAGATTAAATTAGATTAGTGGTGTATTGCTGAGTCTGCTGGTGTTTTGTGGTCTTTGCACATTTGGGGTGGCTGCAGTTTGCTTATCTCGGATAATGACGTAACAGGAGCTCTCTATCAGCTCTTTAGTCACTTTACCCTCTTCCTGGAAGTACTGCTGAGCCCCTGGTCCATCTAGAGTCAAAGTGTCTACTATAACACTGTCTAGAGTTGATGTTAGGGCCTCCTTGACCTCCTGAACATGACATCGAGGACCAGACACAAACACACAAGGATTTGGAAAATGTGAGGCTTGTAAGGTCACCTTGGTCTGCTTCATGCCAACCAAGTCTAGGATTTTATTAAAACAGTCGACCATTTAAGGATGAAGCAGATTGATGTTTTCTTGAGTTGAAACTTGATTCATCTGGAAATCATTAAGGCTTTCATTGAACTTGGCCATGTCTTCAGTTGGACTTTGGTCGTTCCAGTTCCCCTGGCGCCTGGCATGTAGCTGATGTCCACTCTGAACTCTCTTCATGTCCAAGTAACTTACAGAACATTTATAAAGCTCAGGTGTTCAAAACTACTTTGGCTAGTGTACATTTTACAAGTGTTGCATATAAGTATATATAGGGTTATATGAGGTAAAACAGCAAGTGGCACTTACATATCTAGTTCTCTACAGTTATATTTGTAATTTTATTGTGTTGCCCCTTTGACAAATAAGCAAACTGAATTAGTTAGTATCCTAAGTTAGTTAGTATCCTATGGGCGATCGTGGCTCAAGAGTTGGGAGGTTGCCTTGTAATCTTAAGGTTGCCGGTTTGAGGCCCGGCGTGGACAGTCTCGGTCGTTGTGTCCTTGGGCAAGACACTTCACCCGTTGCCTACTGGTGGTGGTGGTCAGAGGGCCCGGTGGCGCCAGTGTCCGGCAGCCTTGCCTCTGTCAGTGCGCCCCAGGGTGGCTGTAGCTACAATGTAGCTTGCCATCACCAGTGTGTGAATGACTGGAAGTGTAAAGCACTTTGGGGTCCTTAGGGACTAGTAAAGCGCTATATAAATACAGGCCATTTACCATCTAAAGCAGAATTCAATGACTGGTAAATTATTTAAAACACAATGTTCAGGTTTTTCACTCGTGTGCTAACAGGATGCGGTGTCTTTGGATTCCACAAAGACTTTAAAATTTTGTGTGATCAAACCACACAGACACACACTATCTGGCCACTATATTAGGTACAGCTGCTCAAGCGCTCATTTATACACATGGATAATCAGCCAGTCACACGCCACTAGACATGGTCAGGATGACTTTCTGAAGTTCAAACTGAGCATCAGAATGGGGAAGAAATTTGGGCTGTTTTGAATATTTCAGATATATTTCTCCTGGGATTTTCCCACACAACCATCTCCAGGGATTACAGAGAACGGACTGAAAAAGAGAAAATATCCAATTCTCTGCATGTCATCTTAATGTGCTTTAAACTGATAGGAAGGGAACAGTAATTCAAATAACATTACAACATTACAATCAAAAAGTACAGTGAAGATTTAAAGCAGCACTTTAGTCTGGTACTAGCAAGGTTAGCAAGGTGACCAGTGAGAGTGTTATCATTTGACTTGTTATCACCTGTGTTTTAAAAAACATTATCTTCGATGATGTGGAGGTGGAGTAACACATGTGACATGATTTACTTGCTTTTCTACAAAGTATCTGCATGCTGTGCCATCCACATGACGAATTTTTCAGGGAAGGCCTTTCTTATTTAAACAACATTAAACTTCACTCTGTATTTTTAACAACTCAAGTCAAGTGGCTTTAGTGTCATTTCAACCATGTGCAGTGGTCAGTACACAGTGAAGCAAGACAATCTTCCTTCAAGACCACGGTGCAACATATAACAGACAATCAACACAGCACTACATAAAGTGTACTTGTACAATAATTGCAAAAAACAAAAATAAATAAATAAACAGTGAGACAGAGTGAAAGAGGCCCGAGAACTGTCAACCAAAAGAGGGCACAGCAAACGTGGAACAAACATTTACCTCCAGAACTAAAGTGGTTGGTGTTTCCATTTCTCAAATGTTGTAAGAAGAGGAAGTAATACAACACTGACATTCTTCTAAAACAACAAACATATTCTCTAAACTTGTCCCTGATATCAAATTGAATGATTATATATATTTTTTTTATAAAGAGAGCGTTTTACTATTTAAAATGTATTCTTTGCAGTATTTGCAATGTCTTTCAAATATTTTAAAATCATCTGTTTCTGTCAATATTGTCCTCAGCTGTCCGACTTTTCCTGGAGGTTAACTCATTCCTCTTAAACTGGTTTGGCCACATTATTCTGGCGCTCAGTTTTTACTGTAACCAAAAGTCATGTTTGAAAGAGCAGTAAATTGTACCAGTGATTGGCTTGTCGATGGCTGGTCAGAGATCTGTGGTGAACTTGTCCGGCTCACGGTCAGCCGCACTTCTCCACTCGGAAGAGTGATGGTGTGAAACTTCCTCTGCAAAACTCTGTC
This sequence comes from Simochromis diagramma, assembly GCF_900408965.1. Lineage (NCBI taxonomy): Eukaryota > Metazoa > Chordata > Actinopteri > Cichliformes > Cichlidae > Simochromis > Simochromis diagramma. Next base: position 1,130,940 of record NW_024387057.1, read on the forward strand.
TTGATCTGGAAAACATCCATAGACAGAGTCACTGAAACAGCCTGAATTTAAACACAAATCTGAAAACATATTTTACAAATAACTGACTGTCCTACCTTCTTTTTCCTTGAAACAGATTTTATAAACGCTTCCTCCGAGTTTTTCAAGATTTCCGCAGTCGCCACCCCCGGAGTCTCGCCTTTTCTGAAAGAATCTCCTCACCTTCTCCTTTTCTCCGTCTGTGAAGTCAATGTCTTAAAAAAAAGTGGATATGGATATTCATCCATTTTATCTGCAATTCTATACTAACATGAGAACTTTCAATCCGTCTTCCTATCCGTCTAATCCGTCTTTGTGCCACTCTTTGAGTGCATTTTTACTTTTACTTTTAAAGTATTGCCTTCTCATGTTTACACGGCCACACCCAGTAATGGAAAGCATTTAATCAACATTTAATTGTCAGGAGATGTTCTTGGCTCACCTGCTGTGCAGGTACTTTACAAGGTGTTTCAGTTGTCAGAGTTTAACTCTAAATTATATTTATGTCTTAATATGGTTTTGAGAAATGCATTTCACTGGTAATTATGCTGAGAGCAAATTAGAGTTTGGACTTTGGATTGTATAGTTTATCTGATGTGATAGAAACTTTTCAAGAAATCTGAAACAACAAAAAAGATATTTCACAAGAACCCGACCATTCATCCATCTGCATGGGAGCTGGAGCCAATCCTAGCCATATGGCCAGAGGCAGGAAGACCCTGAGCAGGTCACCAGCCTGAGGCCTCCACAGGAAACCCACTAAATGTCAGTACTGAACCAGGGGCAGATCTAGAGAAATTTTCCTAGGGTGACATGGAAATCAAATGAGGTGGCAAAATCAAAGCCTTTAAAAAAAAAAAAAACATATGTAGGTGTTACATACAGTATGGTTAAAATTATTCAAATGCAGTATGTATACATGTTTTCTATAACTAAAGTCTATAACTTAATTATTTTCTCTAGCCCACATAATTAAACATTTCAACTAAGCAAAAAATGTGAATTTTGATTTTATTTATGTAGCCCAATAACTATAAAATACAGAAAGCTACACAACATGGAGAATCTAATTGCTACATGCCTAATTTCACACAAAATATCAGAAATCTGCACTGTAATGAACAAAAATTTAAACCTAATTTTTCATGATTTGTTGGGTTAACCCTCTGAGGTCTAAAACATAATCGGCCATTTTTGACTACTTTTGATTTTACATTTGTATTTCACCTTCAAATTGTCTTTGTTTCCTTGCCTTGCTTGGTATCATTCTTTTTAGCACAATCTCATGTGTCTGAATTTACAATTATTTTTTCATTGATGTTGTCATGTTTCGGCTGTGTGGCAGGCAGGAGAGGACCCAAACGCAAACTCACGGGGACAGAACTTGAACTCAAAAGCACAGCTTTAATTGCTGGAAAAATAGAACACGGGCAATACAAAACTAAACTGGGAAAGCTAATCATAAAGTATACCGGGAGAATCACACACAGCATGAGGGAGACTACAACACTGACAAAGAGAAACACAGGGCTTAAATACACAGAGGGATAACGAGGGAATGAGACACAGAAGGAGAGCACAGCTGGGAGTAATAAGGCTGGACGAGACAAGGGAAGCAAAACTAGAAACACTCACATGAGACATGGACCTTCAAAGTAAAACAGGAAACACTGACTGAATTCTAAACATGCAAACTTAACAGCAACTGGGGAGACAGAACATAGGAACCTGGAACATGGTACAAAAACATCACAGTGGACATAACATGGAACACAGGGAAGCCATATGACAAAGCCAAAGAACTACACCTATGATAACCATAACACACCTAGGGAAACAAGAAACAGTACAACAAAGGACTCAAAACATAACCCATAATATAAAAACACAAGATCTCTTCAAAATAAAATAGGAAACATAATGAGACGCAGACATGACAACCAGAACTTGACAACGTTAGACACAGACATGAAACACATGAAGAGCAGGGGAGACTTAACATGGGTTGGAAACACAAGGGGGAACTAATAAGCAAATGAACATAGGAGACCTAATGAGCTTAAACATACCATCAACATCAAAATGAACTAAAACTCAAAACACTGGGTCATAAGACCCAGGACCGTGACAGATATACTGTATTACAGTTGTTCTTAGTTGCTTTGTCCCTGTAAAGTGTGTCTAAAAGAGTCAGGAGATGTTGTGTATTGTATGGACCAGAAAGGGGAATATGGGTGAGGATGCACACATTGTAACATTCCCTCTGTGCTGGCCTGGGACATCAGTAGTTACTCTCTGTCCAATGCGATTTCTTCCACGCCTTTGGCCAGATTGAAACCCGCCTCATCAATGTATATGAATGTGTGCAGTGGTTCCCTGGCTTCCAGCTCCAGTACACGCTTTAGAGAGAGAGACAGAGAGAGGGAAATGTAACAACTTTTCCTGTGTAACGTAATGCATTTTGTATGTTCTGTGGATATATATACAGAATTGCTAGTCTACTGCATGAAACTACACAAAGTAAAACAGTTTACAGCGCTGAACATTCGAGTAGAAGACATGTTTTACCTGTACATACTGGTGACAGATCTCCTTCATTCTTTCACTGTTCTGTTCAAATGGCTCTTTGTACAATTGTTTCATGCGCATTTCTTTTCTCTTGAGCACTCTGTCAATTGTTGCAATTGACACAGATCCAATATTGCCAAATACACTGTTATCCTCTATGACAGCAATTTTAATTTCTTTCAACTTTATTGCATTGTTTGCAATCACCATTGCACAAATGGCTTTGTCTTGCTGCGGGGTAAAAAGGGGCCCTCTTCCACCTCTGCAAGGTTGTCTTTCAATCCTTTGTGGTGCAGATTACAGTAAAAGTAATGTACACTGAACATGAGATATTATGAGATGTTGGATTACTGTCCAATACTATACATACCTGTTCCCCATACAAAATGTTTGAATGATTGAATTCACAGTGGTTGTTCCAACATTTGGTTGCACCCTCCGACCAGCCTCATCCATTGTGAGGCCGTAATTGACAACATGGTCAACAAGTGTTGCCCTAAGTTCATTAGGGATCTGCCTATGTATTTGGCGTGTTCTCCCTCTTCCCCCTTAATTCAACAATTTTGTATGCAATGACTCAAGCAATGAAATGAAGACTATTAGTTTTATTTATTATTCAGCATCCAAAAGTATAGTTCATTTTGACTGACATGACATAAGCAAATGATAATGTTATAAACAGTGGCGTGTCCAGCGGGGTGGCCTGGGGGGGCACAGGCCAACCCCCCAACCAGACTGGCCACCCACCCCAAAGGCAAAACAATAAAATTCAATCAAATATCAAAATGTCCGATTATGTTTTCACGGTGAAGCTCAGATATCCGAGTGTAAGTGAATGCAGCATCGGCTTCTGCGCTATGCGCATCACGTTAGCAAAGGTAGGAGAGCCAAGCATGAAAGACGGCACTGCAGGAAACAATTTTTCGGTGAAAGAAAATGAGGACAGAATAAATGTCCCGGTAAGTAATATTAAGTTTGTTGAGTTTAGTAAACTTCGGTGAAATTAGAATACCAAGGAAAAAATAACACTTAACAAGTCATAACATTGCTGTATGGAGCTGCAGATTTGGTTGCAGGTTAACATAGCTGGACCGGCCATCGGGCATACCGGACATATGCCCGGTGACTTATTTTTTTTGTAACGGCATGAACAATGAGAGGTGGTGGATTGGCCATATGCAGGTCGATGTGTAAAAATAACTCAGTTGTTTGGTGGTGGCTATGGCGGGGCTTCCACAGAGGCCAGCAGGTGGATGAGGGAAGGGGAGGCAGGAGGAGAGACCCGAGGCAGCCGCCAGTCCGAGTGTCAGGTGAACTGAACTTCAGGTAAGAAGTTATGACCTGCAGTCTATCTGGGTCAGATATGAACCAAGTTTAGGTGGAGTTTATTTTCATTGTGCTGACTTTTTACCGTCAGTTGGAATAACTCGTACTGCTTTCTAGCCAGTTTGACAGAGTTTTTATACAGCTGTTCGGTTGCTATGATGTTACTGATAGTGAACTTTATTTTATTCATAAGGTTAGTTAGTATAGTTGCCAACGGCTCCTTAAAAAAATGGAATGGTCCCTCATTCAGAGAAAATATTACATGTTTCGTACTTTCGCTATAATGAAAAAAAGACACAAAGCTGGAGTTATTCTGTCGTTACGCTGCACAGCTGCCTCTTCTCTCATTCTCTACCCTCCCTCTCCTGTTGCTACTTCAATCATGAAACTGATCAATGATCAGCTGATCGTCTTTTCTCTCTTGTTTGTTTATCGCCCACTTTGCGCCAGAAAGCGGAAACCAGTGGATGTCGCGCTAAACAACAGCAGCACGTTTAAGCTTGATCAGCTGTTGTTAGAATGTATTTAATATTAATTTCTAGTATCAGCTGATGTTTGTTGGAGCCACAGCTGTAAAGCTGCTGGTCATGATGTCGGTTTGGATATGTGGTGAGAGGGAAACATGAAGATGAAACCAGGAGATGTCCTTACTGAATCCTCAGAGCTGAACAGGTGATGGAGAAACAGGTTTACCTTTTAGGTGACATGAATGAGTTGAAGTTATGAACTGTTTCTGAGAGACAAATAACACCAGGATCCTTTTCTAAGTAGCTGACAGCTGGTAACTGTGCAGGGGCGGATCTAGCAAAGTGTTGCCAGGGGGGCAGGTAGGGCATTAACAGGGAAAGGTGGGCACAAAGAAATACTTTTCTTTCTTATTCTCATTTGAAATATCTAGCTTTTATTAAATAATTATCTAAATCTTACAACCAAAGTTTTTATCTGACGTAAAATGTATAGAAATCATACATATACCAACAAGACAGTGTACATATGGAAAAGATATATATAAATCTCATAAAGTTTGTATCTGTCTTGTGTGAAACTTGTATGAAAAGCATACAAGAGTAAAAACAGATATAAGATCCCTTGAAAGATTATATAATGAATCTTGTATGTTTTGGATACTTACTAAAACAATATATGAAAGTAATGAGAAAGTGGCCACTTTCATGAGTAAATCATGTAAGTTTTTACTATTTCTTTTCCATATGGGCACTGTCACAACAGCATTTGTTTTCATTCAAAGTCTTTATGGCTTTAAAATACCTGGTGGGCCGGTCTGTAGTCAAAATGCCAGATTTTCTGTCCCGGTCCAGCCCTGCAGGTTAATACTGGCAGTGTTACCATGCCAGCTGACTGTATTTCATCATCAGCCAGTGTTGTTCTTGATCAATATTACCAAAGTTTACCATAAGGCAGCATAGAAAGTATTTACTTGCTTTCAGGTTTTATTCAAATGTTAGTCATTTCAGTTGTTTCCCCACTTTTTTCCTGTTTCAAAATCAAACACCAGTTTGTGAGAAGATTATCTTCTTTTTTTAATAGGCAGATAAAGTTTTACATTGGCATTGGCTAATTTGTCAATTGTTTGTTACAAATGTTCGTATTTTAATATTCAAAAATGTTTTTGCCCAAAACATATGTGCACTATATGTCAGTAAAAATACTATGCAAATATTGCTGTCCTTGAATGCTGAGTGAACACTGACAAAGCACTGATTGTATCTCTTGTACTTCATCAACGCAGTATCTAAAAACTTTGCACCGTAGTGGTTAAAATCTCATTCTAATAAGAGTTAAAAGTGCATTTGGTTATTAGGTTTACAGGATTATTGAATTATGGTGAATGGTTGGTAGAATTTTTTTTTAAACATTATCTGCCAATTACATCTGCCACCCTTCTCCAAATCTGTGCCCCTACCTGGCCCCCCCAACAAAAATTTTCTAGACACGCCACTGGTTATAAAACGGTAGAGAATTGTGTCCTGGCAGTGCTTGTGGTCGTGAAGTGAACACACACACGCAGTGACTCCATCCCAAACAGCTTCCTTAGTGGTAATACAGCTCCCGTGACTCCTAGTGACAAAACACACATACAACACAATGAGTAAGCAATCTTTAGCATAAGGAAAGCTTTCACACAATAACACATCCGAGCAATACTACCGAGGTTCACACAATGATCCAACGCCGACTGAAGCCCGATCACACCGTTAAATAGACGGCCCCAAAGATGGCAGATAATAAGCCACAGCTGCGATCAACTGCAGGTGCGGCAGGTGCGGCAGGTTTCAGCGCGGGAACGTTTTCGGTAGTACTTGTCTCAATTTGGAGGTAAGCAAACCCGTCAAGAGAGAGAGAAAGCGAGGGAGCGAAATACAAACATCGACACAACGAGCAGGCAACCCAGCGGGGCTGTCAGACCATGACAATTTTCACATGAATGTCTGTTTACACTTACATAATTTGTCTTCATCTAATCTACAAATCTCTAATAAATTAATAAATGTTATAAATTTTATTTGGGACAGTGCATGTTAATGAACATACATGTAAAATAAGAATTTACATGAATGTAAACATACCAGATTATAGCCAAAGGCTAATTTCCATCTGTTGTCCAAAAACATATTAAAAATGGACATAATAATTCATGAAAAGTTCATAATTCATACATAATAAGAACTCCATCACCAAACTCACACATACAAACCATTCTATTCCCAAGTAAAAGATTAAAAGTATACAACTCATACATGATCACACACTTGATTTGTCCGTAACCAGTTTTTAACCTGTGCCTTAAACAAGGTGAATGTAGAGCATTCTCTAATGAATTGAGGAAGACTGTTCCACCAATGGCCACCCTGGACAGAGAGGACGTTCTGCCCAAATGCTGTCTGTCTGTGGGGTATAAACAAGTGTCAGCGGGTTGTGGCTCGAGTGGTCCTGTCTAAGCTTTCTTTACGCCTAATGAACTCCTTTAGTGGTGGTGGAGACTTTATATATTAAGCACACTCTTTTACATTTCACTAAATTATTGAAGTTTGATAATTTATGTTTTTTTTTTAACACATGACAGTGGTGATAGGAAGTCGATTTTTTGTCAAGTAATTTTAAACTTCTTTTATAAATATTTTCAATAATTTTAAGAGTTGTTGGACAAGCAAGTGACCAGGACGTCAAACAATAATCTAAATGAGAGATAATCATTGAGTAAAAATATGTTTTTGCAACATTCATATTTAATCAGCTTCTAAAGCTCAGAAGCCAATCTTTAGACTCCAATTAAAGTAAGCTTAGTTTATTATGCATTAAGAAAGAATGACATGGATTTTCCACATATGGTTAGAATAACATTGTTGAAATGCTCATATTTTAGGTGTAAATTGACAGAATGACCAGAAGTGACCACACTTCTTACATAATTGATATGTTGAATTGTCTCGACATCAACAGTGATCTAAGCCTCTTTAAAAATATTTTTTCCTATTCAGTGCAAAGGGTGGGAAAATCTGCCTCTTCTATTTTCATCTCACTCTGCTGAATAAGCAGACAGACTGTACAGTGGCAGAAGTAGTTACACAAAGTTACACTTATATTGTCATGAACATCCAGCTTTCTTTTTCTCTTTAAATTTAAGTTCAGGAATTTAAGCACAAAGACTTTTGAAGATCGATTTATGTACTGTTTAATGTTGTGCAGTTGAGCAAATAATTACTTGTCCAGTTCTTCCTACAGAGTGACTATTTGATTGGCTGTTCAGTTAAAAGTAAGTTAGATAAGAAGATTCCTTTTATCAGGAAAAACAAAATGTTGTTCAACAGAAAATCGCAGCTTTTCAATTCAATCCAATTTTATTAATATATAGCACCATATCAAAACAGTCAAAACTTTATATTGCAAGGTAAAAATAATAACACAGAGATACACAGTAACCCCAACAATCAGACAACCCTTATGAGCAAGCACTGAGAGCGTAACCGAGAGTGGGAAGGAAAAACTCCCTTTATAACAGGATGAAACCTTTCAGCAGAACCAGGCTCAGGGAGGAGCAGCCATCTGACATGACTGGTTGTATGTTTAAGGGCGGAAGAGAGGGGGGGAAAGACAGACTGTGGAAGAGCCAGAAATTATAATTAATGATTAAATAACAACAGTTTATAAACACATAGAGAGTGAAAAAGATGAGTGAAGAAGAAACATGCAGTGCATCATGGGACATCCCCAGTAGCAAAGCAAAGTAGGTCCCCCGACAAGAGAAAATAAAAGAGAAACATTTAAAGTTTTAGAATTATCAGACATATATATTACTTCTCCAGTTAGGTGCCCTTTTATGTTTGAATGATTCATAGATCCGTGTTAGGTGGTTTAACTTCTGTTGAGGGGACTACCAGTGTGGAAATATTCTGTATGCAAGATAGATGTTGTTGCTCAAAGGTTAAAAGAGCCAGACATTGGGGGTATGAAATTATGTGTAGGCTAGTGGAAACGGGAAAGAGAATGAGACAAGTGCTGTGGATTGTATTATCACATATATACCAGTATACACTACATATGTAATAACAATCACTCATAAATTCATAAAATAAAATCATATATACTCATATATACTATGCACGCTTACTATGAAGTGTCTTATATAGTGAAGTTACTGTGTTAAACATTTAACCTGCATGTTCAAATTACATGACCCATATATTTAGGTCAACTATTCCTACCACTATATTAATGAAAAGTTTGTGCCATTTGTTGTATGAACACATGCTGATCAATACTGTTTGAAAATGTAACAGTGAGGATCAGTAGGAAACCTTTGATAGTGGTATAGCCAACTGTGACTAGTCGAACATAGGGTTAATTCAGCTTGGCACTGCTAAAGTATGCACACAGGACCCCTTCGAGGCATGCAGCTGCATTTAATTGTACTGCTTAATGGTGTGTGCAGCCTTTTAGAGCAACAGAAGTACAACAGAAGCATGCAGCCGTTTAGATGGCTGTAAACCAAAGGCCTGCTGCCCTTTAAATGACTGTACGGTAAAAGCCCTTTGAATGTGTAACCAACTTTAATGATATAAAGGAGAATTAAAGTACAATAACTAGTGATCTGCGATACCACTGATTTCCTTTCCGATCCGATACCAAGTAATATTCAGGGTGGTATCGACGATACTGATCCGATACCGATACTTTATACAAAAACGTATTTTATTTATTGTATCTCAAATTATAGCATCATAATGATTACAGGGCATCAGATTACTTGTTCTTATCACTTAATAATGCAGAGTTCATCATATAGAAATAAAAAAACTGAAGTTGTGCTATTTGAACACCTTGCCTGCCTGCAGCACTAAAGGACTCCGTGAGAGACGTCTGTCTCGCCCTAGCAGCACCTGTCCCTCTCCTCCTCTTCAGTTCGTCTCAACATACATTCGTCATATTCTGTGATATGATTTACTCTGAGGTGTTTGACAAGGTTAGTGATGTTGCCACAACCATACATGCCAACCCTCCCGATTTTTCCGGGAGAATCCCGAATTTCAGTGACCCTCCCGAAAATCTCCCAGAGCCACCATTCTCCCGAATTTCTCCCGATTTTCCACCCGGACAACAAAATTGAAAAACCATATCACAGAATTATAGCGCGGTCCAGCCAATTCCAGTTTCCAACAATGGCTACTACTACTGCAGCTACTTAGTTAATATTACTCTTATTTCTCTTTCTGGGTCGCAAAAAACTTTTAACATATTTTCAGGTGAGAATGTAGCTGTGTAAACTTCAAATATCTGAGCCGATTGACACATCGTCTTCAAACCCTATCTTTCGCTACTCGGGTTAAACATGATATATAAGTCACTTTGATAACTTAAAAATGTTATTGTTTGGCTTTTTCAGTGTTTTATTTGTTCGTGAGTAAATCCGTTTGGCTGAGATTAAAGTTATTAGATTAGATTATATTAAATGTAACTTTATTAATTCCTCAGGTAGGTTCCTCCGGGGTTTTCACACAGCTGAATAAACGTCAAACAGAAAACTGATTAAACAGAAGAGTTTACGTCAGCGCCCGGTTATATTTTAGATAGCAAGGAGCAGACGGCAGAGTTTCACTCCACCGAGGGAGCCTGTGACGTACTACCCAGCTTTCTTTAGACCGCAAAGGCCGGGTCCTCAGGTGGAAGCAGCCTCTGAATTTGGACACCCCCGCTGTTTCCGGGCCAGCCAATAATAACGGTGACATTTAACGTATTTTATCCGATAAATAAACCCTGTAAAATTTATTTATCCCCCCCCCCCAACAGCCCTTTTGAATGTCTCCCAAATTCTGAGGTCTCAAGGTTGGGAAAGTATGGCCACAACACCTCACTCTTGGAGCACTTTTTTGCCACATGTATCGCAAACCACGTCTCAGCTGTTTGTGGAGCTAAAATACGTCCGCACATGACGCTCAGCCATTGTTGTGAGTGCACACGCCAAGGGGCTGCGAGACATTTATACAGCTGTATTTCACACATGACTATGAAAGACGGAAGAGGAAGTAGTTCCTTTGAATGTAGACAATCCGAATGTTATAGTTTCTTTCCACTGTGTTCCTGTTAATGATAAACTACAAATTTACTCTAAATTACTAAAATATCGATATTTTAATGTGAGAATCGATTCTAGAACATAAATGACTGGTATCGGAGGAATCGATATTTCAGGATCGATCCGCACATCACTAACAATAACTACTTGGGCTCATAATAAGACCCTGGCCAGAATCAGAAGACACCAAATTCCTATGGAGCCAAAGTATTGAGCAGCAATAATGTCTCGGACACCATGTTAACTTTTGAGTAGTAGCCACTCTTGTATTGTTACAATGCATAAAAGATATGGTCCAATTTGTACAGGAAAAAGTATAAAATAAAATACTGTGCACACTGCAACAAAATAAAAGTACTCGCTAGGGCCCTTTAAGAATTTAGAGTTATGTTGACAACAGACAACTTGTGTATGTGTATCTCCTTCGTGGTGATTTGCCCTCAAAGGCTCGCCATCTATCTTGACCGGAATCTCATCCTGGTCCATGGACATTCCTGTCCTCTCCAAAAACCTGACCTATAACCCAAGCCATAAAACATGCATTCTAATCAGTCCATCTTCAGATGCTTTGCTTAAAGTTTAAATGTAAAATCAAAAGGAAAGGTGAGTGGCTAGTAGTGTTGGTCAAGTTACTTGAAAAAAGTAATCAGTAACTAATTACTGATTACTTCCCCAAAAAAGTAATCCCGTTACTTTACTGATTACTTATTTTCAAAAGTAATTAATTACTTAGTTACTTAGTTACTTTTTAAAAACACGATTTACAACCTGAATAGGTGATAAAGCGATAGATCTTTCAGCCCAATTCTACTTTTTCTACATAATCCATCATACAAAATGTAATCAAATGGAAAAGTCTCTTTTTCTAACTTGTTTTATCAGTTTTAATCTTTTAACTTTATGCATCCGGCAAAAATTTAATTATATGCAACATTCTCTGACTTGAATAAATTAGTTTAACATTTAAACCTATTTTCTATTTGCTCACTAGAGCCTCTGAGAACACATTGTTTTCATCGTTTTCCGGCAAATCATTTTCAGAGGTTTTTTGCTACTTAGGTTAAACATGATATATAAGTCACTTAGATAACTTAAAAATTTTATTGTTTGGCTTTTTTCAGTGTTTTATTTGTTCCTCAGTAAATCGGTTATAGTTGTCACACAGCTGAATAAACGCCAAACAGAAAACTGATTAAACAGAAGTGTGAGCTTGTATTTTAGGGAGCAAAGATCAGATGGCTGAGTTTATTAAACTCCACCGAGACAATCTGCAAATTTTATTAAAAGTTTAATAAACAATTATCTTGTCTTTATTTTTTAGTTAGCACGTACCTTAAACACTTAAAGCTGTAAGCTAATGATAGTTATATATATATATAAGGGTTATATAAGGGTAGATGCATGCTGGTGCAATAAGCTATATGTTTTATACCCAATGGATGATGATCTGATTAGTTGACTAATCGCAAAAATAATCGGTGACTAGTCGACTATCAAAATAATCATTTGTGGCAGCCCTAATCCAGAGCATCCCCACCCAACCCCCACACCTTTCTCACTTCCATTGCCACCAGGTGCCCCCTTTACATTGCTGTCTGCCCCCTCATATGCCCCAGGTTATTGGCATTTTCTTATCTAAACATTGGTGACTTGGAAACTTAAAGATTAAGAGAACAACATCTTTTTTCTTTTTCCATCGAACATTTCTTTCAGCCATTTGTGCTTATCACTGCTACATGTGACTCATTTTTATGCAATAACTACAAAATACACAAATACAAGATTACATATTTTATATATTAAAGATACATGATTACACATACATAAAATGAACAAAGTTTCTATAGCAAAATTACAGAGTGTAAGAAAAAAAAGTGTTATTATGTTGTGCTTGTTTAAAAATTAAATGAAAATTGCACATACTTTGAAAAACAATTTGGTTCTGGTCGATGGTGTCTCTCAAGATATCTCAAAATATCCCAAAATATCTCAAAGTGCAATGTTTCAAGTGGAACAAACAGGTGACTGTAGTAGCAATGCAAGGGGACCAGCAACACTGATCACTGCTGATACAAAGTGATGCCGGCCAGTAAAGCAGCTGGTCAGGACAGGCCTTAAAATCGGTTATTGACCAAAGAGAGGTCCACCTCTCCCTGTAATTGATTGATGGTCCATTGAAGAGCACCAGATACAGTTAGATTTGAAGAGTTTCAGTCAGGTTTCAGAGTTCATCACAGCACAGAAACAGCTTTAGTGAAGGTTACAAATGATCTTCTTATGGCCTCTGACAGTGGACTCATCTCTGTGCTTGTCCTGCTAGACCTTAGTGCAGTACTCGATACTGTTGACCATAATATCCTATTAGAGCGATTAGAACATGCTGTAGGTATTACAGGTACTGCACTGCAGTGGTTTGTATCATATCTATCTAATAGACTCCAATTTGTGCATGTAAATGGAGAGTCCTCTTCACACACTGAGGTTAATTATGGAGTACCACAGGGTTCAGTGCTAGGACCAATTCTGTTTACATTATACATGCTTCCCTTAGGCAGCATCATTAGAAGACATAGCATACATTTTCACTGCTATGCAGATGACACCCAGCTCTATCTGTCCATGAAGCCAGATAACACACACCAATTAGTTAAACTGCAGGAATGTCTTAAAGACATAAAGACCTGGATGGCCGCTAACTTTCTGCTTCTTAATTCAGATAAAACTGAGGTTATTTTACTCGGCCTGAAAATCTTAGAAATATGGTATCTAACCAGATTCTTACTCTGGATGGCATTACCTTGGCCTCCAGTAACGCTGTGAGGAACCTTGGAGTCATTTTTGACCAGGACATGTCCTTCAACGCACATATTAAACAAATATGTAAGACTGCGTTCTTCCATTTGCGCAACATCTCTAAAATTAGAAATATCCTGTCTCAGAGTGACACTGAAAAACTAGTTCATGCATTTATTACTTCCAGGCTGGACTACTGTAATTCATTATTATCAGGATGTCCAAAAAACTCGCTGAAAAGCCTTCAGCTAATCCAAAATGCTGCAGCAAGAGTGCTGACAGGGACTAGAAAGAGAGAGCATATTTCTCCTGTTTTGGCTTCCCTTCATTGGCTTCCTGTTAAATCCAGAATTGAATTCAAAATCCTGCTCCTCACATACAAGGTCTTAAATAATCAGGCCCCATCTTATCTTAATGACCTTGTAGTACCATATCACCCTATTAGAGCACTTTGCTCTCGCTCTGCAGGCCTACTTGTTGTTCCTAGAGTATTTAAAAGTAGAATGGGAGGGAGAGCCTTCAGTTTTCAGGCCCCTCTTCTGTGGAACCAGCTTCCAGTTTGGATTCAGGAGACAGACACTATCTCTACTTTTAAGATTAGGCTTAAAACGTTCCTTTTTGCTAAAGCATATAGTTAGGGCTGGACCAGGTGACCCTGAATCCTCCCTTAGTTATGCTGCAATAGACGTAGGCTGCCGGGGGATTCCCATGATGCATTGAGTTTTTCCTTTCCAGTCACCTTTCTCACTCACTATGTATTAACAGACCTCTCTGCATTGAATCATATCTGTTATTAACCTCTGTCTCTCTTCCACAACATGTCTTTATCCTGTCTTCCTTCTCTCACCCCAACCGGTCGCAGCAGATGGCCGCCCCTCTCTGAGCCTGGTTCTGCTGGAGGTTTCTTCCTGTTAAAAGGGAGTTTTTCCTCCCCACTGTCGCCAAAGTGCTTGCTCATAGGGGGTCATGTGATTGTTGGGTTTTTCTCTGTATCTATGAAGCGCCTTGAGGCGACTTTTGTTGTGATTTGGCGCTATATAAATAAAATTGAATTGAATTGAATTGAATTAGATTAAAGGGGCTTTTTCCAGGAGGTGAAAGTCAGGCAGGTGAAAACTTGAGGTCTCTCTCTGCGCTCCTCCTTGAGGAGGAGGAGAGTCTTAGCACCAGCAGTTAATTACTTTATTGATCATAAGTTTCCTCATTAATTCAGGAAGAGCTCCAAGTGGCGTCTTAAACCCTGAGTCTTGGCTCTTCTCATTAACTACAGAGCTGCAGGGCTGTGAACATCCACCTGTCTCTCTTTCTCTTTCCGTGGCCTCGCTCTGATCGTGATTTTATTTTTTCAGATTAAATGAATACAAATAAATGTAATTACAGACTTCCAATGTGATATGCAGCCTGCAGTCTGATTGTCACCAAAGCAACTATTTTAATTCAAAATAACCAATCTATTTTTCGTGTCACACTTTCATGCAACTTTTTTGCTTAAAGACAACAGCACACTATTATAAATTATTCGTAAATATTTAATTTGTGATACATATTTCTTAAAATGATCTACAGCCCAGAAAACTTTGGATTTCTATTTATCCGTGTACACAGAACCAAAAAGTTAAAATACATGCACATATTTGGGAAAATTCCTTAAAGCAATGGTAAAGCTGAATAGTACATAAATAGTACAAAAAGGGAAATGCAGTAATTTGTCATATAATAACATTTAATCACATTTTCTGTTTAAAAGATGCAATACTAGGAATAATTTCACAAAATAGACGTTTCTCAACTTACAACACTAATTTCTTCAGTGAGATACTCTTCTCTGCAACTCTGTCAGTGCTGCCATTATCAAAAGCCACAAGTATGTCCTTTAGCCATCAACATACAGATGGGTTCAAGATGTTATGATCTGTAGTGAGAGTATGGAGCAGGTGGAAGAGAGCCTGCAAAGGTGGAAGTATGCACGGGAGACAAGAGGAATGAAAGTGAGTAGAATGGAGACAGAATATATCTGTGTACATGAGAGACAGGTTGGTGGAAGAGGAGGGATAGCGGACATACTGGACAAAGGATGTTGAACATGTAGCTGTCAAACAGAAGGAAAAAAGAAAGACCAGAGAAGATTCATGGATGTAGTGAAAGAAGACATGCAGAGTGTTAGTGTGACAGAATAGGATGGTAGAGTCAGGTTGAGATGGATGAAATTTTTATACAGAAGAACTATTGGTAGATGAAAACAAAACATATGGAGGCATATTTGTGTTTAAAAAACATCTTTATTAAAATGCAAGTTGTATAACTTGAGTGACAACCTCAGGACTGACTGCACATCTTTAAGCTGCAAACAAAGAATAAAACGTAAGGATGCAATTGTGTTAAAATAATCGTTTAGTAATGAATAATAATAATAATGGATTGCATTTATATAGCGCTTTTCGGGACCCCTCAAAGCGCTTTACAATACCACCATTCATTCACTCTCACATTCACACACTGGTGGAGGCAGCTACAATTGTAGCCACAGCTGCCCTGGGGCAGACTGACAGAGGCGAGGCTGCCGTATCGCGCCATCGGCCCCTCTGGCCATCACCAGTAGGCGGTAGGTGAAGTGTCTTGCCCAAGGACACAACGACCGAGACTGTACATTTAATTCTCATTCAGGCCTAAAAAAGTACTGATTTAACTGTATTGTCAAATACTGTATTGTGTTGAGATTGAACAAATATTTTAAAAATAACTTCAATTTAATTTTGTGTGAAATGTGGTGTTCTCGCTATAACAGTTTGTTACCTGCAGCTGATGGGTAAATGTATTCAGTCTCAGCCTGGTCACCTGAGAGAGAAAACAAAGTGGAAAAATGTGACTTGCTGTGTTTTTACAACACGTTTAAATTTGATCCTTCAAATTCTGTTAACTGCTGTTTGTTGTACAGCTTCACTAAGGAGCAACGTGTGTCAGTGTGCTGTTGCAGTGAAGTGAGTTAGAATTGTACTTGGCTGGTAGTAGTCATAGATTTTGATCATGGCTGGTTTCAGGTTCTCCACTCGAAGTTCTTCCATGACTGTCAAGCTGTAGTTCATGGGCATGTCCTTTGGTAACTGAAAAAACAGGAGACACACTCTGTAACAATACAAACATCATCATCTGGTATCCCCACTGTGATTATCTCTCACCTCCTGTAAATACACGAGAACATGATCTTCTGTTTGTTCAACACGATCCACCAATGGGGCATCTTCGAGCTGTGAGGAGACAACTGTCTCCTTATTATTATTATTTTATCTCATCATAAACTGACACATGGTAGCAACATTTCTATTCAGCTAACAACTGCAACAACCCACCATCTTTAAAGACACTGCATTTGGGACAAATCCAGAGAGCATTTTGATATCCAGGATCACCATGTTGGTAGTATTCTCCTTTCCACTGTACCTGTGTTCGAACAGTTAAAAAGTGATTGCACTGATGTGTATCCATAGATGCTTTTCGATCTGGACAGCCACATTTCCAACACTTATCCCACAGTGGTAAATAAAATTCCCCTAGCACATATCTAATCTGTTAAATACTTACAGGGATTTTATTGTCAGAGTGAGCTTGCGTCTGGATTCACTTGTTGCATCAACCTCTGATTTGACCTCCATGCTGAGAGTAGTGACATCAGTGGGACTCGGGATGTTGTAGTGAACAGAAATCTGCGAAATAGTCAACCAAAAGAGGTTTGCAGTTTATAATAATAGTAATAATAAGAAGAATAGAAATCTGTTTATGTTTTTATGTTTATGTTTTGCATTTATGTTCAAAATATAGTGGCGTCACATTTTAGGGGACTGATTAAAGTTATGAAATTATTTTGGTGGTTGTGGCCAGAATATTATGTACACTAATTGTGGGCAGAAATGTCATCTTGATTTGGAGCTTCTTTCATCAAAATATTTAAAATTGAGATAAAGGCTTGGACGTGAGAAGGGATCTGGAAATAGAACTGCTGGTTATTTACTTAAAATATACCAGCTAAGATGGTGCAGGCATGTTTGCAGGATGCCTTTATGACACTACCCTCTGGAGATTTTCCAGGCAAATCCAACTGCGAGGATACACACAGTGTAGCTACACCTTCCTGGAGATATTATACATGTCATCTGGCCTTAGTGAAATCCATGATGAAGAACAACGACAACAACAACAAGAAAAAAAAATACATAGGAGGAAAAGGAATGTTTGAAATCATTTCCTTAGTGGGAAGCCACTGCATCCTGAATTTGGATAATTTGAGCAAATACACAGATGGATAAGCAAATGTGCTTTTCTGAGTGAAATCACATTTTTTCATTATACTTCTGTATTTGGAAAAAGGAACAAGCAGGATACTGTCACTGACCTGCACTGACACACATGCAGTGCCCTTCACCTCCAGGCTGTATTTTCCTGACACGCCCCGCATCGTCTCCTCCTGGTAGAGCAGTTTGTTGCCCGGATTTACATCAAATGTCAGCTGACTGCTGTCAGACTGAACTGTCACTGTGCTTGAACCCTCAGGACTGAACACCAGAGTGGAGTAGAGAGCCAGAGCCTGAAGAGCCACCACTGTGTCCTACAAACAAAATCACAGCTACTACACATACTTACATATATATTTATATTTTGTATTTTACAGGACAGCAACAGCAAGTAAAACTTCAGTATTCAGCTTCTCTCAAATTAGTTTTTATTTATCCCAGTGTATATGAACTCAAAGGTGAGATTTAAGCTGTTTGGGTGGTGTAGCACCTGAGTGGAGGAGAAGCCTCCATAGTAGTTCTGCTGGCCAGTCAGCCACCTAATAATGCCAGAGGCATAACCCAGGTCATCAGCAGTTGTGGAGGCACTGAGTTTGGCCAACAGCACATAAGAACTGATTTCCACTGACAGGGAGGCTGATGTTTCTGCTGCTGTCTGAGACCAGTACAGGAAACCTCCTACAAACATACAATAAAAGTTACACTTATGGTAATAACACCTGAATGATTTCCTGTTAGATGGTGACTCACCTTCCCTCACTGCAACTGTGTCTAAGTGCTGCAAAAGGTGAGCGCGGGTCTCCGTGTCTCCTGCCAGGGTGAAGACATAGGCCAGCAGAGCTGTAGTGTAGGTGTTGCTGAGGTCATTGATGGACTCCTTGAGACAAGCCAAGCTATTATTCACCACAGGATCCTTTAAAAGATCGAAAGAAGAGCCCTATGAAGAAAAACTATTGACCCTGCCCAGGACAGGACATACGCTGCCACTCTCTTTTATTCAATTGCACAATACTATGTCACTTTTTAGAATCACCTGCACTGATAGCTAAGCTATTTATTTTTCAGGATATAGTTATATTGTTACTTTGTTAGATTTATTTGATATTATATTTTGCACTATCCTACTGTATATTACTGTATACTACTATTCTTATTGTATATATTGTATATCTTATTCCTCTGTTCCTTTGTCTCTCTTGCAGCATTGAGCATGTGTATGACAAAAGAATTTCCCTCAGGATAAATAAAGTTCTTCTTATCTTATCTTATCTTATCTTATCTTATCTTATATCACCAAAGTTGATCATTTCCTTTATGTACTTATTTTTTAAACTTTATTTTCATGACTGGAAATAGAAATAATGCTTTAACAAATTTCTTTTTCACCTACAGACAGAAAGTATCGACGTAAGTGACTTAGAAATCTATCATAAAAATGTATTTTTAAAATGAGGGGAAAATGGATGTCAAAAGAAGAAAATGAAATAAACATATACAAGTCGGTGTTGTATTTTTTTTTTTTACATTGTACAAATTTGATTACATCACTCAAATTTACTCACATGTTGGGATATATTCATTTCCAAGAAAGCAGCAGTGATGTATGCACTGAGAGTCACTTCATCAGACACACCACCCTGGTGAGTGAAACCAAGTTATTTCTGTGTGCTGCCAGAATTTCTCTCCACACAGAATTAGTATCAGTGTCCAGCTAAAGTATAGACTTACCTTCATTCTGTTGTTGAAGAGTTCGCCTGACTTTTTAAAACAGCCATTTGTTTGTTGTTTATTTTCCAGCCATGTCTTAGATTTTTGAATGATTTTTGGATCAATGTAGACAAAAGACTGAGCTTTGGCAAAACTTCTCATCACAAAAGCAGTCAGCCTGACATAAAAAAGCACCCAAAAGAAAACTTCCTCATGTTTCGAAATTATATCAAAATGTGTCACAGTTATGCCATTATAATGTGAGTTGATTTTCTCCATGTCCAGAAATAAAATGATAATAGGACGGGAGATTTAAGGAGTAAATTTCACCAACAGGCTCAGTTTTGTTTCTGAGGCAAATGGAATATTAAGGTAATTATTATTTTCACCAAGTGTTTCCTGGTCCTCTTCCAAATGTGGTGTATGCGCCTTCATAACTTTTGTAGTTCAGCTGTCTTTGGTAACCTGTAACAACAGGAAAATGACTCTTAAATAGATATTCTATTCATAAACCTTTGATTTTAGTCTCACTATGAAACAAACACACTCACCACTGGTCAGGAAGTTCGCAGCTTTTTCCATGATGGCTGGGGTGAGCTGCTGTGTGCCTTTCAGGTACTGGAGGATGTAGATGTTGGGGGCTAGAAGAGCCATGTTCTGCTCTCCACATCCATATGGCATCCGGAGCAGTCCATCCAAGTTCTTCAGAGCCCGGCCGAGGATGTCACCTGATCAGAGGCACTCAGTCACTGAGACAGAACATACAACGTTCGAACACTTGAACTGCAAATAGATTAAAACTAGTAAAGAAGTTAAATATTTAGAAAAATACAGCAGGTTATATAAAAACTGTATATACTAAATTATAATATTTTGCACTTTGTTATTGGAATGTAGTTTCTAAACTATTTTCTACACTACAAAACTGTTGGAGTCTCATTTAATAGCGTGTTTCAAAACTAGGCAAAAAGAATGCCGGTCCAGTTGTATTTGTCTTTTATATTCATTTACTATTGTACTGGTTAAAAAATGAAACTTGCTATATTTCTTTCTGGATTAATCTAAACTCATTTAATTAAAAATGATCAGGTTTACCCAGGACTGATACAAAAGTGCGGGTAGATCCTTCAATCATATTCTCAGGCAGCTGTATCTCAGTTTCCTCTGTCAGTGTGTCTCCTGTGTACAGACAAACAATCACCATACAGAGAGAAGCTTAATCAGAATGTCAGTACCAAAATAGTTTCAAATCAGCAGGTGGTCACAGCATCATGAACTGTAACAGGTCATATGAGAAATCAGATACCTATAATTAAACCTATAAGCACAAAAAATATTATTAAAACAATAACAACAACAACAACAACAACAAAAATAAGAGTACTATGAGTGTGACCTAATATTTCCACACAGATGTGTCCAGACTGACTCTTACCAAGCATGTCAAGTTTGTAACATAGTGTATATATGAGATATAACTATAAATATCTCATATATAGTTGAGATATACTGTAACAACTAAATGTCCTGTGGGGGGATTATCAAAATTTGGTGTGACACCCACAAACACCCTTCAACAAAAACTCAAAACTGGAATGACTACGTGGCACACATCTTTAATGACTTTAAAAAACAAGACTTGGGTACACAAGAGATTGTGTCTAAATGTCGAGCCAGAATTATACCATTAGTTTGTTGATGACTACCAAAGGCATGTGGTCAAGGTGCAACTTGACAAGGGATATTTAGCTGTCATGGTTCTGGGTCATTTTGACCCAGTGTTTTTGTTATTGTGTATTGTGGTTTATGTTTTAGGTACATTAGTAGTCTTAAGTTTAGTCTGTTTGTCCATTTAGTCTCGCTTTGTGTTGTTGTCATGTGTGTCCCTGTCTGTGTGTCTGTGTTTATGTGAGTTTGTGTGTCTGTGTGTGTGTTTTGTTTGCCCTCCTTGTGTTTCATTCCATCTTGTTTATCCATGTTCCCCTTTCTCTCATCCTCTTTGTCTCTTGTGCTCTCTCGCCCTCTCTTGTTTCCTCACTCACTCTCCTCTGACTTTCTCCCACTCCTGTGCCAAGCTCGTATGTCAGTCTTGCGTTCCTTTGTTTCCTGTTTTATTTTGACAGTCTCACGTTTCCATGTTCGGTGTGTTTAGTTTTGCATCCCCTGTGGCGTCATGTTTATTTGTGTCAGCTGTGTTCCCCGTGTATTTGGTTGGTGTATAAACCACACCAACCTTTTGGACAAAGCAGCCAGTTGGATGTCTTTGTCATCTCAGTCCCCTCAGCCTGAGAAAGAACAAGTTACAGTTTCACCTTCGTGAGAAAACAAGTTTTCAAATGCAGAATGTTTTTCATCTTGTGTTAATGGCACCAACCTTTACTATGAAGGATTTTGTGACCACATCAATGCGGCCTCTCTCTGGTACTCTCACAACCTCATTATCACATGAAACATGGGATGGCACTGCCTCAGCAGACACAGTCACATTCACAGCCCCTAAAAAAGGACAACAAACATCATTTTTCTCAACCCCGTAAAGTCTTGCACATTAAAATATTGTTAATTAGATCATCTCACTGATTTTGTAGATACTGAAAAGAGAAGGGGCGCTGACTGAAAGGACATTTACACCAGCGTGGATAAAAACTTGATCCTTACCTAAAACTGTTGGAATCATGGTCCAGCTTACAGTCTTGCGCTCCTTAGCACACAAACAGGATGTGTACTGCTCACCGGAAAGAGGGGTGAGGGTATAATCTGAGGAAGGCGTAGAAAAGACTGTGACCTGCACAAAGAACAAAACAGCGGGTTGAGTTTCTAAGTCAAAGAGGAATTCAGTGTTTTCTTGTTACTCTGTGAGGACAGAATACTTTCAGCTATTGCCTCATTCACCAAGAGTCGCTTCACATGTTTTGATTTGGTATAATTTTGCACTGAATATCCTTCCTGATACTTGATGGGAAGTGTGTACACCACTAATGTCATGGTACTGGCTCTTCAACCCAGTTTTTTTTTTAGTTATGCTCTGGAATTATTTATTTGTTTGAAAGACCTTGGACTGATGTTCAGAGTTTTTATTAGTTAGTTTTGAGTTCCGGATTAGACTTGTGTTTCTGTGTTATTTTTAGTTCTCACCTCTTGTTCAGTCGTGTTTGTTCCCCTTTTTGTCCAGTCTGTCACTATCTTGTGATAGTGTTTTTTGGTCTCTCTGGGTTCTGTCTCAATGGCTGTCTGTGTTCCTTATCTAATGTAGTTGATATGTCTATTTTTCTGCAGTCCCTCTGTTACTTCCTGTTTTATTTCGATAGTGTCTTGTCTCATGGGTATGATGTTGACTTTTGCTTCCTTTGTGTTATTAGTTTTGATTCAAGTCAGCTGTGTTTCCACGTGTCTCCACTTCCCTTAATCACCCTTCTATTCCCCACTGCATCGTCCTTCATTGTGGATGTATTCTATTAAATTAGTGAATTCCTATCCTGCCCAGTCAAATAAAGCTGAGATTTTGAGTTTTATTCTGTCTGATGAGTCCTGCATCAGGGGCCACTTCATAACCATCTGCAAAGCCTATCAGCATGCTAACATTTGTTGACATTTGTAATTTTTGATATAGAAATATTGATCACCATGATGCAGCTGGTCAGGTAGCTGAAGACAGTTGCCTTCAGTTCAAAGTGCTCCCCACGGATGATGGAGTAGGGCATGGTGAGCTCGAGGAAGAACGGCTGGAAGACCTCAACTTCTTGACGAGGAGCCAAACCAAAACCCTGAGAGGACAAGCAGAAAGCCTCCGTCTCCCAGGTCGTGATGGTGTCAGGGACAGTGAGGGACACATCCTTTGATCCAGACTCTCTGAATCAGCAGATTCAAAATATGCACATTGTCAGGTGGTGATAACACAGATTAGCCAATAATGCAAATGACAGTGTAGCAGTCACCACGTTCATAGACATTTTATATATTAGATAGACTCACTATAGATAGATAGATAGATAGATAGATAGATAGATAGATCGATCTCCAAAAACTAAGACATACCCAACTTCCACCAGGTCCCAAATCCAAGTCTCGGGGAAGAAAGCACGGACAGTTTTCATCGGTCCTTCTGATGGACCTAAAGATCCTCTAGAGTAACTTGAACGCACTTGTAATTTAGAATCATAAAAAAAAAGAAAAAAAAATGAAAAATGAAAAATAAATACTTAATCAGAATGAATAAGAAGGTGTAACACACTGCTTTGATTTTGGGAACTTTTTTATGATTTGGAATTTGCAAAGCAAATCAAAACAAAAATATCACCTAAGGGCATGAACTCGTATTCTCTTCCCATGAAACTCAGACATGAAGGGATTTCGAGCAGCAGGTTTGTTGCCACCTTTAATCCTACTCTCTAGACACACAAACATCACAGAGTTAATTGCAGCTAAAGCCATGAAAAGCATTATATTTATCATCAGCTGATATGCTCTGGAGTTTTACTGTTAGCTGGATGCAAAATCTGCAGATGGAATGCTGTTGTAACTATACCAAGTTCACCAATGCTGCAGAGAAGGACTATTGTTTGTCATATATTACATAGTGCAGTAGAATATTATTTATTTATGCAACTATTAAGACTCACCTTATGTGGAACATTTGAAACAGTCAAGGTGCAAGGCCAACATCAAGAAGCTGGATCCGTGGATCCAGTGAAACACATAACACATGCTCATGGAAAATATTTATATATTACCTCAAAAGCAATGTAGGCTTCATTATCTCCTTTAGGTGAACTATATCTTCTTGTTCTCACTTTCAAGCATTTTCTTGGTTCTCGTAGCCGATATGAGAAATAAGATGCTTTCATGACAGGCAGCAAGTTAAATATCTAAGAAAAAAAATGGTTCAAAGAAGTTCAAACAATTGAGAAAATCAGATTAAAGATCTATACTTATATGAACCACATATGTAGTATTTACAAATGATCAGATCACTATTCAATGTAAGGTTTATACCACAGCTGTCATAAATGAACAGGATTGGTAATTACCAAAATCAATTTTTATGGTTCTGTAATTCTCAGGACTGTGTGGAGAAGAGAGAGAGTGGACCCAAATGCAGACTACGGAGACAGAATTGAATTTTTAACAAACGTGAACCTTTTATTCTTGGCTGTACAAATAACAAACAAAAAGCAAATGGAGATAGAGTTGAAACTAACAAGACCTAAACTGGGGAAAAAAAATAAGCACTAAGTACCTGGATGTGAAGAAAAATAACATGGAACGTGAAGCCCTAAGTCATTAAAACAAAGACCAGAAACGTGAGTGGCGAACAGAGAAACCGACAAGTGACAAAGGGAAACTCAAATTATAACACACAGCAGGATGATCAGGGAAGTCGAAGCAGCTGGGGAACATATCAGACACACATCAGGAACTAATCAGACATAACAGGACAGGGGAAGCAAGAGACTGTCAAAATAAAACAGCAAGCACAACAAACATGGAGACGAACACTAAGACACGCAGGATTAAAGCTGTGACCGGGGGAGAAATAGACATGGGGACATAACTGACTGGGGGGACAGAGAGAGAACACAGATCACGAAGAAAAGAGTAACTAAGTGAGAGACGTGGAACACAGGGAAAACACAGAATAAGAAAATTAAAGACAAGAAACTATAAATATAACATAAGTGTCCTTCTACTAGTTTCCTTCTATCGAGCCACAATCGAGAGTGTGCTGGTCCACGCCATCTTCGTGTGGTACGCTTGTTGCACAATAGCCAATAAGAGACTCCAGAGGGTCACCAGAACTGCAGAGAAGGTGATCGGCTGACCACTCACCCCCCTGGACTCTATTGCCAGCTCTAGATGTCTCTCCAGAGCCAGGGCTATCTTAAAAGACCACCTCCATCCTAACCACCACCTCTTCAACATCCTGGTTCAGA
This sequence comes from Simochromis diagramma, assembly GCF_900408965.1. NCBI lineage: Eukaryota > Metazoa > Chordata > Actinopteri > Cichliformes > Cichlidae > Simochromis > Simochromis diagramma. The sequence goes on from NW_024387057.1 coordinate 1,156,160, forward strand.
TCCATCAGATGCAAAACCAGCAGACTAAAGAACAGCTTCTACCCGTGGGCTGTCAGAACCATTAATGCAAATTAAGAGTGTGAACAGATTTCATTCTGTCGCTGCTTTTGACTCTGTTGTTGCCATTCCCTATGCAATATTTTGGTGTTTCCTTTTTCTGAGCAATATTTTGGCCCCTGTGCAATATTCTAGCAAATGTGCAATTACCACCCCATCCTTAATGACCACAGCCGTTCCACTGTTATTTATTTATTATATTATATTATTGCCCTTGTACATAACCCCAAAAGGTTTCTGTAACTCATACACCGTGCATATAGTGTACTAATATTGCTGAACTTATATTGTTTTTCTTCTTTGAATATTGTTTTCTGTACTTTTGCACCTTTGTGGTCTTGCTACCTAATTTTGCCGTGCAACAGCTGCACAATGACGATAAAAAAATTCTAAGTTCTTCTAAGTTCTAAGCAGAAAACAACTAAGAGAACCAGAACCATGAATGACACTAAATATAGGAATATTAATAAAACCCAAAAACACATAAACACTGGGTCACAGTCCCAGGACCATGACAGTAATGGTTAATATACCAGTATGAACAAGCTCTTTAATCAAAATATTTTTAATGCTAAAATATAAATACTATTGTTATCTCTGAAAATACATTTAAAATTATCGTTATATACTTGAATTTCTGAACAGAAAAAAGCATTTTAAGTTGAGTTTGCCAGCTGAAATCTGGGTATAAAAATGTGAATTCAGTTTCTTATTTGACAGTGTTCCAAAATATTTATCTTTTTCCCCTTTTTATGACAGGTAGCCAAATAAATGTTTTAATCACTGTCTCAGGATGCTTTATAACAGAATAAGTGTTGAACTGTATTAATAGTTGTTTTATACAGTTTTATGCAGTATTATACAAAAAAGAAAACAAATAGAGAAAAATAGATAGAGAACAAAACCTCTAAATGACCAAAAAGGCCTATCTAGAAGCAAGATTTACAACTAGGCTGTGCAAGTTGCAAACACCTCCACGTGGTTATTTATCAAAAGTAAGATTTTAAAGACTTTTTTGTTCACCTGAAAGTTTATTTTATACCAACCATGCTTAAAGTTATACACAGGTCTTGGTTCAACACACCAGTAAACTGAATGGATGCTATGGTTACACAGCAAGGAACTGCCATGAGACAGGTTAAACAGTTGTGAACCTCATAGTTGATCTCATTCAGTTTTGATTGGCTCTTCAGATGCAGGAGAATCTCTGTCTTGGCAATTATAGAACTTCCCCACAAATTAAGATCCATGTTGCCTTCATATAATGTCTGCTACTTATGACACTAGAAGAGACTGAGGCTACTCCACACTAATGTGTTTTCGTTTGAAAACGCATTGTTTTCTCTGTTTTGGCCCCCCGTCCACACTGAGACGCTGCGCTTTCCTCAAGGAAAAATGCAGCATTTTGAAAACGCTCTAGAAAACGCATACATTTAAAAACGCAGCTGTCCTGTCACAGTGTGGACACACAAAAATGCAGACTTTCTAAAACGATGAAGTATTTTAGTCATGTGATGCAGTCATGTGACCAAATAAACAAAGATAGCAGAGTGCATTATACAGCGGTTGTTTTGATTGCTCTCAATTTTGACAGCCCTAAAAAAAGATGAATATCAGTTTGTACATGCTCCAGATAGCTTTTCTTCAAATTCTTTAACTCTCACTCGCTTTTGCGCATGCGCAGGACTGGAACGTAAGCGTTTTCAGCCATTTCAATGTGGACGCGCAACTGTGAAAACGACTGAAAATGCTAGTGTGGACGCGGTGCATTTTCAGATGAAAACGCCATTTTCCAATCTATCCGGGCTAGTGTGGACATAGCCTGAGAGTGAAGGATGTATAAGGTGGTTGAGACCACACTTACCTTATCTGCATCCAGAATATTCTCAGGCTCTTTGATGAGGACACTCTTGTCAATGGCACTTAAACCACACAAAGAGTGTGGAAGAGCCGTCACCTCCATGTTGGTTTTTTCTCCTGGGACAGTTGAAGAAGGTGTGAACTCCAATGACACCTAACACAGACATTAGACCATCTAAACTTTAATGGTTCTAAAAGAACAAAAGTTCAAGTCTATATCACACAGAAACCATTCACTAGCTTTTATGTAGTTTTTGGAGTTCAGGTTTGATAATCACTGTGTCATAGTCTGGGTGAGCTCAAGTGTTTTTTCCTCTGTTTTTCTTGTGTTGCCCAGTATCTACCCTGGGGTGGCGTCCTCGTCATCTCACCTGATCTGCTCCCCTCATCCTCACTGCAATCAGTGAGATAGCATTTAAGACCAGGGTCCCCCATCTCTTCTCCACCTGTTTTCGAGCTAACCTCACGTTGGTAACAGGCCTTATCATTCTCCTTGTTAAAGGAGCATTTTCTGTTGCACATCCGCCACTCAGGATTAATCCTTCTACCGCTTCCGCCTGTCCTCCTGCCACCTTCTCTCTTGGCTCTCTAGAAAAGAAAGGTCGGAACCCTCTCACTAGCTCACCATTCTAGACGCACACCCAGCGATTCAAACCTGTCAACTAAGACTATTTCAGTATTAGTCACCTCTCCAGACAAGCTTCCCTTGCCTTTTCTCTAACCATGCTCTCCCTCTGATCAGTTTTGCTACATTCGGTTCCCTGCCAAGTATCCCTCCTTCGTGACACTATTTACTCATGTGTTTAAGCAAATAAAAGCTGTGAAAACCTTATCGCTGTTTCCCATGCTTGAATCGGCTCTTGGGTCCTCATCCATGTACTAACCTCCAGGCCCTTGTGACAGTACAATTGGCCCAATGAAAAATGGACCCAGAAGAGCCAATACAGGCAGCGATCTCGAAGTAGGGTTCAATACTAGGTAATTATCAACAGTCAGTCCAATTCCTAGAAATACAATGCAAATCTATTGGTGACACTCAAGTGAAAATCATTGCCTCACTTTTAGAACTCCAGCTCAGTTTCACTCCCAGCCAAACCACTTCCACGCACACTTCCACTCCTTTCCCCGCTTCCATAGGACCTGCCCCATCTTTACCTGCCATTAGCACTTCTCAGCCTGAGCCATTCACCAGGGTACAGGGTTGCTGTAATGGTTTCCTGTTGCAATGCTCTTATGTTTTCTCAATCACCACACTCCATCCCTGACAACACCTCTGAGCTCTCGTAAGTGGTAGGCAAGCTGAGGGGTAAAGCATTGGTATGGGTTGAGGCGTGTTTGTCATCACATTCCTTTTCATCCTGCTCTTATGATGAGTTTCAAGGGAAGCTTAAAAGACCTTTGCCCACCCCATCTCTGAGGGCAGCGTAGCTTGGAGCTTGAAGTCAAGTTAGATGTAACATAGCTAAGTTTGTCATCGATTTCTGCATGGCAGCTGCCAAGGTGGGTTGGCCTGATCATATGCTCCTGGGAATATTTATGAGTTAGCTTCTCATGATGAGCCCGCATCGTTCAAGGATTTGGTTTATTTCCTCCTCCCTCTCTCTCAGGATCGCCTGAGAGAGAGAAAAGGCTACATAGCTGGTTATGTAATTGCACTTGCCTCTGTTCTACCTGATCCTCCCATTCTAGCCACAGTTTTAAACAATCAGATTTTTTCCCATATTACTCATCAAACCAGACCAGTCTCCCTAATTACTTCTGGTGACTGTCCTTGGCTACCCTTGTCTAAAGAAACATAATCCCCATATTGAATGGTTACACAAATTACTAGCTGGAGCCTTTTTTGACTTGCTAACTGCCTCAATAATCACCTGCCGAACCTTCACCACCAGATCTGTCCTCAGTCCCCAAGGAATATCATGACCTCCAGGAAGTATTTCGTAAACATAAGGCACTTCCACTCCACAGGCCCTATGATTGCACCATCAACCAGCCAACCTGACAACTTGTCCAAACCAGAGAGAGAAGCCATGGATAAGTATATTCGAGAGTCCCATCATCTGCCCATCCTCTTCCCTGGTAGGTGATGGCTTTTTCTTCATCACTAAGAAGGACAAGACCCTTCGTCCTTGTATTGACTACAGAAGTTTAAATGAGATTGCGATCAAAAGCAAATATCTTCTCCCGCTCATCAATTCAGCTTTTGAACCTGTTCATAGTGCCACCACTTTTTCTAAGTTAAATCTACACAATGACTATCATCTGGTCCCCCTTTGGTCACTCAAAGTATCTGGTCATGCCGTTTGGTCTCACTAAAATTCCCACAGTTTACCAAACATTAGTTAATGAGGTCCTGAGAAACTTCTTGAACATTTTTGTGTTTGTGTATTTAGACGACATCCTAACCTTTTCCAAGACTCTGGAGGAACATCTGGTCCAGATCAAATCTGTGCTGAAGCACCTTCTCGAAACTGGTTATACGTCAAAGCGGAGAAAGGCGAGTTTCATTCATCTTCAGTCACTTTTCTTGGTTACATCCTGGCAGGAGGGCAGGTGAAGACCAACCCAGCAAAAGTCCAAGCTGTTAGGGAATGTCTCACTCCCACATCTCAAAAAAAACGTTCTCAGATTCGTCAATTTTTACTGCTGCTTCATCTGGAATTACAGTTGGAGGTTTATGCCTCCAATACAGGAGCGGTTTAATTTCCTGGGACGTAGAGGAAACTATCCACTGTGCTCTGCTTGATGAACCTCTTTTTGCAGCCGGAGGTGGAGCTTGCCATTCCATGAGTCCAATATCTACATTGCCATGACATCTCGACTTGGACTCAGGAAGTGCTGCTCAAGGTTCTCAATTGACCACGCCACAATGCAGATCGATTGAGAACTCCGGCTCCCAGGTATGCTCCGGGGCAAAAGCTATGGCAAATACCTCCCGCAAGCAGGCCCCACGCAGCATTGGTCCCTATGAAATCAAGGCCATCATCAGCCGTACGGCAATAAAGTTAAGGCTCCCTGCATTCATGCGCATAAATCCCATATTCCACGTGTCCCAAGTCAGGCTGGGGAACTCCAGCCCTCTGTTCACAGTTTTGCCATATTTGACGCCCTGCCAAGTATCCCTCCTTTGGTGTTTATTCTTGTGTTTAGAACTTGTGAAAACCTTATCACTGTTTCCTGTGCTTGAATCTGCTCTTGGGTCCTCGTCCATGTACTGCTCTCCAGGCGCTTGTGACACACTGCCCACTCGATGTTTGCTAAAGCTGTGGCTTCCTTGTTGGGAGGGAGTCTGTTCCACTTCGATTGAAGTTTTTTGAGGGTTTTTTTGTATGTCATGGTTTCATATAATTAAACCTAACTTACACTAATCAATATATCTAGTACAGCTACACACAGTTTACACCAGGGGTAGGCAACTCCAGGCCTCGAGTGCCGGTGTCCTGCAGGTTTTAGATCGCACCCTGGGTTAACACACCTGAATCAAATGATTAGTTCATTACCAGGCCTCTGGAGAACTTCAAGAAATGCTGAGGAGTCATTTAGCCCTTTAAATCAGCTGTGATGGATCATGGACACATCTAAAACCTCCAGGACACCGGCACTCGAGGCCTGGAGTTGCCTACCCCTGGTTTACACCAACACATACCTTGTGACTGAAGCATTTCTCAGTAGAGAAGTCAGCGCTGTGGGCAATCACATTCGTACTGGAAAGTACAGCATATGCTACAATCTGGACGACTGGTGCCATGTCAGTAGAAATTCTCAATTTAAAGGACACTTCACCCTCATTCACTGAAACAAACAAGCATACCAAAAATAGCTATAATATCAATTTTATTTTAATAATCACCAACTTTTTTTAAAAGTGTAACTGGATTTAATACCTGATATTACAAAAGAATTTCATGAACTCGTGATTTGAGCCAGTCTTTACATACCTGACTGATCTTTAAATTTAATCTGTTTAAATCCTTGCATGACAATGGCTCCTCTGGACAGCACCTGAAGAATATAGAAGAAAATGACACAAAATGTGTAATCCAGCCGTGACGTTGTGCATTTTGCGTCTCTCACAGCGTTAAGTCCTGCCAGGAATGTTTCAGAAACAGACAGTGCAGTCTGCTTGTGGTCTTTTATTTTGAAAATTGACTGGACTTTGGACAAATGACCAAACATCCTCCAGCTTCTGTCTCCAGTGGGGCAAAAGGCTTAGATGCCCCCTCTCCCCTTCATTGTTTGCAATTTTTATCAAACTAGCAGCAGCAATCAGGCTATAGCAATTAAGGGAATAAAATGCAAGAATGTAGAACATAAAATTAGTCTTTATGCAGATGATGTGTTGCTTTTTCTTCAGCATTTACAAACCACTTTCTCTGAGGTGAATATATTAATAAACTCTTTCTGTTTCATTCGATAAACTGGTAGATTTTCAAATGTTTTTTTTTTCCTTTTTTTTTTTTTTTTTTTTTTTTACTGTGGATGAACTTGTGACAAGCAATAACTCACCAGATATACCACATCCATGTAAACTGCGGTTTCCCTCACTATAGTGTACTGAATAGATATATCCTCTTCTGCATCGCAGGAAAGGGCTTTATCCTTCATCTTCAGCTTCAGCGAGCTGAATGGTTTTTCATCTTGAGAAGGAGGTTGGGATGTATACACTGTGTGAAATCCTAAATCATAAAAAGGAGTTCTATGGCTTTGGAAGTATAGGGTTGGTGTCAGGGCTGCCTGAATTGTAGAAAAGAAACATACATAATTTGATGAAGAAGAAAACACTGGAAAATGGGGTTTTAGAAGCAAGCTAATATAAAATAATCTTAACAGTTTCACAATAGTCACTAATTACTATTGTAGCACCTTGGACAAGCATCAGAAATCATATTAAGTCAATGAAAACATTGTCATGTAACTTACCAATGCTGACTTAAAAACTACCATTTCAGTGTAATTATCTACTTACACGGAGTTTAATATCCCCATGAAAGTTATCTGTGCTGAATGAAAACTCAGCGACACCGTTGCTGTCAGTTGTTAGATTTTTTAGTAAGCGCTCCGACCAACGTTCTCCCACAAACAGGTACACAGGTGCTTTGGAAATGGGTGTATCATTGTAGTAAACTGCTTTAACCTGTTCAAACCACAATGTTTCATTACTACAACCCACATTATTTACACTACATTCTAAATTACATAGCACAAATTTGAACTTACTTTTCCCTCCACATTTGATCCTGGTTCCCAAATCTTGGGAACATCAACAAAAGACGCTTTTCCAAGGACAAAAGAAATTCTTATTTTCATTTCTTGTTTGTGTGAAATGCCTGAATACGAAACCTCAATGTTAAAACAATGCACATGCCATATTTCCGCAAATGCACAATAACCTATAATTTAAAAAATGTAACAATTAAAATAAAATGGAAAAATAACAACTGCAAGACTTTCCTGTTCCCTCCTCTTCCATTTTGGCAATGACATTCAGCTTATCTTTAAGGAATTTTTTGTTAATTTTGGTGAAGGTTGACATCTTGAACGTAACAGCTGCACAGCCTGTCCCATCAGCCTAGAAATTCCAAAACAATAAAATATAAATAATTTTAAAAAGGCTTACATCATACTTTTATCTCCTAAGACCCGAAGTCTTTCATGGCATGCATTTTTAATTTGTCTTTGCTATTTGGGCTGATTGGGACCTGATGAATGTAAAAACAAAGAATTATCTTTATACTGATTTTGCTCTACAAGGGCCTGATATCCACATATAAGGATATTCGTTTTAATTTCAATAGAACAGTATCTTCCTGCTCCTTTTTGAACATGAACGTTATTTGGAGTTGTGGTTGCTCGTTTTCCTTTTGTTTTGCTTTGTTCATTTGTCTCTTTTAATTCTATTTTGTTGTACTTTTTCAACATGTTCAAAATAAAGATTCAATCAATCAATCAATCAATCAATCAATCAATCAGTATAATGTTGTTGTAAGTGAAAATCAGGCTCGTGTAGAGCAAAATTTAGTATTGTGGTCTAGACAACCCAAAATGTGATGTCCACATATGTGGACGCCAGGTTCTAGGAGGTTAAACAGGTTGCAACAATTTGGACTTTGTTGCAGTCGCTTAAGCCAGTTGTAGCTCTACCAGTGTTACTAATGGAATAAATGACTTAAACTCATTATTTAATCAGTTAGCTTGTTAAGAGCTGACACACTGACACAAGCATCAGCCACAGAACATATTCATAACAGCAGAAAAAAAATGGAGTCAAAGCGATAGCTATAATTCAGCATTCATAAATAATGAGGGCACAACAGTGAATATTACTGAATCTGTAACCGGGTATTTTATAATACAGAATTAAAAATAAATGCTTTAAGGACACTAAAAATTATTTAATTGAAATTCAAGTTCAACTTGAAATTTTACTCATTATATTCTCGAAATTTGGAGATAGATAAGATAATGATAAAATACTGCATTAATTCCTGACATACAGAAACCTTCTGCATGGGCATGTGGTCTGCTTTTATCTGCACATTGTTTCAGGAGAAATTTGAGACTGGAACAACTGTACCCGTTTGGTCTCTGTGTGGCAGGGAGCCTCTGTCTTGTGTTTCTTAGCAGAGGAAATAGAGCGTTCAAGAAGTCGGCACATCGTAACTGTAATATTTCCTGGAACAGGCTGTCCAAATGTGTACCTATTAAAATAAAAACAAAAATAAAACAAAACTCCAATTTGTGAGGATCTAAATTGCCATTTGTCAAGAAAGGACTCCTACTTACTTTGCACATAATTTAATATCAACTTCTTCCTGGCCAATACTCACTTCTTCAGATACATTTACTGTTACGTCAAATTTGGGTAAAACTGGGGACAAAATATCAAAGTTCGTATCTGCATTATATTAAGAATATTTAAAAACAGAATGTCAAAAGATCTTTTTAAAGACCTGACTTACCATACTTTTCCACCTTGAATTTGTGAACAAATTTATCTTCACCCACAGACACAATTATTTTGTACGTTCCTTCATGGGCCTCAGAGTTCAAGGAGTATGAAAGCTGCAATATTTTATTATTGGATGTTTCATTTAACCACTGTCCAATCCTGTTTTTATTGGGATTCTGTTAAATACAAGAGAAGTACGTGTACAACTTAACCTTTTCAATTGTTTGCACTTGTTTGCATATTAAAGAATATGTTGGTGATCCCCAAAGGTTGTCTGGGGCATATATTGGTGTATGTATTTCTGCTTATTGAGTAAAAAACAAACAAATGAAAGTCTAATAACCTGGTATAAGAGAGAACTGGACTACTGCATCTCATCTGGTCTCCAGTATAGGCAATATAAAGTTGTGATCAAAATGTTACATAAAGTTATCATAGGGAAAAATGTCATAGTGACTTTGGTTTTTTTTATTATTATTATTATTATTTCTGTAGACTGTTATTTTTCCAGGTTGAAATGACTATACAGAAAAAATTAATTATTTTGTATTTTCTCTAATCGGTAGCCATCAAGAATCTTCTGGCATAATTCCAGGTGGATATTTAATAATAATACATTTTATTCATAAAGTGCCTTTCAAGACACCCAAGGACACTTAACAAACAACAAATAAACAAGAATAAAACAAATAACAGAACAATGATCAAATGAAGAACAATAAAAACAAAAGCACAATATAAAATTAGCAAACAATTGATTCACAGTGAATATACAGATTTGAACAGATGGGTTTTGAGTTGAGATTTAAACCAATGTTTCTTATATCTGGGAGCAGAGCAGCTGCAAGCTCTGCTTCCCATGGTCGTGAGGCGGAAAGAAGGCACAGCAAGCTGGATAGAAGACGAGGATCGAAGTGAGCAGGCAGAAGAGGTAGTGCTTAACAGATCAGAAAGGTAAGCAGGAGCAAGGATATGAGGGTGAGCAGAAGAAGTTTGTACACTATCCAGAATTTCACAGGGAGCCAGTGAAGTTCCTGAAGAACAGGGGCGATGTGCTGGTACGAGGAGGTTCTGGTAATAATGCGGACAGTGGAGTTTTGAACCAGTTAAAGCTTGTGGAGGGACTTTTGGAGGAGACCGTGTAAGAGAGAATTACAGTAGCAAAGCCGGGAGGTAACGAGACCACGGACAACAATGGACAAAGACTGGTGGGAGAGAGAAGGACGTAATCTGCTGATGTTGCATAGATGGAAATAGGCAGAACGATTGAGATTATTGATGTGAGATTTATAGGACAGGATGACACCAAGGCTCTTAACATGAGGTGAAGGGAAAACCTCTGGAGTCATCAGTAGTGAGTGAGAAATGATTTGCCTTCAAAAGGTTGGATTTAGTGCCAATAAGAAGGATTTCAGTTTTTTCCTCATTAAGCTTAAGAAAATTAGAGCTGAATCAGGATTTCAATTCAGATATGCATTCTGAATTGAAGAACCAGGTCTGCAGGAGAGATATAACTGGGCGTCATCAGCAAAACAGTGAAAGTGAAGATCAAATTCACAGAAAATGGTACCAAGAGGGAGGATGTATATTATGAAGACAAGAGGGCCTAAGACTAACCCTTGGGGTACACCAGATGTGACTGGCAATAGATGAGAATGGAATGATTTAATTTGAATAAACTGGGAGCGGTCAAGGAGATATGACTGAAATCAGGCTAGGGGTGTGTCAGAGATGCCAAGAGAGGAAAGTCTGCTCAGAAGGACGTAGTGAGAGTTTGTGTCGAAGGCTGAGCTCAGATCCAAAAGGATGAGAATGTTGAGAAGACCAGAGTCAGCTCCGATTACAAGATTATTAGTAACTTTAAGTAAAGGAGTTTGTAATCCAGTTCCTGAAATCATCCTAAACAAAAAGGAAAAACAAGTTATTTTACTACACTCAGTATTGAATACTTTGAGGTAATTTTTAGTGTATTTCCACGTGTACTAGAAGGCCTATGGTACAAGGTGGATTAAGCACATCTATTTTAATACTCCTATTTACAGACTGAGTTCTTGTGTTTACATGTTATTGAAATTGATTATTTGTATTTTGTTCAGATCTGATAAGCATTTACATATTGCTCCATTTCTCAAGGGAGTAATATATTTATTTATTTGTGATTATATATACAGTGAGTTTATTTCTGATGGATGTGATGAATGTTTACCATAAAAGTGGCGACTATAGTTCCTGAATATTTGAAGCCTTGTGGAAAATCTTAAATCTTACTGAAGGTTACAACTGTGAATTTTGAAAATTGATACTGTGAACTTTGAACCTTGATATTTTAATGTTGTACAACATGCCTGAACTGATAATGATTGAACTGATGATAGCTGATCTGAACAGTAGTTACTGCAGCGTGACAGTATTGTAATTTGTGAGAGTTATTCTTAAATTGGTTGTGACATATATTTGACCATTGTTTATAGGTCAGGTTTTTATATGGGACGAATCCAAGGACCAGTTCAGCGATTACAGATCCCAGAGTGTTCCAGTTTTCACTGGATGGTGAGCCAATCCCAGATCCTAGGGGACGATATACATTTACACGCACACTCATTTGCACATTGATGGACTACAATTCTCTGCTGTACAAGTAGTGCAGTAGGACAGACAATCACACACACGCACTTCTCATTGGACGGACTCTGTTGCAATGCACCCATTTGTCATGGGCCCCACCGGTACCATTTGGACTTTAAAGACTAATTCTTTACTTCTGCACAATTTTATTTTATTCTATTTTTTTGCTACTTTGGGAGGACATTTTTATACATATGTTGTAATTCTGTGTTGGTTACAAAAATCTCTTGAAAAAAATCTTAAAATGGCTTAAATTACTAAAGTTACTTTAAAGCCACACGACTGTGTTTTGTTTCTCTGTCATTCATGTACCAGAGCTCCAAGAGTCCTTCCTATTCTTCTGATACCAGCCCAAATTACTCATCACCTTGGTTATTATCCATTGGTACTGTATATAAACCCACATAAGTGCTACAAGTTTCTATACTGTGACATGAGTGAAAACCAGATTGAAATCTCTTGTAGATATTATTATTAACCAGGTGTGAAAGCAGTTGAGCTGCACCATTTTTTCAAGTATTTTAGAAATGGAGGTTAGATTAGAAGGAGGTTGTTAAAGTTGAATGATAGCAGAGATGAGTGGGAGTAGAGAAGAGAGGCAGGGTTTCAGGTCATTTATTTGACCATTCTTCTTAGCAGAATTGGTAGAATTAAGGTTGAAGTAAGACATTTTTAATAGAATTAAGAACAAGGCTTTCAGAAAGTAATGTAAGCCTGCCTTATCCATTCAGTTTTAGTTTGTGTTTGTGATCATTGTCTTGTTGGAGCAGTCAATTGTGTCCAAGTTTCAGCTGTCTAGCTATTCACTAAAGGTGAAGTTGAAGAATTTGGAGATACAATAGACCTCATTCATTATTTCATCTGGTTTGTGCAATGTACCAGTACCAGAAGAAGCAAAACAGGTGATGCTATCACTGCTACTTGACAGCTCGTACAGTGTTCTTTGGTTTGAAAGCTTAACTCCTCCAAACATACTTCTTGTCATTGTGACCAAACAGCTCAATCTGTGTGTCATCTGTGCATCAAACGTTTCCTGGAAATCCTAAATTATTTTTTTTAAAATTTAAGTGTGACAGTTTGGGTCTTCTTCTGGAACTTGGCAAAGTGGTTATCCTCTTAAGCCCATACGCCCCAGATAAGGGGGCAAAAGACAGGAGATCGGTTTGGCATTGGGGCTTAAGAGGTTATGTCATATGGTGTTGTGAAACAGGCAGGATGGAGGACCCAAAACACAAACTCTCAGACAAAAACTAAACTCAAAAATTTATGAGTTTATTGCTGGACTTAAGCAATACAAAACAAAAACAGGAATGAACTAGAACCAAAGAAACAGACAGAGCACACAGCCAGGGAATGAGCAAGATCGTGACAAGAAACAGAGGGGAGATGCAGACATAAATACACACAAACGAAGGGCAAACGAAGGTGGGAACACAGCTAAACGTAATCTAACAAAAAAGACGGGAGGCAAAAGTGAACATGCTGAGACAGGAGACTATCAAAGTAAAACAGGAAGTACAAGAAACACACACTAAGATGCAGACTGAGTAAATGAAGCTTATGCGCAAGTTCATCAAGGAAGATGGATGGCCTCACAGCTATCTGCTTCCAGGTGCTGGGAATCTCAAGTTTTATTCTTCCACTTTCCCACGTTTCCAAGCTGTTTGTGTCATCACTGGTCTAGTCCAATCACCTTCTCCAGCCTTTTCCAGGCCAATCAGCATTCATAGCGCAGACTTTAAATCTCACTGTGCATCTGTTTTTCTCCTTTGCAGATGCTGTTGAGCAATCCAACTCATCCCCATCCCCACCTCTCATCACTCAAGCTCCATTCAAGACACCTTCATCTCCACCACCAGCGTCTAAGCTCCGATTTATTCAGCAATAAATCATGTTCATTCTTGCTAATAATCTGTCCTCACTGAAACACAGGCAACAGGTGGAGTGAGAGAGACACGGAGACATGGCTGGGGAACAGGCAAAAACATGGAGACCGAGACACGACTGGGAAATTGAGAGCGAGAGACAGAACTTAACACACCTAACCAGACATGAAAGACTGCACGGGGAGGCACAATAACAAAGGAGATGCTGGGGAGGAAACAGAGACAAGACCAAGAGAACCCTAAAGATAAGAAAACTAAAGCGACTTATGAACATAAATATAAACAGACAGAAACTCCACAACTAACACAAGGAAAATGGAAAATGCTGGGCAAAAAAACCCAGGATCATGACAGATTATACAGTGATAATGATCCTGTGCAGATGCAGATTTTTGCTCACCTCAAGGCTTCATAATGGGATTTCACAAATTTAGAGACAACATCACAGCAGCTACAGACATCTTTGATGCTGTCTATGATTTTTCAGCCTTTTTAAAAACGGATTCAATACTTGAGCTATTCTTACATTCTACTTATAATATAATGTTGTATAGCTTCCTAAACCTCCTGACCTTTTGGTATATTCTATTTCTTCCATTTAGTTCCCATCTTTCCCACCTTCATGTCACGCACTGAAATTGGAATGACTATAGCCAATGAGTGCCCTCAGTGGACTAATGTTTGAAGCTATACTTTTAGTTTTCTGCTAAAGCACCATGTTCTTCTCTATCCAGCTTTGATATGTTATGGTGAAGGTTAGGCTCCCTGTTAGCTGTTCTTCTACTTGTTTGTATTGTAATTATACAAAATAGTTTAATTATCAGTGCTGTGTGTTTAATGTAAAGGTGTAAGAAATAACCTGACACAATATATACTGTTTATATATCAACAAAAACCACGGTAAAACACTGATATCAGAATCAGCATATAAATTTCAGAGTTGCTGCACTTTGTTGTGCTGTTGGCTTTAAGGAACGTTTAGATCCTTAACAAATCTATTAGATTTACATGCTGAATGTAAAAAAGAAAATAAAATGATGTGTGGATATTTTCTTACCTCGAGTTCAATGATGTTGCACTAAAAGGCAAAAAATCAAAACAAACAAAAGTGAGAAAATTGTTAGAGGAAATGATTTTCTCATACAGTGTCCTACCAATGTCTCTATCCAACTGCAGGCTTGGTAGAAATTCAAAAATATTAAACACGTAACACAATTGAACATAAAATGAATTTCAACAGTATGTGATTTTTTTTATGTTATTTTGTATACTCCAAGTGTTTGCTTGTTAGAGTTATCACAGAATAAGTAAAAAACAAATTACTAAACACAGACAATACATTGTACTATTGATTTGTTAGTGCAAGTTGACTGATAAACTCAGAGTGATAAAAGTCAAGGAGGAAAGGAGAGACAGCAGCACTCACCAGCTGACTGACAGGTCTCAACTTGGGGTCCAGCGCAACAACTCTGAAATGCACTTTGGAAGAAGTTCAAAGATTTTACACCTTAATAAGTAATAAATCCTGACCAAGAAATGAAACTGAAACATTCTCCAACATCATTACTGCCAAATAAGCAGTAGTACTAACATCATTTTCTCTTTGCTTCTATTCGTAACAAGCTTTAAGTAAATTAAATGTGTATATATTTTATATTGTTCATCCTCATATCCTTTGTAGAGGAAAAGCGTGAAATGGACATGGTGGACTGCCATGTCTATACACGCCTTGTTGTGATATCAGGTTGCAGCAAAAGACTTTCATAAAGCCCGGAGAGCACTTTAAAAAAACACAGCAGAAGAGAATCTGACTTCTCCGAAGCAAAATGTAAAGAAATGATAGCTGGCTTAAACAGTGTCAGAGTTTAAAGAACTTTATAGGACAAATCAGAATATTGAGTTGTAACCTAACAAAAGGCCAGTATTAATGTTAATGATGTATTTGCACCTTCAAACTGTACCAGACTTTCCTGACAGCTACAATAAGAGGATGCAAACTCATATATGTTTGTGAACAAGGGGTATCTTTGCAGAAATAACAAAAAGCCAAACTTCAGTCAGCTGTTATGTTTTGTCTGTAGTGCTTTAAGTCAGTCACTTTATAAACTGTTAAATACATTTAATAGGTATTTTTTAAAATAATTTATAGTTAATAAAAATCTGCATTGTGAAGCAGCATCCATGAATTCTGTCAAGGCTTCTGGATTTATCATAGAATCATAATGCTGAACAATTTAGAAAAACAGTTTGTAGCATATACTTGTTCAGACTGAAGGCAGAAGGTGTTTTAAAAAAGCAGAACAGTTTAAAAATTTAAATCTAAGTGTTTCAAAGACAATAATGTGTTTCAAAAGTGTTGGTGACACAGAGAGTGCTTGGATTGTGCAGCACTGCTGTATTTTTACACATTTTTATTTATCTATTTAATGTTTAGATTATTCTGAAAAGAAAACATGAATGAATGAATGTTTGCTGGAAATAGTTTTGGTGATTTGTACAAACATGGCCAGACTAACTTCAATTCACATTTTCAAAACTTGCTCAATAGTTTGTAATTATCATAGTTCAGCTTGACATGCCATCAAAATATCTGGAAATTATAGAAATAAACGTTTTTGTTTTTGAGTGAAAGGGACGTGTTCATGGTGGAAGTTCAATACGCCCCAGGAAAGGGGGGGGGGTCTCCCAGCAGCTGGGGGCAGAAATACTAAGAGGCTGAATCTGTATCAGAACAAGTCCATCTAGCTCTGATGGGTCATCAGCTCACTCTTACCTGTTTGTCCAGGGAGGTAGAGGGGTTTATCCGTCTGGATGAATGTCCTGGCCTTGTAGGCTTTGATCATGACTTTTCTCACTTCTTTTGAGTGAAATGTATCTCCTCTTAACTCCACCTCAATATCCAGAATCTTTTCTCCTTCCACTAAAGGAGCCTTTAAAAAAAGTGTTTTAGAGAATGAGGCGCATTATTTATTTATTCTTATATATTTATAAGAATAAATAAATAATTGTATGCTGTGTTTAAAATACTTGATTGTATTCACCTGCAGTCTTTTTTTTTTTATATATTAGAAATTACCAAGTGAATCAAAACCCATCTTAGGGAGCTCACCTTAAATTGAGTACAAGTATGAAAATCTTCATTGGATGTATGTGTGAGCAGGGTTTTATTCTCCTCTCTGGACATCAAAGTGACAGTCATGACCACAGTCTCACTGGGCTGCAGAAGACTTGCACAAAATTTGGTCTCAGCTCCAGCTTCTATAACTGCAGGAATGGCCACCAGGTACTGCCTGCAGACACAGACAGATGAACGCATAAAGCACTGACAAAGAAGGAAACCCCAAACCAGTGCTCGTGCAAACTTTAACTACAAATGTTACACACAAAGTCACAAAGCAAACAAATTCTATTTTTCTTTATAAAGAACACTTAAACTTACGGTTCAGCCACCGCTTGATCCACACACATCCAGCTCAGGAGGACACTCAGTGTCCATGTCAGAATTCTTGAACAGCCCATGACTCACTGCAAAGATTTTCAGAGTCAGCGTCTGTTAAATCGACACCCCCTCAACCCCCATGCCCCTCCCACTTAGCACAGATACCAACACCCATGACCAGCCCCTTCTGTTCGGTCTCCAGATATCTTAAAAGCACAAAAAGTTGGTCATGCAAAAATTCTACAGGTCAAAAAATTCAAACAATTTTAAGATACTTAAGATGTAGTTTTTTTTTTTTATCCACAGACTTGTTTAGCACCAGGTGCTGTCTTCAAAATTAAAGCAAGTAGTAGTTTTTTTTAAGTTTTTAGTTTTCAAATGTGTATTCCATTCTATTTATGCTAACACTGGAGAGAGAGAAGAGTTATTTTTTGTAAGTATTGATGTTTTCCTAATATTTTACCAAAATCCAGGAAGGAAATGTGGTTGCAGTGAGTGAAGTGTTGTAACAACTACTGATCTGTAATGGCATTCTGAAATAACAGATAACATACATAACATACATATCACAGACGTGATACAGAGTAACACCATGAAGATGCTGACTGAGTATGAAACACAGGATGATCGCTGTGTTGTGAATTAGGGGGCAGGGTTTAATAAGAATATTTTCTTCTTCCTGCTCCTTTTCACACATGGTTGTAGTGTTTTTTGATAGAAAGTGTGGTTGGTTGGTTTGAATTGTTGTACCAAGTGTGAAATAAATAAATAAATGAAAAATGAAATGAAATGAAATTATGAAGAACATGTCATAAATTAGTAGAAACGTCACCCGAGCACAAAGCACTGTAAAAGTTCCACAAGTTTATTTACAGATTTAGGCAAGAGGGAACAGAAGCAGTCAACAGAGCAGGCATTTTTGGCTTTTGACTTCCAGTAGTGGCATGCACACATGTGAATAGACCTCACAGGTTCAGGTTTCGCGGCAAGATTTGCACAGAAACAGGTATTAATACAGGGCATCCATGCTGTTCTCCTAAGAATTTCATGGCTTGCTCATATACACCTAGGGCAGGGATCAGCAACCTTTAAGACCCAAAGAGCCATTTGGACCCAGTTTCCACACAAAAGAAAACACTGGGAGCCGCAAATACTTTTTGACATCTAAAATGAAGATAACACTGTATGCTTTGTGTGAAAAACTAAGGTGTGTTGCTTATGAAATCCATGAAGTGCTACAGAGAAAAATATATTTTATTTAATAATAATAATGATAATTGATTGCATTTATATAGCGCTTTTCTAGGCACCCAAAGCGCTTTACAATTCCACTATTCATTCACTTTCACATTCACACACAGTTGTAGCCACAGCTGGCCTGGGGCAGACTGACAGAAGCGAGGCTGCCATATCGCGCCATCGGCCTCTCTGGCCTCTATTTATGTAATTAACACATTTTTAACGAAATATAACAAAAGGAAAGACACCCAGCTGAACTAAAATGATCCATGTAGCAAACAAAAACTGTTGTGAGCCGCCAGCCTTAACAATAAGTACTAATTAAGCACTTTCAATACATTAATTTCGTGACAATCGCCTTTGGGCTTTTGAAGCCTTGACCTGGCTTTTGAAAAGTAATTGGAAAAAAAGTACCATGTTGCTAAAAAAAAAAAAAAAAAAAAAAAAAAAAAGGGAAAATAGATATTTGCAAAATTCTGCCTAAATATGTATTTTACCTGGTTAATGTGTGTGGCGGGGCGTGGTCTGCAGCACCGCTCCAGGGGACTTAACGTCTGTGCTCTCTTGTGGTGTTATCTGTTTAAGTATATCCGGGTTTATGCTGAAAGGTGTTGGGTACCGGAAGTGAGAAAATAAAGGTCGAAGTTGTTTGCTCTACAAGGTGTCGTCTCTTTCCCTACCGAGAATCACGACATGGTGTCAGAAGTGGGATGGTTGTAAGTGCCTTATCATCGGGGAGTGACAGCAAGCGACTTTGGGAGTGGTAAAGAGTTTTCTCGAGACGAAAGATGTCGGACGAAGAAGCGGGAGCTAGCGCAACAGTTACGCGGCCTCGCACGCCACCGCCCCACCAGCGAGCTAACGGCGGCTACAATGCTAACGCTAACCTACCCCCGAATGCCACTTTCACCATCCAGCCCCCCGAGCTGTTCGATTTCTCGAAGCCACAGCAATGGGAAAAATGGATACGGAGGTTTGAAAGATTTCGACTCGCAAGCAACCTACACCTTAGCTCCGAGGCTAACCAGGTGAACACTCTCATCTACTGCATGGGGGATGAAGCAGATGATATCCTCCGAGGGCAAGCTTTATCGGACATACAAAGGCAGCAGTATCAAGCAGTAAGAGACACTTTGGAGATGTACTTTGTTCCCAGGAAAAACATTATCTACGAGAGAGCCCGCTTTAATCAGAGAACACAGCAAGCTAATGAGACTGTAGACTCGTTTGTCACTGCACTTTACGCTTTAGCTGAAAACTGCAGTTATGGTGCGCTGCACGATGAGTTAATAAGAGATCGCCTCGTTGTGGGTCTGAAGGACACCAGCCTAGCGGAGAGACTTCAAATGGACAAAGATTTGACGTTAGAGAAAGCGGTTAACCAAGCCAGGCAGTCGGAAGCCATCAAGAAGCAGCAGTCGGACATCAGAGGGGAAAATAAAATGGAAATAGACGCTGTGTCAGCTAAGCACAAGGAACAAAGGCATTCAACGTTCAAACCCCGTGGAGATCGCAAATACACATCAAAGGACAAAACATCTAATGGGAGATCATGCTACAGGTGTGGGAAAACCCCTGTACATGGTAAAGATCAATGCCGAGCGAAAGATGTATTTTGTCACTCATGTGGTAAAAGAGGTCATTTCAGTAAAGTGTGTAAATCTGTTAAATCTGTGCATGTGATAGAAGCCGAAGAAAGCGATGTTACACCCGTGTTTCTTGGTTCTGTAGATGTAGGCTCAGATCCTTGGTATGCAGATCTCACTATCAGAAACCACAAGGTCAGATTTAAGATAGACACAGGAGCTGACGTATCTGTTATCCCTGCCCAGACGTTTTACAGCATAAACCAGAACGAGACAGGGTTATGCAAACCAGATAGACCGTTGTTTGGTCCGAGTGGTTCCCCACTTGACGTGTTGGGTATGAGCAGAGAAACACTTTGCAAAGGTGAACAGGGAATACAGGAAAATGTGTACATTATCAAAGATTTGCACGTAGCACTGTTAAGCAGGCCGGCAAGCGTCAAGCTGAACCTAGTGTGTAGAGCCGACAGTATTGACATGAATGTGCTGCACGAAAAATACCCGAAACTGTGTCAGGGTTTAGGCTTAATGCAACAACCTTATTCAATTAAGTTGAAGCCTGAGGCTGTGCCTTTTTCCCTGGCCACACCAAGACGGGTCCCCATTCCACTGTTAGGAAAAGTGAAACAGGAACTGGAAAGAATGGAGTCCATGGGAGTAATCAGCAGAGTAGCAGAACCAACGGAGTGGTGCGCAGGAATGGTCCCGGTGCCAGCAAAAAACGACTCAGTACGTATTTGTGTTGACCTCACCCACCTCAATGAAGCAGTGTGCAGAGAAAAGTACATCCTGCCTTCGGTTGAACAGACTCTAGGTTCTCTGGCGGGAGCTAAAGTCTTCAGCAAGTTGGATGCAAACAGAGGCTTCTGGCAGGTTCCATTGTCACCAGAGTCAGCACACTACACGACATTCATTACACCCTTTGGGCGCTTCTACTTCAACAGACTTCCTTTTGGAATAGCGTCTGCCCCAGAACATTTTCAGCGTAGAATGTCAGTAATCCTTAATGGGCTGCCAGGCGTGGTCTGTCACATGGATGATATTCTCATTTGGGGACAGGATCAGCAGGAGCACAACGCCAGACTGCACACAGTGCTCAGTAAACTTCAAGAGGCCGGCGTCACACTAAACATGCAGAAATGTGAGCTGAGCAAACAGGAAGTGAAGTTTCTTGGACACATCTTGTCTGCGGAAGGAGTGCAGCCTGACCCAGACAAAATTAGAGCAATCTCAGAAATGAGAGAGCCATCAAACGTCAGTGAAATGCGCAGCTTTCTTGGGATGGTAAACCAATTAGGCAAATTTATCCCAGGACTTGCTGAAAAAGATAAGCCCCTAAGAGACCTGCTCTTGAAGAAAAATCAGTGGGTTTGGAGCTGCGCACAGCAAAAAGCATTCAAGCAGTTGAAAGGCGATCTGACGTCAACTCCCATTCTTGCACTCTATGACCCAAACAAAGAGTTAAAACTGTCTGCAGATGCTTCCTCCTATGGACTGGGAGCAGTCCTATTTCAAAAAGAGGGAGAGCAATGGAGACCTGTTGCATATGCGTCTCGTTCTTTAACGGAAACAGAACAGAGGTATGCACAGGTGGAGAAGGAGGCGCTTGGATTAACATGGGGGTGTGAAAGGTTCAAAGATTTCCTCATCGGGAGACACTTCTCCTTAGAGACTGACCACAAGCCACTCATCAGCCTGTTAGGCCAGCAAGCCCTAACCGAGCTTCCACCCAGGATCCAACGATTCCGCCTAAGGCTTATGAGGTACAGCTACACCATCTCACACACTCCTGGTAAAGCACTCCTCACAGCAGATGCACTGTCACGTGCACCCGTTAACCAAGACCCTGATTCAAAAGCTACAGCTGAATTTCTGGAAGACACAAATATTTATGTGGATGAAATTGTCAAATGCATGCCTGCTACCTCGACATACATCACACAGGTAAAAGAACAGCTAAAAACCGACAGCATATGTTCAGAGGTCATGACTTTTTGTCAGAGCAGCTGGCCAGAATACAGCCATCTCATAGGCCCAATCAAAGCATATTGGCCACACAGAGAGACCTTAACTGTACATGACAATCTGCTACTGAAAGGCACCAGACTAGTAATCCCCACTGCTATGCGCCACTCTGTCCTAAGTGCCCTACATGAGGGGCACCAGGGAATGTCTAGATGCAGAGAGAGAGCCAGAGAGGCAGTGTGGTGGCCTGGTCTGAGTGGGCAAATAAATGAACTTGTGAAAAACTGCACCATTTGCATCAAAGAGCGTACTAACCCAGTACAACCTTTAATGCCGAGCCAACTCCCGGAGAGGCCATGGCAAAAAGTTGGTGCAGACCTTTTTACACTCAATGACAGCAACTATGTGCTTTTGGTGGACTACTACTCGAAATTTGTGGAAGTAGCCAAACTTACCCCCACCAGATCGGAAGATGTTATAGTACACCTAAAATCTGTCTTTTCCAGACATGGAATTCCAGAGCTTTTCTACACTGACAACGGACCTCAGTTTTCAGGACAACAGTTCAAAGACTTTGCAGCAACTTATGGGTTCAGACATGTAACAAGCAGTCCTAGATTTGCACAGAGCAATGGTGAGGCTGAGCGTCATGTCCAAACTGTGAAAAACCTGCTAAAGAAGGCAAAAGACCCATATCTTGCACTTCTAGCTTACAGAGCAACACCATTGGCTAACGGATATAGCCCGGCGCAACTACTGATGGGACGGAGACTGCGCACGCCAGTTCCCCAGCTTCCTTCCCTGCTCAATCCCAGCCTGCCCAATAAGAATACAGTGTTGGCAAAAGCGAGAGAGAGAAGGGCGAGGGACAGTGATGCGTACAACAGGAGACATCGGGCGACTGAACTTCCCCCACTCGCACCGGGGCAACCAGTGTGGATTACAGACTCTAGGCGTGAAGGGACGGTCCTCTCCTCTCACTCCACACCCCGCTCCTATATGGTTGAGACTCCTTCAGGAGCCATCAGGAGAAATAGACGTCACCTCCAGCCATTGCCAGAGTCCACACCAAAGTTACAGACCCCATCTACCCCCGTCAGTCCCAGAGAAAATACCCTGCCAGCTCCCAACCTATCGACGTCTACAACTCTGACTCCCAAGACGGAAGTCCCAGGTCTTGTCAGAACTAGAGCTGGCAGAGTTGTCATAAAACCACAAAGATTGAACTTGTGAGATTAAATAAAGCAAAGCATCTCGAGTTAAAAATAGAGTAGCTATGTTTCTGCAATAGGTTCTAAGAAGCAACGAAAGTACAGTTTCCCATATGCAGTAAATGTTTCAATAAGTTGGTGTTTTCTGCGAAAGGAGGATGTGGTGTTATCTGTTTAAGTATATCCGGGTTTATGCTGAAAGGTGTTGGGTACCGGAAGTGAGAAAATAAAGGTCGAAGTTGTTTGCTCTACAAGGTGTCGTCTCTTTCCCTACCGAGAATCACGACACTCTATGCTGTTGTTGGTGTGTGTCGGGCTGTGAGCTGAAAAGCTACAGCCGGCTGTATGCGTACAGCAACCGTGTGTGAAAAGTGGTCAATAAAGAGAAGCTGAAAAGCGTGTTCATGGAAACATCGTCGGGTCTGCCGTGGTATGTTTACAATGGGACTTCTGCTCCTGAACCTCTGCGAACAGCGTCTGCAAATCGGGGCTGTACGAAGTCACTTTCATCTTTATGCAGGACTGTAAGCTGTCATCTGTGAGGCGTGAGCGGTGTTTGTTTTTAACATAGTTCACGGTGGAGCTGCTGACATAATGTGGATCCGAAGATCCATAATTGGCCTACCTGGGGTTGAAAGTCTCGATAAATGCATGTCGTTTCGGCGGGTATGACGCTTATTTTGAGCGATGAAAAAATAATAGAATATAATTGTATTTTTATATTTCAATATCACAATAATCTTCTAATTTAGAACTACAAGTTAAAAAAGAACTAACATAAATAAAATACACTTTAGCTAAATACTTCTAATTTATTTGCCGCACTATAAGGACTACAGACGCGCATGCTGCCGACCCCTGACCTAGGGTGATGCCCTGCCTGGTGCTGGAAGAAGTGGTTGCTTATTTGGTATCTGTTACTGAAACCAAGGCTCAAAGGAGTCCAGGAGGGCAGGCAGGATGACTGCAGCTTGAATTCATCACTCCATAAGATGTGCTGTCACTAATTTTTGGTCCAGTTCTTGAGTAATTGGCATCCCTCAGCATTTGAAGTTTGAACTTCCTTCTTTCTCCCTGTGACCTCCCTTGGACCTTGAGCTAGCAACACACTGTGTGACAAACTGCACACAAACAGTTTGTGTGTTTGCTGATGTTCGTTGAGCTGATAGAAGCATTGCATTTGAAATGATTTACCACATGTTACTCCCTTTGTGTTTGCTCGTCTTTAGTAGTGCTATCTAGATGCTGAAGTACCGCAGCTGCAACTTTTGGACACCATTGTTGTACAAAAAAATAAATAAACAAAAAAAAAATACCGTCCCACTTTAACCCCTGACTACAGCACCCAGTTTTGCCTCTTTTTATGCGACATCCGCTGACTGCCTTTCATGTCTTACTGTTTAGGCTCAAATCGGTTTGGTATTTGAAGGCCTACAGTGACATGAAATAATAACTCCCCTCAAATGTGTTAAACCAAAAGTAAGGAGTCTATTTTAAAAATGTAAGTAGAAATTAAAGACACTGGTTTAAAATGTAGGGAGTGAAATTAAAAAGCAGTCAAAAAAGACAACTACTCAAGTAAAGTACAGATACCTGAAAATTCGACTTAAGTACTGCAACAAATTTTTGTACCTTGTTACTGTCCACCTCTGCTCAGGGGGCTGCCTTGTGAGTGTCTCATGCCATTTTTCTATTTACTCTTCTCTTCATACTTTTGGTCAGTGCAGAAAGAATGTTTAACTGCAGCTATCTGTTCATTCTGACTTTTGTAATATGTTGTTTGGCCTGGATACACTTCAACTGGTTGGATAGCGCCCTACCGGGTCTGTCACTATGCATATAAAATAAACTTTTACTTTTTCAAAAGCTGATGTTCAACTATGTCAAAAGGAGGTCAAATGCAGTCCAACTGTTTATTATATAATTTAGTTTTTTGTTTTGGTATTTAATCCTAGGCATACAGCTGATCTATTTCTTTGATTTCATTAGCTCACTAAAGTCATTTTGTGTTGGTGTTTTTAGTTTTTATTTATGTTTACCGAATAAGACATATTTTGCGCTCTTAGAAAGCCCTTTAATGTATCCCAAAGTACCTGGCGAGAGATTTTTTGTTTTGGTTTTTTCCACAATCCTTTCAATCTTGGCTTTTTCACTGTGCCTGTTATAAGTGTGTGTTCATATGTTTTCATTGGTTAAATTTAATTTTAAAAAAAATATCTCTCAGGAAAAAAAAGAGTGTGGATTGTTATCTTTTGCCCCTCTTCTTTACATGAGATTTAAAACTATTGATAATGGGTTTTAAAGAAGCTCTAACACTCAGATCCTATCAGCCTCACACTGTGTTTCTATTTGCTTTAGTCTTATTTGGTCTTGATAATCTGTCTTTACGGGAAAAAGTTTTTTGTTTGCTTTTCATTTTGGGGGAGGGGAGGGGTGCATGTTTAAACATTGTACAGTCCAAAGTTTTATAGGTTATGGAAAATTTAAAAAAAAAACAACATTTCTGTTATTTTTAACATCTGATATTTTATGACAAGAAATCAGAAACTTTTTGTCATTGAGCTAAACTGTTGCCCCAAAGAGCATCTCTGAATGAACAATACAACAAACTCTGAAGCTAATGGGCAACAGTAGTAGAAGGCCGCACTGAGTGCCACGACACGAGGCTATAGTTTGCACAAGACTTGGACAACAGAAGAGAGTGAAAATGTTACCTGCAGAGCACAATCAGCTGTATCCTTCAGACAGTAGAGTTAGAATTTGATTTGATATAGACAGAATGTAAGCATGGATCTTATGGAGGGCCAGGAGTGACAAAATGAATTAATTAATTACACCGTTCATTACAATTGGAATTAATTCCTGGTGATTTTAACATCTATGTTTGCTGTGAGACTGGAACAGTAGTACAGGGAGTGCAGAATTATTAGGCAAGTTGTATTTTTGAGGAATAATTTTATTATTGAACAACAACCATGTTCTCAATGAACCCAAAAAACTCATTAATATCAAAGCTGAATGTTTTTGGAAGTAGTTTTTAGTTTGTTTTTAGTTTTAGCTATTTTAGGGGGATATCTGTGTGTGCAGGTGACTATTACTGTGCATAATTATTAGGCAACTTAACAAAAAACAAATATATACCCATTTCAATTATTTATTTTTACCAGTGAAACCAATATAACATCTCCACATTCACAAATATACATTTCTGACATTCAAAAACAAAACAACAACAAATCAGTGACCAATATAGCCACCTTTCTTTGCAAGGACACTCAAAAGCCTGCCATCCATGGATTCTGTCAGTGTTTTGATCTGTTGACCATCAACATTGCGTGCAGCAGCAACCACAGCCTCCCAGACACTGTTCAGAGAGGTGTACTGTTTTCCCTCCTTGTAAATCTCACATTTGATGATGGACCACAGGTTCTCAATGGGGTTCAGATCAGGTGAACAAGGTAGGCCATGTCATTAGTTTTTCTTCTTTTATACCCTTTCTTGCCAGCCACGCTGTGGAGTACTTGGACGCGTGTGATGGAGCATTGTCCTGCAGGAAATCATGTTTTTCTTGAAGGATGCAGACTTCTTCCTGTACCACTGCTTGAAGAAGGTGTCTTCCAGAAACTGGCAGTAGGACTGGGAGTTGAGCTTGACTCCATCCTCAACCCGAAAAGGCCCCACAAGCTCATCTTTGATGATACCAGCCCAAACCAGTACTCCACCTCCACCTTGCTGGCGTCTGAGTCGGACTGGAGCTCTCTGGCCCTTTACCAATCCAGCCACGGGCCCATCCATCTGGCCCATCAAGACTCACTCTCATTTCATCAGTCCATAAAACCTTAGAAAAATCAGTCTTGAGATATTTCTTGGCCCAGTCTTGACGTTTCAGCTTGTGTGTCTTGTTCAGTGGTGGTCGTCTTTCAGCCTTTCTTACCATGGCCATGTCTCTGAGTATTGCACACCTTGTGCTTTTGGGCACTGCCAGTGATGTTGCAGCTCTGAAATATGGCCAAACTGGTGGCAAGTGGCATCTTGGCAGCTGCACGCTTGACTTTTCTCAGTTCATGGGCAGTTATTTTGCGCCTTGGTTTTTCCACACGTTTCTTGCGACCCTGTTGACTATTTTGAATGAAACGCTTGATTGTTCGATGATCACGCTTCAGAAGCTTTGCAATTTTGAGACTGCTGCATCCCTCTGCAAGATATCTCACTATTTTTGACTTTTCTGAGCCTGTCAAGTCCTTCTTTTGACCCATTTTGCCAAAGGAAAGGACGTTGCCTAATAATTATGCACACCTGATATAGGGTGTTGATGTCATTAGACCACACCCCTTCTCATTACAGAGATGCATATCACCTAATATGCTTAATTGGTAGTAGGCTTTCGAGCCTATACAGCTTGGAGTAAGACAACATGCATGAAGAGGATGATGTGGACAAAATACTCATTTGCCTAATAATTCTGCACTCCCTGTATTGACACTTAATCTCACTCAGTGGGTGAGTGATCCAAGTCTTGAAAAAGGTCATACATTCGATCTGGTGCTGTCATATGGTCTGGATGTTTGTATTATGGAAATCAAGCATTGTGGGATATCGGATCATTTCCCAGTGATGTTTAATATTGCCGTGTGTAATGCTGAGTTGAACAGCGAGGGACCTGAGTGTTAGTTGCACATGATAAATTCACTGACCGCCGCTCACTTTTCCTCTGCTTTTACTAACTCTGTCCTCTTTGATGCCAACCTTAGTGCAGAACTAGCATCTTTGGGCATCCTATGTGACTGCTTATCAAAATATCAGAAGATTGTTAAAGCCGCTAAATCTGCATTCCTGTCCAGCGTAATTTCTAGCAAAGTCACAAGTCCTGAGTTCTTTTTAATAACTTACCTTCTGCATTCAGGGTGAAGCTCTTTGTAACGGGCACTGCATGTGAGCCTTTTCCCAGAGTCCCTGAGCACTGCCTGGAGGCAGAAAACACCTGACAGCGAGAAGGTCATGTCCTGACTTTTTTGTGGCTCAACAGCACACTGTGGTTCAGTGGCTTAGGATGTGGAGCGACTGGATCCTCGTTGTACCAAATTATCTCAACATCCTGAGGGTAGTAGCAGTTTGCTTCACACTTGTGAAGAGTGTTAACTGATAATTAAAAGATCAGGATGATCTCCAATTGATTCCAACTGATAACAAAATCAATTAAAACAATCAATATTCCAAAACAAACACAAAAACAAACACCAGTTAAATTTATAGCTTTTTCCTGATATCAGAAATCAATTTAAAGGAAAATCAGAATACAAAACCAATCAGCAGTTAATACTATAGGTATTACCTACAATATTATATGACTCCATCCAAGAAAGATTATCATCCCGTTGGAGCTATTATCTCATCACTCATGTGTTTAACTCTCATTTTAACACAGTTAACATTTTAAACTCCTCTGGAGACAGTTTGCTATGTTCAACAGTTAGTTAATTATGAATTGAATATGTTTTTATATGTGTTTGCATAATGTTACCACAATTGTATTTACATTTCACAGTTTCTATTTGAGTGTTGATCACCCACCTCCTCTTATTTTTCTTTGTACAAGAAAGTGCCAGACAAGCATACAATAAATCTTCTGAAGATGTAAGATACAAATATCAACCAAATAAAAGAATAGAAATGCATAATCATGTGACATGCCTTCAGTGTGTGTTTGTACATACATGTCATATTTCTTCATATTTCATATACTTCGTATATAAGCAGCTTCTGTTGGCATATTTCTTACAGCTTTCAGAACAAGTTTAAAATAACATATAATTTAACACCTAAAAAATTTAACACTGAAAAAATAAAGTCAACACTACATTAAATATAATTGCTTGTAGTATGAAAAGTGCATTGTCTTCTTGTAAGAGAAACCTACGACATAGGTACCCAACAGTGTTTTGTGTGCAAAACTTCTTAAATATTTAGTGTAAACTATGATAAAGTTTCTGGGTCCTTTACAAATGTAACTTTTCCACACACTTCCAGTTACTACATAAATCTTTATGTAGTTAGAAATATAACTTTAATATTGTTCTTTTTGGACCTTCATTTTTCCACAGTAGAAAATACTTTTCCCTTAATCTCCTTTGAATGTGATGAGGTAGTCGGGGTATGCTTGGTTGTCATGGAACACAATATACATGGCAGGGTTATCAATTTTGTCCACTGCGCTATCGAAGCGGTTGTGAGGCTGCTGGCTGTTTCGGAGTGGAAGCACCTTCATGGTAGCTTGGCCCTGAGTGAAGACGCCTGTGAGGACTCGGGCGACGAACATTAACCGAGAACCATCAGCAGCTGGCTTGGAGTAGGTGGGCCGGGCTGAGTAGCTGGCGTTTACAGCAAAGTAGGTCCCATGACCGTGTACAGTTGCTGAATGTAGGAAGAAAAAAAAGGAAATTAGTAATAGGTTATCATAGATAAAACATGGTGACTTCCAACATATATTACGTAAGTATTGTAAGTCTTGCATTTAATATCCTAAGAGTCCTGTGTGTGTCTATAAATGATGGTTAAATACAACCACATTCAAGACCATAAAATACTTGAAGCGGTCTGCAAATGATCTATCTGTCACCATGTAATGGTGGACCAATATAGACACAATGTCAGAGTGATCAGAGCGGTAAAGACTTACATGTATATGTAAAACCCTGGTGTATAGGAGGTAATAATTTCTAAGACAAAGTCAACACTAGTGATTCGTTTTGAAGCAACAGAAAAATGTTGTCTTGTTCAGTAACAATTATCACCGTTTTGCCCAGCAAAACTCCTGTTGAATCCAGTTGTCATGATGGAGTGGCAGTTTTCCTGAGTCGTCCCGTGGTACAGAGGTTTCTCCGCTGCTCCTCCCTCGTGTGCGTTCTTATCAGAAATGTGCTTCTTCTGGGCTTCATAGGCGCGCCGCAGGTGAACGTTCTGCAAACGTTCAATCTGACAAGAGAGACCGAAGCCAAAGGATCAAAGAGATGCCAAACAAAGCAGTGTGGATATTAATTACATCTGATGGCTTAGTTCATGTCTTTATGGTGGTAACCATAAACTGAGGCATGGGTTTCAGGTATGAGACGTTTAGATTACAGCAGTGAATAATTAATGACTTTCTTACTGCAAAACTGAAAACTTTAGAAACTTAAAAATTAAAATAAAAAAAACACTTTAGAAACATGATATTTCTCAGGTAGGGAGTTTGAATTTTTCATAGCATTTCTGAGCAAATATATTAACATCGGTTCAATGGACCACAGAGATATGGTGGCCGGAAAGTGCAAATATCCAACATAGATAGATAAATTGATTGATAAAATAAAATATAATGTATTTCTTTTTTTAATGTGGCAATTAATTTGTTGACAGAATGTGACTGATTTCTGTTTCCTTTAATTTCCTGTATTTCTCTTTTATCATTTCGATTTTAATATATAAATTTACTGAATAAATTAATTAAATTCAATCATGTTTTACGTGTGGACACAAAAGGAGAGCAGGTATGTGATGATGTTGCAGTTGCCATGGGTTACAAGACATCATTTCTTTACATAGGAAAAAAAGTTCCTAGGGAAAAATATTTTTATTTATTATTTTTTTTTAATATTCATTTATTATTTTTTTTTAATATTTATGCATTTTAAAGGTTAAATAAAATAATAGGAAATTAAACACTATTTATTGATGTTTAAATAAAAATAAATAAACAGTATTTATAGTAAGTCAGTTAAAAATAAAAATATCTATTTGTTACACCCTTTATGTTATCGAAATATGTAATTAATGACCACATGCACTGTTGATATAAAGTCTGGTGCAGTTAATATTTTAATTAGCTTCTTTCCCTGAATGTTAACATGTATCATGATAGCTGACCAGTTAAGCAGACCACATTACAGCCAGTAATGCTCACCAGTTTGCACTGTAACCACACAATCAACTTTTTCAGCTTGTATGCATGTACTTGTGTATATATGCACTTGTACTTGTGCAGGAAAAGCCACCCACCTTCATCACAGTTTTGGGGACAGTTCGTTTGAAAGCCTCCTTCACACTCTGATACTCTGCAGAAGAAGTCTCCAGAGAAACCACCTTCATAGTCTCATTGGCAGCCATGGGGTCCCAGTACAGAGGGAAAGTAAAGTCTGAAAAAGACAACATGTTTGTTATATTTTATTAACTCAGGTAACTATTGGTTTGGCATAGGAATGCATTTCCTGTTTTCCATTACTTTAGTGCTTGCTTTCTTTAACTGATGATAAGTTTGTTAAAGCCCTTTTCTATTCCCTTTCTTATGGAAGCCCGTTTCCGCCACTAAAAAAAAAAAAAAAGGATCCATAACTCGAAATTTCGAGTTATTTTCTCGAAATTTCGAGTTATTTTCTCGAAATTTCGACATATTAACTCAAAATTTTGAGAAAAGCAACTCGAAATTTCGAGTTAGCGCTGCCAATCAGTAATCTACGTGAATGACGTCATTTCCATGTTACCCGGAAGCTGAAGCCCTCAGCTACAAATGCTACAGCTAAGCTACCGGTATTACATCCAGTCGTGAATGCACAGATTGCTGAGTGTTTTCAGCCTGGCTTCACAAATGATGAAATCCCTGTGTTATTAGCTGAATCACATGGTGTTACTATCAGCAAACATACTTTAATTTGTTGGGATCCGTTTTTGAGTGCGCCATATGCTTCCGGGTAACAAGAAAGCGACCTCATTCACGTATATTTTTGATTGGCAGAGCTAACTCGAAATTTTGAGAAAATAACTCGAAATTTCGAGAAAATAACTCGAAATTTTGAGAAAATAACTCGAAATTTCGAGTTATGGATACTAGCTTTTTTTTTTTTTTAGTGGCGGAAACGGGCTTCCATACTTTCTGTTCCTTCAGCTGTGTCTCTATGTTTATCTTCTGTCTCTCTGTCACACTTTCATGTTGTGAGCCTGTCATCTCTTACTTCCTGTTTTACTTTGGTGGTCTTTCGTCTCTTGCGCTTCGTGTCCAGTTCTTTCCTCTGTCTCATCAATCTTCCCTTGCCCTTTGTTGCGTTCTCTCTCAGCTCTTTTCCTCTGTGCCTTGTGTTTTCTAAGAAGTTGAAAAAGTATTTTTTTTTCTCCTCTGTTTCTTTGTATTTTTAAGAGCTTAGCAATAAAGCTGTCATTGACTTTTACACATTGTCTTACATGTTTTAAAATTGGGATGTGGTTCAGTCCAGCCACATATCAGTCTTAACACTGTTTGCTATATTGGTGCCCTTCTGACACCAATCTAACACTCCTTTGCAATGCAATTTGAAATCAGCAGATAAGGAGAGACTTTGATATTTCTAATATTGAAATTTTGACATTTCCTGTTTCAAAACTGTTTACTGTTACTGTCATTCCTCATAGTGACTTTTGCAACTATTTTTACAAGTACATTTTTTAATACTTTTTTAGTATAATTATTTTTTTCAAAACCTTAACATTTGTTTATTTAAGTTTATATTACTCTCAAGCATCAAACTCCAGTATCAGTCGGGCTCATTTTTATAACATCTCTGAGAACTATCTACTCACCTGGAAGATTCTCAAGTCGTTTCAGCTTTGTCGTCTGTCTGCTCAGTGGTCGTGTGGCCACCATTGCCTGTACATCAACCTCCCATATAAGTCCCTGTGCATCTGTTATTCCTTCTGTTAATTCTTTTTTTTCCAATTGGTGATTAGCTGATTTGGGAAGTCTTTCCCAGTTACCGTGATTTGCCAGGATGCACCAAACCACTCTGTTGTAAACATCCTCCTCCTCCCTCACTCTCACCTCTCTAGCAAGGTTCATGTACTGGCACTGATTCATTTTCTGCAGTACCCGGGTGACCCCGTCTTTTAGCCCGCTCACTGTTAGGGCGCCAGACTGATCAGTTTGCACAAATAAACCCTCAGCCTCCACCAGATCCTTCAGCTCCATCATGTCATCCTGGTTGAGGAGTTCCAGTTCCTCCTTTGAGAAGGTTTTACTGGAGCACTGCGTCTGATATTGATGCTTCAGCTTTTCCATGGCATCATCAATGTCGGATATGGAAAGACCCAGAAATGTGAAGACAGACTGATGACTAGAAGAGCTGATTTGGAGACTGCTGAGGTATGCACTCACACTAGGAGCAGACTGTTGTTGCTGTTGTTGTTCTTGAAATGACACTGGAAGGTGGATCAAACAAATAAGCAAGTATTTTCAGTAAAATAATAATTGAATCCCTTTTTATTTTAAAAATCACTACACTAAATAACCACACAAGATGGCACTTTGTGAATATTTCTGTCACCTCTGTTGATGACAGCTGGGGAATACATCTGCATCGCTTCCTCTTTAAAAGCCAAGAAGACATCGATCTTAATCAGGATGAGGCGGATGTTGGTGAGGCTGTTCATTGATGATGTAGAAGACTTGATCACTCGAAGGATGGCACCTGCCACAACAGTAGGGTCCAACTCGCCAGCACCTGCAGAAACACCACTTGCATTTAGGTGTGTGTGTGTGTGTTTGTGTGTGTAGCACAACAAGACTTGAATGCCAAACAAAATACGTACCAGCAAAGATGGCAGGAATTGCCACTGAGCTGTATTTATACGACTCACAATAGTAAATGACATTACACACAAGTTGGATGAAGTCCAAGTTGTAGACTTCATCTCTTTGTCCACATACATGAAAAATAGCTTTACAGGGGAAGTTTCCAGACTGGGTCACAAATATTTTTCCTCGTTCCACGTATGCTGCACAGAAAGTGACAAAATAAGCATGAGTGAGAGGCAGATAAGTAAGATGAGAAGATAAGTAGCAACTTCTCTATTTCTCACCTGCTTTCAGTTCTGCTTCCACCTCTGGTCCAGCTACAGTTAAGATATCTTTGCATACCTCATCTGTAGAAGAAGAAGAGAAAAAGAACAAAAAAAATACTGAATAATTAAATCTGGACCTGCTAACTGCCCTACATGTATTTTTACAAGGGGTGGGATTTTAATGCATTGATTGCAATTAGTTAATTAGCAAAAAATGTAACGCGTTAAAAAAAGCGCTTTTAATCACACTTTGCATTCCAAGCAAAGGGGAACTTTTGTCAATGCTCGTTTCCCTGGTATACCGATTACACTAGTGATGGTAAATTTGATTCTTTTTACTGAATCGAGTTTTAATGAGTCACTCACCAAAGTGAATCGGGATTTTTGAGTCATTTGATTCACTGAGTCAGTTGACTAGAGATTGCAAAAAATGTACATTTTCACTCAAAGTTAATTTGTTTCTCTTTTCATGTAAATCCTACTGCTAAGATGAATGATTCTAAAAAAAACAAAAAACTATTTTATAGAGCAAAAAAGAGCAAAAACATTTCTAAAATTAAGCAATTTCCTATCAAAATTGCTTAATAAACATTTATTTTGTTTATTTGTATTTTATTAGTATTTTCCTTAAATGTGTCAAATATATATTTTCTCATCTAAATGTCCTCTGAGCTGTGAGCCAGGGGGCGGAAATGCGCCTTAACATTGGCTGCCAACCAAGAAGAAGAAGAAGCTGTGAGCCAGGAGGGAGGGGGTGAGCGAGTCCTGAGTGATTCGCTTACGCTTACGATTCAGCACAGGAAGGGAGGGTGTTAGCATGTTAGTAGAGCGATGCTACTGTGAACCGAGGAGCTATTTTCTTGATGTGAGCTTCTACTCAGGGTTTATTCTTTCAGTTCAGAGCAGAAATGCTTTTGTTAAGAAACTGGCTGTTGTTTTTCCCCCCCACAATTTTAATTATAAGCTAGATATATTTCTACTAATGGAATTAGTTTGCTAACAGCAACAGGGATGAGTCAGTGAGTCAGTTGGACTTGTGAATCATGATTTACGAGTCAGTAAAGTGATTCTCGAGTATTGAACGATTCGTTCACGAATCGAACATCACTAGGTTACACTATGCACACATCAGAGGTAAAAAGAATCAGAATAAAGTGACTTGCTGTGACTGATCGGAGGCAAATTTAATTTCAAAAGACTACCTGACGGAAGCCTTGATAAAAGCATGGTTTTATGCAAACTGTGCAAAAAGGAGTTTGCGTACCATGAAGCACTTCAACTTTACGGTTCCATCTAATTGCAAAACATGTTGCAGCAAGCACGAAACTGTGGGAGCTGTTAGCTCTAGCAGTTCGAGTACCAACAAAAGATGTCGGCAGCCCAAATGTGATGAAATGACTGGCTTAAGGACCAAAATTAGCAAGTCATCATTGGACAACAATGCCCATAAATCTCTGCTTTGCATTTTGTCATCCACCAAACCTGTTCCAACTGAATTTGCCTGGTCAGCACTTGCACAAAAATATTAAACTACAACCATGATAGGTACGAGATGTAAAATACAAGTAAGTATTTGATCTTAAAATAAGTGGCCTGCTGATAATACTAGATGAAAACTTGGATGGTAAAAATGGTAAATGGCCTGTATTTGTATAGCGCTTTTCTAGACAATAAGGACCTCAAAGCGCTTTACACATCCAGTCATCCACCCATTCACACACAGGTGATGACAAGTTACATTGTAGCCACAGCCACCCTGGGGCGCACTGACAGAGGCGAGGCTGCCGGACACTGGCGCCACCGGACCACCACCAGTAGGCAACGGGTCAAGTGTCTTGCCCAAGGACACAATGATCGAGACTGTCGGAGCCAGGGCTCGAACCAGCAACCTTCTGATTACAAGGCAAACTCCCAACTCTTGAGCCACGATCACCCGTAATATGTTCAACGATCATGTTTAAAAAGACATCTCCATTTCTGAGCAAACATTCATGAACATGTGTTTACCTTTGAAATTCGTAGAGAGCTATGCCACCATTGTGGCTAAAAAAAAATAATGTCACAGTTACAACATGATCCTCCTGGTCACTATGCTATGTACTTGTGTGCATCCTCAGTTTCACTTACCAAGGATAAAATTTTGGAAGTCTGTTGTGTTCACTACAACATCTGTAGTTTCATTGGTTATGTCACCAAACACCACATGTAGTTTAACCCCACTTTCCACTGTCATGGTTATGTCATCCAAGTCACTGGTGAGGGACCTGAAGATTGCTGAGATGAAGAACACCACACATTAGCTATTGTTTGATATTTAATCTGATAACTGAGGGTACTAATGAATATGGTAAAATATTGCACAGGCTGAATGCTTTTTATCTGCTCACTATGCATTAATGTCACATAATAAAGACAGTCTGAGTAGTGCTAGTTTACCTTGGCCCCCCTGGTTCATATTTAAGCTGAGCTGTCTGTAGACATCGTGGTAGCACTGTAGATAAAAACACAAGAATAACATGATAAAGAATTGATGCCTGCATGTTACATATCAGATACAGGCCATCAAGTAAGGGTTACCTCCTCAGAATCAGGGTAACCAGGTTTAATCACAATGTGGATGTTTGTAAGAGAGCCAGAGGATGCAGATAATCCAAACTGGTGAATGATGTCAGTCAACACTTGAATAGCTTCTCTCAGTGGGTAGTTTAAAACAATTCCTGGCCCAATGATTGGAATGGCCACTGAACCAAAATTCTGCCGTACACAAAGCTCCAGACACTTCTGCAGACCGTTACCAAGAGCCTGCAAATCAAAAGTTACATATTTTTAAACTATGTTTTCAAACTTAACTCTTGGATTGTACACTGCAACTGAGCACACAAGGAAAACCTTGAGGCTCCACAAAAACCTTAAATTTGTTTGCATAAGTCCTGGCTTGGAGTTTGTGGTATATAACATCAAGTTATTCCAACCTTTCAACTATACACAGCAATGATATTTATTTAATTTCATAAAACTTTACTATTCCCAAAGGAAATTCATTGATGCATTTCATTGGTTTTCTGAAGGTAAAATTAAATATGAATAAGCTCTTATCCATCTCTAGAAGTGTTAATAAAAGTCCTCAATTTTACCTGAACACTCTTTCCTCTTACTCCGTCCCAAGGCAAGCACTCAATGAAGAAAATCTTGGAGCAGCCCAGAGATGGAGGTGCATCAACCAGCTGAACATCACCAGGGGCGAGAGCACAACTGGCTAAGACTGAATCAAACTTTAACTTTAATATATTCCCAGCTTTGGCCAACAAACTTTTGCCAATATTTGTAGAAGTCAGCTGTTTGTTGAGCATGGGGACCACCAGAACATCCACCTGCAGAAATAATATTGAATAACATGAATATTGATATTTTATTTTGGGATTATGGGAAATAGAATTGAATGGAAATAATCAAACCTGTTCATTTTCTAAACTGCTGAGTTTGATCTTCAGGTTTGTTCTGTTGATTGCAGAGTTTCCAACTGTGCTGTACATGCTGCTGCTGTAGCTGAGAGATCTAGGTGTGTCGCTGAGTCTGCTGGTGTTTCGTGGTCTTTGCATGTTTCGAGTGGCTGCAGTTTGCTTCTCTCGGATAATGACGTGACAGGAACCCTCTATCAGCTCTTTAGTCACTTTACCCTCTTCCTGGAAATACTGCTGAGCCCCTGGTCCATCTAGAGTCAAAGTGTCTACTACAACACTGTCTAGAGTTGATGTTAGGGCCTCCTTGGCCTCCTGAACATGACATCGAGGACCAGACACAAACACACAAGGATTTGGAAAATGTGAGGCTTGTAAGGTCACCTTGGTCTGCTTCATGCCAATCAAGTCTAAGATTTTATTAAAACAGTAGACAGTGTCATGATGAAGCAGATTGATGGTTTCTTGAGTTGAAACTTGATTCAACTGGAAGTCATGAAGAACTTCATTGAGCTTGGCCACATTTTCACTGTAGCCCACCAGTTGGACTTTGGTTGTTGAGGTTCCACTGGCGCCTGGCATGTAGCTGATGTCCACTCTGAACTCTCTACTGTTTGCCTCGTTCTTGGCTTTCGTCAGAATTTCTTTTAACCTGTTGAGATCTATTGCACCCTGCAGCTGTACAGTGGTCACTTTAAAGTCTCTCATTACTGCTGCCTCTGCCTCATTCAGAGCATCAGAGGACAAACTGGACAGAACCAGATCTGCACCCACCTCAAAGAAAACAGGGTTTCTGAGGCTCTGCTGGAAGCGAGTTTGGTATTTTGGGATGGCATCACTGGTCTTCATGAAGGTTAGCAGAGCTGTAGGGAACTTAACGCTCTTCTCCTTTACGTTCTTAATCAGTTCATCCAGTTTTGTAGCTCCTGACTGCACCTCTTTGTCAGGGCCCTCCAAAGTGATCATGGCACTACCTCTGATGATTGTAACCTCTGGACAATTAGCACGCATTTCTCGATTGAAGTCTTCTTCTATGAGCTTGAAGTTCTTCTCCACAATCGGCATTTCCTTTTTGGTGGGTAGGCTTTTTTCCAGAATTGCAATCTTCTCCTTCATGGCATCAACCTCTCCCTACAACCACAGCATAGCCACTCTCTGTGTAAACTTTGATATCATCTGTCTTAAAGGACCGGTCCTGCAGTACGATTTTCATCTGTTTTGGCTCAAGCACATGATAGCAGTTGTAGCTCTCAGTTAGCTGGACGAAGACCTGATTTACCTGATACTCCCATTTCTCTGCAGAACCACCAAAACCTCCTCCTGGCCCCTTGTCAACCTCCCCTCTAACCAAAACCTCCTCTTCATCGAAATTTAGCTCCACTGTGCAGCCGATTGACGACAGTTGTTTTTCGAAAAATTTGTATGCTTTACAGTTGTCTCTCAGGAAAAACAGCAGGAAAACATCTATTCTGAAAGTCTTCTCAAGACCATTTATGTTTGAGTTTGTAGAGCTCTGAAAGAAGAGAAGAAATCAAACAAATCTGTCAATTAATGCTATAAGATAGACTACTTATCATGAACAATTGGAGTGTACCACATAGGCCTGAGTAGTAAATCAAAAACGAATCATAACCTTCATTCAAAAACTCTAATCAACGTACATTAAAAAAAAAGTTGATTTCACAGCAGTTTTCAGTTGTACTGATTCATAGAGTCCTTTCTGTTATGTAAATAAAAACACATAACATTAATATTTCTCTGTATATGTTTTTTTTTTGTTGTTGTTATGTCTGACTATGACACTGTGTTAGAACAGAAATATGCTACAGTCGAGTTTCTAAAACAGTTTCGATATTGTGTACAATGTAAATGAAAGCAGAATACAATGGTTTGTGAATCAGTTAAAACACGATGTTGAGGGTTTTTTTTTTTTTTTTAATCTGTTTGCTAGCAGCAGTGTCCATGGATTCCACGAAGAATTAAAAATTTTGTTTACTGGCCAGATTCCTTCAAGCTGATAGGAAGGAAACAGTAACTCAAATAACATCACAACATTACAATCCAAAATTAACAACAAAGATTTAAAAGAAACAGCACTGAAGTCTTACTTGGTACTATTAAAGTGTACCTAATAAAGTGTCCAGTGAGAGTGTTACCTTCTGGCTTTTTATGACCTATGTTTTAAAAAAACACTATCTTTGATTGTATGGAGGTGGAGTAACATACATGGCATTGGTTACTTGCTTGTCTCGTCTTGTCAATTACAGTCAATTGTGCCTCCCTTATGTGTGTAGTTTCCTCGTTCCCCTCTGTGCATTTACAGTGTGTGTTCTCTTGTGTTCGTTACTGGATCGTCTACGTTATTTCCAGTGATAGGAATAACGTTACTAACACCGTTACATTTTTTCAGTAACGAGTAAACTAGTTACTATTTCTATCGTTACAATGTCGTTACCATTACTAACAGAAAAGTGCGGTGCAGTGCGTTACTATTTTTCCACAAACAGGCGGTCGAAGATGTGTTCAGCAGACAATCACTTTTTGGCACAACACCTGGAGCTAAGGGGCAAAACAATCACATGAGTGCTGCTGTTTGACTGAGGAAGAATAAAGTAGTCATGGTAAGCCAGTCACATGACCACTTCAAGATGACAAAGCAACAAGGTGATATATACTGGTTTTTAAATTGTGTTGATAGGCCAGTAAAACCAGAGTCATGATAAACAATATATACGCTGCGTTTTTTCCTGAATAGTTTTGTCAAATTTACTGTCTAAGGACAGCGCTAGCAAGCACTCTCTGCTTATGAGTAGAGATGGCACGATACCACTTTTTTATGTCCGATACCGATATCATAAATTTGGATATCGGCCGATACCGATATGAATCCGATTGTCACGGGTTGCCGGGGCAAGCCGTGTGTGAATTATTAACGGACCCAAGATGCAGACTGCTTAAGTCGTGAGCGAGCTTTATTAACAAAAGGGTGAAACAAACAGGGACGAGGTGGACGAAAACCAAAACTTAAGAGTAACCTAAACTGGGAAAAGCTAAGCAAAAACAAACATGAAACCTTGAGACATGAACCAGAGATGCGG
Organism: Simochromis diagramma; assembly: GCF_900408965.1. Taxonomy (NCBI): domain Eukaryota; kingdom Metazoa; phylum Chordata; class Actinopteri; order Cichliformes; family Cichlidae; genus Simochromis; species Simochromis diagramma. The sequence goes on from NW_024387057.1 coordinate 1,196,375, forward strand.
GGAGAAGGCACAGGAAAATGGCATAGGAACATGAAACGTGAAAAAAGGAGAGTACAGAAACCCAGAATAAACAAAACCACAGAATAATAATAAGCTAAAACATAAACACGGAGTCACAGACTCCGGACCATGACACCAATATAGTGTGTTTTTTAATAAATAAAACTGTTTTTTAATATCTTGCTGCATTTTGTATAAGTTCAAACCTAAAAAAAAAACACTAAAGCTATTCTGTTATACCTGTATGCAAAAAATACACTGCACCCAAAATATTTCATAGTTCAGCAATACTGATCAATCTAATAAACTTAAACCTACTCAATCCTTCTTATTCTGGTATTTTAAAGAGTAAGCAACCTAACTAATAGGGCTGCAAACTCCCAGCAAAAAAATAAATAAAATAGGGAACCACCCCCCACCTAATGATGCTTAATCGACGTAATCAACTTTAATTTGATGCAGTGTGAAAAAAAATGCACAGAAATCAATTATTTTTCAAGAACATTTAAATAGATTCAACATATTTCTTCAACAGAACTGCAGACTGCACAGATGGTACCTTCCCAAAGGAAAAAGTACTATAACTTACTAGGGTATATTAGACTTAATAGTTACTATATACAGTAATGGACTTCTATACTTTTTACATCAGATTAAAATTTGGGTGTAAGATTCAGATAATTATTTATTAAAAGCTAGACATTTTAAATGAGAATAAGAAAGAAAAGTATGTCTTTGTGCCCCCTTTCCCTGTTCATGCCCTATCGGCCCCCCTGGCTAAACTTTGCTAGATCCGCCCCTGCACAGTTACCAGCCGTCAGCTAGTAGATCCTGGTGTACAAAGTAATTACTTTGTACACCAGGATCTTTTTTTATAAAAAAAAAAAAAAAATTCTAACAACTGCTTATCAAGCTTAAACGTGGTGCTGTTGTTCAGCTGCTGGTTTTCTCTTTCTGGCGCGAATTGGGCGACAAACAAACAAGAGAGACAGACTCCGATCAGCTGATCACTAATCAGTTTCACGCTGAAGTAGCAGCAGGAGAGGGAGGGAGAGAGAAGAGGCAGTCGCTCCATATATCAGTCGTTAAGCTTAACGTGGGAATGCTTTACAAACATTCAGATGGACTTACACACTTGCTTTACTTCTCTCTGGGATAACTTTCTCGGAGATGAAATGCTGGTTTGGTAGCGAGGCTCCGACTGCTCAACCAGACCGCAGACGGGTCTGGCACGCCACAGCCACTCTATCATGTGATGCATACTGCTCCGACGTGCTACGGTTATGAGCCGAGTTACGCCATGTCACAAGGTTTTGTGAGATGCTTTTTGATATTTAATGGATGGATTACATTTTTTGTTTCTCCGATCCAGTAATTTAAGTCAGTATTGGACTGATACCGATACATAATATCAGATCGGTCCATCTCTACTCTCAACACACTCAATCGAATGTCAGCAGCTGAAGAGTAAGAGTTTGTTTTATATTCATAGTGACAAATCGGGTAAGATGCTAGCCAGCCAGTTAAGGGGCTTCCAGGCAGGCTGAGAGATCAAGATCAAATTTAGTCTGCAGCTCCATGCATTTATATATATATATATATATATATATATATATATATATATATATATATATATATATATATATATATATATATATATTCATGTATTCCAGGGAATTTACATCTGCCAGGAGAGTTAAATTAAAACACCAGTGTCGTCTGGATTGAAGGACGTCTGGAAAACTCATTGATAACACAACAGGGGTATGGTCTGATGTTACTATGGCCTGGTATTCACAGGATTGGACCCATGGAGTCAACCGATTATTGATGAGAAAATAATCCATCCTAGAATAAGTGTGGTGTACCTGTGAAAAAACGAGTACTCTCCTCTGTGGGGGTGTAAATAGTGCCAAACATCAGAGACACGACAGTTAGATAAAAAAAAAAAAGGTTAACTCGCTACTCTTAAACTGATTCGGCAACATTATCCGGCTTTGACGCTGAGTTTTTACTGTAACCAAAAGTCATGTTTGAAAGGGCAGTAAACTGTACCAGTGATTGGCTTGGCGATGGCTGGTCAGAGGTCTGTGGTGAACTTGTCCGGCTCACGGTCAGCCGCACTTGTCCACTAGGAAGAGTGATGGTGTGAAACTTCCTCTGCAAAACTCTGTCTTGATCTGTAAAACATCCATAAACAGAGTCACTGAAACAGCCTGCAATTAAACACAAATATAGGAATACATTTTACAAATAACCGACTGTCCTACCTTCTTTTTCCTTGAAACAGATTTTATAAACGCTTCCTCCGAGTTTTTCAAGATTTCCACAGTCGCCACCCCCGGACTCTCGCCTTTTCTGAAAGTATCTCCTCACTTTCTCCTTCTCTCTGTCTGTAAAGTCAGTGGCTTCAAAAAACAGTGGATACTGATATTCATCCATTTTATCTGCAAGTCTACACTAACATGAGAACTTTAATCCCGTCAAACATTTGGCCGCTCTGAGTGCCCGTTTTTCTTTCAGTTTCACTTTTAAAGTATCACATCCTCATGTTTACACTCCCACACCCAGCAATGGAAAAAGTGCTGCATTTAATTCTCAGGGGATTTTTTCAGCTCACCTGCTCTGCAGGTATTTTACAAGGTGTTTCAGCTGTCAGAGTATAACTCTAAATCAGCGGTCACCGGTACCGGTCCGTGAGTCGTTTGGTACCGGGCCGCGAGAGTTGAGGCTCAGGTGTGAAATGTGTGGTTTTCAGGATTTTTTATCGGTTTTCAGCGTTATTTTATTATCGTTTTTATCGTTAACTCGGTTTTCCTGGGTCTTTTCACGTGTGTTATGAATAAATCTTCCTTTTTTCGGTACCGGTACTAGTTTTATTTTGTTGTATTTATCCGCGACACCTTAAAGTCCGTGAAAATATTATCGGGCATAAACCGGTCCGTGGCGCAAAAAAGGTTGGGGACCGCTGCTCTAAATCATATTTATGTCTTAATATGGTTTTGAGAAAGACATTTTACCAGTAATTATGTGAGGTCTGACATTAACTCAAGCTCGAGCTGTTTTCATATTTTCATCTGAAAACATCACACTAAAATCTACAGATATGACTTTTACTAAGAAGGAGGTAAATAAGCTCAGGAGATTTGTGGCAGTGACTGATTCATGTGATGAGGTCCTTTATGGACAGATGTCATGCCATGAACAATAGCATACATTACATTGATTCTTTAAACAATGGAGAAGAAGCATCAGTTTGTGAAGATCATATTGCTGAACAAATTATATAAACATCTTAGATTTTTCTTTCTCAAATAGTTTATTTTAAGAGCAAACACAGTATATCTAAAAAATCACCGGGCAAAAAAGCGTTACTGATTTAATACATTTTAAAAACACTTTTAAAATTTCGTAAAGCTACAGCTACTAAACAAAGTCAAAATTCCTTGTTATTAACTGCTGAGGAAATTACACATCTTTCATTTTAGTATTAAACACTGCATTTATATTTGTGATCCTATAAATCACCAAATGTTTTAATTTTCGCATGAATGTCTGTTTACAGTTACAGATTTTGTCTTGATCTCCAACAGTGATCTTCCACATTCTCACATGTAGTTTCAAGCAGTAATCTAGAAATATCTAAAGCTCAGAACCCAATCTTTAGTGTCCAACTGAAGTTACCATAAAGTTAAAGTTAGCTTAGTTTATTGTGCATTAAGAAATAATTACATGGTTTTTCAACATATGGTTAGAATAACAATTATTGAAACGGTCATATTTTACGTGTAAATTGAGAGAAAGTGACCACACATAAATTATATGTTGAACTGTCTCGAAATCAGATCTGTGCCTCTTTAAATATGTCCTTCCCATTCAGCAGCCCCGCCTATTAAGGGGTGGGAAAATCCACCTCTTCTATTTTCATCTCACGCTGCTGAGTAAGGACCCAGACTGCGCTGTGGCAGAAGCAGTTACACAAAGTAAAACTTGTGCTATCATGAGAAACCACTTTTCTTTGAATTTACGTTCAGGAATTTAAGCACAGAGACTTTTGAAGGTGGATTTATTTGCTGTTTAATGTTGTGTAGTTGAGCAGCTAATTATCCATTTTTTCCTACAGAGTGACTATTTGATTGGCTGCTCAGCCATGTGCTGTGACTGGTTGAATAGTTAATGGTGGAAGAGAGGAAAAACAGACACACTGTGGAAGAGCCAGAAATTCTAATTAACAATTAAATACACAGTAGTTTATAAACACACAGAGAGTGAAAAACATGAGTGAAAAAGAAACATAAAGTGCATCATGGGAAGGATTGAGGGGTCATCTGCACTAAACATAATGCTTTATCAAAAATGGAAGTTTTAAGCCTAATTTAATCTTAACCCACACTACTTTTAAATATCCTAAGAACCAAAAGTAAGCCTGCAGTCTGAGAGCAAAGTGCTCTGTTGGGGTGATACAGTATTATGAGGTCTTTAACATAAGATGGGGCCTGACTGTTCAGAACACTGATGGTAAATCGGTGTTGAAAATGTATTAGCTGTATAGGAAATATTCCCCATGATGAAGCACTAACAGAAGATAATGAGGTAATCTGGATAAGCCTTATGTTAGAGTGGATTGTTAAATGTTGTCATTTTTATGCTTACCATCCATCTCTACATTGTTTAACTGTGGGATGAAAGGAATTCTACTGTCCTTCCCCCCAGATTCTCGAGGTTCTAGGTGGGGGGCTGTAGTCTTTTATTACAGACACATCCTTGTGCTTTTTGATGTAAGCTTCCTGCGTTTACGACCCTTTGGTCAGCAGGAGGTCTGACACACACACACACACACACACACACACACACACACACACACACACACACACACACACACACACACACACACACACACACACACACACACATTCTTACAGAAGTCATAACGTTCATCAGGCTGATTGGTGCAAGGCGGAGGCACCTTTATGCTGCTGCTGCCCTGAGTGTAAATACCATTGATGGCTTACAAACACTGTCTGAGAACCATCAGCACCTGGTTTTGAATACCCAGGGCTGGACGAGTAGCTGGCATTTATAGCAAAGTAGGTCTGACCATATGCAGTTACTGAAAACAGAAAATAAAAGAGAGACATTTAAAATTTTGGAATTACCAGACATGTACAGTATTTTCCGCACTATAAGGCTCACTTGAAATCCTTAGATTTTTTTAAAAAGCAACAGTGCACCTTATAATTGCCTTATGTATGAATTCTGGTTGTGCTTACTGACCTCAAACCGATTTTATGTGGTACACGGCGCTTAAAAAACTGTCAAAAAAATGTTTTAGTACGACTTTAGTAAGCTACAAAGCCGCACACCACTTGATGGATTGTCGGAGCATTACAGCTACCGTAGGCAGGTGCCTCACGGAGTAATCTGGGTCCTAAATTCAGTCCGCTTCAGGACCCAAAGTCAAATGACAATGTGACATTTTCTAACCCCCTATCTTCTACCACTGATAGTGTTCTACAGTCCAGAACAGTCCATTTTGCAAGAGAATTTGTGAGTTTGTCCGGTGTTGACTTACTAATTTTGGTCCTGAAACCAGTCATTTCATCAAGTTTGGGCTGCCGACACCTTTAGTTGGTACTCAAACTGGAACTGCTAGCACTAATAGCTCCCACAGTTTCTGTGCTCGCTGCAACATGTTTTCAGAGTCAAAGTCAAAGTAAACTTTATTGTCATCTCTGCTATATACAGTACACTATATAGAGAACTGGAGACGACGAGGATCCAGTTCCATTCAGTGCAAAAGAATAGCAATAAATATAGAGAGAGTAAGAATAAATATACACTTTCAGACTGAGGTAAGAGGAGTAAATATACACTTTGAAGTAAAAAAGGTTAATAATATTCTAAAATTTACATTACATTACATCTGCATTTAGATAGTAACATAAGGTTAAAGTGCTTGTATGCAAACTCCTTTTTGCACAGTTTGCACAAAACCACACTTTTATCAAGGCTTCCGCCTGCCAGTCTTTTGAAATTAAATTTGCCTTCGACCATTCCTAGCAACGCGCTTTACTCTGATTCTGGGGGTGTCCAAAACCATGGGCTGCATCCTCCTGAGGACGCATTTGTAGGCCGATTACGTCACAGCCAGGTTACGAAGGCTGTCCAAAACCATAGACTCCTCCAAATGCAGCAGACAAATGCATCCTCCTTTTCCCCAGATTTGGAGGATGAGTCTGGTGTATCCTTCGTGGCCCACCATATCCCAGAATTCATAGCGCGGCCCAGCCCAGCTACTTAGTTTTAATATTACTCTTATTACGCTTTCTGGGTCACAAAATAAACTTTTAATATATTTTCAGGCGAGAATGTAGCTGTGTAATCTTCAAATATCTGCTCGGTTTATCAAGACATCGCATACTTGCAAAAGTGCTCCGACGTTGTTGGAGACGTCTGTTACCCACCAGCTCGATAGCCAGCCGGGAGCTCGAGGGTCACTAGAGCCGTCGAGAATGGCACAACTCCCAGCACATCATTTTCAGATCACCGCAGTCTTTCGCTACTCAGGTAAAACGTAATATATAAGTCACTTAGATTACCTAAAAATGTTACTGTTTGGCTTTTTCAGTGTTTTATTTGTTTGTGAGTAAATCGGTTTGGCTGAGATTAAAGTTATTAGATTAGATTAGATTAAATAAAACTTTATTAATCCCTCGGGTGGGTTCCTCCTTAGTTTTCACACAGCTGAAACGAAGAAAACTGAATAAACAGAAGTGTGAGATGGTCAAGAATTTACTCCAGTGCCCTGTTATATTTTAGATAGCAAGGAGTAGACGGCTGAGTTTATTAAACTCCACCGAGACAGCGGTGACGCAAATCTGAAGGCAAGACCATCCAATTTCACAGCAGTTTACTTCCGGCCTACCCGACCTTCTAAAGACCCGGCCCACATAGACCGCAATGGCCGGGTCCTCAGGAGGATGCAGCCTATGGTTTTGGGCACGCCATCTTTGTAGCTCTGATGTGTGCATCAGTGTAATCGGTATACCAGGAAATTGTGCATTGACAAAATTTCTTGTTTGATTGGAATGCAAAGTGCGTTTAAATGCGTTATTTTTTTTTTTCAAATTAATTAATCGCAATTAACAAGGAACTGACCTGCCAGCCCATTGTTCCTTCATTGGTGGTAGTTTCAGTCATTATGCAAATGCACTGTTTATAAGGGTTGGGGAAACCTGCAGTCAGCTGAGACTGAAGAAGTCACTTGGATGCGTGACGAAACGTTTCTCCCACTAAAAATGCTACATCCAAATGAACAGAATCAACTTTTTGGGATTTACTTACTTGGATGATTGAGATGTTTGCATAATGCGACCAAAATTCAATTAAAATTATACAGTTTCTATTTGAATGTTGATCACCCACCTCCTCTAATTTTTCTTTGTACTAAAAAGGACCAGACAAGCATACAGTAAATCTTGTGAAGATGTAAGATACAAATATCAATCAAATAAAAGATTAAAAACTGCATAATTGTGTGACATGCCTTTAGTGTGTATGTATGTACGTGTCATATTTCTTCATATTTCATATACTTCATATATAAGCAGCTTCTGTTGGCATAATTCTTACAGCTTTCAGAACTAGGTTATGATAAGATATCCTTTAACACTGAAGAAATAAACTCGTGCTTGCATTAAATATAATTGCTTGTAGTATGAAAAGTGCATTGTCTTCTTGTAAGAGAAACCTACCACATAGGTACCCAACAGGGAAATTTAGTTTTGTGTGCAAAACTTCTTAAATATTTAGTGTAAACTATGATAAAGTTTCTGGGTCCTTTACAAATGTAACTTTTCCACACACTTCCAGTTACTACATAAATCTTTATGTAGTTAGAAATATAACTTTAATATTGTTCTTTTTGGACCTTCATTTTTCCACAGTAGAAAATGCTTTTCCCTTAATCTCCTTTGAATGTGATGAGGTAGTCGGGGTATGCTTGGTTGTCATGGAACACAATATACATGGCAGGGTTATCAATTTTGTCCACTGCGCTATCGAAGCGGTTGTGAGGCTGCTGGCTGTTTCGGAGTGGAAGCACCTTCATGGTAGCTTGGCCCTGAGTGAAGACGCCTGTGAGGACTCGGGCGACGAACATTAACCGAGAACCATCAGCAGCTGGCTTGGAGTAGGTGGGCCGGGCTGAGTAGCTGGCGTTTACAGCAAAGTAGGTCCCATGACCGTGTACAGTTGCTGAATGTAGGAAGAAAAAAAAGGAAATTAGTAATAGGTTATCATATGAGGCGACTTTTGTTGTGATTTGGCGCTATATAAATAAAATTGAATTGAATTGAATTGATTTGAATTGATAAAACATGGTGACTTCCAACATATATTACGTAAGTATTGTAAGTCTTGCATTTAATATCCTAAGAGTCCTGTTTGTGTCTATAAATGATGGTTAAATACAACCACATTCAAGACCATAAAATACTTGAAACGGTCTGCAAATGACCTATCTGTCACCATGTAATGGTGGACCAATATAGACACAATGTCAGAGTGATCAGAGCGGTAAAGACTTACATGTATATGTAAAACCCTGGTGTATAGGAGGTAATAATTTCTAAGACAAAGTCAACATTAGTGATTCGTTTTGAAGCAACAGAAAAATGTTGTCTTGTTCAGTAACAATTATCACCGTTTTGCCCAGCAAAACTCCTGTTGAATCCAGTTGTCATGATGGAGTGGCAGTTTTCCTGAGTCGTCCCGTGGTACAGAGGTTTCTCCGCTGCTCCTCCCTCGTGTGCGTTCTTATCAGAAATGTGCTTCTTCTGGGCTTCATAGGCGCGCCGCAGGTGAACGTTCTGCAAACGTTCAATCTGACAAGAGAGACCGAAGCCAAAGAATCAAAGAGATGCCAAACAAAGCAGTGTGGATATTAATTACATCTGATGGCTTAGTTCATGTCTTTATGGTGGTAACCATAAACTGAGGCATGGGTTTCAGGTATGAGAAGTTTAGATTACAGCAGTGAATAATTAATGACTTTCTTACTGCAAAACTGAAAACTTTAGAAACTTAAAAATTAAAATAAAAAAAACACTTTACAAACATGATATTTCTCAGGTAGGGTTTGGAGTTTGAATTTTTCATAGACTGATTTCTGTTTTCTTTAATTTCCTGTATTTCTCTTTTTTTCATTTTGATTTTAATATATAAATTTACTAAATAAATTAATTAAATCCAATCATGTTTTACGTGTGGACACAAAAGGATCAAAATCACTTTTATTGTTTTTATGTGCAGGTACACTGGTATAGACCCTGCGAGTTAAATTCTTGTGTGCAAGCTTCACAAGCAACAGATGTGTGCAAAATACAATAACATAAGAACAAAGAGAATTATAAGAATGGGAATCTGAGAATTATAAGAATAAATATATGTACAAATATGAGAATGTATGCGCATTACTCAATATGTATACCAAATATGTATGTATACATATATGTGTGTGTGTGTCTGTGTGTGTGTATACATATATATAAAATTAAATAAAGTAAAATATACAAAATTTACAGAGGTTAGTAGGAGAGCAGGTATGTGATGATGCTGCAGTTGCCCCGGGTTACAGGACATTCTTTCTTCATATAGGAAAAAGAAATTCCAATGGAAAAATATTTTTACCATTTTGAGATTTAAAAAAAAGAAATACCTTTTTGTTACACCTTTTATATTACCAAAAAATGTAATTAATGACCACATGCACTGCTGATATAAAGTCTGGTGCACTTAATACAATCCCTGAATGTTAACATGTATCATGATAGCTGACCAGTTAAACAGACCACATTACAGTCAGTAATGCTCACCAGTTTGCACTGTAACCACACAATCAACTTTTTCAGCTTGTATGCATGTACTTGTGTATATATGTACTTGTACTTGTGCAGGAAAAGCCACCCACCTTCATCACAGTTTTGGGGACAGTTCGTTTGAAAGCCTCCTTCACTGTGTGATACTCTGCAGAAGAAGTCTCCAGAGAAACCACCTTCATAGTCTCATTGGCAGCCATGGGGTCCCAGTACAGAGGGAAAGTAAAGTCTGAAAAAGAAAACATGTTTGTTATATTTTATTAAGTCAGGTAATGTAGTATACACAAGAGAAGACACAGAAGCAACTGATTTTTTTTTTTTTTTTTTTTTTTGTAGGATGGCGCATGAAAAAAACAAAACCATAACTTGTAAGTGTAGGCTTCGACACAGGGTTTTGGCTTCTGTGGGACACTTAAGTATTTCTCTAACTGTGTATTCTTGTTTGTCCTTTTTTTTTTTCTCCTGTTCCAAAGTTTTTTCGGTTCATTCTGTGTTTTGGTTTTGGCATTGGACTTAGCTTAGCTCCTTAGTCTTTTGAATTTCCTGTTTTCTGTGACTTTAGTGCTTGCTTGCTTTAACTGATGATAAGTTTGTTAAAGCCCTTTTCTATTCCCTTTCTGTTCCTTCAGCTGTGTCTCTATGTTTATCTTCTGTCTCTCTGTCACATTTTCATGTTGTGAGTCTGTCATCTCTTACTTCCTGTTTTACTTTGGTGGTCTTTCGTCTCTTGCGCTTCGTGTCCAGTTCTTTCCTCTGTCTCATCAATCTTCCCTTGCCCTTTGTTGTGTTCTCTCTCAGCTCTTTTCCTCTGTGCCTTGTGTTTTCTAAGAAGTTGAAAAAGTATTTTTTCTCCTCTGTTTCTTTGTATTTTTAAGAGCTTAGCAATAAAGCTGTCATTGACTTTTACACATTGTCTTACATGTTTTAAAATTGGGATGTGGTTCAGTCCAGCCACATATCAGTCTTAACACTGTTTGCTATATTGGTGCCCTTCTGACACCAATCTAACACTGCTTTGCAATGCAATTTGAAATCAGCAGATAAGGAGAGACTTTGATATTTCTAATATTGAAATTTTGACATTTCCTGTTTCAAAACTGTTTACTGTTACTGTCATTCCTCATAGTGACTTTTGCAACTATTTTTACAAGTACATTTTTTAAATACTTTTTTAGTATAATTATTTCTTTCAAAACCTTAACATTTGTTTATTGAAGTTTATATTACTCTCAAGCATCAAACTCCAGTATCAGTCGGGCTCATTTTTATAACATTTCTGAGAACTATCTACTCACCTGGAAGATTCTCAAGTCGTTTCAGCTTTGTCGTCTGTCTGCTCAGTGGTCGTGTGGCCACCATTGCCTGTACATCAACCTCCCATATAAGTCCCTGTGCATCTGTTATTCCTTCTGTTAATTCGTTTTTTTCCAATTGGTGATTAGCTGATTTGGGAAGTCTTTCCCAGTTACCATTATTTGCCAGGATGCACCAAACCACTTTGTTGTAAACATCCTCCTCCTCCCTCACTCTCACCTCTCTAGTGAGGGTCATGTACTGACACTGATTCATTTTCTGCAGTACCCGGGTGACCCCGTCTTTTAGCCCGCTCACTGTTAGGGCACCAGACTGATCAGTGTGCATGAATAGACCTTCAGACTCCACCAGCTCCTTCAGCTCCATCATGTCATCCTGGTTGAGGAGTTCCAGTTCCTCCTTTAAGAAGGTTTTACTGGAGCACTGCGTCTGATATTGATGCTTCAGCTTTTCCATGGCATCATCAATGTCCGTTCTGGAAAGACCCAGAAATGTGAAGACAGACTGCTGACTTGTGGAGATGATTTGGAGACTGCTGAGGTATGCACTCACACTAGGAGCAGACTGTTGTTGCTGTTGTTGTTCTTGAAATGACACTGGAAGGTGGATCAAACAAATAAGTAAAATAATTTTTAATCTGCTTTTATTTTAAAAATCACTACACTAAATAACCACACAAGATGGCACTTTGTGAATATTTCTGTCACCTCTGTTGATGACAGCTGGGGAATACATCTGCATCGCTTCCTCTTTAAAAGCCAAGAAGACATCGATCTTAATCAGGACGAGGCGGATGTCGGTGAGGCTGTTCATTGATGATGTAGAAGACTTGATCGCTTGAAGAATAGTTCCTGCCACAACAGCAGGGTCCAACTCACCAGCACCTGGAAAAACACCACTTGCATTTAGGGGTGTGTGTGTGTGTGTGTGTGTGTGTGTGTGTGTGTGTGTGTGTGTGTGTGTGTGTGTGTGTGTGTGTGTGTGTGTGTGCGTGTGTGTGTGTGTGTGTGTAGCACAACAAATTCTTAGAATGCCAAAAAAAATACTTACCAGCACAAATGGCCGGAATTGCCACAGAGCTGTATTTATACCATTCACAATAGCAAATGATATCACACACAAGTTGTTCAATAAGGGCTTCATCTCTTTGTCCACATACATGAAAAATAGCTTTACAGGGGAAGTTTCCAGAATGGGTCACATAAATTTCTCCTCGGTCCACTTTTGCTGCACAGAAAGTGACACAGGAAGCATGAGTGAGAGTCAGATAAGTAAGATAAGAAGATAAATAGCTGCTTCTCTTTTTCTCACCTGCTTTCAGTTCAGTTTCCACCTGTGGTCCAGCTACAGTTAAGATGTCTTTGCATACCCCACCTTAGAAGGAGAAGAAAAAGAATAAAAAATTAATGAATACATAAATCTGGACCTAGTAACAACCTTAGATGTATTTTTTACATTAGTTTCATTGCAATCATTCAAATAGCTGTGGACAAATCTCAATCAATTTCAACTACTCTAAGACAGATGCATGCAGTGTAATATCAGACATTCTACCCATTTGATTTCTTAGTTTTGATTCCTCTGACAGTGACTCAAGCCACATGATCTGTTTCTATTTCACAATCAATCTACAAGTATTTATAGGAAATGCTGCTGAATTTGCCTGATCCGCACTTGGACAAAAAATATGAAACTACAACCATGATAGGTACGAGATATAAAATACAAAATGTAAACTAGTAGTTAGTTTTGCAGCCACATGCACATTAAATGTAAAGTATAAGTAACTGACTAATTACTTACATTGTGGGACCATGACTACTTGTGCTCATTTCATGATGTGCCAGTTCATAAGTATATGCCAAATGAAAACTTCAATCTTCAAAGATTACATTCAAATATACATCCCCATTTCTGAGCAAATATTCATAAATAGCTGTCTGCCTTTGGCATCCACAGAGAGCTATGCTACCATTGTGGTTAAAAATAACTTTACAGTTACAGGGTGAACATCCTGCTCACTCTGCCTTCCTGCCTTTGTGTTTCACCTACCAAGGTTAAAATTTTGGAAGTCTGTTGTGTTCACCACAGCATCTGTAGTCTCATTAGTGATGTCACCAAACACCACATGTAGTTTAACTCCTCTTTCCAGTATCATGACGATGTCATCTAGGTCACTGGTGAGGGACCTGAAGATTGCTGAGATGAAGAACACCACACATTAGATTTTGTCTGAAATTTATTCTGATACTGAGGGTGCTGATGAAGATGGTAAAATATGACACTGGCTGAATGCTTTTTATCTGCTCACTATGCATTAATCTCACATAATGAAGACAGTCTGAGTAGTGCAAGTTTACCTTGGCCTCCCTGGTTCATATTTAAGCTGAGCTGTTTGTAGACATCGTGGTAGCACTGTAGATAAAAACACAGAATAACACGATAAAGAATTGATGCATGGTCAGAACAGCCCTGTTTTTGTTTTTAAAAGTGCTTTATAAATTGAGTGATATAGTATGATATGCATGTTACATATCAGATCAGGACATATTGATTGACACTGACCGCCTCAGAATCAGGGTAGCCAGGTTTAATCACAATGTGGATGTTTGTAAGAGATCCAGAAGATGCAGATAATCCAAACTGGTGAATGATGTCGGTCAACACTTGAATGGCTTCTCTCAGCGGGTATTTTAAAACAATTCCTGGCCCAATGATCGGAATGGCCACTGAACCCAAATTCAGCTGTACACAAAGCTCCAGACACCTCTTCAGACCGTTACCAAGAGCCTGCAAATCAAAAGTTACATATTTTTAAACTATGTTACAGTTAGATTTCATTCTATAAATCCTTGCTTGGAGTTTGTGCCATATAACATCAAGTTATTCCAAACTTTCAACTTTACACAGAAATGGTACTTTATTTAATTTCATGAAACTTTACCAATCCCAAAGGAAATTCATTCATGTACTTCTAAAGGTAAATGAATTTGATCTTTTCCATCACTATAAGTATTATGTCCTCAATTTTACCTGAACACTCTTTCCTCTTACTCCGTCCCAAGGCAAGCACTCAATGAAGAAAATCTTGGAGCAGCCCAGAGATGGAGGTGCATCAACCAGCTGAACATCACCAGGGGCGAGGGCACAACTGGCTAAGACTGAATCAAACTTTAACTTTAATATATTCCCAGCTTTGGCCAACAAACTCTTGCCAATATTTGTAGAAGTCAGCTGTTTGTTGAGCATGGGGACCACCAGAACATTTGCCTGCAGAATTAATATTGAATAACATGAATGTTGATATTTTATTTTGGGATTATGGGAAATAGAATTGAATGGAAATAATCAAACCTGTTCATTTTCTAAACTGCTGAGTTTGATCTTCAGGTTTGTTCTGTTGATTGCAGAGTTTCCAACTGTGCTGTACATGCTGCTGCTGTAGCTGAGAGATCTAGGTGTGTCGCTGAGTCTGCTGGTGTTTCGTGGTCTTTGCACATTTGGGATGGCTGCAGTTTGCTTATCTCGGATAATGACGTGACAGGAGCTCTCTATCAGCTCTTTAGTCACTTTACCCTCTTCCTGGAAGTACTGCTGAGCCCCTGGTCCATCTAGAGTCAAAGTGTCTACTACAACACTGTCTAGAGTTGATGTTAGGGCCTCCTTGGCCTCCTGAACATGACATCGAGGACCAGACACAAACACACAAGGATTTGGAAAATGTGAGGCTTGTAAGGTCACCTTGGTCTGCTTCATGCCAATCAAGTCTAAGATTTTATCAAAACAGTAGACAGTGTCATGATGAAGCAGATTGATGGTTTCTTGAGTTGAAACTTGATTCAACTGGAAGTCATGAAGAACTTCATTGAGCTTGGCCACATTTTCACTGTAGCCCACCAGTCGGACTTTGGTTGTTGAGGTTCCCCTGGCGCCTGGCATGTAGCTGATGTCCACTCTGAACTCTCTATTGTTTGCCTCGTTCTTGGCTTTCATCAGAATTTCTTTCAACCTGTTGAGATCTATTGCACCCTGCAGCTGTACAGTGGTCACTTTAAAGTCTCTCATTACTGCTGCCTCTGCCTCATTCAGAGCATCAGAGGACAAACTGGACAGAACCAGATCTGCACCCACCTCAAAGAAAACAGGGTTTCTGAGGCTCTGCTGGAAGCGAGTTTGGTATTTTGGGATGGCATCACTGGTCTTCATGAAGGTTAGCAGAGCTGTAGGGAACTTAACGCTCTTCTCCTTTATGTTCTTAATCAGTTCATCTAGTTTTGCAGCTCCTGACTGCACCTCTTTGTCAGGGCCCTCCAAAGTGATCATGGCACTACCTCTGATGATTGTAACCTCTGGACAATTAGCACGCATTTCTCGATTGAAGTCTTCTTCTATGAGCTTGAAGTTCTTCTCCACAATCGGCATTTCCTTTTTGGTGGGTAGGCTTTTTTCCAGAACTGCAATCTTCTCCTTCATGGCATCAACCTCTCCCACAACCACAGCATAGCCACTCTCTGTGTAAACTTTGATATCATCTGTCTTAAAGGCCGAGTCCTGCAGTACCATTTTCACCTGTTTTGGCTCAAGCACATGAAAACAGTTGTAGGTCTCGGTGAGCTGAACGAAGACCTGATCCACCTGATACTCCCATTTCTCTGCAGAACCACCAAAACCTCCTCCTGGACCCTTGTCAACCTCCCCTCTAACCAAAACCTCCTCTTCATCGAAATTTAGCTCCACTGTGCAGCCGATTGACGACAGTTGTTTTTCCAAAAATTTGTATGCTTTACAGTTGTCTCTCAGGAAAAACAGCAGGAAAACATCTATCCTGAAAGTCTTCTCAAGACCCTTTATGTTTGGGTTTGTTGAGGTCTAAAAGACGGAAAGAAATCAAACAAATCTGTGAGTTTATGCTATAAGATATGCTACTTATTGTGTACGTATTTTGTGTTGTGTACCATATAGGTCTGGGCAGTAAGTCAAAAATGAATCATAACCCTCTTTCAAAACCTCTAATTGACGTTATCTTTGCCATGTCATGTATTTTATTTCTTTTCTCTTTACACTTATTAATACTTCACCCATTATGTACTATCTCTGCTATGTCCAGTCTGTGGCATCCATGACAACCATCATAGAGGAAACTTGAAACACCGAGCCCAATGCCAAATAAAAATACCGTATCCGTTGTTTGGACAAATACTTGACTTTAGTAAACACAACATCAATCAAAAAGAAGAAAACTAAAAGAAAATACCAAAAATATCTCAGCTTTAGTGGTTCAGCATATTTACAGCACAAACCTAGTTTGTGTGTCATTGCGTTCAATTAATCATGATTTTTATTTAAAGTCATATCGCACAGCCCTAGCACCTCAACATCCATCCAACATCCAAACACCATTTTAATCACCACCTCTTAAGAGAAAAAAAGACATGTATAAGTATTTGTTTCCTAAATAAACTCGTTTCACAAAAAACTGGATTTCACAGCAGCTGCCAGTGGTACAGATTCATACAGTCCTATGTAGATAAAAACATATTGACATTAACATTTCTGTTAATATGATTTTGTTTTTCTTTGTTATGTCTGACTATGACACTGTCTTATAACAGAAATACACCACAACCCTGTCTCTAAAACAATTAGGCTATTGTGTACAATGTAAATGAAAGCAGAATGAAATAATTTGTGAATCATTTAAAACAATATTTTTTTTTATCTGTGTGCTAGTTGAGTGGCCAGACTGCTTCGAGCTGATAGGAAAGAAAAAGTAACTCAAATGACAACTCATTACAATCAAAAACTAACAGCAAAGATTTAAAGCAGTACTGAAGTCTTACTTGGTACTATCAAGGTGAAAGTAAAGTGTCCCATGAGTGTATCACCATCTTGCTTGTTGTCACCCATGTTTTGAAAAGCATTATCTTTGATGGTATGGAGGTGGAGTGACATACATGGCATGGGTTACTTACTTGTCTACAAAGGCTTTAATGCAAAAGCATGCTGTGCTATCCACATGATGTATTTTTCAGGGAAGGGCTTCCTTATTTAAACACTAAACTACACTTATATTTTAAACTTTGTATCAAAAGCAAGACTCATAAGTTAAAGAAGCCTGAGAACTGTCAGCCACTGAAAACATCTGAGGCATAATAATAACGATGAATAACAAAGATGGCACAGCAAAAGTGGAGCAAACATATACTTCCATAACTAAAGTGGCTGGTGTCTCTATTGCCCAAATGTTGTAAGAAGAGGAAGTGATACATCACTGATATTCTTCTAAAACAACAAACACATTCTGTAAATTTGTCCCTGACATCGAATTTAATGATCGTGTAGTTTTTAAAAGAGAGAGTTTTACTATTTAGAATGTATTCTTTGCAGTACTTGCAATGTGTTTTAAATATTTTACAATCATCTGTTTTTGTCAATATTGTCCTCAGCGGTCCAACTTTCCCTGGAGGCTAACTCCTCTAAAACTGGTTTCGCAACATTATTCGGCTCTGACACTCAGTTTTTACTGTAACCAAAAGTCATGTTTGAAAGAGCAGTAAACTGTACCAGTGATTGGCTTGTTGATGGCTGGTCAGAGGTCTGTGGTGAACTTGTCCGGCTCACGGTCAGCCGCACTTCTCCACTCGGAAGAGTGATGGTGTGAAACTTCCTCTGTAAAACTCTCTCTTGATCTAAAGCCACCATAAACAGAGTCACTGAAACAGCCTGCAATTAAACACAAATCCCAAAAAAAAATATTTTACAAATAACCGACTGTCCTACCTTCTTTTTCCTTGAAACAGATTTTATAAACGCTTCCTCCGAGTTTTTCTACATTTCCGCAGTCGCCACCCCCGGAGTCTCGCCTTTTCTGAAAGTATCTCCTCACTTTCTCCTTCTCTCTGTCTGTAAAGTCAGTGGCTTCAAAAAACAGTGGATACGGATATTCATCCATTTTATCTGCAATTCTACACTGACATGAGAACTTTCAGCCCGTCTAAAACTTGGTTGTGCCGCTCTGTGAGTGCCTGTTTTTGTTTCACTTTCACTTTTAAAGTATCACATCCTCATACTTAAACTCATACACCCAGCAATGCAAAAAGTGCCGCATTTAATTTTCAGGGGCTTTTCTCGGCTCACCTACCTACTCTGCAGGTACTTTACAAGGTGTTTCAGCTGTCAGAGTATAACTCTAAATCATATTTATGTCTTAACATGGTTTTGAGAAAGACATTTTACCAGTAATTATGTGAGCTCTGTCATTAACTCAAACTTTAAAACATCAAAGAGAATTCTACAGATATGACTTTTACTAAGAAGGAGGTAAATAAGCTCAGGAGATTTGTGGCAGTGACTGATTCATGTGATGAGGTCCTTTATGGACAGATGTCATGCCATGAACAATAGCATACATTACATTGATTCTTTAAACAAGGATGTAGGAGCCATTTTTGGGTTAATACCTTATGTGGCCGCTAGAGGTCACCTTTTTCTGTTTTGTTCATGTAAAGGTATTTAAGGTAGACGCACGTAATCGGCGTCAGGTGTGTCATTAATTGTAAGAAGGCAAACAGTTTGAGACCGCTGCGCTGTTATGTTAAGATGATATGGGAATAAAGACCAAAAAGGACAAGATAAGAACTACTGGAGTTATTGGACTGTTTACTTAATTCATACATACCAGTGACATCGCGTCACCCCCGTTAACGACCACCTCAGTGGCTTCAAGCATAGGCTTAGCCTCTACAATTAGAGAAGTGGCATCAGTCTGTTAAGATCAAATTGCTGAACAAATTATATAAATATGTTAGATTTTTCATTCTCAAAGAGTTTATTTTAGGAGCAAACAGTATATGTAAAAATTCACAGGGCAAAAAAGCATTGTTGATTTAATACATTTTAAAAACACTTTTAAATTTTCATAAAGCTACAGCTACTAAACAAACTCCAAATCTTTTATTATTCACTGCTGAGGAAATTAAACATCTTTCACTTTAGTGTGAAACACTACAGTTACTTTTGTGCTCTTATACAGTGGGGCAAAAAAGTATTTAGTCAGCCACCGATTGTGCAAGTTCCCCCACCTAAAATGATGACAGAGGTCAGTAATTTGCACCAGAGGTACACTTCAACTGTGAGAGACAGAATGTGAAAAAAAAAATCCATGAATCCACATGGTAGGATTTGTAAAGAATTTATTCGTAAATCAGGGTGGAAAATAAGTATTTGGTCAATAACAAAAATACAACTCAATACTTTGTAACATAACCTTTGTTGGCAATAACAGAGGTCAAACGTTTACTATAGGTCTTTACCAGGTTTGCACACACAGTAGCTGGTATTTTGGCCCATTCCTCCATGCAGATCTTCTCGAGAGCAGTGATGTTTTGGGGCTGTCGCCGAGCAACACGGACTTTCAACTCCCGCCACAGATTTTCTATGGGGTTGGGGTCTGGAGACTGGCTAGGCCACTCCAGGACTTTCAAATGCTTCTTACGGAGCCACTCCTTTGTTGCCCAGGCGGTGTGTTTTGGATCATTGTCATGTTGGAAGACCCAGCCTCGTTTCATCTTCAAAGTTCTCACTGATGGAAGGAGGTTTTGGCTCAAAATCTCACGATACATGGCCCCATTCATTCTGTCCTTAACACGGATCAGTCGTCCTGTCCCCTTGGCAGAAAAACAGCCCCATAGCATGATGTTTCCACCCCCATGCTTCACAGTAGGTATGGTGTTCTTGGGATGCAACTCAGTATTCTTCTTCCTCCAAACACGACGAGTTGAGTTTATACCAAAAAGTTCTACTTTGGTTTCATCTGACCACATGACATTCTCCCAATCCTCTGCTGTATCATCCATGTGCTCTCTGGCAAACTTCAGACGGGCCTGGACATGCACTGGCTTCAGCAGCGGAACACGTCTGGCACTGCGGGATTTGATTCCCTGCCGTTGTAGTGTGTTACTGATGGTGACCTTTGTTACTTTGGTCCCAGCTCTCTGCAGGTCATTCACCAGGTCCCCCCGTGTGGTTCTGGGATCTTTGCTCACCGTTCTCATGATCATTTTGACCCCACGGGATGAGATCTTGCGTGGAGCCCCAGATCGAGGGAGATTATCAGTGGTCTTGTATGTCTTCCATTTTCTGATGATTGCTCCCACAGTTGATTTTTTCACACCAAGCTGCTTGCCTATTGTAAGAGCCAATTAAAGGTTAATTGTATTGGTACTGGTAAAATGATTAGAGGACAAATATATATGTTTGATGTTAAGAGTATAATTCTAGTTGATTTTAAAATACTGTTTGTTAAATGTATAGAATAGAGAAGTGCAACATTCTAAAGTGCTTTTTAGTATTTTGGGCTTCCGGCGCACTGTAGTTACGTAGTTGAGGAGTTGGATAAGCTGGAAGCGACACAGTTTTTTGACCGAGTCTTGCCATGTAAACTAAAAGTGTCAATAAACATATTGTTTGCAAGAAGGATACTTGGACTTGCTCGCGTTTCAATGCATGTTGCCGGACTGACTCCTAACGGCGATACAGAAGAGTGAAATAGGGACGGAGTGCCGCCGCTACATAAGTCAAAAAACTAGCTTCACCGACATGTGGAGGATCGGCTGCACGGCGCTCGGACGGAAGGGCGCAGCCTAGCGGAATGTAAGATGAAAGGCGCTGCTTAAGGATGCTGGCACAGAACCGGATAATTCTTTGGATTATTCTGTAGAAGAAGGTAACAAACTCTCTTATTACTTCGTGCAGTAAGAAGAAAAATACGTTTTTCGGAGGCTTGTTAAGTCTGGTGGAAAACGAAAGTGAAACTTAACTGCGTGCTATCGTCAAACCCGATCTCTTTTTTCTTTCTTTGTCTGTGGGACTGCATGTTGTAAAACAAGATTTGATGCGGTCTATGCGGAGTTTTTGGCATGTTATGAAGATGGTTTACACTATGTCTATTAAAGATTCTAAGCAGAAGACAAATAGTGCATGCTACTTGAGCCAATAAACCCCTGCAACTTATAAGATGGCGGAGGAAAGAGAGGTGGGAAGAACATGCAAGTTAACAGAGAAAGCTTTGGAAGAAAAATTACACAGATGGATTGCCTTAAGAAGACGAACATTAGGAACAATCACAGGCAAAATAAAGGAGATAAAGATAATGATGAGTGATGCTCAGAACCTTCAAAATGTGAATGAAGTAATGGAAAGTGACTTTGCATTGGCTCTGAATGAGTTTCACGGTCACAATAACCAGGTTAAGAGCCTTTTGTCTGAAGAAGAAAAAATATTTGACCAGGACAATTGGTTTGAGCCCAAAATGACATCTATAAGAGAGTTTATGCAAACAACAAAGAAATGGATCGCAGAGGATCATAAGCATATGATTCCAAATGAAGCTGAGCAGCAGGAGCACGTTACAGATGACTTGGAAGAAGCTGTTAACCCAGATGACAGCGCATCACAGGTTGGAGCTAGAAAGGATGCACTTCACAGCTCGCGTGGGTCTCAAGTCAGCCGAGCATCTACAACATCTAGAGTTTCCTCCACTTGTGCTAAACAGGAGGCAGAACACGCAGCCTTGCTGGAACGAGCCGCAGCATTGAAGAAAAGGCAAGAACTTGAGTTGGAGTTGGCCAGGATTAGGCAACATCTTGAGCTGGAAACAGCAAGAGTCAAAGCGGAAAAGGAAGAGTTAGAGTTGGAGACTGCATTGGCGGAAAGTCAAGCAAAATTAAAGGTGCTCAAAGAATATGAAAGATCTGAAGATGGTCTGAGCAGTTATGTGTCAATACAAAGATCGCAAGGTCGAGGAGTTAAAAAGGAAAGAGTTGGCATAATGCTCCCACAACAAGCTGATGTGAGTAGTCACGCTAATTCACAAGTGCAAAACTCACAGGTACCACAACTGTCTCATCCAGTCTCCACTCATGGGCTTAATGCTCACGTTGACAGAAGTGATGATCTATTGTCAGTCATGCAGAAACAGAATGTAATCACTGAGTTACTTGTGAAACAGCAGCAGTTGGCTCAGTTGCCATCAAAGGACATTCCTGTTTTTAAAGGTGATGCACTACAGTATAAGGCCTTCATAAGAGCCTTCGAACATGCAATAGAGCAAAAGACTGATAACGATCAAGATAAGCTGTATTTTTTGGAACAGTTCACTGCTGGCGAACCACAGGAGCTAATTCGCAGTTGTGTACACATGACTCCTAGCAAAGGTTACCGTGAGGCCAGACGGTTGCTACATAAGCACTATGGAGATGAGCTAAAGATCACAAGCGCATTCATTGAGAAAGCAGTCAAATGGCCGCAAGTGAAAAATGACGATGCAAAGGCATTAAATGCCTATGCTATGTTCCTGACTGGCTGTCGCAACACCATGGAGGATGTTGAATTTTTGGAAGAGATGGATAATCCAACCAATCTACGCACAGTGATATCCAAGCTGCCCTACAAAACCAGAGAACGTTGGCGCGTAGAAGCATTTGAAATACAAGAAAAGAGGGGCAAAAGAGCAAGATTTGCAGATTTGGTGAACTTTATAGACCGCCAGGCTAAAATAGCTATGGATCCACTCTTTGGTAATATCCCAGACAACCGTGCAGCGACAAGTGGAAAGACTGACCAAAAGGAAAAATATCCAGCAAAGAAGGAGTTTCGAGGAAGCAGTTTTGCCACCAACATTTCCGCCGAGAACAAAAGACTGCAAAAAACAAACGTTAAAACTGAAAATTCAATCAAGACAGCAAGTGCCTTTGAGAAGCCATGTTTGTATTGTCAGCAGCCTCACACTCTTGCTTCTTGTGGAAAGATTAAGAATCAACCACACAAAGAACGTGTGGATTTCTTAAAGTCAAAGGGACTCTGTTTTGGATGTTTGGTTTATGGGCATCTCAGCAAGTTCTGCAAGCGCAGAATGGAATGTAAAGAGTGTTCACTAAAGCACCCAGACATTCTGCACATGGGGAAAAAAGAAAGTTCTGTGGAAGCAGAAAGGAAGGATGTTACTGATGGTAATGAGGCACCTTGTGCTCAAGTTCCTGTCAGTCAAGAGACTTGTGGGCTTACAGGGGCCGGAGAAGAGGAGTGTGTGCTCTCTATAGTACCAGTCAAGATCAAATCTAAAATGAGTGATAAATATATAGAGACATATGCCTTTTTGGACCCGGGAAGCACGGCAACATTCTGCACGGAAGATCTACAAAGGAAACTGAATGTTAAAGGAAAGCCTACACGGATACTTCTAAGTACCATGAGTCAAGAAAAACCAGGAGAACAGAAACTCATGAACAGTTTTGTTATATCAGACCTGGAAGTGTGTGGGTTGGAAGATTCCAAGTTCGTTGACTTACCCAAGGTGTTCACTCACACTAGTATACCTGTGAGCAGTGGAAACATACCCAAGCAGTCAGACATCCAGAAGTGGCCTTATCTACATGAAGTGAGACTACCGGAGATAGAGGCTAATGTAGACCTGCTTATAGGAGCCAACTGTGCAAAAGCAATGGAGCCATGGCGTGTCATTAATGGACATAATGGAGGTCCTTATGCAGTGAAGACCACCATTGGTTGGGTTGTGAATGGACCTATAAGAAAAGAACTAAATGACTCAGAAAACAAAGAACCACATTTCTCAGTGAGCCGAATCTCCTTAGTGGAAGTTGAGAAGCTACTGGTTCAACAGTATAACATCGATTTTTCAGAACGTAATTATGATGACAAAGAGGAAATGTCACAAGAAGACAAACAGTTTCTACAAGCAGTAGAAAAGACAACGACCTTCGAAAATGGACACTATAACATTGGATTGCCACTTAAGAATGAGAATCTTCAAATGCCAAACAACCATTGTGTTGCGGAGCAGCGGATAGCATGTTTGTTCAGGAAGTGTAAGAAGAATCCTCAGTTTTTTGAAGATTATAAGTGCTTCATGGAAAACATCATCACTAAGGGCTATGCAGTTCCAGTGCCAGACCACCAGTTGAGCCGTGACGACAACAGAGTGTTCTATATACCACACCATGGGGTGTATCACCCGAAGAAGAGAAAGTTGCGGGTCGTGTTCGACTGTACGGCTTCATACCAGGATATGTCTCTAAACAAGGAGTTACTGCAGGGACCGGATCTGACTAACACACTGGTGGGTGTTCTTTTAAGATTCCGTGAAGAGCCAGTAGCGCTGATGGCAGACATTGAATCAATGTTTTACCAAGTCAATGTACCAGAAAGAGATGCTGATCTTCTTCGTTTTCTCTGGTGGCCAGATGGCAAGCTGGATGAGCCCATGAAGGAATATAGGATGATGGTGCACCTCTTTGGAGCTACTTCCTCACCAAGTGTCGCCTCATATGCGCTAAGAAGAACGGCAGAAGATCACAAGGAAGAAGCATCTCCAGAAGCTGTTCAGACAGTTCTGTGCAACTTCTACGTAGATGACTGTCTTAAAAGTGTAGCTACAGAAGAGGCTGCAGTGAAATTAGTCAGTGATCTTCGTGCTCTGTGTACCAGTGGAGGGTTTACATTAACAAAATGGACAAGTAACAGTAGGAAAGTGTTGATGTCAATTCCTGAAGAACACAGAGCCAACGAGGTGAAAGATCTGGATCTTAGGCATGACACTTTGCCAGTTGAGAGAACTCTAGGTGTACAGTGGAACACAGAAACAGATAACTTCACTTACACTATAAGGTTGCAAGACAAGCCAATGACACGAAGAGGCATTTTGTCAGTCATTAATTCAATTTATGACCCTCTTGGCTTTCTAGCACCAGTCATCTTGCCTGCAAAGCTTTTGTTGAAAGATCTCTGTAAAGAGCAGCATGGTTGGGACAAGGAGATCAATGAAAAGCATGCAAAAATTTGGAAAAAATGGAAAGAAGATATTGTACTCCTCTCCAACTTCCATGTGAGTAGATGCCTAAAGCCTACAGGTTTCGGATGCACTGTTGTTGCGCAGTTGCACCATTTTTCCGATGCTTCAGATTACGCATATGGAACTGTCTCTTACCTGTTGATGGAAAATAGACAAGGCAAGAGACATTGTGCCTTTCTCATTGGGAAATCCAGAGTTTCTCCGCTCAAGCAAGTCACAATTCCTAGGCTTGAGCTGACTGCAGCAGTGATTTCAGTGAGGATGGACAGATTACTGCGACAAGAACTTAAAGTTCCTCTGCAACAATCAGTCTTTTGGACGGACAGCACAACTGTGCTTAGATACATTGATAGCGAAACATCTCGCTTCAAAACATTTGTTGCAAATAGAGTTTCACTGATTCGAGAAGCAACCAAGCCATCGCAATGGAAGTATGTGACATCGGCAGAAAATCCTGCAGATCAAGCAAGCAGAGGCTTAAAGGCAAAAGATCTGTTGGAAGGAGGTTCATGGATTCACGGGCCGAACTATCTTCTAGATGAAAACGAATGGCCAGAACAGCCAGTGAGAAAGAAGGAAAACCTTCAAAATGATCCAGAAGTCAAGACTTCAGCAACGGTTAATATACTGACAGTTGAGGAAGGCATGGAACCAATGAAACGTGTGATAGACTACTATTCGGACTGGAATAAACTGAAAAGAGCAGTAGCCTGGATAATGAAGCTAAGGAAGGTGCTGTGGATGTTAAAAGAAGAAAGAAAACAGTACTCAAAAATAGTCCAGGAAAATGAAAATGATCCTGAAAAGCAAAGGTTAAAGTTGCAAGGGCACATGAGGACATTTAAATCTGCAATGGGAAAGAAAGCACTTGCTTTGGAGGATCTTGAGGCTGCCGAATCAGAAATTGTTCGTTTCAGCCAGAAACAACATCATGGAGAGGAGATCAAAATCCTACAGGAGGGAGGACAGCTCAGTTGTAGCAGCCAGCTGTTCAAATTAGACCCAGTTCTTCGGGATGGGATGCTGAGAGTTGGCGGCAGACTCAATAAATCAGGCTTGCCAGAAAATGCTAAACAACCAGCAATTCTTTCTAAACACAGCAAAATCTCTGAAATCATTTTGAGAGACATCCATCAACGAACTGGTCACTGTGGTCGCAATTATGTGCTGGCGCAATTGCGATGCAGATATTGGATTCCTCAAGCCAATTCGGCAATTAGAAAAATAATCAACAAATGTCAAACTTGCCGTAGGATTTCTGGAAGGGTTGGTGAGCAGAAGATGGCAGACTTACCTGAAGACCGTCTTCTACCAGACAAACCTCCGTTTATAAACACTGGTGTCGACTACTTTGGCCCATTTGATGTCAAGCGGGGCCGGGGTACTGTCAAAAGATATGGTGTCATGTTTACCTGCCTCACTCTCAGAGCTGTGCATATTGAAGTTGCAGACAGTCTTGACACAGACTCCTGTATCAACGCGATTCGACGTTTCATCTGCAGAAGAGGTCAAGTTACCATCATGAGGTCAGATAACGGCACAAACTTTGTGGCAGCGGAAAGGGAGTTGAGGGAAGCCATTCAAAGACTGGATAACGACAAAATAGAAAGAGTCCTACAACCAAAAGGTATAAAGTGGATTTTTAACAGCCCGGCTGCTTCACATCAAGGTGGAGTTTGGGAGAGACAAATTCGAACAGTGCGTCGAATTCTCAGCGCTCTCTTGAAGGAACAAGTGCCAAATGAAGATTGTCTTCATACAATAATGTGTGAGATTGAAAGCATCATTAATGGCAGACCTCTCACAAGCATCTCAGAAGACATAAATGACGTTGAAGCTTTAACGCCGAGCCATCTGTTGCTGCTTAAGTCACAGCCCCTCATGCCTCCAGGTGTCTTCAACAAAAATGATGCATACACCAGAAAAAGATGGAGACAGGTTCAATATCTAGCAGATTTGTTTTGGACCAGATGGACTCGTGAATATCTTCCACTTCTGCAGGAGCGCCAGAAGTGGCTGAAACCAAGAAGAAACTTCGTGGTCGGAGATCTTGTGCTGCTGGTGGACAGTTCTTCTCCACGCAACTCCTGGCTCATGGGGAGAGTGGTTGAGACGCTGCCAGACTCAAGTGGAACAGTCCGAAGATTGAAAGTAAAAACTAAAAGCAACATCCTGGAAAGACCTGTTAACAAGTTGTGTCTTCTGGAGGAGGCTTCATCCGAGCGATGAAGAGAAAGAATGTTTGTTCATGGACATTACAATTAGGTTGGCTCTTAATGATTAATGTGTAAGTTAGTAATTGTTTAGTTCTCTCGCCTAACCAATTAGGGGCCGGATGATGTAAGAGCCAATTAAAGGTTAATTTTATTGGTACTGGTAAAATGATTAGAGGACAAATATATATGTTTGATGTTAAGAGTATAATTGTAGTTGATTTTAAAATACTGTTTGTTAAATGTATAGAATAGAGAAGTGCAACATTCTAAAGTGCTTTTTAGTATTTTGGGCTTCCGGCGCACTGTAGTTACGTAGTTGAGGAGTTGGATAAGCTGGAAGCGACACAGTTTTTTGACCGAGTCTTGCCATGTAAACTAAAAGTGTCAATAAACATATTGTTTGCAAGAAGGATACTTGGACTTGCTCGCGTTTCAATGCATGTTGCCGGACTGACTCCTAACGGCGATACAGAAGAGTGAAATAGGGACAGAGTGCCGCCGCTACACCTATTGTAGATTCACTCTTCCCAGTCTGGTGCAGGTCTACAATACTTTTCCTGGTGTCCTTCAAAAGCTCTTTGGTCTTGGCCATGGCGGAGTTTGGAGTCTGACTGTTTGAGGCTGTGGACAGGTGTCTTTTATACAGATGATGAGTTCAAACAGGTGCCATTCATACATCGACTGTACACCGTGTTCGTGTTTTCCTCCGAAAACAATAAGTTCCGTTGGAGCAGTCTTTCAACGCCTCTCTCTGTCTCTCGAAAGAAAAGTTGACCCAGACAACAAAGTAAAGCTATTTTTCGGCTACGAGCCGACAGGGACCCCGCCGTATTAGTCAGAGGTCCCTTTACTACAGTTCGGAGTCGCGGACCTTCAGTAATAGTAATAAATCACACAGCAATAGTACATTCACGTTGTTGTAAAAAGCATGGTAATATATTAAGTAATCCAAAGTATTCAGAATACGTTACTGTCATTGAGTAACGTAACGGAATACGTTACAGAATACATTTTGGGGCATGTATTCTCTATTCTGTAATGGAATACATTTTAAAAGTAACCTTCCCAACACTGCTCACATGTAGTATCAAGTGGTAATCTACAAATATCTAAAGCTCAGAATCCAAACTTTAGAGTCCAATTGAAGTTAGCTTAGTTTATTATGCATGAACAAATAATGACACAGTTTTTCAACATATGGTTTGAATAACATTATTGAAATGCTCATATTTTAGATGTAAATTAACAGAAAGACCAGAGACCTGACATAAATTATAATTTGAACTGTCTCGACATCAACAGTGATCTGTGCCTCTTTAAATATGTCCTTCCCATTCAAAGGTGCTTCAGCAGCCCCGCCTACAAGGGCTGGGAAAATCCAGACTGCGCTGTGGCAGAAGTAGTAACACAAAGTTACACTTGGCCTGTCTTGAGCAGCCAGTTTTCTTTAAATTTAAGTTCAGGAATTTAAGCACAGAGACTTTTGAAGATGGATTTATTTGCCATTTAATGTTGTGTGGTTGAGCGACTAATTACTTATCCAGTTTTTCCACAGAGTGACTATTTGATTGGCTGTTCAGTTAATAGTGAGTTGTATAAGAAGATAATAAGAATAACAATAAGAAGATTCCTTTTATCAGAAGAGTCAAAATGTTGTTCAACACAAAACAGCAGCCATGTTGCAAAGCAAGCTGCTGTCTGCACTCACTGTTTAATTTAATTCAATTCAGTTCAGTTCAATTCAATTCAGTTTTATTCATATATAACACCAAATCACAAAGGTCGACACTTCACATCATAAAATAAAGACAATAATAATGCAGATATAAAGAAAAACACACAAACATCAGACAAGTGCTATGAGCAAGTGCTGACAGTGCTGACCGAGAGTGGGAAGGAAAAACTAAAGCGTAACTAAAGGAGGATTGAGGGTTATCTGCACTAAACATATGCTTTACCAAAAATTGAGGTTTTAAGCCTAATCTTAACCCACACTATTTTAAATATCCCAAGAACCAAAAGTAAGCCTGCAGTCTGAGAGCAAAGTGCTCTATAGAGGTGATACGGTACTATGAGGTCTTTAACATAAGATGGGGCCTGACTATTCAGATTACTGATGGTAATGCTGTGTTGAAAATGTATTAGCTGTATAGGAAATATTCCCCACGATGAAGCACTAACAGAAGGTAATGAGGTAATCTGGATATGCCTGGTTATCATTGAAAATAATAAACATGCTTGGATTTGCTATTTGGTCCACCAAACAATCATAACGGTCATCGGGCTGATTGTTGCGAGGCGGAGGCACCTTCATGCTGCTGTTGCCCTGAGTGTAAACACCAGTGAGGACTCGGGCCACAAATACTCTCTGAGAACCATCAGCAGCTGGCATTGAATAGCCGGGGTTGGCTGAATAGCTGCCATTGACAGCAAAGTAGGTCCCCTGACCATATGCAGTTGCTGAAAACAGAAAATAAAAGAGAGACATTTAAAGTTTTGGAATTATCAGACATTTATATCACTTCTCAGGTTAGATGTCTTTTTTATGTTTGAAAGATTCAAAGATCTTGTTAGGTGGTTTATAAAACACAACACAATCTTCTGAAAATGGTCAGGTACAAGGACTGTAAATTTGTGAAAAAGCAAATGTCTGGAAAACGATTGTATAGACCACCCTAAATATTACAAGAAAAAATGGCTGCTTGGAAGCAAAATATAAAAAACATGAAGGGTAGGTCAAAACATTTGCAGAGCACTGTAATGTTCTGTATTAGAAAATAAAAAAAGAATATCAACAAAATAAAGCAACAGTGACATCAAATGTTATAACATTATTATAGGATATTTTCTATGCACCGGTGTTCTATAAACAGAATCAGGTGATCATACTGATTAAAGTTGATTGGATCAAAGGATAATTACCATGTTTCCCAGAAAAACTCCTGTTGAATCCATTTCTTATGATGGACTCACAGCTGTCCTGACTCGTCCCGTGATATAGAAGCCTTTCACGTGCTCCCCCTTTCCCGTCTGTTCTTTTCAGAAAGCTTCTTCTTTTGCACTTCGTAGCTTTGCCGCAAATGGACATTCTGCAAGCGTTCAATCTAACACAAAAGAACAAAATGTTCAGCTGTTCAAGTTTCCTGTTCAACAAAGTTAACTTAGATTTCTGGTAAAAACCACCCACTTTCAATATATTCTTCTGAACTGTTTGCGTGAAGGCCGCCTTTACTTTGAGGTACTCTGAAGAGGAAGGCTCCAATGCAACCACTTTTAGATTTTCACCACTAGCCATATTGTCCCAGTACAAAGGAAGAGTAAAGTCTGGAAAAAGTTGGACCAGTTAACCAAAGAAGATTTAAAAAAAAAAGGTTTCTAAAATTATTGTTTCCAAAGACAAATGAATCAAGACAAAATCCATACTGCAACTGTCATAAATCCTGAGTGCAGCGCAATCAGACATAATCTCACAGAGGGCTTCCAGAAAAGGTAAAAAACGAAGGCGTATATTTTGTGCACTACATAAACTGACCATATGGAGTAACAAAGGGCTTGCTTTGCTCACATGAACACTTTTTAAAATAGTGATCGGGGAAATTAAGATGAACTTTAAAAATAAAGAAATGCATAGACAAAAGGAAATCATGATTAAAAATATGTCAAGGAGCTCTAGCTCAGATCATAAATCCCATTAAAGTATTTTATCACCACTCTAATGTTTGTAAGTCTTTTGACATTTAAGATGTGCTAATTAGGACTCGACAGCTTTTCCAGACCACTCTTCTCACCTGAGAGATTCTCCAGTCGTTTTAGCTTGGTTTTTCTAGCTAACCGACTTCTGGCTTCCATCTTCTGCAGATCCACGCTCCACATGTTTCCGTGTGTGTCCACTATCTCTTTCTTGATATCATGCTCTAGGTTATAATTATCTGTTTTGGGGAGCCTTTCCCAGCTACCATCATATCCCAGGATGCACCACGCCACACAATGGTACAAATTATCCTCCTCCCTAACTCTGACTTCTCTCCGTAGACGAGCAGCAGCGTGAAGCATCTGTATCAGCTCGGTGACCCCATCTTTTAACCCGCTGACTACCAAGCCTCCATCTCCACTCTGGTCCTGCTGTACATGCAAACCCTGGGCCTCCACTAGCTTCTGCAGATCCTTTATTTCATCCTGGGTGAAGTCTGCCAACTCCTCCTTTGTCATTTTTTTTGTGGAGCAGTGAGCCTGGTACAAATCTTTTACCTTCTTCATTGCATCATGGACACTCTTTTTACCAAGGCCCAGGAACAGGAAGATGGACCGCTGATGAGTAGTACAGAGGACACTTAGGTCTGTGTTAAAACAAGTCAAGCACTGATAGGTTATAAAAACACATCAACGGGATTCTGATAAACAGGAACTTGATGTTAACATTCATCAAACTACTTGTGTTACAACAGAAGGAAACATCTGTATTATTTGGTGTTTAAATATTTAAAAAAAAAAAACATCTACTGCAAAAATATAACTGAATAGTCTTCATGAACTTGTCCTTGAATAGTTCCCCTTTTCAATTGCATCTATGCATTTTAAGAGTTTTATGCTGGCCTGTTTGTATACCTCCCTCATTTTTAACTCCTAGCCAGTTTTTGAACTTTGTATTTGTCCCTTTTTGTTAGTCTCATGTATAATTTCTAAATAAAAAGCTATACTCAAGCAAACTTGGACTGCCTCTTTGTTCTGCTGTTAGGTCACTGGCTCTTTTAGTCAGTATGTTTTGCTGATAGCACTTTGCATCTTTATTTTGACTGTTGAGCTTCTGCAGATTACAGTATTTATACTTTTACTTATCTAAATAACCTTTATGCTTCCATTTGTTTTGTGCTTTACATCTACCTTAGTTTACTTAACTCAATAGCTGTTGGTATACCTTGGTTTTCCCGTTTCATGCTCAAGTTGTTTTTGTAGGAGTCACCGTAAACCTGCAAATACAAATGCATGCAGTAAACACCATCTTTTTATGACATGTGTTGTTATCGAACTGTTAATAGAATAAAATAGAAATAATCTAACCTGTTGAACCAAACTGCTAACATCAACATATGGGATTGTTGTGGTATCCAGAGTCCTCATGGACCTTCCAGTAATCAAAGTTTGGGGTGTGATAGTAAGTGACTTGCTGGCATATGCTTTTGTGCTCACATTTGGGGTGACTACAGTTTGCTTTTCTTGGATGATGACACAACAGGAGTCCTCTACCAGCTCTTTACTCACTTTACCCTGAGTCTTGAAGTACCGCTGAGCCCCTGCTCCATCCAGACCCAAAGTTTCTATTGTCAGACTGGTTAGAGCTGACGTTAGGGCCTGTTTGGCCTCCTGAACCTGGCATCGGGGTCCAGATAGAGACACATGTGGATTTGGAACATGTGAGGCTCTTAAAGGAACCTTGGTCTGTTTCATGCCAGTCAGGTCTAAGATTTTATGAAAACAGTCAACCATTTCAGGATGAAGCAGAGAGATTTTTTCTTGAGTTGTAACTTGATTCAACTGGAAGTCGTGAAGAACATCAGTGAGCTTGCTCACATTTTCACTGTAGCCCACCAGTCTTACTTTGGTTGTGGCAGATCCATTAGATCCTGGGACAAAGCTGATATCCACTTTGAGCTCATGAACGTTTTCTTTGTTCTTGGCTTTCATCAGGACTTCTTTCATCCTGTCAAGATCTGGAGATACCGCTGCATTTCCCTGCAGCTTCACAATCTCCACACTCAGATCGTTCACCACAGCTGCCAGAGCCTCATCCAGGTCAGCAGAGGACAAACTGGACAGAACCAGATCTGATCCCACTTCTATGAAAACAGGATGTCTAAAGTTTTGAAAGAGAGTCTGGTACTTGGAGATGGCACGGCTGGATTTGATAAAAGTCCTCAAATCTGCTGGGAGCTTGACTCTCTTTTCTGATATTTGCCTTATTAGTTCCTCAAGTTTAGTAGCTCCTAGCTGCTCCTCCTCGTCACTGCTTTCCAAGAACATTGTGTTCCTTTTCCCTCCCATGATTGAAGCCTCTGGCCAATGAGTGCACATGACTCAGTGAAACTCTTCTTCCAGTTTGAACTGCTTCTCCTTCAAGAAATCTTTAGTAAAAATCTGGTGGAAAAAAAGTACTGGATTTCAGAAATGTAATGTACAAAGAATAAATTTACATTTCTGTACATCTGTCAAGTACTATCTAGTCAAAATGAACATCCATTGGTTTTAATTTTGAACTCCAGTATGAACACAAATCCCCCAACCTGAGGATCACCACAACACAACCTAACAGACCTACACCTTAGTTCACAGATTCACTTTGTCCAGGCTTTATTTCTGAGATTTCACACAACCCAGGATTCAGATCATGAATACATAATGGGCTTGGATTTACATCATTTTGAATGAAATGTGCTCTATTTGGAAGCAGCAGGGCCCCCCTCCCCTTTCGACAGGTTGTGTGTGAGACTTTAAATCATCAAACTGTAAAATATACATTTTAAATTGTTATTGATCTCTTTACCCCGAGTCCTAAAGTGTGTATTTATTTTCTTACTCTTCTTATATTTGTTGTTTGTTTACTTGCACTGCTGTAACTGGAGCCTCGTCGTCTCGTCTCTCTATATACTGGACTGTATGTAGCGGAGATGACAATAAAGTTTACTTTGACTTCAGCAGCGAGCAGGCGCACCGAGGGCTCTCGCACTCGCGTATAGAATTTCGAAAAAACATTGGTGCAAATTATAAGTCTGTATCATGATGTCTGGTGTTTTCGTGTTTGTTGTTTTGTTTTTATTTTGTTTTATTTTGCGAGTTGGTTATTAGATGCTGCTCCAGCCAGCCAGAGAATTCCCCGCCGCCCCGCCCTCTCCTCCCTGTGCCGCAAGCAGCAGGCGCACCTCGCAAACAGAGGGCGCCCTTACTCCCAGCAAATGGGCGATAGAAAACCGATCGGTGCCTATGACATTCCCAATATGCGCTGGCTGATGTCGGGGCAGCATGAGTACGAGCAATTTATTTTTTATTTTTTTTTGCCGATGCCCGTGAATCCGCCCCCCACCACGATGCCGCACCGGGCAACCGCCCGTGTGCTGAATGTGCTGTTATTATGTGTGTAAATTCTTTTTAAATATATCAGCATACATTACAAAATTTAAAGGTCGGTGTTACATTATTGGTTACCTGTGACTGATGGGTGGCTGATGGTTGACGTGAGGATTTAATATTTTGAAGAAAATTAGTCTGACACTTACTTTGATCAGGCTCTTTACACGGACGTGTGTTTGGTTTTCCTCTTTATAAAGGAAGTGCAAAACCCTCCCCTTTTGTAGAGCGGAAACAAGTCCAAGTTAAAGCTAGACTGAAACTGCAAAGCATTTTGCTGACTGTGGTACTGGCAGTGACTGGTTATAACCACAAATCATGAAATACCATGAACTTTATCTTCTGTTTGTTTTTCTGTCTTTGGATGTGGACGATCCCTTTACCTTCACTTTACATTCACTTTTATTGGGCCACCCTTCTTAATCTTTAAATTCTGGTGTTTTCAGTCTCATTGCCACAGGTGTATAAAATCAAGCGCCTAGCCATGAAGTCTGCCTTTACAAACATTTTTGAAAGAAATTGTTCTTGTGTCATTGTAAAAAAGGACATGGAAGTGAGCATGGCGTTGTGACAGGATGTCACCACGGCAACAGGTTAGTTTATGAAATAACCTGCTGGGATGGTGTCTATCCAACCCAGCAGGATAGACCTGTTTCCCAAATGTAGTTTTTATCCGGTGGGGGAACTACCAGAAAGAAACGCAAGTGTAGCCATAGTAAAACCTTGGGGAACTACTACTTTGTTTTTGTTATTGCATGGTGTAGATATGGAAGTGACAAAGAATGATTGTAAGTAGATCATAAATGAGCTATGTTTATTGTTATTCATTGAGGTAATTAGAGAAATTACATAAAAATAGAATATATTTATCCTTCACATGATACATGCCTAATCTCTTACATTTACTTTGTGAAAGAAAGTTTCTACTCTTTTTACTCACCATTAGTTTCATGTCTGACACTGTCCCCCATAAACATGACCCAGATTGTTTGTTGGCTAGTTAAGACAGAGTTTTTACACATAACACAATTTAATCACACTGGGATTCCTTACCTTCTTTTTCCACTAATTCCATATTCAAATCCCTCAGAAGGCGAACTTCTTATTTTGATGTTTTCTCTCCCTTTGATCTGATTATAAAGTACAATAATGGCATTTTACCTACAATACCGAATGTTTTATACAAGTCCTCTACAAGTCTCTTACGTCTCCATAGACCACATTCCTGAGAAAGCATTAATCTCCCAGGGTTTTTTTTTTTCTGTTTCGCTTTCCTGTAAGTCCCTGTAACCTCCATTGGCATGTCATAATCACAGACACACCTAGATATGAAAATAGGTCACTGTGGGTTTCATTTGGTGAATTTTCTTGTTTGTCCTGCTGGGATGGTAACATTCAGGGAACTTGCTAGAGTAGAAGTATCTTTATTACGAGCAATACTGGAGCTGGTACTGTTTTTAACTTGTCTGTCTGTCACGGACCCGGCTCTGGAGGACTCGGGGGTCCGTGAGCAGTGGTTATTATTATTATTATTATTATTATTATTATTATTATTATTATTATTATTATTTGGGGTCTGTGTCGTCTACTGTTCTGTCCACGTTTGTATGTAGAGTGTGTGTGCGTCTATCTGCTTCTCTCTCTCTCCCCCTGGTCCTCGGGGCTGTTTACGGAAGTGCGCACCGTGGGAAAGGCGTGAACTGGCGACTGTCGTCATCGGGAGTACCCATGTAGACAGAGGTATTTAACCGGGACTCGCGGCGACAGTCGACGTGGGATTATTACTCCTGACTGGTATAGTCTGTGTGAGACGTGTGTTCTTGGTAGTCGGCTAGCGTGTGTGGCTAATTGTGGATTGTCCTTCTTCCTCCAGGAGAGGCGAGCGGAGAAGCGAGTGGGGAGCACAAACACTAGGGAGTTACAACACGGAACGCACTGGGAGCAAGGGACGAGCACGATTGGAAAATTGCACTTCTGAGTGAATTGTTGGACTTGCCTGTCTATTTCACTGTAAATAAAGTGCACTGTGGCATCGCAGAGTCCTCCTACTTTCCTCGTCCCCACGGTCTGTGTGACTGAGTAAAATGTGCTTGTGGAGAAATCTACTGTTGTCTACTGTTACCAGACAGATATTAAATACTTCATTTCAAACACTGACATGACAATAGAAACTCTGATTTTGAAGGGGTATGGTCTTACTTACCAAATAGTCATGAATAAATGTTGTACTTGTATCAGTATGCCTGTGAAAAATTCTCAAGGCAGGTTTGAGTGTTTGTAAAGAAGGCAGCTGGACTTCTTTTTGGTTCATGAAGAAGTTTTACCTCTTGTACAAGAGGCTTCTTTAGCTCTCTGAAATACATACACTTTAAGAAACACTTAAAACATGTGATTCTCCCAACCATCATTAAATCAGAGGAGAAAAAATATGCTCCTCTCTTTGAAGTCACAGTTATATATAATGTTTTTAAAAGAGATCTGAAGTCTGCTGATTATCTATTCTGCTATCTATTTATCTATTTAAATGATTATTATTGTTATTACTACACGAAGTACCTGTTAAATATGGCAATGACAGACTTTAAAAACAACTTTACAACTTTAAAAAGTTGCAAAGTCGTCTTCTGTAACAGCAATGTGAGGCCACTTTTCCACACAAGCCCTCATAGGTATTTATGTTTTTTGATGATGTTGTTTTTACACATTTAACAGCTGTAACTCTATCGGTTGTAAAGCAGACATAAGTTAGGATCTGAACATTTCAATTCATGCATTGAGATTTCAAACAACACAAAAAGAAAAAAGAAGGCTAAACTGAAGCGATAAATAAGTTGTGCAACAATATTGCAGTAATGTTGCTGTGTTAGCAGACCATCCATTAGATGTCATACTGAGACTAGAAATTGCATCAGTACTGTTAACAATAACATAGCAGCTGTGAATTTGTCAAAATAAACAGAAAGTAAATTCATGCAGGAGCGTTAATATCCCAGGAAGGATGTTTATTCTTGCTTTGATTAGCAGACATGCTCACAAATTCAAAAACCTTGGCATTTACATTTGCTGTAATCACAAACTTACAAATAAATGTTGTGGCTGGTTATTTTTTTTCTGTGCTCAGCGGAACAGAGTGCATTTCACACATTTCTGTTGGTGCTAAGCTACTTGAGGTATTCAAGAAACTCAGACCACTATAAACAAATGTATGGGTGTGTTTTTGTTTTTTGTTTTGTTTCTTTTACCAAAACCTAATATCTATCTGTATTTTATTACACACCTCTTCTGTCTCACAGATATGTAGGAAAAAAAGTGGATTTTCAGTATTTTGCTTGACTAAATATTTACGTAGCAGATTTTCTAATCACTTGCATCACCTGATGGACTCCATCTTTCAGCCCATTCACAGTCCAGCAGCCTGGATTAAAATGGTCTTCCACTACATACACACCCAGGACCTCAGTCAACTGCTTTAAGTGGTTCACATCATCTTGAGTGAGGCCTGCAAGTTCATCCTGCCTGAAGATTTGCGTAGTGCACTCAGCCTGATACAGACTTTTGAGATTTGCAATGGCATTGTCAACATTTTTTCTGCATAGTCCGACAATCATGAAGATGTAATGTTGAACTCTGGAGCTGGTAGAAAGGATGCTTGGGTCTATGTTCATAACTGGGGTGGCTTGTGCAACAACTGTAAAACAGATGATTTATAATCAGTCACAAATAGTTCAAAAATGAAAAAGGTGCCTCGTGAGGAAGAGGAACAGCTGTTACCTGTGTTGATAACAGCAGATGGAAACATCTGCATTGCTCGCTTTTTAAATGCCAGGAAAACACTGAACTTGTTGAGGACAAGGCGAATGTTGGTGAGACACTGGAGAGGACGGAAAGATGCACCAGTCTTAACCCCTTGGAGGATGGCATATGCAACGTGGTTGGGGTCCAAACCACCAGATCCTGGACAGCCATTCAAATAAAACATTTATATGTTTTCTGTTCACTTATGCATCTTTAATGTCTTGCCCACTACTCACCAGCACAGATGGCAGGAATGGCCACAGACTTGTATCCAGAAGACTCACAAGTTTGAATGATAGAAAGCAGCTGTTTCTCAATGACACTCACATTTTTTTCTCCACACACATGTAAAATAGCTTTACATGGGAACCCTCCAGGTGAGGTTTTTAAAATATCTCCCTTCTTTACTTTTGCTACACGGACACAACAAAAACATGATTAAGATGCTGCAAACTGTGTGCCAGAAATATATTGCAATTTTAAATGTGTATCTTCAGCCATTCTTCTCACCATTTCTGAGTTCAGCCTCAACCTGAGGTCCAGCCATAGTTAAGATTTTTTGGCATACACCACCTGTAGATCAATAATAATAACTTTTATATTTTTTTTTACTACTTTCTACATTAGATACATACTGAAGATATCAAATATATGAAGCAAGATATGTGGAATTATGTAGCAAAGAAAACATTGATGAAATAACTCATAAAAATCATATCTTATATTTTAGATTCCTCAAAGTAGCTACTCTTTGCTTTGTTGACAGCGCTGCAAAGCAAGAAACACAAGGAATGGACATTAGACCAAAGGAAATCTGTGCTTTTGTCTGATGAGTCCACATTTGAGATCTTTGGTTCCACCTGCTGTGTCTTTGTGTGACTCAGAAAAGGTGAAATGATGGTCTCTACATGCATGGTTCCTACCATGAAGCGTGGAGAAGGAGGTGTGACGCTGTGGGGGTGCTTTGATGGTGACACTGTTAGGGATTTATTTAAAAACTGAAGGCACACTGAACCAGCATGGCTACCACAGCATCCTGCAGCGACATGCCATGCCATCTGGTTACACACCTCCAGGCTGTGTAAGTGATATCTGACCAAGAAGGAAAATGATGGAGTGCTGCTGCAGATGGCCTGGCCTCCACAGTCACCTGACATAAACCCAATCAAGTTGGTTTGGGATCAGATGGACTGCAGAGTGAGGGGGGGAAAGAGTCATCAAGCTCTCAGCATCTCTGGGAACTCCTTTAAGACTGATTAAAAACCATCTTAGGGGACTACCTCATGAAGCCCATCGACAGAATGCCAAGAGTGTGCAAAGCAGTAATCAAAGCAAGGGGTGGCTATTTTGAAGAATCTAAATTATAAAACATGTTTTGAGTTATTTCACCATGTTTTTACTGCATAATCCCATGTATTCATTCATAGTTTTGATGCCTTCGGTGAGAATCTACAGTATAAATAGTCATAAAAATAAAGATAAACCATTAAATGAGTAGGTGTGTCCAAACTTTTGACTGGTACCAACTGTGGAATGGAGCAATCTTCTGCCACCTTCTCTACATGGATGATATCAAGGTTCACTGAATGGGACATCGATTCACTGATCCACACCACCAGGATATACAGCAATGACATCAGAATGTCATTCGGGCTGGAGAAAAGTAGTCGGATGGTAACGAAGAGAAGGAAGGAAGTCAGAACGGAGGGGATCGCACTACCAGAAGTAAACATTGCAGACATAGAGGACAGCTACAAGTACTTGGGAATCCCACAGGCAAATGGGAACCACAAAGAGGCCGATAGGAACGCTGCAACTGCCAAGTACCCGCAGAGAAAAGCAAGTCCTGAGGAATCAGCTAAATGGCAAGAACAAGATCCCGATTATCAAAACCTACACCCTGCCCTGCTGGGATAATAAGCTGGCCTATGGAGGACATAGAAGCCTCTGGAAGGAAGGAAGGCAGGAGGGAGAAGGCCAGGGACTAGTTGTTGTCCGAACCATGGTCCAGGATGAGACAAGAAACTTCCATGAGTACATCAGGAAGATGGCCCCAACTGACTGTGTGCTCAGTGAATACCTCAAGCAGTAGAAACCCAAGAATGAGGAGCAAGAAAAGGAGGCATCATGGAAGGACAAGCCCCTGCACGGTATGTAGCACCAGCAGATAGAGGAAATAGCTGACATCCAGAATTCCTACCAATGGCTAGATAAAGCTTGACTAAAAGATAGCACAGAGGCACTAATCATGGCAGCACAGGAACAAGTACATAAGGAATAAGGAATCCAGGCTAAGGAATAAGTACAGGAATTAGTATAAGATCCATAGAGGCTGGGGTCTACCACATCAGGCAAAACCCCAGGTGCAGGCTGTGCAAAAATGCCCCTGAGACAAAATGAGGTCAAAATGGAAGACTCCCCATAGGGGGTTGAGAAAGACTGTGCTAAGATCCTGTGGGACTTCCAGATACAGATGGACAAACTGGAAATGGCAAACCAACTGGACATAGTGGTGGTGGACAAGCAGTGGAAGATGGCCATCTTCCTCCACGTAGCAACACAACATCAGGAAGAAGGAACACGAAAAGCTGAAGAAGTTCCAAGAAATAAAGAAGATGTGGAGGGTACACGTAACAGTGGTCCCAGTGGTAAACAGAGCACTTGGTGCAGTGGCCCCCAAGCTAGGCGAGTGGCTCCAGCAGATCCAAGGAACAACATCCGAGATCTCTGTCTAGAAGAGCGCAGTCCTAGGAGCAGCAAAGTAGCTACATAGGACCCTCAAGCTCTCAGGCCTCTGGTAAAGGAGCCAAGCATGAAGGATAACGACCACCAACAGGGGCTAGAGGGGATTTTTTTTTTTTCAAAGTATGTATAAAACCTAATTTGCCCTAAACATCTTACAGGTCAATGGAAATGTATTAGGTTTAGAGTTGGTTTTATTTTAGCCATGTGCTAAATGCATTTACAAACTGGAAAGTGATGAATCTGAAATGAAGCCTCACTTGTTTTGGCATTAAAGTTGGTATTATCTGTAAAAGGCTTTCTTATTTTAAATACATTTTGAAATTCTATCAAAAGGGGAGAGCCAACAGAACCCAAAAACGTATCTCTATTTTTCACCCTAGCTAGGCCACCAAGGACATGGATATTAGATGGTTTACCAGCATAAGGCTAAAGTGCATTTTCCCAGGAAACATGATTGAAACCCAACAGTTGATTAGATTCAAAAGCTCTCACCTTGAAAATTTGTGAAGTCAGTTGAGTTCACCACAACATCTGTAGTCTCATTAACAATGTCACCAAAAACCACTTCTAGTTCAACCCCACCTCGGACTTTCACAGTTATGTCAGTTAGGTCACTCTTGAGGGACTTGAAGGTGGCTGAAAAGACAAACACGCCAACAAGATTCACATTTCTGATATCAACCTCCATGTCACTTGTTGAACCGTAGAAACAGTTAAATATTTGTTAAAAACACAACATTTCAAAGGTAGATTTTTGTCTGAATCAAAACAGTTCAACCAGCTCTGGTTTTACCTTGACCGCTCTGCTTGATCTTCAAGCTCAGCTGTCTGTAGACCTCATGGTAGCACTGTAGATACATGTTTGGTTTAAGCACCATCTTGCCAGAAATGTTTCTACAAACAATGCACAGTACTTAAAACTAAGAACAAACGCAAACTTGCCCTTACTTTGGTAACAAGTCCTGAGATTCTCTGGTTCTAACTAATGTTAAATGACATATCCTCTGTGTTGTGATCATTATCATCTGTGCTTTATGTTGCAATATTTACAAGAAAAACACAATAAACAGATGATCATACGTGAGAAAGAGCTCGGAGATGGCAGAAGGGAGATGCTCCCTTTTAACAGAGATACAGCCTTAGCAGAAACATGCTTATGTACTGTAATTGCATTCATTTTTACTCCAGTAGCTCGGGTGGTACTGTCTAACACCTTCATTCCTACCCATATTACTATCACTCTCAGCAGGGAGTAATATGTATTTAATACAATGTAATATAGTAATACTATGACCTGCTACTGCAGTAACTGATAGTGGAAAATAAAAATTTTAAAAAAGGGTTGCTGTATACAGCTATCGAAAAAGATCAAACTCTGTCACCTCCTCAGAGTCTTGATAGTCTGGTTTAATGACAATACAGATGTTGTGAAGAGATTCACATGACCCAGATAATCCAAACTGGTCAATGCTGTCAGTCAGCACTTGAATGGCTTCTTTCTGGGGATATTTCAGAACTACCCCGGGTCCAATGATTGGAAAGGCAATTGAACACCAGCCTTCCTCTACACAGAGTTCCAAACACCTTTTTAGCCCAATAGCAAGTGTCTGCAAAGGAGAAAACAGGAAAAATTTGTCTATGCGTTGGTCTCAGGGGTAAGGAGATTTACCATTTCCATTTACTGGTTTATGACTGTGTTTTTCTTACATGTTTATGAATTTACTGTGTTTTTACTTTACCTGCATGCTGAGGCCATCAACTCCATCCCATGGCAGACACTCAATGAAGAAGATCTTAGAGCAGCTCAGAGCCGGAGGTGCATCAACCACCATAACATTACCAGCAGAAAGGGTCCACTTCCGAGCTATCAGATGAAAGACCTTCTGCAATGGATTTCCTGCTTTTTTCAGTAGACATTTACCAACTTTAGTGGAAGTAAGCTTTTTGGATACCATGGGGGCCACCACCACATTCACCTGTAGAAATTATGTGAAATAATACTAACATGTGGGACACATGCTGCTTGAATAGAAATTGTGAAATTGTTTAGAATATATTTGTTTAACCTGTTCATCTTCCAAAGTGCTAAGCTTGATCTCCAGGTTTGTTTTGTTAACAGCTGTTGTGTTTGGTGTACTTCTGGCAGTGTTGCTTTCCAGTCTGTCTGGGTTGGAGCTGATGACGTTAATGTATAGTGGCTCTGGGTAAAGATCAAACACACTTGTGGTACTTTGAGAATAGACTTCTTGTTGTTCCCTGATGATGACCTGACAGGATCTCTCCAACAGCTCTTTGTTTTGTCTGCCTTCTTCCTGGAAGTACAATTGCACCCCCGGTCCATTTAACACCACCTTATCAGTTGACAGCTGCGCTAGACTCGTGGCTAAGTCTGTCTGAACTTTCTGAACCAGAGAACGAGGACCCTTCACGAATACACATGGATGTGGAACATGTGAGGCTTCCAAGGTCACATTACATTGCTTCATGCCAATCAGGTCTAACAATTTATCGAAGCAGTCAACCA
Organism: Simochromis diagramma; assembly: GCF_900408965.1. Lineage (NCBI taxonomy): Eukaryota > Metazoa > Chordata > Actinopteri > Cichliformes > Cichlidae > Simochromis > Simochromis diagramma. The sequence continues at coordinate 1,239,833 of NW_024387057.1, forward strand.
GTTCAGGATGTGACAAGTTTACCACTTCTTGAATATCAACTTCATTCTTTTGGAAACCATGAAGGACCTCATTGAGCTTGTTAACATCTTCACTGTAGCCCACCAGTCGTACTTTAGTTATTGCAGTTCCAGTAACTCCTGGCATGAAGCTCACATCCACTCTGAGCTCACTAACTGTTTGCTTCTTTCTTTGCTTTCATCAGGATTTCCCTCACTCTGTCTAAATCTGGAGGTACTGCTGCAGCCCCCTGCAGTTTTACAGTGGCCACTTTGAGCTCTCTCATCACTGCTGCCTCAGCCTCATTCAGAGCATCAGAGGACAAACTGGACAGAACCAGATCTGAACCCACCTCAAAGAAAACAGGGTTTCTGAGGCTCTGCTGGAAACGAGCTTGGTATTTGGAGATGGCTCCACTGGTTTTGATGAAGGTTAGCAGAGCTGTGGGGAACTTGACTCTTTTTTCCTTTATGTTCTTAATCAGTTCATCTAGTTTTGCAGCTCCTGACTGCACATCTGTGTCAGGGCCCTCCAAAGTGATTGTGGCACTACCTCTGACGACTTTAACATCTGGATAGTTAGCGAACATTTCTCGATTGAACTCTTCTTCTATGAGCCTGTACTGCTTCTCCACAATTGGCAGCTCTTTTTTGGTGTATTGGATGTTTTCCAGATCTGCAATCTTCTCCTTCACAGCATGGACCTCTCCCACAACCACAGCATAGCCATTCTCATTGTACACTTTGATATCATCTATCTTAAGGGAGGAGTCTTGCAGCAGCATCTTGATCTTTTTTGGCTCAAATACATGATAGCAGAGATAGTTCTCATTGAAACGGCTGAAAATCTGATCCAGCTGTAGCTCCTGTTTCTCTGCAGGGCATCCTGGCTGACTCTGACTGTCACCTCTAACTACAACATTTTCATCATCAAATTTTAATTCCACCGTGCAGCCGATATAAGAGAGCTGCTTCTGGAGAATTTTTAATGCCTTGGGTTTGTCTCTCAGATAATACAGGAGGAAAATATCTACGTTAAATGTCCTCTCGAGATGTTTTGTGATCACTTTTGTTGGTGCCTGAGAAAGAACCAAAAAAAACACATTTATCGGGTTATGCTTGAAAACCAATAAGAATTCTACATTTAAAAAATACATAAACATTAAACATAAGAGATAAACTTACATGGACTGAGTGTTATTGACCAAATTGGTTGTTCTTTTTCAAACGTCTATCCAAGTTATAGGTGAATGTAAGTTAGCTTAGTTTATAGAAGGCTTCCACTTTCTAAAATGCTTTGGTTCTGGTAAAATAGAGTCTGCAGATTCACTAATTATGAAAGTTTAGGCCAATGATTAAAAGCCGTTTGGTCAGTAGCAGATGACAGGTTTTTTGTTGTTTTTTGACAGTTTTATTTTATTTTTGTTATTTATTTCCATTTTTACAAATCAACAAGTCAACATATGTGGATACTAACTGTACTAAGTACAATTAGTACAAATATTGCTGATCTACAGAAATTTTCCTGCGCAATAGTCTCTGATAGGAAGGCAACAATAACTCAAATAATTTGTCACAACTAAAGTATGCAAAAGAGCATCTCCGAATACACAACACGTCACTTGAAGCAGATGGGGTAAACCAGCAGGAGACTGCACCGAGTGCCACTCCTGTCAGCTAAGAGCAGGAAACTGACACGATATGTGAAGGCAAATTGCATGGATTGTTTATGTGAGGACCGAAACGCAGAGCACAGACGGGAACTGGAATTTAACTGAAACCGTGCCATTTATTTAGGCAGATATCCTGAACGAGAAAAACATAAATTATAAACTAAACAGAGGATCAATCGCCTGAACTGGGGAAATTAAGAAAACAAGACAATTACCCATTACTAGAAAAGCCTGGTTAAACCTCGTAAACTTGGGAAGGAACACAGAAGAGCCATGGGGGAAAAAACAGACACGACAATAAAGGTTGAGGGAAAACACAATATATACAGACAGGAGGTTTCCAGGGGAAGTGGAAACACACGGGGAACAAAACTGATACAAACGAACATGACACCAGGAAGCAAAACTAAACACACTGCACAAAGACCATGTCAAAATAAAATGGGAAAAAGGCAGACTAAGACACTCTGACTTAACAAGGGAACAGGGCAGTGAGAATGGGAGACGAGATGTGGACACAACTAAGGAGCACATACAGAGGACAAGATGGGCTGGGGAGAACACATGAACACATAAACAGAGACACACCGAGAGGAGCACAGAGGACAAAGACTCAAGGGAACCTAATAAAACGTAACTAAACTGATCATAAGTAAACTCAGAGATGTAATCAGAGTACATGTTTCCCAGCTGTGCTGATTCATTATCTTAGTGTTGGATAAAACTGCATTTCTATTAATCAGACATGGTTCATGTTTGGATTTTGCTTTGGGTGCCTTTTTTGAATGCCTGCACCTTTCAGGAATCCACCCAAACTGGTCAGGTCAGATTACCTGACAGTACATAGTGCAAGGTTTCCTTAGGAAAAAGAAAAAAGAAAACTTACCTGTGACTGCGTGGTCGCTGACTGATTGAGGGTCTGTGGAGGTAAACTTGCTTGGCTCACTGTTAAATACTGTTTTCCACCAGAAATAGAGATGGCATGAAACTTTCTCAGCAAAACCCGCTCCTGAACTGTCAAAACAGCTAAATTCAGTCACCACATGTCACGGACAAAATCTTACATTTAAAAATGTAACTGCAAGAATGAAAGAAACAAAGAATCGCAAGTAACTTAGGGCAGCATATTGTTCTTTAGCTTTTTTAGCTCTTCTAATATTCAGTTAAGATGGTGAACATCATTCAACATGATTATATGCAGGCCTGTGAATATGGACATGGTCACAGAGGTATTAGCATGAGTTTAAACTGTTTACACATATTTTTGTTTACATAAATAAAAAAAATACCTTCTTTGTCCTTGAAACAGATTTTATAGGTGTTGCCTTCAACCTCTGCAGGAATTCCACACTCACCACCTCCAGAGTCTTCTCCTCTCTGAAAGTATCTCCAGATATCCTGAATATCATTGCCAGAGAGACCTTTGACTTCAAAAAACAGGGGATGTGTGTATTTATCCATTTTCCCTAATATTCTAAACTAAAAGGAGACATTTGGATACAGTTAACTCCCTTTTGTGTCACTGCTCTGTATGAAAATGCGCACTGAAACCCTTTTTCATCGTCTACTTTCAGTAAGGTTCCTCCTCCTTTCATTTACAAGTAGACACACCTAATGTTAACCTTAAAGGGTATTTTACAGTTTTTCTTGTTGTGCAAGTATGTGTCTTTTCTTTTTCAAATTATGCTGAAAACACTGAACATCAAAACATGATGTTAATAATGACGCCTGACTATTGTGATGATTTGTGTTTGTCTAATGAGGAGCTTATTGATTTTATCTATCTATCTATCTATCTATCTATCTATCTATCTATCAATAGATAGATAGATAGATAGATAGATAGATAGATGCATGCTCAAAATCTGGGTAACCATTTTGATTGCAAGCACATTTCACGGGACACCTGGTGGGAAGAAACCTGTCTCTAAGCAAAAACAGTTCAACTTAGACTGACTTTTGAAGGTTTGTAAATATTCACAGTTCAATTCATAACCAAATACAAATCGGCACCGCATTGCAATAAACCTGAGTTATTCTGTGCCGATGAGCTCAACCTGTCTGTTTGCAACAGGTGACTGAACTGGCTGCCAGCTGCTTGAATTTAGTAATATTTCTATAGAAAAAAACTCTATGAACTTCTTGTTGGAGTGAACAATATTTTAAAGGTAAATTTCTGTGTATATAGATTACAACAAATTTGCAATTATTTGCAATCTTAATACGATTTCAAAAATATTAAGTTATCCAAAATGTAAAGAATAACCCCGCGATCCGGCCCCGGATAAAGAGAAAGAAGATGGATGGATGGTAAAGAATAACTTAAAGTTAAATACTGTAAATAAACATATAAAATTAATAGTAAACCAGTTATTAGTTCTATAACATTAAATAGATCTGTTTGAGAGATTGTTTAAGTATAAATACATTCATGAGAATAACTTTAAATAGCTGCATTTATAAACAAAACAACATGTTTATCAATTCAAACAGCAACTTTTGCAATTATTTTACAGTTGGTTACTTTGTTAAAAATCAACGATTTTTAATCTTTAGTTTAACAGCAGAGGACTTTGAGCAGGGAAGTAAACACAGAGATTTCCACAACGAGTTTAGTTTGCTTAGCTAGACTTGTTCCCAAAGTATCAGCTGAAGGGATCTGGCAACGAATGAATGAAAGGAGCATTTGGTAATTTATTTCAGGTGGTGATGAGTAGTTTAGAAACAGGAATATCAGCCTGACACTTGGTAAACAACTGAGGAAACACGCCTACATTTGTCCGAAAGGTAGAAAGGTATTCTGAAAGGTATACAGAAAGGTATTCTGCCATTCATACCCTCACACACACATGGAAAAAGGAGGAAGCGAGGGAGGAGGTGAAGAGAGGCGATGCACAGAAGCCATATTACAATACTAGAGCTTTTAATTTGAAATAATTACATGAAGTGCTAAGTTTATATTAATCCTTTGTTTTAGGGTTTGATTGCTGCCTTCACCTCTCCGTGGCGAATCGCCCGACCTTAATTGGAGAATTGAGACGCCTCCCTAGTCGCTTTTGAGGGCTCCTCCTCAGTGGAGCTGTCTGGTGTCATATTTTTATTTCCGTGGGACTGTCTTTATTAATTGGGCATACCTTCTCTTTTTGGTTCGCCTGGTTTTATTCGATTTTATTCTGGATTGCTGCTTGCAACCACACCTCTGTGATCGGATTTAAAGATTGAAGTTTTAGTTGTTTATGATATGTAGCGAGCCTGACGCTCAGTGTCCTTTTATTCTTTTAACGTGTTCTGTGTTTTATTCCAGTGAACGGAGGACGTGCCAGTGGCCCTGGGACCTCAGGTGGTGGATCGTTTTCACACTTTCCTTTGTACAGCACCGGGTGGGCTGTAGTGATTTTCTTTTTGTGTGATTTTCTTTTCGGTCAACAGCTGCTGGTAAGAATCAGTTCCATTATTGTTTTATTGTAACTTTAGGACACTGTCAACAACGACGCTACATTTCGTTTTCTTAATATTTTACTCTTTATTTCTTTAACTATAAATAAAACTGAATTCATATTGGAGCAAACCTGCATTGGTGTATCCTTGAATCTGTGCGACCTCTTTTATTCGCTTTTATCTATTTTTCTTAAAAATATATTTCCTGGGGGTGAAATTCCCCTAGGTGGCGTTATCGTTTTTAATCTTTTTTTTAATCTAACCCCGCCGACCACTTGGTCACACTAAGTTTGTGCTGCAGCGTCCTGAGGTGGTGAGTCATGGAAGTTTCCTTTTCTAATATTAAAGCTTTTGCTAAAATGTTAAACGTGCTTTTATGAGATGTATAGTGGTTAGCACACAGCAGGAAAGTTCCTGGTTTGAACCATGGCTGGAGTTTGTATGTTCTCTCTGTACCTGCGTGAGTCCACTGACATTTATATTAGGTTGATTAAGGTGCTAAAATTCCCAGTGGCGTGTCCAGCGTGTCCAGCCCCCCCCCCCCCCCCCCCAAACCAGACTGGCCACCCCAGGTGCCACCCCGAAGCTAAAACAATAATATTCAATCAAATATCGAATGTACGATTATGTTTTCACAGTGAAGGTGATATATGAGAGTATGAAAGTGCGGCATCGGCTTGTGCAGTATGAGCATCATGTTAGCAAAGGAAGGAGAGCCAAGCATGAAAGACAGCACCGCAGAAAAAAATTTTCGGCGAAAGAAAATGAGGAGAGAACAAGTGTCCCGGTAAGTAATATTAAGTTTGAGTTTAGAAAACTTCGGTGAAATTAGAATACTGTAACCTTTTCACAGTTTCACCCGGTTCGTAGATTCCTCAGGCCTCCAGAAAGAACACCGGGGGACTCAGTAGTCAATTCACAACGCTTTTATTAATTCACACTCATTGATCACACTTATTGATTATACCTATTGATTACACCTTCTAGAAGGGAGATGTACAGGACCCTGGAACTCCTCTGCAGATCTCAACTCCTTTGTCTGTTACATGCAGTTTTGTATCAGTGACCCCCCCCCCCCCTCTAAACCCTCCACAAAGTGCCATAAAACTAAGTACTATCCTTACATACTTTTACTTGTGTGTGTGTGTGTGTGCCTGTAAATGCCTACATGTGCGCGTTCCCGCGTGCCTATATGAGTGCTCGTGTGTGACTGTGTGCACATGAATAAATGTGTGTGTGTGGATGTGTGTGCATGACAGTTAAAACACTGTGGGTGTAGGTAACTCCCTAGAGGTCATAAAACTCCTCTCCCTTCCAGACCACAGTTACAAATGTTGAGACCCCCACCTTAAAACATCCTCTGGGGAATTTCCACTCAGCATTAACTCTTCTCTGTTTTACTTTCACAGCTCAAGTGGGGGAGGGGTACCCTACTCCTAAATTCACGACAGATTATATTGAGGGCAGTGTCAGTGTCTCTACAATAGTTCTACATTCTATGATAACACATTTCTAAACTCTAAATCAGCTAAATATTCTACAATACCAAGGAAAAAATTGTTGCAACCGTCGAATATTTCAGACAGTATGCTACTGGGAGGAGCTAGCATAAGAGTTATGAGTTATAAAATATAATCCAAGTCGTAACATTGCTGTATGGAGTTGCAGATTTGGTTACATTTTAACATAGCTGGACTGGCCATCGGGCATACCGGGCATTTGCCCGGTGGGTTGATGACTTTTTTTTTTTTTTTTTTGTAACGGCATGAACAATGAGAGGTGGTGGATTAGCCAGATGCTGGCCGATGTGTAAAAATAACTCAGTTGTTTGGTGGTGGCTATGGCGGGGCTTCCACAGAGGCAACAGGTGAATGAGGGAAAGGGGAGGCAGGAGGAGGAGAGACCCGAGGCGGCCGCCAGTCCGAGTGTCAGGTGAACTGAACTTCAGGTAAGAAGTTATGACCTGCAGTCTATCTGGGTCAGATATAAACCAAGTTTAGCTGGAGTTTATTTTCGTTGTGCTGACTTTTTACAGTCAGTTACAATAACTTGTACTGTGTACGGGTCTAGGAAAGTGTTGCCAGGGGGCCAGGTATTAACAGGGAGAGAGGGGCACAAAGAAATACTTTTCTTTCTTATTCTCATTTAAAATGTCTAGCTTTTATTAAATAATTATCTGAATCTTGCGAACAAAGTTTTTATCTGACATAAAATGTATAGAAATCATACATATACCAACAAGACTGTACATCACTGTCACAACAGTGTTTGTTTTCATTCAAAGGCTTTATGGCTTTAATACCTGGTGGGCCGGTCTCTAGTCAAAATGCCCAGTATTTTATGTAATCCATAATTATCTTTCAATAAACACTAAAAAACAAATTACTTTTTAAATTTTTATTTTGCATAGTTTTTCATCTCCAAGTGCTAGAATAATGCATTTTTTTTCTAACAATGGAGCCTAACATATGTAACAGTAAATATGAACGGATGGCAGAAGTTTCAAAAACTCAAACACCAATTGAACTAACATGAAGACTACAACCTAATTAAACAGTGAACATTCAGAAATGAACAGATCTGAGTGCCAATTCATCAATTGGAACTAAAATTTTAAACAAGACAAAAACACAAAAAGTGAAATTGTCCCTCATAACAATAGGTAGCACTTATTATAATAATAATAATAATAATAATAATAATAATAATATCACACTATTAAGCTTTATTAATAAGGTATAAGTGCTTAATTAATAATTTATCTAGAATTATTCTTCCTTTGTATGGCATTCATAAATACAGATATATTATTGTTACTATGATTATTACTAGCAGTGATAGCTGTACATGTTACACCATGTACAGCAGTGATAGTGTGGTACATGGTGTAACAGTAACAAATGGATAAACATATCTGTATTTATAAATGACATACTAATGAATATATTAATGTACTGTCATTATTGTGTGTGTGTGTGTGTGTGTCATTCTGAAGTCGCATAGTGTTGTTTTAAAAACATAATGTTTTGAAGAGCTCAAACAAAGTGCCCAATGACGAATATATATATTGCAGTGTGGTGCATCATTTCCCTCAAGGCCTAGTAGATTGTTGTGAAGTTTGAAGAAAAAAAAATAGATTTTCCCTTTTGGTGTGACCTTGACCCGATTTTCACCAAAATTAAATCATCTTGAGTTGTTATTATTATCTACCATCACACGAAACTGATATCTTGAAAACTGTGGATGCTAGACTGCTAACAAACAGACAGACAAACAAACATGATGGATTACATACTCTCTCCCTATGAGGGGAGAATAAAGTGCAGCTCACCAGATTAGTACACGTCGTTATACTAACTAATTCTAGGATCATAAACTTACACCTAGAGACACTATAGATTTAAATTTATATTAAAAGAAACTGAAGAGGGAGAAAAAGATCTGTGGAACATTTGCATCACCTGGTTGTCGTTTTTAATCCAATTACCTGTCCAACAAGCCTACATTAAAAAACAGTTCCAAAAATAACCTTTCTCCTCCTGCTGGGTTTGTGTTGACTGCAGGAGTTGATACACTCTCCCGAGCATTGCAATGGCATCATCAACATTTTTTCCACACAGGCCTACAATCAAGAAAGCAGACTGCTGGGCAGTAGAGCTGATATGAGGGATCCTTGGTTCGTTCATTACTTGGATATTGGCATGAGTTGACACTGTAAAGTGGATAAAACAACAATAAGTGAGCTTTAAATGAAATCAAGAAGTCTCTGATCGAAAAAAGGACAGTGGTATTATCAAAGAAAAGCTGACTTTGCATTACCTGAGTTGATCACAGTAAAGGGAAACATCTGCATTGCTTTCTTTTTAAATGCCAGGAACACAGTGAGCTTGTTGAGTACAAGGCGAATGTTGGTGAGACGCTGGAGAGGATGGGACGAGGCAGCAGTCTTAACCCCTTGGAGGATGGCATGTGCCACAGAATCGGGGTCCAATCCACCAGATCCTGGACAACCATTCAAACAAAACTCCATAACTAACTTTGTTGTTTTATGCATCTTTAATGACTCCCACACTACTCACCAGCACAGATGGCAGGAACGGCTAAAGACTTGTAACCAGAAGACTCACAAAGTTGAATGATGCGACGAAGCAGTTGCTCAATGACTGCTGTATCTTTTTTTCCACACACGTGTAAAATTGCTTTACAAGGGAACATGCCAGGCGGTGTTTCCAAAATCTCTTCACTGTTCACTTTTCCTGCATGGATGCGATAAAGACAGCATGAGTTGATAAGATTTGTTAGAAATTATTTATGATGTAAATACAAATTTGGAAATATTTCTCTGAATCATTCTTCTCACCGTTTTTCAGTGCAGTCTCAACCTGAGGCCCAGCCTTTCTTAAGATGTCTTTGCACACTCCATCTGTACATAAATAGTAGTAATAATAATAACCATTATTTATATAAAATTGTTGGAAAATGTCTAATAAGAATTTTAATGGCCTGTAAAGGCCAGCCAGCGCTCCTACAATATCCTCTTTAATACACAATGGGAGCTGGGTAACTAATGGTGCTTGGATGGTGTTCAGCAATGAGTAGCTTGTGTTTACTCATGATTAACAGCATCTTCAATGGAAGTGTACTAATAAAAAAATGTAACGTAACTAAATGTAGTTTTAAATTGCCTGAACAGTACTTTACCTGTCTGAAAGTCTCTGAAGTCCGTTGTGTTCACCACAGCATCTGTAGTCTCATTAGTGATGTCACCAAACACCACTTGTAGTTTAACTCTGCCTTTCAGAGTTATGGTGATGTCAGCAAGGTCACTCGTGGGCGCTGAGAGGAAGAAGAGCAGATTACGTTTAACATTTGTCTCATGTTGTTGTTGTATTGTGATCTTTAGTACAAATTTGATGTAGTTCCAGTACTTTGAAGATGTTGTTTTTCTCTGATGAGGACCTGACAGGATCTCTCCACCAGTTTTGTGTTTTGTCTCCCATCTCCCTGGAAGTACCACTGCACCGCCGGTTCATTTAACATCACTGTATCAGTTGACAGCTGCGCTAGACTCGTGGCTAAGTCTGTCTGAACTTTCTGAACCAGAGAACGAGGACCCTTCACAAGCACACAGGGATGTGGAACATGCGAGGCTTTTAAGGTCACCATAGTCTCCTTCATACTGATCAGGCCTAATACTTTATCAAAGCAGTCAACCAGTTCAGGATGTGGCAGTTTCACCTCTTCTTCAGTTGTAACCTTATTTATCTGGAAGTCATGAAGGACCTCATTGAGCTTGTTAACATCTTCACTGTAGCCCGCCAGTTGTACTTTGGTCATTGCAGTTCCTCTGGCTCCTGACATGAAGCTCACATCCACCCTTAGCTCACTAATGTTTGCTTCTTTCTTCGCTTTCATCAGGATTTCCCTCACTCTGTCTAAATCTGGAGGTACTGCTGCAGCTCCCTGCAGTTCTATAATTTCCACTTTGAGCTCTCTCATCACTGCTGCCTCGGCCTCATTCAGAGCATCAGAGGACAAACTGGACAGAACCAGATCTGAACCCACCTCAAAGAAAACAGGGTTTCTGAGGCTCTGCTGGAAACGAGCTTGGTATTTGGAGATGGCTCCACTGGTTTTGATGAAGGTTAGCAGAGCTGTGGGGAACTTGACTCTTTTTTCCTTCATGTTCTTAATCAGTTCATCTAGTTTTGCAGCTCCTGACTGCACATCTGTGTCAGGGCCCTCCAAAGTGATTGTGGCACTACCTCTGATGACTTTAACATCTGGATAGTTAGCGAACATTTCTTGATTGAACTCTTCTTCTACGAGCTTGAACAATTTCTCTACAATTGGCAGCTCTTTTATGGTGGGTAGGCTTTTTTCCATTATTGCAATCTTCTCCTTCACAGCATTAACCTCTCCCACAACCACAGCATAGCCACTCTCTGGGTAAACCTTGATATCATCTGTCTTAAAGGCCGAGTCCTGCAGTACCATTTGCACCTGTTTTGGTTCGACCACATGATAGCAGAGGTAGGTGTCGATGAGACTGGAGAAGACCCAAGCCAGCTGTTGCTCCATTTTCTCTGCAGAGCATCCTCCCGACCCCTTCCCCATGTCCTCTTTAACTACAGCCTTCTCCTCCTCAAAACTGAACTCCACCGTGCAGCCGACTGAAGAGAGCTGCTTCTGGAGAATTTTGAATGCTTTGATGTTGTCATTCAGGTAATGCAGCAGGAACATATTCAAGGAGAAACTTTTCTCAAGACCTTTTGCTTTTGCTGTCTACAAAGGAAAAATAATTTTAGGCAAATAGAAATAGTACCATTCACCCTAAGTAACACATAGACATGCATATCTAATTAAAGTGCTTCATGCCTGAGTAACCCGAAGAACATTTCAAAGCTCAGGTGTTCAAAACTAGTTTGGCCAGATTATCACTGGACTTTGACTTTGTTTGCTTTGCTATGGTCTGTTTTGCAGGTTTTGCCATTATTCAGACACCAAAAGGTTACTGAAGCTCAGAGTCAAACAATATCTGCTTATAGAAATGAATTTAAACTTTTGACATTTTTGACTGCAAAGGAAAGCAATGCTTTACTTCTGTTACCTCCCAAACTAGAGTACACACGCATGCACAGACACACACACAGAATAAATACAGTGTAAATGTTACAAGTGTCGCATTAACAGTAAGCGGGACTTACACATGAAGTTCTCTGCAGTTATTTTGGTATTTTTTGCCCCGTGACAAGTAAGCAAACTGAATGTGTGGCAAAGTGTTAGTACTCTACTCACTTAGCAGCCCCCTGAGAATGTAGTATTGCGAAAGAAAACCAGTGTTGTTTTATTTTTAATCACTAGGTTTTGTCAAACACCTGTCAATAAGAAAGTAAAAGCAGTAATAAGTGTAAACGTACCTGTGGCCGATTTGCAGATCCATGGTTAGGACAGGATTCACTCAATGTTATATTTAAATCTCGACCATTAAAATTGATGGTGTGTGTGTTTCTTCTCAAAACATGCTCTTGATCTAAAGTATATCAGAAAAACAAAGTTCAGCTGTTATGGGAATGCACATATCTAAACTGTAAATTTGGGCTCTAATCTACTTGTAATGCATTTGAACCCAGCAGGGCTTCTTACCTTCTTTTTCCTTAAAACAGATCCGGTAGGTTTTATCTCCGACCTTTTCTATCATTCCACAGTCACCTCCCCCAGAATGTCTTTTTTTCTGAAAGTATCTCCTGATCTTCTCCTTCTTACTGTCTATGAGCTCCTCAGCTTCAAAGAACACTGGGTGCAGACATTCATCCATTTTGCTTCAAATCCTGATCTGGAGAAGCTTTCAATGTCTTTCAAACTAGCTCCACAGTGAAAAGTGCTCTCACCTTTGATTTGCATTTCCACTTCACCATACCAACAAAGGGTGTTTTTCATTATGAACACACCCAGTGTGATCGCTGACAGCTGATCAGCTCTAACTGGGACATTTCCTGTAAAGGTGTATTTATAGATCAGAACTATTAAGGGAACACTCCTGAGCTTGAAATATTTAAGTTGGAAATCTTTACTGACTTACTCTCGGTGATTTGTTGAGAACAAAAATGATGCAACTCTAATCCAAACACACATCAGTGGAAACAAAAATCATGAAGCGTTTGAGTGTTGAATTAAAAAATGTTTCTTTAATATTTTGTCAGTATAGCATAAGATTATTTATTTGACCTGTATGAAAAGCTACACTTTGCACTTTATCTTTGGTGAAGTTTTTATTAATGTTACAGCACATAATAGAGGTCATGACAGAGGCAAAGAAAGTGGAAATGATCCATAACAAGTCTGACCAAGATACTGCTTCAGCGCAGGTGTTCAACTTAAAATCATTTTATACAACAGGAAAAAAAAACATTCTTACTAAATAAAAACTTCAAAAGCTGACATTACCGCTACAAACCAACAGATGTCCTACAGAGACAAAAAAAACTCTTTGTCCTTTCTTATGTTTTACTTTCATTTTCTGGAACACACCCCGTGACGTATGTTAACCTTTACGGGCATTTCAAAGTTTGTCTTCTTATCCATGCACATAAAATTCTGTTCATTTTGAAATGATACCGAAAACATAGTTGCGACCATCTTAATATGATGTTGATTATGATATATAATCTTTTTTTTTTTCACCTGTAGTTTTTTAATGACAGAGAAAAAAACACTCTGCTGATGCACAATGAGAACAATGAAGCCTTTAATCCACCAACGCAATGAACTCTACTGTGATTAATAGGCTTGTAAAACTTGTCTGTGTGATAATAAACAGAATGTATACAGTTATTTGCACAAATCATAAACATGTTGATTTTTTTATTTGTCACACAAATAGGTGATTTCATGTCTCCCAACTTGCCATGAAGTTTTAACGTTCGACGTAACAGAGTAAGCATGGTAGTGGTAGAAATTAGAGAGTCAACGAGCCGTTAAATGCTAAACTGATTTCCTCTCCACAGATATGAACGATCACCCCCTGTTATTGCGATTAGGATTAGGATTGAACTTTATTGTTATTACACATGTATAAATACAGGGTAACGAAATGCAGTTTGCATCTAATCAGAAGTGGAAGAGTAGTAATTGCAATAACAGCAGATTATTTACAGATAAGTTATGTAGAGAGCAAATATACAGATGTACTATGGGCAGATGTACAGATATACTGATATATACAGTTTAGTGCAGAAAAATGATGGAGTAGTTACAAACAGATTATGTACAGAGAGACCAAACATACAGATGAACAACAGACAAATGTACAGATGTACTGTTGTACACATATGTACAGATATACAGATGATCTGTGTAGCATACAGATGTTCTATATTGCTATATAGACGGGCAGATATACAGATGTACTATGAACAACTATACAGATCTGCTAAATATATACAGATGTAAGGTGTGTAGTAAACAGAGCTACAGAGCCTATGACTATATCTACAGTAGTGGAGTGGAGTGCTCTGAACAGTCTGTAATAGTGAACAGTGTACACACTATAACATGGACTATGCCAGTGGTTCCCAAACTTTTTTTGCTGCGCCCCTCTTTGTTTTACAAGAAAAATGTTCGCGCCCCCCTTACGCGCGCGCACATGCACGCACGAACACATCCTCCAACCACACACACCCATACTTTGCTCCACTGCGGTTTATTTCACACCTCAATCATTTAGTAAACAATTAAGCAAATACAAGTAATCTGCAATAAATGACAGGTAGTAAGGAAATAAACTACTAACTCTTTTATGCTACATCCACACCTACACGGGTATTTTTGAAAACGCAGCTGTTTCGTCCACACGTAAACGATGTTTCGAATCACCGAGATTTTTTAAAACTCCTTTTTTGTGTTTCCGTGTGGACGAGGAATACAGAGTTGGTCACGCAACATCAAAGGGATGTGCCTTTTTTCACGTCAGCTGTGCGCCACGTTATTGTTTACATGAGATGAATTGCAGAATGGCAGATAGAGACAAAATACTGTTAATCTTACAATCTTCAGGTTTTACACGCTTACATATACACACGCAGTTACTGTCCCTCCATTTACAAAGGCAGAGGCGTCACGGTGTGATTATTTTACGTGTAGTTGTTTTTTTTTCCTGTGTAATAATATTCAACATTGCTATCAATACATTTTTCAATCCCTCTGCAAAATGGGTTCAAAAACATAAACAACTGTTGGATGCTGTTTGTCCGTGATTTGTACAGGGGAGCAAATTGTTGCAGGATCAGCCTGATGTATCCCGCTGTAACTTTACTGTATAAAGAGCTAACATCTCCAAAATGTCAGGAGTAGTTAGTCATTACAACAAGTGTTTGTGAACTAAAAATCAAGAATGTGGGATACTGTTTGTCCGTGATTTGAAGAACCCAGCCCATGCTCCCGACGAAGGGAAACCAATTCTACAGGGGAGACCTACCTTGGCACTTGTGCAGGTGAAGCCAAAGGGAAGATATGCTTCACCATATTTTCTAGTCTTTGGCTCAGCGATGCTTCATCTCCTGATTTGTGTTTGTGGAGGCGCCCCGTTTTAGCAGTGTCCAAGCTTTGGGTTTTTTTTGTTTTGTTTTTTCCTTTTCATACCGCCCCCGTGCAATGGCTCTGCGCCCCCCCCTCCAGGGGGCGGGCCCCACACTTTGGGAAGGTCTGGACTATGCTATGTGAGTGTCTCAAAATTATAGCAGTAACCAATGTGAGCATACAGTGGGGCAAAAAAGTATTTAGTCAGCCACCGATTGTGCAAGTTCCCCCACCTAAAATGATGACAGAGGTCAGTAATTTGCACCAGAGGTACACTTCAACTGTGAGAGACAGAATGTGAAAAAAAAATCCATGAATCCACATGGTAGGATTTGTAAAGAATTTATTCGTAAATCAGGGTGGAAAATAAGTATTTGGTCAATAACAAAAATACAACTCAATACTTTGTAACATAACCTTTGTTGGCAATAACAGAGGTCAAACGTTTACTATAGGTCTTTACCAGGTTTGCACACACAGTAGCTGGTATTTTGGCCCATTCCTCCATGCAGATCTTCTCGAGAGCAGTGATGTTTTGGGGCTGTCGCCGAGCAACACGGACTTTCAACTCCCGCCACAGATTTTCTATGGGGTTGAGGTCTGGAGACTGGCTAGGCCACTCCAGGACTTTCAAATGCTTCTTACGGAGCCACTCCTTTGTTGCCCGGGCGGTGTGTTTTGGATCATTGTCATGTTGGAAGACCCAGCCTCGTTTGATCTTCAAAGTTCTCACTGATGGAAGGAGGTTTTGGCTCAAAATCTCACGATACATGGCCCCATTCATTCTGTCCTTAACACGGATCAGTCGTCCTGTCCCCTTGGCAGAAAAACAGCCCCATAGCATGATGTTTCCACCCCCATGCTTCACAGTAGGTATGGTGTTCTTGGGATGCAACTCAGTATTCTTCTTCCTCCAAACACGACGAGTTGAGTTTATACCAAAAAGTTCTACTTTGGTTTCATCTGACCACATGACATTCTCCCAATCCTCTGCTGTATCATCCATGTGCTCTCTGGCAAACTTCAGACGGGCCTGGACATGCACTGGCTTCAGCAGCGGAACACGTCTGGCACTGCGGGATTTGATTCCCTGCCGTTGTAGTGTGTTACTGATGGTGACCTTTGTTACTTTGGTCCCAGCTCTCTGCAGGTCATTCACCAGGTCCCCCCGTGTGGTTCTGGGATCTTTGCTCACCGTTCTCATGATCATTTTGACCCCACGGGATGAGATCTTGCGTGGAGCCCCAGATCGAGGGAGATTATCAGTGGTCTTGTATGTCTTCCATTTTCTGATGATTGCTCCCACAGTTGATTTTTTCACACCAAGCTGCTTGCCTATTGTAGATTCACTCTTCCCAGTCTGGTGCAGGTCTACAATACTTTTCCTGGTGTCCTTCGAGAGCTCTTTGGTCTTTGCCATGGCAGAGTTTGGAGTCTGACTGTTTGAGGCTGTGGACAGGTGTCTTTTATACAGATGATGAGTTCAAACAGGTGCCATTCATACAGGTAACGAGTGGGGGACAGAAAAGCTTCTTACAGAAGACGTTACAGGTCTGTGAGAGCCAGAGATTTTCCTTGTTTGAGGTGACCAAATACTTATTTTCCACCCTGATTTACGAATAAATTCTTTACAAATCCTACCATGTGAATTCATGGATTTTTTTTTCACATTCTGTCTCTCACAGTTGAAGTGTACCTCTGGTGCAAATTACTGACCTCTGTCATCATTTTAAGTGGGGGAACTTGCACAATCGGTGGCTGACTAAATACTTTTTTGCCCCACTGTATGGTGAATGTTGAGAATGAATGACAGTCATGATCATAAGTTTATTCTTCACTTCTTAAGCTGCTGGAGATTTCAGAAATGTAAAGTGTGTGTTGTTAATGCTACACTCAATTAGATGGATACTGGTTAAACATGTGCTTTCTCATATGAAATTCCTTCTGTCCTAATCTCACCTCCTCTTCCTTGGAATCTACCAGAGGTTTCAACTTTCACTTCCTTTTTAGGGCCTTCCTTCAGAGTCAGCGTATTACATCAAGAATAAACTTTACATTTTAATGGCAAGGCAAGGCAACGCATTATGCATCTACACAAAAGGGAGAGTGATGATGCATACACTGTTAGAAAGTCTGCAGATGTTTGCGTCCACTTATTTTGAAAATAAAATGGGTGGATTTTTGTCTTCACTGGTTCACTGGTAACTGTTCAATAGAGTGTATAGTTGGTGGATGAATTACAAGTGTGAAATCTGTGAAAACAAAGAAGAAACACGGCGTCTAAAGACAGCATCATGGAGCAGCCTGGAACTACCAACACTGTGGTACAGAGCATCCAGAGAAACCACAGCTGTCAAAAGACAACTATTACACTGGTCAGAGGGCCCGGTGGCGCCAGTGTCCGGCAGCCTTGCCTCTGTCAGTGCGCCCCAGGGCAGCTGTGGCTACAATGTAGCTTGCCATCACCAGTGTGTGTGAATGGGTGAATGACTGAATGTAGTGTGAAGCGCTTTGGGGTCCTTAGGGACTAGAAAAGCGCTATACAAATGCAGGCCATTTACCATTTGTGTTTTATCATGCACAGTCTGCTCAAACATATTTATTGCAGGCAAGTTTAAACGACACTAGTAGGCACTCAAAGACAACAAATGACTGCTGCAGTATGTTCTCTTTTACTGTACACACACACACACACACACACACACACACACACACACACACACACACACACACACACACACACACACACACACACACACACACACACACAAGACAAAAAAACAAACAAACCAAATAGCTTATAGTCCAACGTAAAGATGAACGTGACTTTGTACAGCTTGATCACATGATGCTTCAGAGTGAGTCCGAACATGCTTCACTTTGTCTTACACTCTCTCTCTCTTTCATGCACATACACGTTCATGATTATTCCTAGGAAATTTCAGCCTGTAAAAATGACAGGATTACAGCTCCAAAGAAAGAAAAAAACAGTATTTTTTTGGATTGAAGGGCTTTGATATAAAAGCACTTGTTAACAAATGCAAGTGAGCCAAATTGATGTTCATCACATAAATGTCTAACAAGCACAGGCAGACAGACATGGACTATTTCCAATGTAGCTGCCTTTGTGTCTAAGTGCTGGAATTAAGTGTGGTGCAATATGACTGACCCACGTGAAAAAGCTGGTATGGGGAAAATAATCCCTGGAAATCTTCTTTATGTTCCTACAAGGATTTTAGGCTTGATACTAACAAAAGGAGAGTAGAAAAAGAAAAATATACAAGGCAAAAAGGGATCACCACTCTGAAGGTTGGGGCTTGTTTGGATCAGTCACAGGGAAGATATTTTTAGCTTAACTGTCATCCAAACAATGACTTTCTGGACAAGTTTGTTCAATTATAAAATATCTGAAAATATCATAAATTATATCAATGATCTAACTGAGAATGTTCACCAGTAGCATTATGCTTCATCAACATAGCACAAACTAAAACATTATTATCGTTTCAGCCTGAGATAGAGTGGTAAGACCAGAGAACCAGAGGAAACACAGCACAGCAAAGTATGAGTTAAAGATAATGTGTCTTTAGGTTGACATTAGTTATAACCCTCTGCACTTCAAGTATGCCGGTTACCGGGAAAACCTTTATCGTTGCAAATCACAGACAATCTTTATGGTTTACTTGGATTACTAAAGAGGAATGCAGTGTGGGGGTGACAGGCATGACAAAGCTCACTTTTCACTAGTAAGAAAGCAAGAAAGAGGTTACAGTTGCAACACTTGGTGTTGATCCAATTCTTAGTTTTATCTGAGCCACAATAGCAGTTCCAGAGTACTGCTGACTGAAAGCCAGCTGTGATGCAAGATATCCAGCAGTATTTTCACCAGAATCTTTATTTGGATCCCACAATTCAGGTGTTAAAGAGGGTCACCGAATATGTGTTAATGATCAGACTACCATTCTGAGGCCATGCGATTCAACAAAGGCATCTGCATTAGAGCAGAGTCCATATAAAGACGGAGGGATGGAGCAGTCAACCTTGTGATTTTCCATAAAACTGCAAAAAGGTCATCAAAGTGTGTTTGGTGGACTCTCCTGTGCTAATGTGCCCTGACAAAAGCAGGATTTGAGAATGAGCTCTGGAGATTCAGCGGGAAACAAATCAGACAATGATGCCTTTGCTCTGGATGTCTGCATCACAGCCCAGTTACTCGTCTTTGTATGAGGAATAACAAAAGACTATGAAGGAACTGGCAGTAGTGCCAGTCAGTGATAGGGACTACAGTAGGAAGTGATTTGTTCTTGAAGGTAACTCCATGCTTAGCTAAGGCTTAACCTGCAATGGGATACACTGGCAGGTTTTACAACCTATGGGTGTCCAAATCTGACCAGGAAGAATGCCAGACTTCACAAAAGGCCCAGTTTCTTATGTGGCCCATTGGAAAAATTCATTGCTCACCATTGGATTGGAGCCCCCTCACCCCCAAGAAAATATTATGTCAATATGTTTAGAAAGAAATAATATTTAGATAAGGCATATTCCTCTGGGGACTCAGTACATCACATCCTTACAATGATGAAAGTGCACACTCTGCTTACAAACACGCTGATTTCAAAAGGATAGAAACACAGTGCAGATTTACTGTGTTTATGCAAAGATACACAAGCACATCTCCAAAGAATGGATGAAAAAAATGCCTTTTTAGTAGAGTTCTAAGGAGGACATGTTATGCTCTAACGTTCCCTTTCTTTTTATTTACTGTAAATCTCAGGAAAAGACAAATGCTGTTTATCGTAAGGAGAACTGTAAGCAAACTTTGAGGAGAGTGCAACAGAAAGAGTAAAAGATTAGGCATCAGCGCTTCTGCTGTCCAAATTGTTGATGTTAGACTGATCGTTGAAAGAGATTTCACTTCTCTGGAAGTAGCTCAGCAACATAGAAGTTCATTTATTCTCAAGACTCACACATTAGTGACTGGAGTTAGTTCAAACATGAAAAGGGAAATCTGACGTCAGTTTCAGCGAATACAAGCGACACCTGAAGGCAGGCATGTCTCAACATAAAGAAGTCACAGACAAAGTCCTTACAATTAGGTGAACGTAGAAAGTTTAAATGCCAAAGAATTGCGACAGCAGGATTTACAGTCTGGGAGAACGCAAATCAAAAAAACATTTTTGTTATTCAGCGACTTCTTAGGAAGACATCCTTGGCCGGGGTCCACGTACCTGTGAGTGTATATAAGGAGTTCAGAGATGATGAACCTCACAGCCCTGCACACTCAGGCAGCTCGAGAAGTGAAGGAGACGCACAGCAGCAGAGATCCTTCATATCTGAGAAGAACAAATCAGTTGAAGACTGAGCCTTCAGTAGATCCTCCACTCAATCATTTAAAAGCTTTAAGATGAAGACAAGTGTTGCCATCCAGTGCATCGTTCTCCTGGCCTGCATGGCCCTTTGCACTTCATATGGTAAGTGTGTTTCATCAGATTATGGAAAACTTTGGTGTATTTGTGCAGTTCGAGAGGAGCTAAGTTATGCTAACAAATCAATTTAGATATATTTATGTTTAAGTAAAATATGAAACTGCAGCAGTTTAACATTAATTATCACTTTCTATGTTTTCCAGTTATTCCAAGGTGCCGGTGTTTGAACACCAGTAACTCTGTAAAGATCGCTCTCATCGCTCAACTCAAGGTGGATGAGCCTCGTCCATACTGCAACAGGAGAGAAGTCATGTAAGTGCCCACAGTGACAGGAGCACATTATTAATAAGAGCTCAGTCATTAATAAGGATTGTTTATAAAGTGGTTTTAAATCAAAGCTTTCTTTACATGTTACAGAGTCACACTGAAGGATGGGAGTGAACGGTGTCTCGATCCTCAGTCTAAATTCACCATAATGCTGCTAGAAAAACTGTAAGTCACACAGATGTTTTTTTTCTTTCATTCGCTGGTGTTCAACTTAATGTGAGTTAAATGTTAGAGAGAAAGTCAGTGAAGTTAAAACAGAAACATCAACTCACTTTGGAGCATCGTGCGAGGCTCTGCACATCAGTGATTAAAAATCAGAATCAGCATACTTTATTAAACCCTAAGGAAATTGTGTGGGTTAGAGTTGCTCCAGTATGGTAACACAACACTGATGGTTTTACTGATGGTTGTAGAGCAGCAGTTTAAAGCTCAGGGTAAAAATGCATGACTTGATCTCTTCACTACCACTGGAGCTTCAAGGTCTCATCTCTGTGATACGTTGTCTTTGCAGGAATCAGATGAAAAATACGACCATCAGCCCTCCAACAACCACATCACCAGCCGCAGTGCCAGAATCATCATGATCCACTTTGCATGTTTAGCGCTGGTACAACATGTGTCGATCAAGAAGGAGCAGCACAGCTCGGGTTCTCATCACAAAATATAAATGCAAAGTAAACAGTGACAGCTACAACTGACAGCAAGTTGTAAACAGATTTAATATCAGATGTAAAATATTTATTATCCAAGTTCTCAGTCATTTTTTTCCGGAGACAATCAGGGACGGGCGTTGGAAATCTTATCATTCAGCCTGTCTTCTGATTGAATTTCTGATTAATAAGCATATATTTTATTTTAAAAGTATGTTTTTTGAGTTTTGTGTCAGACAGCAGTGCTCTTATTCAGTGCACATGCAGACGTGATGTGTGTGATAAATGTGAGCAGTGGTTATAGGTTAATGTGTAATTTATCTATTATTAAAGGGTTTGTAAACAATTAAAGAAGTGAACTTTTGTGGTTACAGCATGTTTATGTACCATGTTTATTTTTAATGCTGAAAAGTTCCTCAAAATAAATAATAAATCTGGCGTTTGTTAAAAAAAATTACATCTTTTCACTTTATTATAACTAACAACTCACCAGTTTACCACCACTTTAGACACAGTCAGCAAAAAGAGAACAAAAACAAACAAAACAAAAGGAGAGGCCGAATCTAAATATCAATATGTTTGGCATTAAACCTGGTTTCACTTCAAACTATGAGCATCAACTGAAAGAAAAAAAGGTTCCAAGTCATTAAACTGCTTTGCTTTTATCTCTGAGCTGTGAAAGAGATTGATTCATGAGCGGTGATGTGTTACAGCATCGCTCACAGTAGATCAAGACAGCAGATCGGATGTAAGCATGTGTAAAAACACAGATATGCTTAAAAAGGAAAAAGTTTCTTTCTTCTGTAATTTGTACAAATTAGAGATCAAGATCAGCGTTATGTAGGACACTCACTGGCCATTTTATTAGGTACACCTCTCTAGTACTGAGCCCACTCTTGCTTTGGACTTCCTGTTTCCTTCATATCAGCTTGAAGCACTCTGGTCGTTTTCTGGCATCAGAACTCCTGCTCACTGGAAATTTCTTCTTTTTCTGCCCTTTCTCTGTAAACCACAGAAGTGGTTGTGTGGGAAGAAATCTGTAAATAAAAGTTTACAAAGAAGTCCCCTTTATAATTCCTGGACTGCAACTAAAAAGATGATAAACCTGAAATATCTAAATTATGACTGTTTTATGCAACTAATGCAACCATTTCACAGACTTTCTTGTTTTTTTAAAAAGCTTTATACACTTACACACTTTGCAAAACAAAATATGATCACGTTTAAATTGTGCAATCTCATTTGTAGTGAAGCATTTCTGGGATAGGCTCCAACCACCCCACCCCGCCTGCAACCCTGACAACATTAAGTGGAGGATAATGAATGGATGGCATTTCTGAGTGGACTTGTTGTGGTTAAGCATATGCAGCTCCAGAGTTTGACCATTTTGTGTGCATTTTTGTAAAATTCCTTTGAACTTTGTTTTCTGTTGTAACTTTTTCAGGCCCTCTTGTAACTCATTGTTTATTTTGCATATGATGAAACACTTTCATCCCATATCTGCAGAACTGCCATTCCTCACTAAAAGGAAGTAAAATTTTTGAACTAACGCCTAAAAGATGGCGTCAGCTTTTTCTGCAGACAAGATGAATGTACTTTTTGTCTAACTGAATAGTTTGTGTTTATTATCTCGGAAGAGGGCCAAATTAAAACAAAACAAAACAACAAAAAACATTATCATATAGTTTCAATACTGTTCACTTACCTCTGCCAAACAGTGACTGTATAAAGACTCGACCTGCATGGTTAGCTGTGTGATTGCAGAGGAATGTGCTGGGTGTCTGCCAGAAGGGAAATACAGTGGGGTAAAAAAGTATTTAGTCAGCCACCGATTGTGCAAGTTCCCCCACCTAAAATGATGACAGAGGTCAGTAATTTGCACCAGAGGTACACTTCAACTGTGAGAGACAGAATGTGAAAAAAAAAATCCATGAATCCACATGGTAGGATTTGTAAAGAGTTTATTCGTAAATCAGGGTGGAAAATAAGTATTTGGTCAATAACAAAAATACAACTCAATACTTTGTAACATAACCTTTGTTGGCAATAACAGAGGTCAAACGTTTACTATAGGTCTTTACCAGGTTTGCACACACAGTAGCTGGTATTTTGGCCCATTCCTCCATGCAGATCTTCTCGAGAGCAGTGATGTTTTGGGGCTGTCACCGAGCAACACAGACTTCCAACTCCCGCCACAGATTTTCTATGGGGTTGAGGTCTGGAGACTGGCTAGGCCACTCCAGGACTTTCAAATGCTTCTTACGGAGCCACTCC
This sequence comes from Simochromis diagramma, assembly GCF_900408965.1. Classification (NCBI taxonomy): domain Eukaryota; kingdom Metazoa; phylum Chordata; class Actinopteri; order Cichliformes; family Cichlidae; genus Simochromis; species Simochromis diagramma. Next base: position 1,263,695 of record NW_024387057.1, read on the forward strand.
TTTGTTGCCCGGGCGGTGTGTTTTGGATCATTGTCATGTTGGAAGACCCAGCCTCGTTTCATCTTCAAAGTTCTCACTGATGGAAGGAGGTTTTGGCTCAAAATCTCACGATACATGGCCCCATTCATTCTGTCCTTAACACGGATCAGTCGTCCTGTCCCTTGGCAGAAAAACAGCCCCATAGCATGATGTTTCCACCCCCATGCTTCACAGTAGGTATGGTGTTCTTGGGATGCAACTCAGTATTCTTCTTCCTCCAAACACGACGAGTTGAGTTTATACCAAAAAGTTCTACTTTGGTTTCATCTGACCACATGACATTCTCCCAATCCTCTGCTGTATCATCCATGTGCTCTCTGGCAAACTTCAGACGGGCCTGGACATGCACTGGCTTCAGCAGCGGAACACGTCTGGCACTGCGGGATTTGATTCCCTGCCGTTGTAGTGTGTTACTGATGGTGACCTTTGTTACTTTGGTCCCAGCTCTCTGCAGGTCATTCACCAGGTCCCCTCGTGTGGTTCTGGGATCTTTGCTCACCGTTCTCATGATCATTTTGACCCCACGGGATGAGATCTTGCGTGGAGCCCCAGATCGAGGGAGATTATCAGTGGTCTTGTATGTCTTCCATTTTCTGATGATTGCTCCCACAGTTGATTTTTTCACACCAAGCTGCTTGCCTATTGTAGATTCACTCTTCCCAGTCTGGTGCAGGTCTACAATACTTTTCCTGGTGTCCTTCGAAAGCTCTTTGGTCTTGGCCATGGCGGAGTTTGGAGTCTGACTGTTTGAGGCTGTGGACAGGTGTCTTTTATACAGATGATGAGTTCAAACAGGTGCCATTCATACAGGTAACGAGTGGGGGACAGAAAAGCGTCTTACAGAAGACGTTACAGGTCTGTGAGAGCCAGAGATTTTCCTTGTTTGAGGTGACCAAATACTTATTTTCCACCCTAATTTACGAATAAATTCTTTACAAATCCTACCATGTGGATTCATGGATTTTTTTTTTCACATTCTGTCTCTCACAGTTGAAGTGTACCTCTGGTGCAAATTACTGACCTCTGTCATCATTTTAAGTGGGGGAACTTGCACAATCGGTGGCTGACTAAATACTTTTTTGCCCCACTGTATCTCACTCTGCTCTTGAGATAACAGAGGTCAATGCTGTCAGTATAGCTGGTTTTGAGCCAGTTGCCGGTGTTACTCGTCATTACTCACATGAACTCCAGAGTAGTACTGTTGGCTCCAAGCCAGCAATAGTGCTGGAAAGTTACTCAAAATATCCAGAGCTTTTATTTGAATTCCACAGCCCTCCTTCAGCAGGTAATTCAGGTCCCAAACATGAACCCATCATACAAGAACAAAACCTCAGCACTGACAGGAATTAGTCTAGACGCAGGTGGTGAAGAAGGAGGCTTGGATGGAGCTCTGAGTGACCAGCATGAAGAGAGAGATGGGAAGTAGGTGGGCTGAGTGAATGAGAGTCAGAAAGGCAGAATAACACAAGAGAGCTGAGATATAAAGGACGCTGAACGGGGGCTGATTGACTCGAAGAAGTTGGTCAAGAAGATGATTGTACTAGAGCTGTGATGTCAGCAGTGTGGTAAAGTGGATGCGTTGTAAAGGACAGACTAGCAGCCGAACACCCAGGAAAGCAGGCAGATCACTGATTACAGATCTTCCTTAGTGAACTTGCACATAGGATTCATTACAACTTCCAGCCTGAGAGACTGAACTTTAGAAATATACACTGTTTGGTCTTCTTGTAGACCAACTCTGCATGTGAAGTACAGATGGTATTAAGTCCCAGAGCCCAGATAAAGGAAGATCTTGACAACCTGTCCCTCCAGCCTTCAAGGTCCACTGCAACACAGCTGTATGGTCTCGCTGAAGGTCACGTTTGAACAACTTTCCTTGGAATTGAATATTTGTAATCTCAAATGTGACGCAATGAGGAGCTGTTAACAGGAATTGAAAGTACAACACAGCCACTGGATTTCTACTGTGAGAGGACAGGAAACAGATTTTTTGCAGCCACTTCTTAGGAAGAAATCCTTGGCCAGAGTCCACCCAGCTGTGAGTGTATATAAGGAGTTCAGAGATGATGAACCTCACAGTCCTGCACACTCAGGCAGCTCGAGAAGTGAAGGAGACGCACAGCAGCAGAGATCAGTTGAAGACTGAGCCTTCAGTAGATCCTCCACTCAATACTTGAAAAGCTTTAAAAGATGAAGACAAGTGTTGCCATCCAGTGCATCGTTCTCCTGGCCTGCATGGCCCTTTGCACTTCACATGGTAAGTGTGTTTCTATGGAAAACTTTGGTGTATCTGTGCATCTTGAGAGGAGCTGAATTATGAAAACGAATCAATCTAAATATATTTATGTTTAAGTAAAATATGAAACTGCAGCAGTTTAACATTAATTATTACTTTCTATGTTTTCCAGTTATTCCAAGGTGCCGGTGTTTGAAGACCAGTAAGTTTGTAAAAGGTCCCATCACTGAAGTTAAGGTTCATGAGCCTCGTCCATACTGCAACAGGAGAGAAGTCATGTAAGTGCCCACAGTGACAGGAGCACATTATTAATAAGAGCTCAGTCATTAATAAGGATTGTTTATAAAGTGTTTTTATATCAAAGCTTTCTTTACATGTTACAGAGTCACACTGAAGGATGGGAGTGAACGGTGTCTCGATCCTCAGTCTAAATTCACCATAAAGAACTACTGAAAACACTGTAAGTCAAAGAGATGTTTTTTCTTTCATTCACTGGTGTTCAACTTAGTGTGAGTTAAATGTTAGACAGGAAGTCAGTGAAGTTAAAACAGGAACATCAACAGTCACTTTGGAGCATCGTGCGAGGCTCTGCACATCAGTGATTAAAAATACTGATGGTTTTAGAGTAATAGTTCAAAGCTCAGGATGAAAACTGCTTCTGGGTCACAGGACAAATCTGATCGTTTTTAATAAACATCTTAATGCAGTATCAATACTATAGATTATATCATTAATGATGCAGAATATATTGTAGCCATAAAATAATTTCTTTAATTCCACAATGAACAATTAACAAGCTACAATAATTGAATGTCTTTATCGTGTTTTTGCTAGTAAAATTCAGGATCGTCATTCTCATAATTTAGAAGGTGAAGAAGTTAAGAGAGAAATCACTGCTTGAGTGTTATGAGTTATGAATCTGTTCACTATCACTGGAGCTTCAAGGTCTCACGTCTGTGATTTGTTGTCTTCACAGGAGGCAGAAGAAAAGTCAGCATAAGACGACCGTCAGCCCCCAAACAACCACATCATCAGCCACAGTGTCAAACTCATTATGATGCACTTTGCATGTTTATTACTGTTACACAAAAGAAACCAGGCATCACTCAATGAGAAGAAGGAGCAGCCGAGATCCGGTGCAGATTTGTCCACCACATCCCACCGTGGTTGATGGGACTGAAATCTGGTGACTCTGGAGGTCATTTACATGCAGTCATCTCACTGTCATGTTCAGGACACCAGCTTGAGTTGTGAGATATGGTTCATTATACTGCAGGAAGTAGCCATCAGAAGATGTATACACTGTGGTCATAAAGGGATGGACATGGAAACAGTAAACAGTGAACATTGTTCAGCTGTTGGACTGGATACATGTTTAAGTATTTGGGATTTTTTAATCTTTTTTTTAATGCATTTATCATCAAGAGTGGTTCCTCCAGCTGATTTTAAACCAAAGCTCTCCAAACCAGCTGATATGAGAGATCCACTTGAGCTCGCTTCATAGTTCACCCCTCTGTTTTCCTTCCCTCGAGTGCAGCCTTTGTGTTTTGTGTTTTATTTCATTTCATCGTTGGTCTGTTCTGGATTATTTTTATAACGTGTATATTTTTGGATTCTCAGTGACTGAAATAAAGGTTGTTTTCTGTTTGCTTCACTTTCTTGCCTTTGAGTCCAGTATCTGGGTCCTTAACCTTGCACATAGTGACACAATCTCCTCTTTCATATCTAAAACAACCAATTCTGAGATTTTAAGAACATTTTGCTCTCTAAAAATGAGGCTTGATCGTCAGTGTTCAGTGTCAACACTGTGAACTGTTTACCATGATAATTTTGCAGTTTGCTTTAAAAATTTAGCTTAAACTAAACACGATGCAAGAACATGATACACATGTGTGACTCAAACAGCTTCATCATGAACTCGAGATCACTGAATCTGAATCCTGCATGAAAAGGTGTGTCGGGTTCTGAAGACATAACCATTAATCTTGTAAGAAGTGAGGGGATAAAACATCACTCTTTCACATTTAGCTGGTGAAAACTGTTTTGTGCCAAGACTAAATTTATTAGCCTTGATTTTGTGTTTAAGTCACTGCTTCCTGTAAGTAGTTAAACATGGGAATAATAATAATAATAACACATTTCCAAACTTCAGATGTGAAAAAGTTATCTGAGGTTTTGGGAACTGGGAGCTGAGCCTGTCGTGGGTTTCTGCCAGGAGTGAATGAGACCTTTACAGGGGGACCCTCGGTCAAGGTTTAAATCTAAAATACAAACTCTCCAATCAGTTATGTGTTGATACATTTTATTAAGATTATATTTCACCCAAAATATATTTTAGTTAGCAATAGACAGAAAATAGAAATCTAGAAAACCAGTGGTCATCACATGTACAGTAAAGACATCACTAAAACCATTTAAACGATCACTTTGTGGTGAAAATCTCCTGAAGTAAATGTCGACATCTGGATATTTGGTTCTGAAAATGTTGCACAGATGCTGAACTTTAACTGGAAGCTCTACTTGGATACTTTACGGCACCATCCTCGAGGGTCACATGCAAATATGTTGATATAGGCTACTGAAGTGAAAAGCTGCGTTTCTCAGCTGCAGAGTTACACTGAAAGGATACATTTTTAGGCTAGTTAGTGCCCAGTGACAGATTAATAAAATACTAGAAAATTTATTCAATTCAATTTTATTTACCAGCACCAAAAACATTGGCAACAAAATGCTTTATATTGTAATGTAAGGGTAAAGAGAAAACTCCAACAATCAGATAACCACCTATGAGCAAGTACTTGGTGACAGTGGGAAGGAAAAACTCCCTTTTAACAGAAAGAAACCTCTGACAGAAGCAGGCTCAGAGGAGGAAGACAGGACAAAGACACGCTGTGAAAGAGAGCCACAGACTAATAATAACTAGTGATTAAATACAATAAAAAGTGAAGAAGTAGCACTCAGTGCATCATAGAAAGCACCCAGCAGCCTAGACCTCTTGCAGCATAACCAATTGGGCTGGGATTCCTAGAACCGATTCCATTACGATTCAATTTTGATTCAGACAGAAATGTTGTAATTCTTCATTTATCAGTACTGACAGTTGTGAGACTTCACCAGAGGTGTAAACATCACAGCAGATGCCATTCTGTCAAAGTAACAGAGGATGAAACACAGAAAAACATGAAGGAAATTTCTTGGCTTGTCTTTTTATAGCAGTTAACCTTAAAAATACTCTGCAGTATCAAAAACGGAAGAAAACCATGAACCAACATATGAACATTACCTGATGCTGCCGAAGTGAAGCAGAGCAAAGTCACAGAGGTTTTATTAGAGACACAGCCAAGGGTTTTGCAATTTCTCAGAATTTTAAAAAGTTTACACTTCTCTGGTATTGAACAGCAGAAATTAGATTTTCTTGTAGGAAGTCATTTAAAAACAACAGCAGGAGACTGCGCTGTAAACAACGGTAGACTGGTGCGTAATACGCAAATCCAAATGTGCAAAACTGATATTCACCACAGTAATGCTGATGTCTGTCACAACACAGTAGACGGATAAGACAAACACATAGGGACTTGTTATTATTTCCAGTGTAGCTGCTGATGTCTGCAAGTGCTGGAATTGAGCATGACTCACACTGATTTCATCACAAGAATAAGATTAGATCTAAAACCCATCTAGCCCATGGACTAGCTGACTGTGACTGACTTCCCATATCATTCACACAACATCGTCTGGTGTTTTCTCGCTGAGGGCAGGAAACTGAAGGAGAAACAGCCTCACCCACCAGACTGACAAGAGGCTGAACTCGCTCCCCTCTTCACAAAAAAAAGACTGAGTTGTAATAAGCACACACACCAGCACCAGTCCCTTTACTACATTGCTACTGCTACTATTTCATACATTTCAGAGGCGTCCAAATAGGCTACATGTCTTCATGCAAGGTATCTGTCAAAATACCTGAATATACCTGTCCAGTGGAAGCACGTTGAAGGAGTGGAGAAGCAAGTGTGAAACATTCTTAATGACGAAGTCTGCCTTGGTTTCTGCTGTGATTGGTGACCTTATTAATCTGAGAATTTCAGTATTTTTAAAAGTGATGGAGACGTTTTTTCTTGCATTCCCACACCCTTACAGATTTACTCATTGACAGATTTACTGCATTTACTAAATGCAATGATATACATGCACATCTGCAAACAATGAATAGAAAATGATCTTTTCAGCTGTGTTTAAAGGAACTTCCCATTTTCTTTCTTTTTATCATTTTATTTATTTATTTTATTTATTAGAAAGTGTTCAAACACTTTTATCATAAAGAGAAGTGTAAGTAAACTTTAAGCAGAGTGCATCAGAAAGAGTAAAATATTAGGCAAATCATATCATATCATAATTTGAGCTGTCTAAATTATTAATATTAGACTGATCATATAAAGACTCTGTAAGTAGATCAGAGATACAAAATATCCTTTATCAGCAAAACCCACATGTGAGTGATTGGAGTGAGTCCAAAACAAGTGAACTGTGACGTCAATTTCAACAGATACAAACGACACCTGAAGGCAGGCAGGTCTCAACATCAACCAGTGGCACAGGAAATCTTTGCGAGTAAGTGAACGTATAAAGTTCAAATGCCAAAGGATTGCGACAGCAGGATTTCTACTGTGGGAGGACAGACATCGGAAAGTATTTTTTTCAGCCACTTCTTAGGAAGACATCCTTGGCCGGGGTCCACGTAGCTGTGAGTGTATATAAGGAGTTCAGAGATGATGAACCTCACAGCCCTGCACACTCAGGCAGCTCGAGAAGTGAAGGAGACGCACAGCAGCAGAGATCCTTCATATCTGAGAAGAACAAATCAGTTGAAGACTGAGCCTTCAGTAGATCCTTCACTCAATACTTGAAAAGCTTTAAGATGAAGACAAGTGTTGCCATCCAGTGCATCGTTCTCCTGGCCTGCATGGCCCTTTGCACTTCATTAAGTAAGTGTGTTTTATCAGATTATGGAAAAAGTTGGTGTATTTGTGCATCTTGAGTGGAGCTGAATTATGAAAACAAATCTATTTAAATGTATTTATGTTTAAGTAAAATATGAAACTGCAGCAGTTTAACATTAATTATTACTTTCTACCTTTTCCAGTTATTCCAAGGTGCCGGTGTTTGAAGACCAGTAAGTCTGTAAGAGGTCCCATCACTGAAGTTAAGGTGGATGAGCCTCGTCAATACTGCAACAGGAGAGAAGTCATGTAAGTGCCCACAGTGACAGGAGCACATTATTAATAAGAGCTCAGTCATTAATAAGGATTGTTTATAAAGTGGTTTTAAATCAAAGCTTTCTTTACATGTTACAGAGTCACACTGAAGGATGGGAGTGAACGGTGTCTCGATCCTGAGTCTAAATTCACCATAATGCTGCTAGAAAAACTGTAAGTCACACAGATGTTTTTTCTTTCATTCACTGGTGTTCAACTTAATGGGAGTTAAATGTTAGAGAGAAAGTCAGTGAAGTTAAAACAGAAACATCAACAGTCACTTTGGGAGCATCAGAGCGAGGCTCTGCACATCAGTGATTAAAAATACTGATGGTTTTACAGAAGCAGTTTTTTCCAAATCAAGATCCTTTTTTTATTCAGAAAGTAAATAAGACAAAAAAGTTGGTTGATTTTGTTGTTAAAGCTTTAAAAGTTGTGATTTTTTTTTGCAACCCAGCCTCATCTCTCTGATATGTTGTTTTCACAGGAATCAGATGAAAAATACGACAGTCAGCCCTTATACAACGACAGCATCGGCTGCAGTGCCAGAATCATCATGATGCACTTTGCATGTTTAGTGCTGTTACAACATGTGTGTATTAAGAAGAAGGAGCAGCACAGCTCTCGTTCTCATCACAAAATATAAATGCATTTAATTCCTCAGCCTGTCTTCAGGCTTAAGTTGTGATTACTAAGCATATGCACATTTATATATCTGCATCTATATATATTTATTTTTGTAAAGTATGTAACACAAACATTAATTTATTTGTGCTATTTCAACATTTTCACAGGTGAATTTAATGTACATTCGTACCATGTTTGTCTCTTTGATTCTGAAATGTACAACAGTGACTCCGACTCAATAAATCTCTAAGTTGTTGAATAAGTTACATCTTTTCACTTTATTATAACGACTAATTAATGTTTTAATTGTAAGGAGCCAGAGGAAATATTAGACAAACAGGAACATACAAAGAGGGAAAGGTGCAACCAGCACAACAACAACATAAAAAAAAAGAAAGAAACAAATCGAATGAAACATTGCCTTTAAAATCTCAAAAGTAAGCAGCTGCTTCAGTTTAAACAGGACTTTTTTGAAATTACCAACACAAGAGTGCTGCGTCTTTGATAGAGTTTCTAGCAGGATAACAAAGTGTGTGTTATAACACAATATGTGTTATCCTGCGCACACCCAATTACACCACCAGCGAGACTCCTAACCTCTCTGTCCATGCTCCTCCCCTTCCCTCTCACACAGGGTTTCATGCTACTATTGCACTTACATACTTAAAGTGAGAGGTACCCCCTTTTAGGTTCCAATCCCAAAACACTGACTTAAAATTACTTTATGTAAACACATATATTTTCACATTTATTAATCCTGAAAAAATGACTTATGTAATGAATCTATGAATTATAAAACAAACCTGAACTCAATTGTAAATAAAAATATAAAGCAGACGTCTGGCGCTTACACCAGGTATTACCAATTACGAGGTATTCCTAACAAAAAAGCAGAAAACTGTTTACATATTTAATGCAGGACATAGGATCTGATTATCTTATGATTATCATATCAAGAGTTGTTCATATTGCTCCAGGAGTGTAGAAGTCACATGGTCTAATGTCCAGGGCTTTTATTGTGAAAGATAAGCAGAAGCAGAAGTGTTACTCGCACACTTTGCCCAAAGAAATGTTTGAAATTATAAATAATTTACAAAATTCTTCATATCATTTACAAATCCATCAGTATCTGTCCGACCTGCTGCACCCATACAAACAGTGTCAGGTGCAACGCTCCTCAGCCATGGGTCTGCTTTCTGTCAGTCACACCAACCTCCAAAGCTTTTAGTGTTTCAGCTCCACCCTCCGGAGTCATCTCAACTATTAGTAGTAATAGTAGTAGTAGTAGTATTGTGGTGGGGCGTGGTCTGTGGCGCGGCTGCGGGGACGCGGACGCACCTGAGCGGCACCCGCAATCACGCCTCGCCAGCTTAAAACAGACTGAACTGGGTCCTGGCTGTTGGTGGAGGTGTATGGGCGGCTGGGAGCTGGAAAGCTGCAGATGTGAGTATTGCTGTGAACAGCAACCGCAACGAAGAAAAGTGTTAACAAGTGCTGAAAAGTGCAAACATGAGGTCGGGTCTGTTGTGCATTATTGTTGTTAGTAGTAGTATCAGTAGTACTAGCTTACAGCGTGGACCAAATTGGTGAACAACCAAACGAGAAATTTAAATAAAAAATTAGAATATAAAATTACTCTTAAACAGACTGAACTTTAGACAGAAACAGCACTACAGCTGAATAACAGAAGTGGTTGATGGGGATTCGTTTAAAATAGGCTGGAGTGCTCTGAAGCAGCTGTCCAATTAAAGTGACCAGGATATGTTCTTCAATGCACATATTAAACAAATATGTAGGACCGCTTTCTTCCATTTGTGTAGTATCTCTAAAATTTGAAATATCCTGTCTCAGAGTGACGCTGAAAAACTAGTTCATGCATTTATTTCTTCTAGGCTGCTCGACTATAATTCATTATTATCAGGATGTCCTTCTGTTAATCCAAAATGTTGCAGCAAGAGCACTGACAGGGGCTAGACAGAGAGAGCATATTTCTCCTATGTTGGCTTGGATTCAGGAGGCAGACATTGTCTCTACTTTTAGGATTAAGCTTAAAACTTTCCTTTTTGATAAAGCTGCGATAGGTCTTGGCTGCTGGGGAATTCCCATGATGCATTGAGTGTTTCTTTATCAGTCACCTTTCTCAGTCACTGTGTTATACACCTCTCTGCATTTAATTATTAGTTATTATTAATCTCTGGCTCTCTTCCACGGCATATCTTTTGTCCCCTCACACCAGCCAGTTGAGGCAGATTGCCGCTCCTCCATGAGCCACAGTGCTTGCTCATGTGGGGGTCATATGATTATCAGGGTTTTTCTCTGCTTTCTTTGTATTATTATAGGGCCTTTACCTTACAGTATAAAGGAAACTATTGTTGTGATTTGGCACCATATAAATAAAATTTAATTAGACTGAAATGAGAACGACTTTAATTATTTTCAGTAGTGACAGAGACTTTTTTCTTGCATTCTCAATTCCTGTTGTGAGTTTTAGTTTCCCTCTTAATAGTGGTGAATTTTAAAAAACAGTTCAATGAGTCACAGGTATGCAGCTGTTAAAACTGTCCTGTCTTTTAGCCTCCTCAGAGATTCCTTAGATCTAGATGATCTGTACATTAAATATGCATGAAAGAAACATATTTAATGTAAATCTCCATCCATACAAACAACAGGTTTTAAGCTACACTGAACCTCTCAGAGAATTTTTATCTCTTACAAAAATATCCATGGTTTTAGAGCAGCGGTTCAAAGCTGAGGGTAAAGACGTATGACTTGATCTGTTCACTAACACTGGAGCAAAGTCTCATGATATGTTGTGTGTAATTCATCTAACATTTAAAGGGTTTGTAAACAATGGATACAGCACGTTTATGTACCATGTTTATTTTTAATGCTGGAAAATCCCTCTGGAGGTAGTTTTTAAAATGTTATATCTTTTCACTTTATTATAACTCACCAGTTTACCACCACTTTATACACAGTCAACAAAAAGAGAACAAAAACAAACCAAACAAAAAAAGAGGGTGAATCCAAAAATCCCAAAGTTTGCCATTAAACCTGGTTTCACTTCAAACTATGAGCATCAACTCAAAAAAAATGTTCCAAGTCATTTAACTGCTTTGCTTTTATCTCTGATGTAACGGTAACTCAATCACATATTAACAGCTACTCCAGTTTAAACAAGATATTCTTGCTATTACTAAGGCAGGAATGCAGAGAACTTTATTTTAACAGATTTTCTGTCTTCCTCAGTACTTCCTCTCTTGGATAATTAAAAGCTTATCCTATGAAAGAGACTGATTCATGAGCAGTGATGTGTTACAGCATCACCGAGAGTAGATCAACAAAGCAGATGTAAGCATGTGCACAACCACAGCTACGCTTCAAAAAGAAAAGGTTTCTTTCCAGTGTTTTATAAAAATCATTGTCAGCCTACATTTGTACAAATTACAGATCAAGATCAGCTTTATGTAGGACACTCACTGGCCATTTTATTAGGTACACCTCTCTAATACTGAGCTGCGCCCACACTTGCTTTGGACTTCCTGTTTCCTTCATATCAGCTTGTAGCACTCTGGTCGTTTTCTGGCATCAGAACTCGCGCTCACTGGAAATGTATTATTTTTCTGACCATTCCCTGTTAACCATAGAGGTGGTTGCGTGGGAAAATCCCAGTAAATAAACTGGTCTGGGACCAACAACCATCCCACATTCAAAGTAACTTAAATCATATTTTCGTCTCTATTCTGATCCTTATTATGATGATAATTCTTTTCATTTCTGCAGTAACGTTTTCTTTCTCTTCTTTTCTCTTTCCATTAAAGTCAGTTTCTTGTTTTGCACCACACTCAGTTTTCTCTTGTCACAAATCTGTAAATAGGTTTATAAAGAAATCCTACTTTACTGTAACTGGACTGCAACTAAAAAGATGATAAACATGCAACATATAATTCATGCAACTAATGCAACCATTTCACAGACTTTATTTTTTTATACGCTTTTTATAGTCAGCTGCATATTTCAGCTTCATTAGTAGATTTTAGGCAATTCATTGACAAAAGAAAAACTAAAACCTGAGATGAGACTTTATTTACTGTCCCATAAATTACTTTGACAAACTTCTATAATAATCTTCATTTTAGTTTATTATCAGCAAACTCCTCTAACAATCGCACCTTCTAACATCAGGGACTTTTAATGTGAAAGGTAAAGACAAGAAGGTGTTTTATTTACACACTTTGCACAAATAAAATATGATCACGTTTAAATTGTGTAATTTCATTTGCAGTGAAGCATTTCCGGGACAGGCTCCAGCCACCCCACCCCAACTGCGACCCCGACAACATTAAGTGGAAGACACAGAATGGATGGCATTTCTGAGTGAAGTGTATTCAATTTGCTTACACATCTATTCATTAGCAGCCAACCTGTTCTGATTAAACATGCAACTCCAGAGCCAACAAACTGACAGCGATTCATCTTCTGCAGAGCATGTGTGCCAAATTTCAGTTGGCAGCAAATGTTTCAAACAATCACAAGCTTGATTTATCTTGAGAGACGAGGATTAGCGGATAAGCGACGTCGAGCATTTCTGGTGCTCAGTTTGCTTGTTCGGAGGTGAATTTTTCTTCCCTGTCCCTGCTGGATTTTGCAAGACCTGGACTTATGAGATCGTGTTACCTTAGGAGTGTTCATCCAGACTCTCCGGTTATTCGGCCCTCTGCCCCAGCAGCAAGTGGTATCTATTATCGTCACTAGATCGAACCCGCAGTTTCTACATCCCCTAAAACGGGTCAGTAATTGTCGGTAATGGTTTGACTTATTCCTCATTGAGCATGGCGCTTCTCAATGCCCGATCTATGACAAATAAAATGTTCTTGTTGAACGATATTATTCTTTTCCAAAAAGCTGGATTTTTTTTATTTTTAACTGGAACCTGGCAGCGTGATGGTGACTGTTCTTCCCTTATCGAACTTTGCACGGGCGGGTACTCCTTCATCAGTCGGCCGCAGCGTTTTGGTCGTGGAGGAGGTCTGGCTGTGGTGTATCGAAACTGGTTTCACTGTCGCTCATTAATGGTTGAAAAATTTTCATCGTTTGAACTACAGCTGGTTAAAATTGGAATTAAAGATCCGTGTTACTGTGCTGTAGTGTATCGTCCACCTGGACCTAACAGTCCGTTTTTAAAGGAGTTCGGTGACTTTTTGTCTTCCATCTTGGAGTTGTCCAGATTGTTAATAATTGGGGATTTTAATATACACATTGATGATGACCTCTGACCTCTTTGCCAGAAGTTTTCTTAGCATCATGGACTCGTTTTATTTCACACAGCATGTGTCTGGCCCCAGTCTCAGATAGATAGATAGATAATGATAATGGATTGCATTTATATAGCGCTTTTCGAGACCCTCAAAGCGCTTTTACAATTCCACTATTCATTCAGTCTCACATTCACACACTGCTGGAGGCAAGCTATCGACAGACAGACGGACGGACAGATATTTTGGCCAATTTCCCCGCACTACTGCCTGCTTGGAGTCAACAGTACTACTCTGGAGTTTATGTGAGTAATGATGAGTAACACCGGCAACTGGCTCAAAACCAGCATTGTGACAGTATTGGCCTCTGTTATCTCATGAGCAGAGTGAGCCATATCCCTGCTGGCAGACACCCAGCACATTCCTCTGTATTTCCCTGGCAAACCATGCAGGCAGAGTCTTTATACAGTCAGCGTTTGGCAGAGGTAGGTGAAAAATATTTAAACAAAATAATAATTTTTTTCTTAATTTGGCCCTAATACTCCTTCCTAGATAATAAACAAAAACTATTCAGTCAGAAAGAAAAAAATGTACATTCCTCTTGTCGGCAGAAAACGCTGACACTCTTTTATTTTACACTTTAGTTTAAAAATCTTACTTCCTTTTAGTAGGAATGGATTGTTCTGAAGACGTGTGGTGAAAGTGTTTCATCATATGCAAAGTAAACAATGACTTACAAGAGCGCCTGGAAAAGTTACCACAGAAATCAAAAATGAATACAAAATATGGTGTCACGGTGGTTAGCACTGTTACCTCACAGCAAGAAGATCCTGAGTTCAATTCTATCATCAGGCCGGGGTCTTTCTGTGTGGAGTTTGGATGCTTGCGTGGGTTCATTTCAGGTTCCTCCAAAAGTCCAAAGACATGCAGTTAGTGGGGCTAGGTTAATTGGAAACTCTAAATTGCCCATATGGTCGTCTGTGTCATGTGTTTTGTTTGGTTTTTTGGTGTTTTTTTTACACTTCTCCCATTCCTGGTGAACATTCGACAGATTCACAGCATCATCCAAGAAATGTACAGCTGGGATTTTGGAGCACTGCACAGGAGCATGATTGTGAATACTGTCAAAAACAGTGGTGCCAGTGGTGGCTCCATAAGTTAAGCATACATGCTGGAAAATGATTCTTATAAACACCAGCACAAACTCCCTGACAAACCCCACTCTTTGAAACAATAAAAACAAAAGCAAATAAGAGTAAAACACTGGTGATGATGGTGAACTGACAAAGTCTCTTGTAGACTGGAAAGAACAAAGCCAGTGTTCCTGATTAACTAATGTTTAATAAGGTGAGATAAATCCCAGTATGCTAGAACTTCACCAACAGACCAACAACAAAATGAGTCAGAGAAGCACACAGACCGGATGATCCATGCAGGACTGACACTGCCTCCATCTAACAACAGCCGCTCACTGCAGGTAAACAGGCTGTCTGAAGTGGCCCATGAGCTGAAAGTGCATAATCAGAATTTCCCTTTATACTATTAGCTGTCAGGTTCACTACTTATTTTACTGTGGCCTATTTTGCCGGGCATAAACCGGTCCGTGGCGCAAAAAAGATTGGGGACCGCTGATCTATATTAACTCATATTGTATTCTGTGTACAATACTCTGTCATGGTTCGGCTGTGTGGCAGGCAGGATGTAGGACCCAAATGCAGGACTCACAGATGGGAATTTTAACTGAAAGAGGGGCACAGAGGAAAAACACACAGCAGAGCGACCACATAAAGGTTAACTTGGAAATACAGCCCAGACCGTGACATACTCACCTGCATTTCACTTTCTCCTTATCGTCTAATGGAAAATCACTTACATCTGCCAAATACTGACTGTATAAAGACTCTGCCTGCATTGTTAGCTGGATGACTGCAGAGGAATGTGCTGGGTGTCTGCCAGCAAGGAAATGACTCACTCTGCTCGCGAAAAATCACAGAGGTCAATGCTGTCAGTATAGCTGGTTTTGAGCCAGTTGCCGGTGTTACTCGTCATTACTCACATTAATTCCAGAGTAGTACTGTTGGCTCCAAGCCAGCAGTAGTGTTAGGAAATTGGTCAAAATATCCAGACCTTTTATTTCAATCCCACAGCCCTCCTTCAGCAGGTAATTCAGGTCCCAAACATGAACCCATCATACAAGAACAAAACCTCAGCACTGACAGGAATTAGTCTAGACGCAGGTGGTGGTGAAGGAGGAGGCTTGGATGGAGCTCTGAGTGACCAGCATGAAGTGAGAGATGGGAAGGAGGTGGGCTGAGTGAATGAGAGTCAGAAAGGCAGAATAACACAAGAGAGCTGAGATATAAAGCACTCAGAACGGGGGCTGACTGGCTCGAAGAAGTTGGTCAAGAAGATGATTGCACTAGAGCTGTGATGTCAGCAGTGTGGTAAAGTGGAAGTGTTGTAGAGGACAGACTAGCAGCCGAACACCTACGAAAGCAGGCAGATCACTGATTACAGATCTTCCTTAGTGAACTTGCACATGATTGATTACAGCTTGCAGCCTGAGAGACTGAACTTTAGATACAAGATAAGTGAATAAGGAGGACAGGTTTATGTGCATTACTTTAAAACTGGTTGCAGTGGTCGGAGATGCTCTAATAAAGATGCCTCCAGGGAGAGAAAACATGAGTGTGAAGCATCTTTATTGGAGGCAGCAGTATTTTTTTGTTGGTTTCTCATTGCTTTTTGTGAACTGTCAATTTCTCCACTTATACCAGGATGCAGTGTTGGCAGTTTTATATAACCCGGGTATACAGCCATGTAATTATTCTGTCTTTCATAAAGAGGCTTCATAAGAAAAATACACTGTTTGGTCTTTTTGTAGACCAACTCTGCATGTGAAGTACAGATTGTCCCGGAGTCCCAGAGCCCAGGTACAAGAACATCTTGACAACCTGTCCCTCCAGCCTTCAAGGTCCACTGCAACACAGCTGTATGGTCTCGCTGAAGGTCACGTTTGAACAACTTTCCTTGGATCTGGATATTTGTAAACTCAAATGTGACGCAATAAGGAGCTGTTAACAGGAATTGAAAGTACAACACAGCCACTGGATTTCTACTGTGAGAGGACAGGAAACAGATTTTTTGCAGCCACTTCTTAGGAAGACATCCTTGGCCAGAGTCCACCCAGCTGTGAGTGTATATAAGGAGGTTCAGAGATGATGAACCTCACAGTCCTGCACACTCAGGCAGCTCGAGAAGTGAAGGAGACGCACAGCAGCAGAGATCCTTCATATCTGAGAAGAACAAATCAGTTGAAGACTGAGCCTTCAGTAGATCCTCCACTCAATAATTTAAAAGCTTTAAGATGAAGACAAGTGTTGCCATCCAGTGCATCGTTCTCCTGGCCTGCATGGCCCTTTGCACTTCATTAAGTAAGTGTGTTTTATCAGATTATGGAAAACTTTGGTGTATTTGTGCATCTTGAGAGGAGCTAAATCGTGACAATGAATCAATCTAAATATATTTATGTTTAAGTAAAATATGAAACTGCAGCAGTTTAACATTAATTATCACTTTCTATGTTTTCCAGTTATTCCAAGGTGCCGGTGTTTGAAGACCAGTAAGTCTGTAAAGATCGCTCTCATCGCTCAACTCAAGGTGGATGAGCCTCGTCAATACTGCAACAGGAGAGAAGTCATGTAAGTGCCCACAGTGACAGGAGCACATTATTAATAAGAGCTCAGTCATTAATAAGGATTGTTTATAAAGTGGTTTTATATCAAAGCTTTCTTTACATGTTACAGAGTCACACTGAAGAATGGGAGTGAACGGTGTCTCGATCCTCAGTCAAAATTCACCATAATGCTGCTAGAAAAACTGTAAGTCACACAGATGTTTTTTCTTTCATTCACTGGTGTTCAACTTAGTGTGAGTTAAATGTTAGAGAGAAAGTCAGTGAAGTTAAAACAGGAACATCAACAGTCACTTTGGAGCATCGTGCGAGGCTCTGCACATCAGTGATTAAAAATACTGATGTTTTAGAGTAATAGTTCAAAGCTCAGGATGAAAACTGTTTCTGGGTCACAGGACAAATCTGATGGATGAACAATTAACAAGCTACAATAATTGAACGTCTTTATCGTGTTTTTGCTAGTAAAATTCAGGATCGTCATTCTCATAATTTAGAAGGTGAAGAAGTTAAGAGAGAAATCACTGCTTGAGTGTTATGAGTTATGAATCTGTTCACTATCACTGGAGCTTCAAGGTCTCACGTCTGTGATTTGTTGTCTTCACAGGAGGCAGAAGAAAAGTCAGCATAAGACGACCGTCAGCCCCCAAACAACCACATCATCAGCCACAGTGTCAAACTCATTATGATGCACTTTGCATGTTTATTACTGTTACACAAAAGAAACCAGACATCACTCAATGAGAAGAAGGAGCAGCCGAGATCCGGTGCAGATTTGTCCACCACATCCCACCGTGGTTGATGGGACTGAAATCTGGTGACTCTGGAGGTCATTTACATGCAGTCATCTCACTGTCAGGTTCAGGACACCAGCTTGAGTTGTGAGATATGGTTCATTATACTGCAGGAAGTAGCCATCAGAAGATGTATACACTGTGGTCATAAAGGGATGGACATGGAAACAGTAAACAGTGAACATTGTTCAGCTGTTGGACTGGATACATGTTTAAGTATTTGGGATTTTTTATTCTTTTTTTAATGCATTTATCATCAAGAGTGGTTCCTCCAGCTGATTTTAAACCAAAGCTCTCCAAACCAGCTGATATGAGAGATCCACTTGAGCTCGCTTCATAGTTCACCCCTCTGTTTTCCTTCCCTCGAGTGCAGCCTTTGTGTTTTGTGTTTTATTTCATTTCATCGTTGGTCTGTTCTGGATTATTTTTATAACGTGTATATTTTTGGATTCTCAGTGACTGAAATAAAGCTTGTTTTCTGTTTGCTTCACTTTCTTGCCTTTGAGTCCAGTATCTGGGTCCTTAACTTTGCACATAGTGACACAATCTCCTCTTTCATATCTAAAACAACCAATTCTGAGATTTTAAGAACATTTTGCTCTCTAAAAATGAGGCTTGATCGTCAGTGTTCAGTGTCAACACTGTGAACTGTTTACCATGATAATTTTGCAGTTTGCTTTAAAAATATAGCTTAAACTAAACACGATGCAAGAACATGATACACATGTGTGACTCAAACAGCTTCATCATGAACTCGAGATCACTGAATCTGAATCCTGCATGAAAAGGTGTGTCGGGTTCTGAAGACATAACCATTAATCTTGTAAGAAGTGAGAGGATAAAACATCACTCTTTCACATTTAGCTGGTGAAAACTGTTTTGTGCCAAGACTAAATTTATTAGCCTTGATTTTGTGTTTAAGTCACTGCTTCCTGTAAGTAGTTGAACATGGGAATAATAATAATAACACATTTCCAAACTCCAGATTTGAAAAAGTTATCTGAGGTTTGGGAACTGGGAGCTGAGCCTGTCGTGGGTTTCTGCCAGGAGTGAATGAGACCTTTACAGGGGGACCCTCGGTCAAGGTTTAAATCTAAAATACAAACTCTCCAATCAGTTATGTGTTGATACATTTTATTAAGATTATATTTCACCTAACATATATTTTAGATAGCAATAGACAGAACTCTAGTTAGACACATGTACAGTAAAGACAGTTTGTGGTGAAAATCTCCCGAAGTAAATGTCAACATCTGGATATTTGGTTCTGAAAACGCACAGATGCTAAACTTTAACTGGAAGCTCCACTTGGATACTTTCCAGCACCATCCTCAGTGGTCACATGTGAATATTTTGGGCGATACAATCAGGTAAAAAGCTGCATTTCTCAACTGCAGAGTTACAATGAAGGATACATATTTAGGCTAGTTAGTGCCCAGTGACAGATTAATTAATAAAATACTAAAAAAAACTCCCTTTTAACAGAAAGAAACCTCTGACAGAAGCAGGCTCAGAGGAGGAAGACAGGACAAAGACATGCTGTGGAAGAGAGCCACAGATTAATAATAACTAGTGATTACATACAGAGAGGTGTAGAAACACAAAAAAGTAAAGTATCACTCGTTGCATCATAGAAAGCCCCCAGCAGCCTAAACCAATTGCAGCATAACCTGGGATTTCTAGAATCAATTCCATTCTGATTCAATTTTGATTCAGACAGAAATATTGTAATTCTTCATTTATTAATACTGACAGTTGTGAGACTTCACCAGAGGTGTAAACATCACAGCAGATGCCTTTGTATCAAAGTTACTTAGGATATAACACAGAAAAACATTAAGGAGATTTTCTTGGCTTGTCTTTTTATAGCAGTTAACCTTAAAAATATCCTGCAGTAGATCAAAAACGGAAGAAAACCATGAACCAACATATGAACATTACCTGATGCTGCTGAAGTGAAGCAGAGCAAAGTTACAGAGGTTTTATTAGAGACACAGCCAAGGGTTTTGCAATTTCTCATCATTTTAAAAAGTTTTAATTTCTTCGGTATTGAACAGCAGAAATTAGACTTTCTTGTAGGAAGTCATTTTAAAAAAACAGCAGGAGACTGTGCTGTAAACAACGGTAGACTGGTGCGTAATAAGCAAACAAATAATGCAGAAAAAAAGAGATTTGAGATGGGAAACTGTTCTTAAAGTTCACTGAGAGAGAGAGAGAGAGCTGTGCAGGAAGTGTGGCTTTTATCGTGGTGGGAGCAAAACAGCAAAAGTCAGAGGGAATAAATGGCAATTTTTATCAAATGTGAAGTGTAGTTATGATCTTCTTTTGTTGCTGGTTCAGTGAATTTTGATCAGAGAGAGACTAAACCTGCAGCTTCAGAATCTGTGAGCTGTCGGCTTTCAGCGCCGACAGCATGTCTGTGTACGTGCCGTCGGGTGAAAGAGGCCAACATCTCACAGATCCTGATGCGTCGGGTCTGCGCTTAGTGTTTACGTCTTTGTGTGGAATCCGTTTATCTGCTGTCATTTACTGTTTTAGCTGCTTGGTGGGTGTTGAAATTGTTTGTGAGGTTTAACCTGAGATTCTGGCAAAATATATTTATATTTACAAATTGATTCAGGATTTAATGAATTGATATCGCTTTATTCAAGTTAAAATCGATTTTAATCAGAAAATCGATAATTGAAAACCCACCCTAGTAACCAAGCGGGGATTCAGGGTCACTTCCTTATTGCCTTCATTTTCCAGCTGAAGACATCGCCACCTTGCTCACTGAAGCTTAGAAACTTCAGTGAACATCAAAAATGTGTCACAGGTGTCACAAACAATCACCACAAGGTTGGTGACACAGACAAACTACCTCTATGGCTCGCTTGGGAGACTAAAGAGGAATGTGGCAGATGTCTATCAATAGGGAAGGTAATTACAGTTGAAACCTCCAGCTTACAGTTTTCAATCTTACTGGAACCACAATATCTGACAGCAGTTCCACAGTAGCTACTGCTGACTCCAAGTCAGCAGTAGCTACAAGTCATAATTTAAGTATTATTAGAAGTGAAGGAGACATTTTTCTTGCATTCCCACACCCTTACAGATTTACTCATTGACAGATTTATTGCATTTACTAAGTGCAGTGATACACGTGCACATCTGCAAACAATGAATAGAAAATGACCTTTTCAGCTGTGTTTAAAGGAACTTCCCATTTTCTTTCTTTTTATCATTTTATTTATTGGAAAGTGTTCAAACAATTTTATCATAAAGAGAAGTGTAAGTAAACTTTAAGCAGAGTGCATCAGAAACAGTAAAATATTAGGCAAATCATATCATATCATATCATATCTGAAATTGAGATCTCTAAATTATTCATATTAGACTGATCATATAAAGACTTATGTGGTACATAATGCTTAGCCTTCAAAATAAGATGCAGTTGGTAGAAGCTATTTGACTACAGAGGACACTTGTTTGTCAAATTTGAAAGAGCTGTCCAGCAGCACACCTAGTGGAAGGCACGAGAGCCAGAGATTAATAATAACTGCTCATGCACTGCTTCCTAGAGTGCATGAGAGAAGTCAAGGAATGGCTTTTGGGCAATTCTCTTATCTTAAATGAAAAGAAAACTGAAATTGTGGTGTTTGACAGTCATTTCCCCCGGGTCCAGCTAGTTGATACCTTTGGATCCCTCACCACTTTTCTCTCTGACACTGTTAGTAATCTGCACGATCTGATATCGTCATGTTGGTGTTGTTCCAGGATCAACATTGCAAGTGACCAATCAGAATGTTGTGACGTCATACTTTTGCGACTTCGGGAAAAACCGCCGTAAAACCAAAAACTGCACTTAAGCTGCGAGAAACCGTGTGTCTTTTGTCCTGTCTTCCTCCCCTCGCCCCAAGGTTGAGGCAGATTGCCGCTCCTCCCTGAGCCTGGTTCTGCGGAATAAATCGGCGATTTTCAAAGACTTTTTTTTTCTTGCATTCTCAGTGATTCATGCTTTCGTTTCCCTCTAACAGTGGTGAATTTTAAAAAACAGTTTAATGAGTCACAGGTATGCAGCTGTGAAAAGTGCCCTATCTTTTGCCTCCCTGGCCTGATCATGTTAAAAGATTCTGACATTTCACTTCTCTGGAAGTAGATCAGCAATTCACAAGATCCTTTATCAATGAGTGAACTGTGACGTCAATTTCAACAGATACAAATGACACCTGAAGTCAGGCATGTCTCAACATAAACCAGTCGCACAGGAAATCCTTATGAGTAAATGAAGGTAGAAAGTTTAAATGCCAAAGGACTGCAACAGCAGGATTTCCACTGTGGGAGGACGGGAATAACGAAAAAAAAAAAAATTCAGCCACTTCTTACATCCTTGACCAAAATATATCTAAATATATTTATGTTTAAGTAAAATATGAAACTGCAGCAGTTTAACATTAATTATCACTTTCTACCTTTTCCAGTTAGTCCAAGGTGCCAGTGTTTGAAGACCAGTAAGTCAATAAGGATCGCTCTCATCGCTTAACTCAAGGTGGACAAGCCTCGTCCATACTGCGACAGGAGAGAAGTCATGTAAGTGCCCACAGTGACAGGAGCACATTATTAATAAGAGCTCAGTCATTAATAGGGATTGTTTATAAAGTGGTTTTAAATTGTTAAATATAAATTTAAAGTTTTCGTCATATATTATAGTGCCATACTGAAGAATGGGAGTGAACGGTGCCTCGCAGGCTCCAAAGTGACTGCAGTGCGAGGCTCTGCACATCAGTAATTACACCTGCATGGAAGAAATATATTTAATGTAAATCTCCATCCAAACAAACAGCAGGTTTTAAGCTACACTCTGAGAAAATTTTTATTTCTTACAAAAATACTGATGGTTTTAGAGCAGTGGTTCAAAGCTGAGGGTGAAAACATATGACTTGTTCACTACCACTGGAGCTTTAAGGTCTCATCTCTCTGATATGTTGTTTTTACAGGAATTGGAGAGAAAATATGATCATCAGCCCCCAAACAACCACAGCATCAGGCACAGCGACAGAATCATCATGATCCACTTTGCATGTTTAGCACTGTGCACTAGGGCTGCCACAAAAGATTATTTTGATAGTCGACTAATCAGATCATGCATCCATTGGATGTAAAACGTACAGCTTATTGCACCAGCAGCATCTGCTCTTATATAGCTATCATTAGCTTACAGCTTGAAGTGTTTAAGGTATGTGCTAACTTAAAATAAAGACAAGATGATAGTTTTTTAAACTTTTAATGAAATTTGCAGATTGTTTCGGTGAAGTTTAATAAACTCAGCCGTCTGCTCCTTGCTACCTAAAATATAACAGGACACCGGAGTAAATTCTCGACCAGCTCACACTTCTGTTCAATCAGTTTTCTGTTTGACATTTATTCAGCTGTGTAAAAACTATAACTTTAATCTCAGCCAAACCGATTTACTCAGAAACAAATAAAATACTAAAAAAAAGCCAAACAATAACATTTTTAAGTTGTCTAAGTGACTTATATATATTTAACCTGAGTAGTGAAAGACGGCGGTGGGTTTGAAAACGATTTGCCGGGAGTCCGGTGTTCTCACCGGCTCTAGTGAGCCTTGAACCCGGCTAGCTATCGAGCTAGTGGGTAACAGACGTCTCCAAAAATGTCGGAGCGCTTTTGAAAATATGTGGTGTCCTGATAAACTGAGCAGATATTTGAGGTTTACACAGCTACATTCTCGCCTGAAAATATGTTAAATGTTTATTTTGTGACCCAAAAAGATTAATAAGAGTAATATTAAAACTAAGTAGCTGCCGCCATTGTTGGAAACTGGAATTGGCTGGGCCGCGCTATGAATTCTGGGATAGGTTTGGCCACGAAGGACACACCCGACCTGTCCTCCAAATCTGGGGAAATGAAGAACGTATTTTTCGGACGCGTTTCAGGGAGTCTTCGAATTTGTATGTCGCTTTAATGTAATCGGCCTACAAATGCGGCCCCTGAAGGATGCAGCCCCTGAATTTTTGTTCACAGCTACGATACCGGACACTGCTTCTTCTTTTTCGGGGTTTAACGGCAGCTGGCATCCTTGTTCATGCAGTTCTGCCATCTTCCGTTTCAGTCCGTTATTACACTCTTAAATCCTACTACTTATTCCTGCGTCTTTTGGGATCTTGCAAAGCTTCAAACGACACGTTGACTATTAAATTAGTCAACGACGATTTTGATAGTCGACGTAATCGTGACTAGTCGACCAATCGTGGCAGCCCTAGTTACAACATGTGTCGATCAAAAAGAAGGAGCAGCACAGCTCTGGTTCTCATCACAAAACATAAATGCAAAGTAGACAGTGACAGCTACAACTGACAGCAAGATCTAAACAGATTTAATGTCAGATGTAAAATATTTATTATCCAAGTTCTCAGTCAGAACTGAGTGTTTTTTTTCTCTTTCAAAGCTGTCACTTTGAATGAGACTGATTAATGAGATTTGATGACTTATATCTGTCACCATTTTTCATTGTGGGTGAGCTGTTTCACAGTAGAGATCTGCTGCAAGCATGTGATTTCCTGTCACCACTACACTTAAAATGAAACTTTTTTGCCAGTATTTTTGTAAATTCTTGTCACATCACACCTATAGGTTGTGTTCAGCTCAGTAGCAGTGTTATGTAAAAGTGCAGGTTATATACTCACCAACCACTTTGTTGGTTACACCTTGCTATCAAAGGTTTGGACCCTCTTTTGTCTTCAGGTCAGTCTTACTGCAATTCTTTGTGGCACAGTTTCAACAAGGTGCTGGAAACATTCCTCAGAGAGTTTGGTTCATATTGACATTGTAGAATCCCACAAATTAGATCCGGTGACTGTGGAGGTCATTTAAGTACAATGAACTCATGATGATTTGAGCTTTGACATGGTGTGTTATCCTGCTGGAGGCATAGATCAGAAAATGGGTACACTGTGGTCATAAAGGGATGGACATGGTCAGCAAAAACACTCATTCTCAACAGAAACAAGAAAACTGTTTACATATTTAATACAGAATACACATTTTCTATTCCATAAAATGTTAAAGATGAGAATGAGATAACAGAAGTCACATAAACTAGTGTGGTAAATGGACTGATTTTTACATAGTGCTTTTCTACCACCAACCTTCCGATTGGTAGATGACCTGCTCTACCTCCTGAGCTAAAGCCGCCCTGTGTCATACTTCTTTTTTTCTTTTTTCCTGCTTCTTACCTTCCATACGACTCAATGACTTTTAATGTGAAAGGTAAGCACGTGAAGTAATCACATTTTACTTGCAGTCATTCATTTCTTAGTCGGGTGTTTATTATTGTTGCTCCCGCATCTATTCATTGGTAGCCAACTTGTTCTGATTAAACATGCAACTCCAGACAGCAATTCATCTTCAGCAGAGCATGTGTGCCAAATTTCAGTTAGCAACAAGTGTCCTTCAAATAAAAGTCAAACAATCAGTAGAACCAGCATAATTTATAATCATTTATAATCATGCTCCACCTATACTCCAGATACCCACGGTGTGCCTCAAGGTTCTGTGCTCGGACCCCTACTCTTCACCATCTACATGCTCCACCTTGGTGATGCTCACTATTGTCTCTGCTATCAGTCCTTTGCTGAGACCATGCAGTACAAAACACTCTACACAGCTAACCACACAATCCTGAGTGAAATCAAACATGGATGTCATCTAACCTACTCAAGCTCAACAATAAGAGCTCTTGGTTGTGGCACCCAAAGCTGTGCTCTCTAGAAGATCTGAGATCTGCTCATTAACGTAGACGATTGCCCCATCTCACCATCTTCAGAAGTTTACAGTTATACAAGTTGTTCTGGACTCCACACTTTCATTCCAGGTTCATATCATATCTGTCACCAAAGCAGCTTTTTTTTTCCTGTTAATGAATGTCTCTTGACTTTGTCCATCACTCACCGGGTCATGTTAAGGATTTCCTGCAAAGCCCTGGAGAGGCTCCAGTATGCCCAGACCTCAGCTTACCTTCAAATCCCTCAATGGCCTGGTCCCTCAGTACCTGTCTAACCTGCCGCACCCATACACACAGTCCTGGACACTATGATCCTCGGCCTTGGGTCTGTTGTCTGTCCCTCACATCAACCCCCAAACTTCCAAGCCTTCAATGTGCTTTTTGTTCATTTATATACTTTTGTAAAGTATCCCTGGGTTTCTTGAAAGGCACTATACAAATCTAAGTTATTATTATTAGTGTTAGTACTAGAATCTTCCCACGTGGGCCAAGTAGGTGAGCAAACACATGCTTTCATCTGCAGAGCTCTGCCATTAATAATCAGCCTGTCTTCTTCATCACCGTGTCATTTAAGATAAATGAAACAGAAGGTTAGCTAAAATAATAACTCACCACATATTCTCTCTGTTTGCATGCTGATTAAAACAAATGATCTTAAACTCGTTTTTATACAACACTCAGAGTTTTCATCATCTTTATTTACTGTAGTCACTGTAAGCCACAGCAATAAGTCCCATTCTAACAATATGCCCACAGAGAAAGAGAAAGAATTCCCACTGACTTTGTTTTTAAATGATGGCAAGTTTACCAAGTCATCCCGTAATCCATCATTTAATATGCTAAAGTCATGTGACTTGTGCATGACCTATTATCATCCCACATTTACAATATTACCCAAACGTCTGCACGCAATTAATCATAAGGGAGACATATTTCATAACACAAACAAAAAAGACAGTGTCAGCTTTTTCTAATGACATGATGAATGTGGTTTAATTCTGACTAAATATTTCATATATGTATTATCCTTGTATCAAAGCTACATGATGTCATGAACATTCATTTTTATATGGGTTAATCAGTTGAATAATTATTGCCTGTATGACATTTGAGATTTCAATTTAAAATGTTCTTTTAAATTATATATTGTTATAATTACATAAAATGTGTTCTAAACCCCAAACTGTTCCTGGTATACCTGACCTTTAGGACCCCCAGGCCTGTAGTTTTCTTCATTATCAGTTAGAGCCACTCCTCATCCTTTTCTTCTTCTTTTTTGGTGCAGCCCTATAAAATTGGGGTGCTACTGTGGCCTCTCCCCTTTGATATCGACTTTTCCCAGTGTTTCTGTGTGTTTTAGTTCATTATTGTCATTATTACGCCTGTCTTTACTAGATGCTGTGAATATGTGGTACATGTTTGCCACATATGTGTATAGGCACTGCTAATGCTAGCATGAACTCATAATTCTTGCTAACTTGGAAGTTGTAGTGGGTTGAGTTAACCCTCGTCCCACCTATTGATTTTTGGCTATAGGAGCTGGAGTGGGCAAGTTATTTAGGTCTTTCTTTTTACCTTTCATTGTCAGACAAAATGCACAAACACACCAGTTACACAAATACAACAACAAAAAGTAGTTGTCAAAATTGAAAAAAAAGAAGAAAAAATGCGAGTTAAACACAAAAGAATTACAGCTCCACAACAAGCTGAACATAATCAACACATTACACACTCTTAGCATTCTTAACTTATTCTTACCACATCCTGTAATATTAGCAGAGTTGTATTAATAGCAGCCTGACAAACAACAAAATATAAACTTTTCTGTTAGCTCTGGTTTTGGTCGCCACCAGACGTAGAATGGAGTTTTATCTGTTTGCAGTGAGACTGAACCAAATCACACACACAAAAACAGCCCCTTGTATCAAAACAAAGAGCTGAAGGAGGCTAGAATATTACATTAAACCCATCTGACTGCTAAATTGGTCATAATAATGTGTTAGATTAATGCTATGCTCTTAGACTCTGTACTGTCTAAAGTACTGCTGCTTTTTTTGTACCTTATAGATAGCGAGCTTAAATTTCTGGTGTCCATGTAATTTTGCACCTTAATGTACAGGTGTATTAATGGCCTGTTAAAAAGAGATGCTAGATAGACTTACACTTGATACACTTGATATTTTATGTATTACAGCTGCATCTGACCCAACTGAGGTCTACCAGTTAGCCTGCACTGTTTTTACAAAGGTTTCCATTAATGGTCAAATACTTTGTCTAGTTATAGTGAAAAAGCTGTAAAATGCTTAATTTTAAAACAGTACATTGTGGTGCAATGTGAAACCAGAGCACAGGGTATAAAAATGGAAGAAAGTTGGTACTTTTAACTTAAATAAACTTTCAAACTTTACATTTAAACTTATATGCTCTCTCTTGGCCCTCAAAAATGACCACAGAGAGATCCCGAGGTCTAGCATCTGTGTAGCTACACCTGTATACATAGAAACTGACTTTTCCTGGAGTCACAGTTTCACTGTTTCAAGAATTATATGAGTTACGCCTTTCACACTGAAAACATACATATACATAAACAACATAGTGTCTACTGTGCACTGACTCAGCCGTACATCTGCTCCTAAAGGTCAAAGGTCACTCTTTTGAGTATTCCAGTGTTCACGTTTCGGACAGTGAGGACAGATAGTTTCAGAGAGACGTGAAGGAGGCCATCTTTGTCTACTCTACCTAAACAACAGTCTGCCACCTACAATCCAGTCTTGAGTTCCCTTCTCAGGCGTTTCGACCCGTGCTCACACCTCGCCTCAGGTGACCTCAGTAGGTCACATGTTAGGACGCCGCAAGGTCTCACGGTTGTTTCAATGGTTGGCTCTGGTGACGGTGAGAACCTATGCTTTTTTTCACACTTGGGCACATGAGATGACTCACATGATCATTAGTGACTCAACCACCCATAGAACCAGGACAAATGGGGATGTTTGTGAAACTTGTATTTGTAGGACTAGACCTGCATCACAGTTTCAGTTGTACTACGGCTGCATAAACTACGATAAACTGAGATTGTTTACAAAACTGTGTCTGCTGATCTTTTTCCTCTTTCAGTGTGAGAAGGGGGACCACAGAGTTTACACAGAGTGTTGTGCTTCTGCAGAATTGTGACAAACAGAAGGGACTCGCAGCCTTTTCCTGGACACCCAGACATACATGTCCCAACTGTGTGGTTCATTTCTGGGACTGCTGACCGCAGCAAGCATGGTGTCTAACCTCAGTCGGGCCTCTGATCGTCCCCTGAACCCACCGTCCCATGACTGCCTTCTGCTGCACATGTGAATGCAACAAAATGAAACCAACGTGCACACTCACACATACCTCTCTGTGTGTGTGTTTTTCAAAATTAATTGCAGAAGTTCACAGCAATCACATGATTAGATGTATGTATAAATATTAGAGTGCAGATGCATGAAAACAGTTACAACAGCTGGAATACATCAGTCTGTGTTCAACAACAGAGCAAGCAGCCGCGTCAGCAAGAAACAAGATGAAACTCTGCGTACTGATTGTGTTTGGGACCCTGCTCGTCCTCAGCCACGGTAAGAACTGGATCACTACACAGTAAGAAGTTTCTGTGTGAATAAACATTTCTGTTCTCTGGAAAGCGTAACGTGACCTTAATGTTTAGAAATTAAATTTGCTGGTGGAAACAGAAATAGGGAGAATATTTTTCCACATCTCTGCACGAAAATGGGAATTCATTTGCAAATACTGCATGACAAGAACAAAAAACAAACAAAAAAAGATTCATTGCTTACTAGAAATGTTCAAATCCACAAATACTTTTCTATAGTCATTTAAAATAAAATGCTAATTTAATGGATTTCACAGGTAGGATAGTTAAAAAGATTTAAAGTGCACAAAAATGTGTACATTTCCCTCTATTTGAAAGAGTGTTTTGGAATTATTATCATTTTTTTATTGACTTAAAAAAAAGAATACAAATGGATTAAAACTTTAACTAATGGAAAACCTTACTGAGCGTTTTACGGGCCCTTTTTTGTCCATGTGACTTTTCTAAGTGGTGTCACATTTCAGCGTGATCGTGACCAGACTGTTTCACCATCTATTACGGTACGTCTTTCAGTTCTTCAGTAAGAATGGAGAACGTCTTTGTGCAAGTATTTTACAAACAGGAAGATGACTGGAAGAGCAAAAAAAAAGGGAAGAGCTTTTCTTAAGAATGTCAAAACACCAACTTGGGAGGAGATGATGAAACGTGCTGTTGGAAAGCTTTCCAGTCACTGAGTTGTAGTTGTGTGTGTGTGTGTGTGTGTGTGTGTGTGTGTGTGTGTGTGTGTGTGTGTGTGTGTGTGTGTGTGTGTGTGTGTGTGTGTGTGTGTGTGTGTGTGTGTGTGTTACACTGACTGCCAAGCGAACTTTGGCACAGGCTGGCTTTGCTTCTTCCCAGCATGACTTCCTCCCCCGAGTTTCAATGAAACATCATTATGTAAAGCGCACGACTCATCTTGTTTAGAGCTGCTTTAGATTTTCTTTGACACTGGAGAATAATACAAGCTCTAAAACAAACATCACCCTGAAAACATTCACATGACCTTTGAAGTAAACGCAAGCTTGATTTGATGTCTTCAAATTTATATTCAAGTTCACGGGAGGTGAGAAAGGAAAGATAAAGCTGTTTGCTGTCAAATGTGTGCTGACAACAGGGATGCCGCCAATCAGCCGTGACTACAACACCCACTGCCGGTGCCTGCAGGTGGAGTCGAGGATCATCCCTCCAGACACCCTGAGGAGCATCAAGCTGTTCCCTGAGGGGCCTCACTGCCCGGACACAGAAGTCATGTAAGTCAGCCTGTCACAATCACCCTTTAAATCTAAAGGCTTATTATAAAAATAGGATTAGGTGTCTCACATAATCCAATTTAGATTTAGATGCTTTTAAAAAAGGAAATAATTTATAAAAAAGTATTTTTTGGAACATTTGGTCCCCAATAAGTCTTGTATAGACACTGTAAACTGTATATAATCCATGGATTGATTTAAATAAATACAAATAAATACAAAAGGAAACTTATTTGAGCTCGATCTGGCAAATCTCTTACATTCTTGCTTAAAAGTTTAAAAAGATTTGTGCCAATTAAGATTTCTGTAAATTATAAATTATGTGCATTTTGATCTTCTGTCACTTTTAATCTCTTTCCCTGATTTAAGGGACATTATTTACATTTTTTCATGTTGCATCACTTTTTTAATCCAACTAGATCTTCCAGCCAAACTGGGAGTATCATCGCTCTTAAACACAATTCCAAATGTAACCTTAAAAAAAAAACACCATAGCATATTGTTTTTTAAGCCAAATTACTCAATTAATTAAATAATTAACTAGAAACTTATTTTATGGAAAACACTGAAGGCCTTTTTTTAAAAGCTGGCAGCAGTATTATTTGTTGAAACATGTTTAATGATGCTCAGAGCATTGATAACATCGTTAATCAAACTGCCTGACGGGTACTTAGCTGGAATTAAACTCTGGGATCTGCTTACACGGATCAGATTTTCTCTCCGTGAAGTTCCAGTAAGGCCTCTTGGAACTGTTTCCCAACACTTTTTACATTTTTGTAACTTCACAGTGAGTTCACATGAAAACACTTAGGTTTGTCCACATCACAGTTTTGCAAATATCTGCAGAGATCAGCTCCACACAGAGTTTGTGTTTTCAGTCAACAGGTTCACTCTCATTTCTCTGATTGCACCATGTTGTCTTTAATCACCCGAGTGTTCAGTCTCAGTGACGATTTTATCAATAGCTGGTTTGATTACTGTAATCTGTGAATTGCACATGGATTTTCACTTGACATTGTTATAATTCCCTCGACGTTTAATATGCTCTTTTTGGTTCTTTTAGTTCCTGGTAACTGTCTTGTGATTGCAGTTTGACGATTTTGTGGGGAAAATAATTTAAATAAAGTGAATCAGATGCTGGCTGACAGATCCAAAGCATCACAGAGAGGTTTGCACTGAGGACTACTTACCTTTAAGCACTGACTGACTGTAATTCTCTTTAATCAGAGCTGGACTGGCAAACGGAGCAAAGGTTTGTCTGAACCCTCATTCTGCCTGGGTGAAGAAGCTGATCAACTTCTTTCTGGAGAAGCAGCAGATGGGAATGACCTCCAAGAAACGGGCATAAATCCTGCAGTTGTCTGCAGCTACCTGACCACTGAGCCATGACTGAAGCCAATATTTAACCCACTTTGGCTTTTTCTTTTTCTTTTTTTTTTGCTACTTTATTTTATTTCTACTGATTGTTTATTTCTGAATATTTTACACCAATATTATGGAACAACACTGATTTTAGAAAAAGAAAAGCTTCCTGTTTTCAGGATGTTAAAGGAAAAAAACCCACCAGTCAAGTGATTGTATGAGCAGATCTTGCATGTAGCATTAAATATGTAGCACTGTAATATGTAATACGTAACACTTCCTTTTTTCTACTTCCTTTGGTGAATCTTGTTGATCAGCAGCAACAAATGATTTAATGCTAAAGAAACACTCAGATCAATGCAGTTATTGCATAATGAAAATTAAGTTGCTGCAAAGAAAATAAAAATGTTTGAAAACTAAAATGTGTTTATTGTTTATTCCAGCAGCCAACTCATGTTTGGCCACATAAAACATCAATATTGTTAATATGTTTATTGTGGTATTTTTTTTTTTTAACATGTCAGCATATTATCACTGAAAAACTTGTGACATTCTTGATGCAATGACGCTTCAACTTTCCACATCAGCTCTTTTTTTATGAATGCATCACTGTTTTAGCCGTTTGGCACTCTTAATATCAGACTTCAGAAAACTGCACTTTCAGGAGAAACATCTGAACAGCATTTAAGCATTAAAACTCTAAACATGCATTATTATGTACAGTATATCTGACCCATCGGGGTCATTAGCACCAAATAAAGTTTAGTTTAAGTAAAAGATTGTGTTGATCCACAAGAAGAGCAATGCACCAAAACCCACACACATTAACATTTACATAATATAAAAGCAAAACTTCAGATGTGAGACGACTGTTGCATCCTCAAACCTGATATTTTAAAAAAAAAAAGATTTTGAATGTGATTCAAGTCAGATCCTTCTTTCTTCACGATTCCTGGCTCCTTAATGAACAGTGGAATTGTAAAGCGCTTTGGGTGCCTTGAAAAGCGCTGTATAAATGCACTCCATCATTATTATTATTATTATTATTATTATTAACAACATTCCCAGCTCCAGCCACACTAAAGTATTCCCACAGCGTAACACTTCCACCATCGTGTTTCACTGTGCAGACGGTCTTCTTTGTGTTGCATGCCTCTCACTTCTTCCAAACATAAGCAGTGTGGCCAGAGAGTCCCAGCTTTTACTCATCTGACCAAAGGACGCCTAATCTTTCTCCACGTTGTCCTTAGCACACTCCAGCCTGGCTTAAAAGCATCTCCTCTGTAAGCGCTCACTGCATTCCTGTGCAGTGATTGTCTTCTTTGAGGCTACACTTTGTAGCTTTGAAATCTTTGAAATCTTTCGCTTCCTGCATCTATTATTTAGGCAGACAGAGGAGATACCCCTAATATAATGCTGTGAGCACATTAGCCTCAGACCAGCTGTTAAAACCTGTCTGTTTGTTTGTTTGCTTGCAAGGGGAAGCCAATCAAAGAAAGTCTGTTTTATAAGAATATATTAACTGAGAGTTTGCACCAAGGACCAGTATAAGGTGATTCAGGATATTTTGAACCGTGAATCATGCAAAGCTACCCTGGAGCTGGAGATTAGCATCAGAGGTCCATTTTAAATATGTATTATATACAATTTGGGTATTTGTTTTTTTAATTAACTCATCCTATGTTAGCTAGAACGGAGTCCGGCCTATTTAACCACTAAAACTGTTTTTTCTTTTCATAAGTTCTGCTTGATAATAATGTGCTTTAGCGATCGTGGCTCAAGAGTTGGGAGTTCGCCTTGTAATCGGAAGGTTGCTGGTTCGAGCCCCGGCTCGGACAGTCTCGGTCGTTGTGTCCTTGGGCAAGACACTTCACCCGTTGCCTACTGGTGGTGGTCAGAGGGCCCGGTGGCGCCAGTGTTCGGCAGCCTCGCCTCTGTCAGTGCGCCCCAGGGTGGCTGTGGCTACAATGTAGCTTGCCATCACCAGTGTGTGTGAATGTGTGGATGACTGGATGTGTAAAGCGCTTTGGGGTCCTTAGGGACTAGTAAAGCGCTATACAAATACAGGCCATTTTTATGCTTTTTTGTAAAACTGCAAATTGAAAGTGCAAGTGTGTATTAACTCTGTTTATACACATGAAGTTTAAAAAAAATACAGTGTCTATAGAGACATTCATATAAAGCAAGATTTTCAGTGCAAAACACTTCACCGTTGGTCCCTTTTAAGAAATGTAATCATCTTTCTATATACATATAAATTATACTCATAATGCTGCCGTTCACAGAAGCTGAAGCTGGAGAATAACAAATAAAGGCACTATGAAGATTCTAGAAAAACAGTAAAACAGTCAAAAATGCTCTTGCGTGTGGTCCCTGCAGTCACTTTAAAGCTAATAAACATCTGTCAGTGTTAAAATGACTGAACAGCAGCGCGCTGTCCTCTTTAACCAGTCACAGCTCCCACCAGCAGCATGAAGAGTCTTCCTCTAACAATGTCCTTTCACAGGAGTTTCAGTAGTTGATATGAAATTAAATGAAGTCCTTATTCTACGCGATGAGTCTATGTTGCAGGAGGAGGCGGCGAATCGCCTGCTGCAACCACGTAACCCTTCCCTGGAGGAAACCACGTCTGCAAGGCTTCCATCCAGCTGCCGGTGTCGCAGAAAGTCAACAAGATGTCAAACACTGCGGACACAGGAAAACTTTATTACCCAAAGCAGGTGGTAAAGACCTTTCAGTGTCCTCTGGACAAAACAAAATATTTGCTTGCCTTGATTAACAGCCAGGATCTTTGAGTGGAAATTCTTCACGTTGTCTTTTTTCACCATGTACTCGTCTATAGGCAGCCTCGCTGTGCGGACGCTCAGCTCTCCGGCTCTGGACAGGCTCAACTTCTGCAGAGGAGAAAATAAACCTACTGGATATAATACTTACAGTCCTACTCTATGCGATGTCTGTGTTATGATCAGTTTTACTGAAAAATACCTTCTGGATGCTTTCATCCACCAGACCACCGAGGACGTAAACCTTGTCAGCATCCACGGATTCCAACGCTGAAAACAAAGGAGGAAAAAAAATACCTTAATGAATGTCAGCAAATTATATAATGTACATGAGCTCACTGGCCACTGCATTAGGTACATCTTCCTAGTACTGGGTCGAACCCTCTTTTCTTTCCTTTTAATTCTTCATGGCACAGATTCAAAAAGGTGCTGGAAACATTACTCAGAGGTTTTGGTCCATATTGACATGAGAGCATCGCACAGATGCTGCAGGTTTGTCTGCTGCACATCAACAATCTGAATCTCCTGTTCCACCACATCCCAAAGATGCTCTACTGAGATGTGGGGACTGCAGGGGTCATTTAGGTTCAGCAAACTCGTGTTCAAGAAACCAGGTTGAGATGTTTTGAACTTTGTGGACGCGGCCATCAGAGGATGGCACACTGTGGTCATAAAGGGTTGGACGTGGATGGCATCAGTACTCAGGCAGGCTGTGGTGATTAAATGATGCTCAGTTTGTACTAAGGGGCTCAAAGTGTGCCAAGAAAATATTCCCCACATTATTACACCATTACTGCACTGCCTTGTATGAACAGTTTGCATTTCAGCAGGTCGTCTTCACCATGTCTGAATTAATAAATGCGCTGAGTTACAGCGATGTGATTGGGTGATTCGATATTTGTGTAAAAGAGCAGTTGAACAGGTGTGCCTAATAAAGCGGCCACTGAGTGTACATCTTGTGCAATATTTTTGTTTCTCTGTAAATATTTTATTTATTTATTGTTAGTGTTTTAATGCTGTTTTCTATTAATCTCATCTTATTAAAGTTCCACATAACGAGAAACTAATTTTGAAAATAATATTAATGAAATGCTAAACAGGAGCGGGACAAGCAGCAGCAAACATGACAGCCAAATGGCGCCACCTGCTGGACAAATAATGCATTTCAAGAGCAAAACAAAGACATAAATGAAATCTAATCTAATTTATTTTTCACACCTTCTTCAGCATCTGGAGTGAGGTAGACAACCGATTCTGGAGGAAACAGGTCCAGACAGCTTTCGTCTGTTATATCCATCTGAACAAAACAAACACAGGAGACATGGCAACAATCAGCACCTGCTCATAAAACACTGAGGCAATTTTGGTTAAAACATTTTGAGAAACCTAAACTCAAAAGTGTCCTTTAATGAGTGAATTACAGTCCTATAAATGCTTACATGCAAATTGTTTTAAAGATTTGCTGAAGGGTTTGTTCACTTAAAATCCTTTTAACTGTAAAAACAAACTTATATATATCACCGTGTAGTTGAGGAAGCCGTCATTCATTCGCACGCACTCTCTGTAGAGACGGCTGTCCTCTCTCAGGTCTGTCAGAAACAGGTGAAACGGTCGGGTCGCCTTCTTATTCGACCCGTAGAGCCGCCTCAGCTGGCCTGCCAGTCGGCTTATCTCCTGAAACACAAAACGTGCGCTGCTGCAGGTGAATAAACACCACCTTCTTAAATGAAAGGAGTTTTTTTTGGTAAGCTGAAAACGTTGTAAGGTTTTTCATTGTCCACCGACCTTATCAGACATGCAGTCTGTCATACTGAGGTCGACGCAGAGCTTGAGCCCCGTGGACCGAGCCTCAGCTAGACGCTCTTTAGTGATCGCCTTCATGACCCGCTTGGTAAACTGACGCTCTGTGCTAGCACCTGAATGTCAAAGAACACACAGGAAAGGGACAGATGCTGTGATGTCACCAGCTGGAGACTTTCAGTTCCTCCTTAAGCCTCTCTTTGTTTTCTCTTTACCGGACTCCAGCTCACGATTCATCTTCCTCCTCAGCTTCTCCTCCTTCCTCCTGCTCTTCTTCGCAGC
Organism: Simochromis diagramma; assembly: GCF_900408965.1. NCBI lineage: Eukaryota > Metazoa > Chordata > Actinopteri > Cichliformes > Cichlidae > Simochromis > Simochromis diagramma. Next base: position 1,300,465 of record NW_024387057.1, read on the forward strand.
CACTTGCTTCTCCCAGTGCCGCTGCTTCCTCAGGACATTCCTCTGTTCATTAAACAGACAAATAACTGTGAGCACAGCAATAATCCTCTCGAGCGTCAAGATATCAGAGGCACTGTTGGAAATCTCACCCTGTTCCTGTCATCCTCCTCTGTCACAGCAACCCTCTACATGTCCTCCTCCACTACATCCCTGAATCTTCTCTGAGGTCCTCCTCTTTTCTTCCTGCCTGGTAGCTTCATCTTCAACATCCCTTGTCCAACATGTCAACCATTCCTGCTCTGCACATGTCTCTAACTTCACCTCTAAACTGCTCAACCTGAGTTGTCCCTCTGACGTCTCTTTATGTCAGTGCCACTGCCTCCAAACCATCATCGCTACCAGACCAGTAATCCACTTAAACTACAGGAAACCAGATTTACTTATAAATGTTGTCATTGTCTTTAATCCTGACATTAATCTGCAGTACATCATCAAATTAAGCGTACAAGCACGTGGTCCCACACCTGGGTGTAGAAATTAAAGAGGATCATCAGGTCATCTCATATCATGTTGACCTCAAACCTTTATTTAGCAGTTTTCACACCCCTGGATAAAAAGGTGTAATTTAAAAATTAAGTAATTTAGTGATATCTGCAATTCAGATGATGAAGGAAGCCTCAACTGTTTCAAAATGTTAATAATAGCATATAAAGCTCTGCGTGGCCGAGCCGCAGACCTGCTGAGACCTTGATCCTCTGATCGGTGCTTCCTATCTGCTCCCTGCTCTCATTTTAAAACCAGAGGCGATCACGCTTTTCAAACTGTAGCTCCTAAACACTGGAACAGCCGTCAGTTCAGCAGAATCTGTGGTTTGTTTTAACAAGATTGCTGAAAACTCATTTTTATAGGTTTGTTTTTCTTTAATCATTGTCCCATTATTTGGGGATTTCTGTTCCTCTAGTGTGTGTGTGGAAGTGTGAATACAGGAACTGTAAGACCATATGTTTGATTATGTGTTTTTATTATGGGCCATGCTGACTGATCTTAATGTGTGCTTCCATCCAAACTGTGACGCACTGTGAGCCCTTTAAATGTGCTACACTAAACACTATCATTAGTATTATCACTGTGCACTCACAGAACAGGGCAGGTCTTCTCTCCCGGGCTTGGGGTCCACAGCATCTGTCTCCACGTCGATGTGAAGCAGATCCATGAGCTCTGAAGTTCCATTCAGCTGCGCTTCACTCGTTTCCGGTTTAGCATGAGCCATCCCAGCAGGCATGCCCTGCAAACACACACAAAAGAAACGTGACGCTCTTCTTTAAATGTCCACGCATTTCTCATGTTCTGTGGTTCATCTTGAGGTAGCTGCAGACTTTGAAACAGAGTCCGTGTGTGTGTGTGTGTGTGTGGAGACATTTCAGGAATTCCGTGTTTGTGCTGCTGTTTAAACCAAACTATAAACATATACAGAAATTACTCAACGACACATTAACAGCAACACTGCAGGTTCAACAGAGAGAGAGCAGCGAACATGCCTGAGCCGGGAGATGAGTCGCCTCACAGCCTCCAGTTACTGAACATGTGAGCGGCGCAGATGAATGACGTAAGCGTAAACAATATGGAAGAGGCGGGTCGACATGATAAAAAAAATAGGATTAATGCACTGTAACTCTTTATTGATCGGTCCAGAGCAACATAAACCCATTATTTGTTATTTTTTATGGTTTTATATTATATTTAAAAAACGTGGACAAAAACCAGGATTACTGTCAGATAGTTTGCTTTTACACTAAACAGCCAGTAGAGGGCGGTGTCACTTAATATGAAATGAATGCTGACGGATGGACGGACCCTTCATTTTGCTCTTTCACAGCATTCAATCCAGCACGTTTCTATCAAGAGTGTCTGCCTCATATCACAGTCTTTATATTTATCTTGTTTAGCTCCTTATTCTATTAGATTCAGGTTTTCTTACAGAGGACTCTACTATTTTATTTAAATCGCTTTATGTTCAGCTCCTTAATTTTAAATTTAAATGTTTACTATTTTAAATGTTTAACCCTTGTTTATGCTGTGTTTTATTTTACTGAGCTGTTCTTCTACGTTTAAGCGTTGTTTGCTATAGGTCAGCTTTAATGTTGTGGCTCCTATAATGCAGGACTTCCCCAGCTTTGTGATGAAAACCACTTGTGCCAAGATTTTACAATGATGTTGTGTAATAGTTCCCGCAGTTCAGTTTCCTGGGATTGTTAGCCTGCTGGCCTGTCGATCCCACTCGCAGTTCAGATTATTTAAATCTGTGTGCCTGAGGAGGAAATTAGTGGACATGGATTACTTTTACTCTTATTGGACAAAAAGAAAAACTGCTGCAGGACAGAAACATCTGCATTATGCTGCTAACACAACAGTCTCTTTGCGAGCAGCTGCACAGACAGCAGGCTAACACTAATGTTAGTCAAGAAGAATGGTAAGTATGCGAAAATGTGTTTCAAGTCATTTTATGGGGAAAACACAAACGTAATCTAACGAGTTGTACGACGAATTACTTTCTCCTAGAGTAATTAGGTGATGCACTGCATTACTTTTAAGAGAAGTGTTCTGTGCATTATGTGTAACACGTTACTTTTTTTGAATAATTACCCCACCACTGATCACAGCAAAGCGTTATAAATTAAGCTTGTGTTTACTTTTACTTCACGTCCTAATTAAGCAAAAATCCTGCAATTTATGTGTTTCATTACCCGCAGACTCAGTTTACACCTTAGTATGGATGGTTAATCAAATAAATATTTTATTGTTGCATCTGTTTACTTGTGGCATGGGGAAGGTTAATAATTTGGCGATTTTCATGAAGCAGTGGAGTAGCAGAAAACCCACTCTAAACATCAAAATCTTGTTATTGAACATGTAATATAGCTCCATGTGAGCTTTGCTGAAATGTAGGAAGTTACATGACTTTAATTGTTTTTACTCAATTAGCAGTTTAAGCTATTGCTGATTAATGGTGGCTTGTAATCAAACGTCATCCCTCTCTGCTTGTGTTTACCTGACAGCTGCCACAGACAGATCCAAAGAGACTAGAGACTTTCTGAAAGGATAATGAATAACTCTAAGCTTTTGTTATGAAGAGTACATTTCCATATCTGTAATTACTGTTGTTCTGGCACAAAAAAAAAAGAAAATGCAAAACACTTGTCAAGATAGGAATAGGTTTACAGTCCTGTTTGTAGTCGGAAGACAAAAACAGGCGCACAGGTGACCTTTGCTAACAAATTGTTTTTATCATAAAAGTTTTTAACAAAAATATTTTTCTAATTTTATCTCTGCCTGTGTTACAACATGTATCGGCAGCATCCAGCCTTAGTATGTGTTAAACAGATTGTTCCAAACCACGGCTCTAAATATGCGGATCAATCCTCTGTTGTTGTTAGCATCCGAGGCTAACACGCGGCATGCGGCATCACAGCAGCCAATGACAGACGTAGAGGAGGGGCATACCATCAGAGAGCATTGTGGGTACTCCAAAAGTAATTATTTATGTCACTTCAGAGCTCGCAGACGAGTACTGTTCGGTGTATTAACACCGAACAGTACTCGTTCGGTGTCACAACTACGATACGTGACCCAGTAAATATAAGCAGCACACACTGCTGTTAGCACCGTGACAGAGATGGACAGGGCCGTCATAGTAGTAGCTGGGTCGGGGCGATTGTTCGTTAAGACTATACTTTCAGGGATCATTTCTATAGTTTCTAACTTGAGAAATGTGTTTCTAAAGTGTTTGGTCTCGCTAACCACGATGATGAGTTGGTGATACTTCTCCTTGAGCGCGAAGCGGGCCGAGAGACTTGATTTAATTCATATGCTCTTTGCTTTTGATGACCGTTCACTGTTTCTTCGGAAACAGCGATGGGAGGAGTATGATCAGAGTGGTTACGAAATGCTGTTAAAAAGAAGTTGTTAATTCTATTGGTTGCATAGTCAGCAAAAGCTATGTAAGTGTGTTGAGCTACTCGATTTTGAGTCACACCAAAAAACCTCAAAGCATGTCTGTTATGCGTAGGTGTTGTGCGTCCTAAAACGTTTTTAATACTACTTGGATAAATCTTGATACCAAAGCCTGTAATACTTTGAATTTACAAAAGCTAACAGTGAAGTAGATTTGTTATTTTAGATTGTTTTCATGTGGTTTTACTGTGATATATGTTATGTAATTTATATAGATATGTATATACTGTCCATATATTACTTTATGCTTTAATTTTATATTTTAATAATTGCACCTACTCAAAGATTTAGATTTATCTTTAAAAAATGTATGTTATTTGGGGCCCCCTTCAGGTGGCATAAAGAGAGGAAATGATGTGCATTTCACTCCATGTTAGTCATTACTTAAATGTATGGAGTGTCAAGAGTGCCAACATTAATAAATAAATGCATCATTCAAAATGTTAATTAAATTTTCATTAAGTAATTAAAAATATCAGTTAATTTTATTAAAAATATATTTCAATATTTAATTAACTTGGTTTAGTTCCTGTGATGCATTGAAGCATGAAATAATTAGAAACGGTCTTTACAACTCGGACGGTAACATTGATCGGTTACCCTGCACAGTGAGTCAAGACAGGTCGACATTAAAAAAAAAAACGGATCAGTTCTCAGTGAGGTTTTTTTCTTTTTTTCATCAGGAAAACTGAACTTGATCTGAAAAAATGAAAGCCCCTAAGTCGCTGGATGCAAAATAATTTTCTCTCTCTCTCTTTTTAACAATGTAAGAGTGTTGAGTTATTATACTGAATCACTCACAAACACTTAAAATAGAAACACTGACACAAGCTTTGCATTTAACTGTCATTAATAACTTTCACAAAGTGTAAAAACAAAGTTGCATCAAAGTTTGAATGAAATTGTTTCCATACTGTTTATTTGTATTTAAACATTACACTGAAAACAACAATAAACTAGCAGAGCCCCATTTTTAACAATATATTTTAGATGTTTAGCAGTAATGTGCTACCCCAGTACACGCTAGAAAGCCTTTTAATCTGGATGTTATTAGTATGTATGCAATAAGAGAGGAAGGCCAAAAAATGCCTTCAGTTCACTGATAGTTTTACAAAAGCAGAAACACTTAAACAGATGTTAAGAGGTCGAGTCACAATCATTGTTTTGTATACAAAATCTTCTCCTTTTCACTCAAAGTGACTTTAAATACAAAAAATAAAAACAGCTAAAGAGCTGCTGTTAAAATTTCCATAAGGAGACATCATTTCAAGGAAATAAACGTATTGTATTGGTGATTAGACCCTGATGGCCCATCACAGCAGAACACAACAGGACCTCCTGGAGTCTAGATGCTGGTGGCGGAGATGAAGATGGAGGCTTGGATGGAGCCTGAGTAACATGGGTAAGGCGGAGATGGAGCTGGGTTGCACGAGGGCAAATGTAAGGGAGAATAACACATGAGCAGTGAGGTTTAAAGACTGTGGAATGAAGGCTGATTGCCCTGAACAGACTGGCAGAAAGATGATTGGACAACACCAGTGATGTCACATTGAGCTTGACAACATGGGAAAGTGGAAGTGATGTAAAACAGACACTGTTTTGGCTTCCCTTCATTGGCTCCCTGTTAAATCCAGAATTGAATTCAAAATCCTGCTCCTCACATACAAGGTCTTAAATAATCAGGCCCCATCTTATCTTAATGACCTTGTAGTACCATATCACCCCTATTAGAGCGCTTCGCTCTCAGGCTGCAGGCTTGTTGTTCCTAGAGTATTTAAAAGTAGAATGGGAGGGAGAGCCTTCAGTTTTCAGGCCCCTCTTCTGTGGAACCAGCTTCCAGTTTGGATTCGGGAGACAGACACTATCTCTACTTTCTAGATTAGGCTTAAAACTTTCCTTTTTGATAAAGCATATAGTTAGGGCTGGACCAGGTGACCCTGAATCCTCCCTTAGTTATGCTGCAATAGACATAGGCTGCCGGGGATTCCCATGATGCATTGAGTTTTTCCTTTCCAGTCACCTTTCTCACTCACTATGTGTTAATAGACCTCTCTGCATTGAATCATATCTGTTATTAACCTCTGTCTCTCTTCCACAGCATGTCTTTTATCCTGTCTTCCTTCTCTCACCCCAACCGGTCGCAGCAGATGGCCCCGCCCCTCAATGGATTGGATTGACATTATTGTAGTCAGAGGTCTGCTCTGCGTTGCCCTGTTGATGTGATCAAATGAAAGCATTTCAAAACAAACACCACCATATGTCCACAAATGCATTTATTATCAGTGAGAATAATTACCAATGTATATTTTGCATTTCAAATCTCACATTTTGTGCACTCACTTGTCTTGTTAATGACTCTGAGCTGAATCACTGATGTGACATTGATGTAATCACCTTCTGCTGGACCTGAAATAATAATTTTAATCACTTTCATGTATAATCATCCAGTTTCTATATTAATGAAAGTGTATACTTTACCATTTTCAGTGTTTTCACATCTTCTGACTGTCTCATAGACAGAACGAACACCTGCTGGTCAGAGAAAATCAGTCACCTCATGTCTGTGATACTAATTTAAACACAAATATTCTTGCAAATAACATTTATATGAAAAGCTGCAGCAGATGTAATAAGTACAGTCTTGTTGCAAATAGGATCAGAATATTTGAAACTATGTGAAAAACTAACCATGAAGAAGAGAGGACTGTTGCTGCTGACCATCCTGATTGAGCGTCTGTTTAACAGCACCTTTATTAAAAATGTCAAAAAAAAAAAAAAAGACATTTGAACCTCATGACACATTTATGTCTTTGAAGGATAAAGAGTTTGTAGTAAGTAAAGGAAAAGGTCTCACTGTTGGTTCTTCTGCAGCGATACAACAAGAGCAGGAGAATAATAATGAGAGAGACTCCACAAACCAGTCCAACCATCAACCACACAGGAGGTGAAGAGCTGTCAGCTCCTGACACAGTTACAAGAAACAATAATTAATTATTGATCAATTATAATTATATAAATAAATACTTTTATGAAATGGAGCAAGGTGACTGCGAGACTTAAATCAGACAATCTAATGTTCATTCTCAGTCATCAGACGTGTTTAGAAAACATCCATCAGATGTTTTGATCCTGCTCACCTTTAACTGACATCCAGCTCTGTGCTGACTCTCTTCCTGAGTACTGACACTTGTAGAAACCTTCATCAGACTTTGACACTGCAGAGATCTTCAGCTCCCCTCGGGTATCATTTTGAATAAGTGTGTCATTGTGATAGAAAAACACATTGGAAAGTATTTTTTGTGTTCTCAAACTGCAGCTCAGACTAACAGAAGCTCCCTCAGTCACAGGATGAACAGGACTCACCAGGATAGGACCATTACCATCATCTGTGACACAATCACACACAATTGTTTCAGTCACATCAGCTGGTGCACACTTTTAGAAAAAGCTGACAAACAATAATAAGAACAGATTGTACAAATGTTCATCATGAAGATCTGATCTTGGATATTTAAAAACTACCGTATGTGTCATATTTGTTTTACCACATAATTACTTCACATACAGCAAAGCTGGGACAAATGTTCATGTGATGTCTAAATGATTCAAATCCAATAAGTAAATGTATAATAACATACTCCGTACAGTGATGTTGACTGCACTGCTGAACTCTCCTGATCCAGACTCACACCAGTACACTGCAGTATCTGACTTTGATGTGTTGATGTCACATGTGGATCCAGTCATTCTCCTACAGTCAGAGTACAGTCGGCCGTCCTCAGAGAACTTCCTCACTCTCCACTCAGTGAAGTTTCCCTCACAGGTCAGTGAGACAGAGTCAGAGGTGAAGTGTTGCACTCTGTCAGGACTCACTGTGAGAGACGCTGCTGAATGAACATCTGGAAACAACATGCAGTGAAGACACAAAGCTCACAGATGTTAGGATTAAAATATGAAACAGATATTGATGAGCTCAGTCTTGTTGAAAACATCTTGAATAAAAGTTACAACATAATCTCACTTCATTGAAAGGTCAGAGAGAAACAAACTGACCTGCAGACCAGACAAACTTTGGTTGACTGTGATCAGTGTGATACTCTGGGTCTCCTCTTCCAGCTCTGCACACATATCCTGCTGTGTGTGTCTGTCCATGAATGATGTAGGAGTCCTGTGCAGTCCCACTGCCATCAGGTAGCAGCTCATAACTGGAGGATTTCTCTGATAGATCAGGAACAGCTTTATACCAGTAGAAGCTCCATCCTGCAGACGGATGTTCAACCTCACAGTTCAGAGTTACTGAGGCTCCAGGACTCAGCCATGATGGAGACACAGTGAGGACAGGACGGGGTTCATCTGTTCAACAAAGATTTTCTCTCAATGTTTCGTCTCTTAACTCTGAATTCAATGTCACTAAAATGTTGACTCACAAATATTTATGATGAACTTTAAGAGTGAGACTATCTAAACATGTCAAATATCTCAACATGTACTAATAAAAACACATTTTTATTTTAGAACATAAATTTGAATGCATCCAACAAATTTAAAGACCTGGGTGGAAAAAAGTGATTCATGATCTAAAACCTCAATGGTGAAGCTCATTTGATCAACAATATAATATGTTATAAATTCTGTGATTACCTAGTTCAAATGCTGTAATTAATTTGAAGCATAACTGAGTTTATTGATCAGTGATCAAAATGTATTGGGGTTTTTTGTATTTATATTTTTTTATGTATCAAATTTGTGTCAAAATAATCTGGATGAAAGATCTTACATGATACAGTCAGTGTGATGATATCACTCCACTCTGAGAAGAAATAGTCCCTTCTGCCCCGGCAGCTGTATCCTCCACTGTCAGACTCAGTAGCTCTGATGATTCTGTATTCATTGGATGTTGGAGGTGTGTTTAACTTGGCTGCTCTCCATTCATACGTCCACTGAGCTCCTTCACCTCCCTGAATCTCACATCTGACAGTGACTGTCTCACCGCTGTATATCTGAGTCCAGGATGGCTGCAGGGTCACAGTGGGCTTACTGGGAACTGTTCACAGGAAAATATCCAGTTAGAGACAAATAGAAACATAAAAACTCTGTTGTTTATAACATGAAGTAAAGTGAGAAAAAAATAGCGGATTCACAGACAAACAGTTTAAAGACTGAACAACAAAACAAAGTCATAACATTTCATAGCTTTCAAACTGTAACACATTTTTAGTCAAACGTACAAGTATTTACTTGTACAGTTATCATCTTTTATTGATATTCCTGAGTTGTATTGATATCCATTTCACAAAGATGTGAAAATCAGTGTGGTAAAAAAAAAAACCAAATATAAAACTTTTGATTGTTAAAGTTTTTTGTCTTCAATCTAGAAAAAACACAAAGAAAGCCTGCAGCCACTGGCATAGAAATATCCTGTTGCTAATGTATTTTTTATAGTTGATAGTAAAATGGTTTTTTTGTAAAGATCCAATAAATTGATGAAAGGCTTGTAATGATTTTTTTCTCTGAGAACCACAAGGGCTCTTTCAGAGTGCGCACTTTGTCACAATGAAACTAAAGTGCTTCTATTTTCTCATTTCCACCTCTCCATGTAAGAAAACAAACCGAAGAACAGCACAGATCACATAACTTGATCTGTCTCAGTCTGGTAGAAATAAAATAATTAAACTCACGAGTTTCTGTAACTGTGACGTCACTGCTGACCTCTGTGTAGTAAACTGGATCACTTCTCCCTCCTCTGCAGTGGTACAGACCTCCTTGTGAGACACTAATAACTCTGTTTGCTTCATTTCCTCTCATGAGCTGAGCTTTAGAAGAGACTGAATCACGTCTGAACCAGTCAAACTTCCAGCCAGCAGAGCCCTCCACAGAGCAGCTCAGTGTCACACTGCCCCCTGCTGGTATGACTGAACTTTGTGCTCTCAGTGTGGCTCTGGGTTTACTTGCTGTTGATGTTACAGGAAAAAGTTAAACAGATTGTTACTTGATTAAAGAAGAAAAATGTTACAGTAATGAAAAAAATCACTAGATAATATAGTTACTAGAATCAAATATGAAACAATTATCCTGCAAATAATGAATACAGACTATTTGCCAACTGGAAAAATAAATACATAAAAAATTAAAATGAATAGGCCAGCGTCCAATAAAATGAGGCTATATTGTAGTCTGCAGTTCATTAAAGTCATTAGGTGAAAAACATAATGTGTGTGTTGTGACTAGGGCTGGGTATCGTCACTGATTTCTAGAATCGATTCTATTCCGATTCACAAGGTCCTGAATCGATTCGATCCACGATTCGATTTGAATCTGGGAAATTTTGCCTCAGACAGTCAGAAATATTATAATTCAGATCAGTACATTTACATATTTTTGTATCTATAAAAAGGAAGCTGACACACGCAAGACTTTATCAAAGGTGTGAGCATCACAGCAGATGCCTTTGTGTCAAAGTAGCTGAAGATAAAACACAGAAAAACATGAAGGTGATTTTCCTGGCCTGGGATTTTATAAAAATATTCTGCAGTAGATCACAAACAAAAGGAAACCATTAATCAGCTTATGAACATTACCTCTGAAGTTACAGCGGTTTTATTAGAGACACGGCTAAGCGTTTTGCATTTTGTATAATTTTAAAAAGTTTACATTTGTTCAGAAGCCTGTTGAACAGCAGAAATTAGGTTTTCTTTTCGGAAGTAAGTATAAGGGAAAAAAAAACATCGGCCAACAGCGCTGTAAATAACGGTAGACTTGTGCATAACAAACAAGCGAATAATGCAGAAAACAGATTTCAAGGATAGACGGGAAACTGTTCTTGAAGTACAGAGAAAGAGAGAGAGAGAGAGAGAGCTGTGCATGAAGTGTGATTTTATCGTGGTGGAAGCAAAACAGTAAACGTTAGAGGGAATTCATGACGATGTTTATGTGAAGCTTAGTTTGGATCTTCTTTTGCTGCTGGTTCAGTCAATAATGTTTGGACAGAGATAAAACTAACAGCTTTAGAATCAGCGCAAAAAGGGCGCAAACACAAAGCGCGGACCCGCCGAAACATCAGAATCAGCGAGCTGTCGGCTTTCAGCCCCGACCGTGTCCGTGCCGTCAGGTGAGAAAGGCGACATCTCACTGATTCTGATCCGCGGGTCCCGCTGTGTGTTTACGTCTTTGTGCAGAAGCCGTGTTCCTGCTCTCATTTAGCTGTTTTAAATGTTTGGTGGTTGTCAAAATTTTGTGACGTTTCACCTGAGATTCTGGAATTTTGGGCAAAATACATTTATATAAAAAAATCGATTCAGGGTTTTAATGAATCGATATCACGTTATCCAAGCCAGAATCGATTTTAATCGATGAATCGATTATTAAAACCCACCCCTAGTTGTGACATCAGACTCTTTGACTAAAACCTGAAACCTCTGAGGATTTAATAAAACAGTTATTATGAATGAAAGATCTTCAACTCACTTGAAACTGTCAGTGTGACTGAATCACTCCACTCTGTTGTTTCATGCTGTGAACTTTTCATTCTGCCCTTACAGAGATAGTTTCCACTGTTGGATGATGAAGCATAAATAATCCTGTATTCATTTTGATTTGGAGCTTTTATCATGCTGTTTGTTTCCCACTCATAATCCCACTCAGTGTCTCCTCCATGGATCTCACATCTGACAGTGATCGTCTCTCCTCTGTATATCTCAGACCAGTTTGGATGCAGAGTCACAACAGGTCTGATTGAGACTGTTAATGTTCAAGAAAGTACAATAAAAACACGTGAATGTCAAAAGGTTCAGTTACCGTTAGATGTAGTGCTTTGTGGGAAGTTACATTTAAACTCACCAGTTGTGTCAATCCTGACTGACTGGCTCCACTCTGTGTACCGGTAGTAAGCTTCTCTTCCTCCTCTGCACCAGTAGAGTCCTCCCTGTGAGACTCTGATTTGGTCATTTGATAGAAAAACTCCATCCTGTGGACTCAGAGGTTCACCAGAATCATCTCTGTACCAGTAGTATTTCCATCCAGATGATGATGATGGGCTCACAGAGCAGGTCAGGGTCACACTGCCCCCTACTGGAACAGCTGTGTTATCAGCTCTCAGTTTGGCCTTTGGTTTATCTGCAGTTCAGTTTAGAAAAAGAACAAAAGTAAATGGCTGAAATGTAATCTTCTCTATTTTCCATTTCAATGACTGTATAACAAGCAATTATATATTTTATTATTATTATAATTTCATTATTTTCATTAATTTTAATAATTTTCAGTTCTTTTGACATTTTTACTGAGCATCACAAAGGAGGGCTAAACTTTTGAAGTATTTTCACTTATTTAACTAAAACTGATAATATAGATGAAGGTCCAACTTACTTAACACAGTCAGTGTGATGATATCACTCCACTCAGTTAAGAAATAGTCCCTTCTGCCCCGGCAGCTGTATCCTCCACTGTCAGACTCAGTAGCTCTGATGATTCTGTATTCATTGGATGTTGGAGGTGTGTTTAACTCGGCTGCTCTCCATTCATACGTCCACTGAGCTCCTTCACCTCCCTGAATCTCACATCTGACAGTGACTGTCTCACCGCTGTATATCTGAGTCCAGGATGGCTGCAGGGTCACAGTGGGCTTACTGGGAACTGTTCACAGAAGAATATCCAGTTAGGAGACAGCCTACAAATTTTACTGTTTATAACATGAAAGTAAAGTGACTGGAACAGCTGATTCACAGACATGTCACTTTATGCAATAATCTTTAAAACACAACTTAAATATTAATTTCAGGATTTATTTAGATTTATTTAGAGCTTCAACTGTTTGACCCGAGTAAGTACAATATTTTGAAAAGCAAGTTAAATCAGTCGTAGCTCCCTGCAGACTGATTGTTACTATAAAAGAAAAATGCTATTTACAAGTTTTAATGTTTCCCAGGTCTGACTTCTTTCTGATCTTTTTCAGGTTGAATTCTTTGTTTGTTCGTGTTTCTAGTTTTGTTTATTATTCTTCATTCTTTCTTGAGCATTTTTGGAACTTTTAGTTCTTTTTTACACTTTAGTTTTGGAGTTTAATTTGTTCCCTCCCATTGTGTTTCCTGTCTCACCCTCCTGTGTCAATTTCGTGTCTGTTTCACTGTTTAGTGATTAATTATCACTTCCTGTTTTATTTTGGTAGTGGTGCCACTAGCGTGTGTATGTGTGTGTGTGTGTGTGTGTGTGTGTGTGTGTGTGTGTGTGTGTGTGTGTGTGTGTGTGTGTTCTTTTGGATTTTTAATCAGCCAAAATAAAAGTTTGACTTTTTCTTATTGAGTCTGTCTCAGAGTCTGCATTTACGCATGATGGGATGAAGAAGTTTGATGTTTTATTTTCTGTACAGCATTAAATTGTAAATGATTAAATAAAATAATTCGTCATTATGGAGAAAAGATCACGTCATTTACTTTTTTCACATTTACTATTGTTTCAAAATGAATTTCCTCACCAGTTTCATGAATAATGACCGGGTCACTGTCTTTAACACGTCCTCTGCAGGTGTAGAAGCCGGCTTCAGAGGTCACAAGTACTCTGTCTGATTCGCCAGCTACTGCGGTCTTCTTAGAGTTTTTAGAGGTTTGTCTGAACCAGTCATATTCTAAGTCAGCAAACTGGTTCACATCGCAGGTCAGTGTCACACTGCCCCCTGCTGGCATGATTTCGGTGTTTGCTGTCACAGTAGCCTTCACTTTCTCTCCTGTAAGTCAAAGATCAAAAGTATAAAATTGCTGCTCTGAATGTTTGATGCAAACTTAAATAATGTGAATCATTCAATTCAACACACTGAAGCTCTACAGAGACTTTGGAGTGACGTGTTAGACAGCTTCTAATCAAAGGGGGATGAAGGTAACAAACTCTATGCTGAGCTCAGAGCAGCATATTTCATATTGGTGTTTCCTTTAATCTTTCATTTGTCATCTATGTGTACAGGGACAGAGATTAATAATAACTGATTATTGAATTATTATTAAATTATTGAACAGGGAGCAGGAGAAATATACTCTCCTTTTGGTAAATACAAGTAAAGAGCAACACATATGGTATAATTGGTAAGAAGAAAATTTCTCACCTGCAGCATTTCCATGGAGGATTGTGCTGAGCACTAAAACAATGAATTAAATTACATCAGATATTAGACAACTGACAATCAGAAGGTGCAAAACAATCTTTGATCTCACAGAAGAAGTTATAAATTCCAGGCACAGCAAGAAATCTTACTGGATCTGAAAAAAGCATTTCACACAATTAACCATGAAATATTAGTACACATAAATACATTGGATTGGGACACTTCTTTTTTTTTGAACATTTGTTTTATTTGCTGATGACACACATATCTTGTACCCGGTTGTAAATTGCAGAAACCTTTGAACCAGATCACTTCAGAAATTAACAAAATAAAACATTGTTTGATCCATCCATCTTCCACAGGGCTGAACCATTGGGGCAGCAACCTAAGCAGAGGCTAGCTAATTTGACGTTTTAAGCATACACTGTATATAGATAAAATGTAACTGTCACCAGTGAGAAACATTTTCCTTCATCGCTGCCATTCAAACAGTAAAGGTGTGTATTGTACTCACAGAATAACCCCAGCAAACAGAGCAAAGAGTGCCCCATCCTCACGTCCAGCCCTGCACGCTGATCTGCATCTAATCTCAAAGGTTTCGACTTTGCATTGATAATAAATGCAGAACAAAGAGAAGCTGCACTTAATGTAGATAAGACCAGAGTTTATATTCAGCTCCTCCTTCTATCACCTCCCTGTGCTTCCTTCCCGTTTACACCAACCTCAAACAGCTCCTGTAGCTTTGACCACAGCAGCTGCTTGGCGTGTTCACATTTCCTGTCCACTGCAAACATTTACCTTGTTGCCCCCCCCCCCGAAAAACCATTAATTTGTAAATTAGTTGAAAAATAAAATTTTTAAATAATTAAAAAAGAGCCAAATGTAACAAATGCAATACAACTTTAAAGTCATATATGGTATTTAAAATGTAATATTTTCTTTTAAACAAATCATTCAGAATGACTGAATCAGTAATGACTGATTGATCCTGCAGGTGTACTTCAAATAAGTTTTAGTTCTTCACAGATCTTCTTGTCTCTATTTCAGTGGTAAAGCTTTTCTAACTTATCAGAGCTCATAGGCATCTGATTTTCTCCTTTGGAGTCTGTATTCTCTTTAAACACTTTTTAATTAATTTGTTTTTCCTTTTGATTGTTTATCAGAGGAATTATGTTGAAATTCTTCTTTCAGTCTGCATAAAAACATGTTTATGCATTTTATTTGAGTCACAGCTCAAATATTCCCATGCAGTTCTATAATTGAAAGGCTCCTCTGACCTCAGAATAGATCTGTGAATGTTGTCACCCTGTGGTGTGGTTATAGTTTTAAGTCTGGCCCCAGAAAAAGGAAATGACTCACTGTGCAGTTGAACTGAAGGTAAAGACCTGTATGTTTCACAAACTCAAATACGAAAGAGATTATTAAAATTTCATGTTAAATTTAATGTTGCGGCCTACACAACATTATGTGGGCACCGGGCACCATTATGACCACTTGCCTAATATTGGGTTGGTCCCTCTTTTGCAGCCAAAACAGCCCTAATATATCAAGGCATAAACTCCACTGGACCTCTGAAGGTGTGCTGTGGTTTCTGAAAACAAGATGTAATCAACAGATCCTTTAAGTCCTGTAACCTGGAATTTGGAGGCCAAGTCAAGTTTTCTTCTCTAATATATTCCACCCACTAGGAGGTACCATGATGAATAGTTATTCAGTGTTATTTACACAGCTGATTGGTATATAGCGCACACATATTTCAGTATAAGTACATATTTTGAACATATAAATGGTATGAATGAATAGGAATATGTTAAAATAATGTAGAGGAGGAAGCCTTTAATAGTCAGTTTGACGGGGCCTGCAGAAGTTAGGTTAGGTGGCCTCAATGCCTCATCAGACATTACACCTTTGGTTCTATACTTTACATCTTTCATTGTCCTTATCTGGTCTTTAAGTCTAACGTTATTTACCGTTTCTGGGTCCAAACTCCACTTCAGGTCCCAAAGTCAACCCAACACTGGAAAATCTGTCCATTCTATCAGCTATCAGGGCTAAACTGCAAGGCATCACGCATGTAGCTTCAATTGTTCTTCCTCGTTTTAGTTCTGAAGGCTGATGAAAGAAAAACATATGAGATCATTGTTATTTTAAAGTGCTGAGATGGTACAGATAAGCCCTAGTGCTCTAATCACTATCTGCTGTTGTTTTCACTGATTAGTTTCACTGATTAGTTTTTATTAAACCAACTCAGGTGCAAACTCAGGTGTGACTTACAGATTCATTACATTATCATATTAATGTACTTCTACCTTAAATTATGTTTATGCTACATCATTGTGACGTTGGTTACATCTCTTCCACCAAAAAAACAACCACGATGTCGTTTTTGTCCTTTTCAAATACAAATTCAAAATGAGAGTTCACTGTCTTGAAGGCCATCACTGCCCTGCCATAATGCTAGCTGAGCTACACTGGCACAGCCTTTGACCAGCTGGTTGGACTCTACAAATTGACATTATCATCACAGGCAAAAAAAACATTTCTGTAACACGCAGACAAACAAATGCATTAATATCAATAAAACATAAATGATTTAATGTTTTATCTGTCAAACATGCTTGAACATTTATAGCATTTCCATGCAGAGGCTCTTAAAGGAAGCTTATTTTCAGCATGACAAATAAGCTTTTCAAACCACAGGCTACATTTCCTCTTTTCTACGTGGCCCAGTTAGAAATCATGAGATCTCTCAGTGATAAAAATGAGCCTGCTGGAGAATAGATGATGAACACAACCAGAAGAACAAAGATATTATTCTGTATTGTCAGCTTTGTACTTTGATATTTTACTATTACTTGAATAAAACATAATCACTGTATTTCTTTGCAGGTCTATATTTTTCTAAAATAGCCTCCTGTGAAGCGCAACAGATTAAAAAAATACTTTTTAGCATGAATCTTTTTAGTAAAGCGACCTACTACCGATCATTCCCCACCAATCAGTTTTACCTCTAAATTAGCTTTATTTGCATTTATTTATTAATTTATATGTAGACTTCATCAGATAGGTGCATCAGACACACAAAGAATGTGAGTAAAGAGGACGAAAGATTTGATGACATCAGATTAAATGAGCACTTCACTCATGAGAAGAGGCTGAGGGAAAGTTTAAAAACAGCCAACACTTGTGTCTTTTTCTGAAACAGCAAAGATCCTGCACAACATTTGCTTAACTGTATCCCACACACATGACACACACATTTTTAAAGGGGTAGGTTGAGGTACTAAAGAAAAACAGTGATGCATTAATTTTTTTTTTAAATGAGCTCATTAATTCAGCGCTCTCATAGTGTACAAAACTCAGCCTTAAGGCTGAAGGACAGTTCTCTGTACAGCACTGTCAAAGCCAACCTTAGGAGTGGCATCAAAAGCCCCTGTTCCTTTAGTACCTACTCGGATCAAATCTCAACAGCTTGGACTGTCCAGTTTTTCATTACAATCAGGTACTACCCAATGTGCATAGCCTTTGTCATACTAATGCATCATAGCATCCCATGATGTAATTAGTATGTGACATGAATGCTACAACAAAGGTTGATGTCGAGGCAAGGATATAGCTGCTGCTCTGTCTGCAGCGTTTTGTCAGACTCAGGGACCACAGTGCTGTTTTTTTGTCATCATTTCCCTCGTTGCCAGGTTTCAGAAATGGTGCTTTTGATTTTTGTGAATGAAACGCTTTCATCACTCATCCAGTGATGCCACTGAATAGCCAATCGGTGGCATGTAATCTGAGGACATCACATTTTAAGTACCTGCTCAGATAGCTTGGAACCCCAGCTGAAAAGGGCTAAATAGGCCAAGGAAGCCTAGAGGGGTGCATATTGACTCACTATGCACAAATCAGCATTACACAAAAGTACAGACCGGACCTCCCCAGTAAAAAAGCTGCTTAGCATAACGTCAGAGCAGTTGTCACTTCCCATTATGTCGATCGCTTTAGTTCATTTTGGAGGGTTGCAAGCTGTTTTAAATGACATGAGTGCCTTTAAATGATGCTTTTTCGGTGGATTCATGCGCAACACTGAACAGCTGAAACATGTACTCTCAGTCTGACACACAACAACACACTTTATTTATATCACACTTTTATTAACAGAGTTACAAAGTGCTTTACAGAAAGAATTTATATATATTAAACATCAAGTAAAATGGTTAAAAACATAAAAACAGATCTACAGTACATTAAATTCCATTAAAATTATTATATAATGGTAGTGAAACAAGCAAAACACACTGCGCGATCCTTTCTGAAGGAAATATAAACTCAGGCTATCAGGATCATTGCTTTGAATTCAAAATATTCTCCTTTTCACTCAAAGTGACTTTGAGTTTTTAAGAGACTTTAAAGAGGAAAAAAAGAAAAGAAAAACAGCTAAAGAGCTGCTGTTAAGATTTTAGAGCTGAGGCTGAACTTGTATTGACATATTGTAGTCAGAGCTCTCCTCTGGGTCACCACGTTGCCCTGTTGAGGTGATCAAATGAAAGCATTTCAAAACAAACACCATCTGTTTTGTCCACAAATGCCTTTATTATCAGTGAGAATAATTGCCAATGTATATTTTGCAGACCGTTGTGGGAACAGTTTACCCTGCCCGGTATAGGGCTACCGGGGTCCCGCCCTCGAGCCAGGCCCGGGGAGGGTGCACGAGGGCGAGCATCTGGTGACCCGGCCGGGCACAGCCCGAAAAAGGGACAAGGGCCCATCTTCCCACAGGCCAACTACCTACAGGGGCGCACAGTAGGGGTCGGGTGCAATGTGAGCCGGGTGGCGATCATGAGCGGAGGTCGTGGCGGACCGATCCCCGGCTACGAAGAGTGGCAATTAGGACATGGAATGTCAACTCTCTGGTGGGGAAGGAGCCTGAGTTAGTGCGTGAGGTTGAGAGGTATCGGCTAGATAAAGTCGGGCTTACCTCAACGCATGGCTTGGGCCCTGGAACAAGCCTCCTGGAGAGGGGCTGGACTCTGTCTCAGTCTGGAGTTGCCCCTGGCGAGAGGCGGCAGGCTTGGGTGGGTATCTTGGTATCCCCACGGATTGCTGCTGGTATGTTGGGGTTTCTCCCAGTGGACAAGAGGGTTTGCTCCCATCGCCTTCAGGTCAGGGAACAGGTCCTGACCATCATCTGTGCTTATGCGCCGAGTGGCGGTTCAGAGTACCCAGCCTGTTGTCCTACTGGGAGACTTCAATGCTCATGTGGGCAATGACAGTGAGACCTGGAGGGGCGTAACTGGGAGGAACAGCCTCCCGCATCTGAACCCGAGCGGTGTTTTGTTATTGGACAGTTAAACAACTGCTTGGTGGCAGAGCCTCTGGGGTGGACAAGGTCTGCCCCGAGTTCCTGAAGGCTCTGGATGTTGTAGGGCTGTCTTGGTAGACACGCCCCTACAATGTTGCCCTCAAGGATACTTGAAGGTGCATGGGAGTTTGCCCAACCAGTCTACATGCGTTTTGTGGACTTGGAGAAAGCATTCAACCGTGCCCTTCAGGGGGTCCTGTGGGGGGTGCTCCGGGAGTATGGGGTGTCTGGCCCATTGCTATGGGCCATTCAGTCCTTATACAACCGTTGCAAGAGCTTGGTCCGCAAATGTAAACCACTGCCATTATCAACCTCACCTAGTAGCTTTGAACTGAGCATGTTTGAGCTAGGTCGCTCTCACACAGTGCTCTGTGCTGTGGTTTACAGACCCCCAAAATACAATAAGAACTTCTTAAATGACTTTTCTGATCTGTTGGCTGAAATTATGCCAAAATATGATCATGTCCTTATTATTGGGGACTTCAATATTCATGTGTGCTGCCCTGACAAGCCAATGGCAAAGGACTTTTTAAATCTTATTGACTCTTTTGATCTTGTGCAACCTGTGTTTGTGCCTACACAAAAATATGGGCACACGTTGGATCTTGTTTTAACTCACAATTTACCTGTCTCTAACTTAGAGGTTTGTGATGTTGTATGGTCAGACCATAGGCCTGTCTTGTTTGAGGTTTTCCTTCCTTGTACCAAAGTTAATCTTCCTCCTGTTGCTGCTAGGAGCTGTCGTATTTTTAACCCTTCCTCTGCTGGACAGTTCTCTATTGTTTTTAATCAGAACGGCAGCCTTCCTGATTTCATATGCAATGATACAGAAGAGCTGAGTACGTGGTTTTACTCTGTCTGTCAAACTGCTTTAGATTCAGTGGCACCCTTTATGCTTAGGCAAGTAAAAGCCAAATCTGAACCCTGGCTGAATGAAGACACCCGGGCTGCCAGAAGAAAGTGTAGGAGAGCTGAACGTAAATGGAAGAAGGATCAACTTCAGGTGTCATACCAAATGTTACAAGACTACTGGAATTCTTACCAGAAAATTGTAAAAGATGCTAAGAGGAAACATTTTGCTGCTATTATTCAGGCAAATTGTCGTAAGCCTCATGTCTTATTCAAGACTATTGACATGGTCCTTCATGCTCCACAGACTGCTGGTGTCGAGTCTTCTCAGGAAATTTGTGAAAACTTCCTACACTTTTTTATTGATAAAGTGCTATCTGTCAAAGCGCAGACTTCCCAGTCCGTTCTCGACCCTTCTACCCCTGTCCCTAGTTCTTCTGTCTTTGACAGGTTCAAGCCAGTTTCCTTGCTCTGCCTGCAGGAGTTGGTTGCTCACATGAAGCCTTCAGGTTCCCCTTATGATGCTATCCCTCCTCGATTTTTCAGAGAGGTTTTTCTCACTATAGCATCAGCTGTACAATCCATTGTATATAGTAGTTTGTCCTCTGGTGTTGTACCTGTCAATCTCAAACATGCGGTGATTCAGCCTCTACTCAAGAAACCTGCTCTTGATCCTGATATTATTGCGAATTACAGACCTATTTCCAAACTGCCTTTTATCTCAAAGATTCTTGAAAAGGTAGTTTACAAGCAATTAATGTCCTTCCTAGAAGAACACGGTATTTTAGAAGTTTTCCAATCTGGTTTTAAAGCTTTACATAGTACCGAATCTGCCCTTTTAAGAGTTTTTAATGATGTCTTTTTGGCAAATGACTCAGGTGACTGTGTTATTATCGTGCTGTTAGATTTAACTGCTGCTTTTGATACAGTGGATCATAATATTTTAATTTCCCGTTTAGAGCAGTTGGTGGGTATGCGGAGTACCGCACTGCAGTGGCTCAGATCCTATTTGGCAGAGCGAACTTTCTCTGTGAAACTAGGGGAGTTTGTATCCTCTGCTGCTTCTCTTCAATGTGGGGTCCCACAGGGTTCAGTTTTAGGCCCACTTCTTTTCTCTCTATCTCCTACCCCTTGGGTCTATTTTCAGGAAACATGGGATTTCTTTCCACTGTTATGCTGATGACTCCCAGATTTATTTCCCACTTAAAAAGATAAATGGCTTCTCAGTAGACCCGCTGCTCAGATGCCTTGATGAAATAAGGGCCTGGATGGCTTTGAACTTTTTACATTTTAATGAACAGAAAACAGAAGTGATGGTTTTTGGTGGCGCTTCTGAGGCCACTATTATAGATCTTGGTTCACTGGCACAGTATGTCAAACCAGTCATCACTAATCTGGGAGTTAAAATGGAGGCAAATCTTAAACTTGAAAGCCATGTCAGAGCTGTTGTAAGATCTAGCTTTTTTCATTTGAGGGAATTAGCCAAAATAAAGCCTATCTTATCGAAACAGCATTTTGAGACAGTAATCCATGCCTTTGTTACTTCTAGGCTGGATTATTGTAACGCACTTTATTTTGGGGTTAGTGATGCGTCCATTAGGCGGCTGCAGGTTGTGCAAAATGCTGCAGCACGTCTTAACTGGAACAAAAAAGTTTGAGCACATTACCCCAATTTTAATTTCACTCCACTGGCTACCTGTACATTTTAGGATTGTTTTTAAAATTCTCTTATTTGCTTTTAAATCTCTTAATGGCCTGGCACCCCCCTACCTCTCGGAGCTACTACAACCATATACACCTGCCCGTTCCCTTAGGTCCGCCAATCAGCAGCTCCTTAAGGTACCGAAAACTAAATATAAATCTAAAGGTGATCGTGCTTTTGCTGTAGCTGCTCCAAAGTTGTGGAATGATCTACCCTTGCATGTTAGGCAGGCCTCTTCTCTCTCTGAATTTAAAAGTCTTCTTAAAACATATTTATTCGCTGAAGCCTTTGGCATTGATTAGAGGGGTTGACTCAATTTGTTTTGACATGTTTCAATTTATTTTAGTTTTTTAGTTATTTATTTTATCTTATCTCATTTTAATTTTCTTTACTTATGCTTTTAGCATGTACAGCACTTTGTGAACTCTGGTTTTATGTTAAAGTGCTTTATAAATAAAGGTGGTATGGTATGGTATGGTATGGTATAGCCGGCAATAAGGCGGACTCGTTCCTGGTGGGTGATGGGCACCGCCAGGGCTGCCCTTTGTCACCGATTCTGTTCATAATTTTTATAGATAGAATTTCTAGGCGTAGCCAAGTGGCAGAAGGCTTTAACTTGGGTGGTCTCAGGATCTCATCTCTGCTTTTTGCAGATGATGTGGTTTTGTTGGCTTCTTCGTGTGATGGCCTCCAGCTCGCCTTGGAACGGTTCACAGCCGAGTGTGAAGTGGTGGGAATGACAATCAGCACCTCCAAATCTGAGGCCATGGTCCTCAGCCAGAAAAGGGTGGAGTGCCCACTCCAGGTCGGGGACGAGTTCCTGCCCCTAGTGGAGGAGTTAAAGTATCTCGCCGCTGCACCTCCACATCGAAAGGATCCAGTTCAGGTGGTTTGTGTCACGGACCCAGCTCTGGAGGACTCGGGGGTCCGTGAGCAGTTTTGACTGTTGTTGTTGCTAGTATGATTATTATTTGGTGATGTGTGTTTTTCTCCACAATGCTATGTTAGTCTGTGTCCCACTCGTATGTATAGACAGGGTGTGGTTGTGCACGTGTGTATGTCTGCGGGTGTGGCTGGAGGATGGAGCACAGCCACCTGCAGGCCTGATGGGTGTGGCCCTGCGGGAGGACTGGCCACACCTGAAGTTCCTGCCACACCTGTTGGTGATCAGGCTCGTCGGGGGAGCTACTTAGGAGAGAGTGTTGGAGCTCCTACCGGCGCGGGATCATTGAGTTATCGTACCAAGTCAGTGTGTCAGCATATGTCTGTGCTGTTCATATATGCCCGCTGAGGGTTAGTGTTGACGGCTGCTTCTATGGTTTCCCTGCAGGAGGAAGAGTGGTTCAGAAAGGCAGCACGCACAGGGAGTGCGGAAACACAACAGCGGGGCGCACGAGCACGAGCACAGACGTCGGAGGGAAGCACGCACACGGGGTTCGAGGGAGCAACGGGGAGTTATTGTGTTTACAGCTTTTCACTGTAAATAAAGAGCACTGTTTGCATCGCAGAGTCTGTGTTTTGGGTCCTCCTTTCCCCACATCCCCACGGTCTGCCAGCCAGACCGTGACAGTTTGGGCATCTGATAAGGATGCCTCCTGGGTGAGGTTTTCTGGGCATGTCCCACTGGGAGGAGGCCTAGGACACGCTGGAGAGATTATATCTCTCGGCTGGCCTCGGAACACCTTGGTGTTCGCCCGAACAAGGTGGCTGGAGAGAGGGAAGTCTGGGCTTCTCTGTTTGGGCTGCTGCCACGGATAAGCGGAAGAAATTGGATGGATGGATACAATTTGTATTTCAAATCTCACATTTTGTGTACTCACTTTTCTTGTTAATGACTTTGAGCTGAATCACTGATGTGACATTGGTGTAATTCCCCGTCTGCTGGACCTGAAATAATAATTTTAATCACTTTCATGTTAAACACAGCTATTGTATAATCATCCAGCTTGTATACAGTGTTTTCACATCTTCTGATTGCCTCATAGACAGAACGAACACCTGCAGGTCAGAGAAAATCAGTCACCTCATGTCTGTGATACTAATTTAAACACAAATATTCTTGCAAATAACATTTATATTAAAAACTGCAGACGGTGTAATAAGTACAGTCTTGTTGCAAATAGCGTCACAATATTTGAAACTACGTGAAAAACTAACCATGAAGAAGAGAGGACGGTTGCTGCTGACCATCCTGATTGAGCGTCTGCTCATTAGCAGCACCTTTATTAAAAATGTAGGGGAAAAAAGACATTTGAACCTCATGATGCATTTGTGTCTTTGAATGATAAAGAGTTTGTAGTAAGTAAAGGAAAAGGTCTCACTGTTGGTCATTCTGCAGCGATACAACAAGAGCAGGAGAATAATAATGAGAGAGACTCCACAAACCAGTCGAACAATCAACCACACAGGAGATGAAGAGCTGTCAGCTCCTGACATGGTTACAATAAACAATAATTAATTATTGATCAATTATAATTATATAAATAAATACTTTTATGAAATGGAGCAAGGTGACTGCGAGACTTAAATCAGACAATCTAATGTTCATTCTCAGTCATCAGACGTGTTTAGAAAACTCCATCAGATGTTTTGATCCTGCTCACCTTTAACTGACATCCAGCTCTGTGCTGACTCTCTTCCTGAGTACTGACACTTGTAGAAACCTTCATCAGACTTTGACACTGCAGAGATCTTCAGCTCCCCTCGGGTATCATTTTGAATAAGTTTGTCATTGTGATAGAAAAACACATTGGAAAGTATTTTTTGTGTTCTCAAACTGCAGCTCAGATTAACAGAAGCTCCCTCAGTCACAGGATGAACAGGACTCACCAGGATAGGACCATTACCATCATCTGTGACACAATCACAAATATTGTTCCAGTCACATCAGCTGCTGCACACTTTTAGAAAAAGCTGACAAACAATAATAAGAACAGATTGTACAAATGCTTTTCATCATGAAGATCTGATCTTGGATATTTAAAAACTGCTGTATGTGTTTTATTTGTTTTACCACATAATTACTCCACATACAGCAAAGCTGGGACAAATGTTCATTTGATGTCTGAATCATTCAGATCCAAGAAGTAAATGTATAATAACATACTCTGTACAGTGATGTTGACTGCACTGCTGAACTCTCCTGATCCAGACTCACACCAGTACACTCCAGTATCTGACTTTGATGTGTTGATGTCACATGTGGATCCAGTCATTCTCCTACAGTCAGAGTACAGTCGGCCGTCCTCAGAGAACTTCCTCACTCTCCACTCAGTGAAGTTTCCCTCACAGGTCAGTGAGACAGAGTCAGAGGTGAAGTGTTGCACTCTGTCAGGACTCACTGTGAGAGACGCTGCTGAATGAACATCTGGAAACAACATGCAGTGAAGACACAAAGCTCACAGATGTTAGGATCAAAATATCACAGTAAAAATACTACTTTATCTTCTGAAGATCAGTGAAAATATTTTAATTAAGGTATTTGGTTAGTCAATCAGTGTTTACACATTAAAAAATCTCATAGTTGTTAAAGCAACAATAACTTTACACATACAATAATACAACATTAAATGAAGTCACTTGCACTGAACCATCTGGGTCTCTCAGTAATAATCTCGGGCATCATTAGAAGCTACTTGAAGTTTTTGTAAACCTGCTTTCCTGTAGTTTATCCACAGTGTGCAGTACACAGAGGTGTACAGTATGCGCTACACAAATCTTCACACTATCCGAATGCACTAAATCTGTGTAAGAGAGTGTTTGCTTGTGTTTACATCATTCAGCCAACAAATGTCTTCATCATCTGTCATGTGATCTGTAATAAGATGTCCAACATATGTAAATGGACTGATTCTTATATAGCGCTTTTCGACTCTCATGGAGTACTCAAAGCGCTCTATACAACATACCTCATTCACCCAATCACACCCATTCTCACAAGCACTTTATCTATACATAGTGCTTTCTAAGTACATTCACACTCCGATGGATGCATTGGAGAGCAAGTTGGGGTTAGTATCTTGCCCAAAGATAATTGACATGCAGACTGGAGGAGCCAGGGATCGAACCACCAACCTTCCAATCAGTAGGTGTCCAGCTCTACCTCCTGAGCTACAGCCACCCTGTGACATTATTACAGATCAAAGATTACAAACTGACCTGCAGACCAGACAAACTTTGGTCGACTGTGATCAGTGTGATACTCTGGGTCTCCTCTTCCAGCTCTGCACACATATCCTGCTGTGTGTGTCTGTCCATGAATGATGTAGGAGTCCTGTGCAGTCCCACTGCCATCAGGTAGCAGCTCATAACTGGAGGATTTCTCTGATAGATCAGGAACAGCTTTATACCAGTAGAAGCTCCATCCTGCAGACGGATGTTCAACCTCACAGTTCAGAGTTACTGAGGCTCCAGGACTCAGCCATGATGGAGACACAGTGAGGACAGGACGGGGTTCATCTGTTCAACAAAGATTTTCTCTCAATGTTTCGTCTCTTAACTCTGAATTCAAAGTCACAAAAAATATTGACTCACAATTGGAGATTGATTATCAGAATTTCAGGAGTGGGACCACGCTTCCAAACAGGCTCCTTCCGGCTCTCATCTATATAGGTTCCCCCAGTTCCACAAGCGGTTCATTCTCATTTACGTTCCCCACACTCCCTCCCCTTTTCAATTCAACTCCTTTGCTTCTATTTAGTACATGGGGATCTGTCATGCCCGGGAAACGCCGGGACTGGCATTTATTCATTTGTTCGGCAACATAATACCCTAGAAATTCTATGAATGCATAGTTCAAATGCTATAGTAAGACCATTTGAATTTTGAAGCATAATTTGAAGCAAAACAAATTTTTTTGATCAGTAATAAGAATGTAACCCAGTTAATTCTGTATCCGGTTGTTCAGTGATGACGCGACGAATCCTACTTCCGGGCCTAAAGTAGTCTGCGTGTCTAGTCTGGCTTTTGTGTTGTTAACATGTTTAATGTTATGTATTTTCTTCTATTTGATCTCAAAAAGCTCCTAAAACAGTCAGTGATCACTGTTGACGTCCCTCGGCTTTTATTACCGCTAATCATTTATTTAAGCTCAGTTTTTAAAACCTTAAGATGTAACTACAGCCCAGTCCATGCAGCAGTATATGAATGACTAACCGTCGTATTGTGGATGGATTATCTCAGTTGTTCTCCTGGCTGAAGTTTGGTCCTTTTACAGCATCCTGCCATGTGATTACATTTGTTCCTGACCACCGAGAACACTCACGTTAACTTTTATCGAGTGGAAAAAAAGTTAGCTTGTTTATATTATGCTAACATAGCTGTGTCACTAGCGGTCACGTAGCACATCATTATATACCAGCTAGCCCAACTTCAGTAACCCTACAAACGTCACTGTTGTTTAGTTTTCTGTCTTCATTTATGCTGGAAGTGATAGCAGAGCTGTACGTTTTAATTTGTTTCCAAAACCCCGCAGTCAGGACATGCTATATTGTATTTAGATAGAAGCTAGCGAGCTAACTTCCTGCTAACTTCTAACTCCGTTAAATGTCATAAATTCCGTTTTCATGGATGCCTGGATGCTAAACTCAATTGTTACACCTGGTAGAGCAGAACGCTGATCATTTTATTAAAGATGAAGGACTTTAGACAGTTTTTCAACTCTCAGTAATGCCATAGTGATCGTTTGATATATGGACCTGCAGCGGAGTTTAGACCCAGACACGGCTAGTGACGTCAGACTGAACAATCGGATTGATGTTTTGGGGGGGGGGGGGGGGTGTTTATATTTATATTTTTATTATTTTTTATTTAAATGTATTATAACTATACTTTATTTTTATAAGAAGGATACGATTAGGACTGTACATCAAAACAAAGTCACAATATAATAATTCATAACTTTCAAACTGTAACTGTAAGAGTTTTAGTAAAATGTGCGGTATTTACTTTTACATAACAGTGTCCAAAAAAAGAAGGCCATATTGTCGATTGCAGTTCAGACTTCATTAAAGCCCCTTTTCCATTAGTACCTACTTGGATGTTAGTACATAACCACTAGGGGTGCAACGATACTCGTATCGATATTGAACCGTTCGATACAGTGCTTTCGTTTCAGTACCCATATGTATCGAACAATACAACATTTTTTATTTATTTGTTTATTTATTTTATTGATTCTTTTCTTCTGACGATGCTGTCTGTGTTGAGAGCTCAGTGGATCTGCATTCGACTACTCCGCCTAGGCTGCACTATCGAGTGCAGATCCACTGAGCGCAGCACAAACTAGCAAGACAGAAGCTAAGCTCGTTGCAACATGGCAACTGCCTCAACGCTACCCGAAACCGAACCTCCCCCACCCTCATTCAGATCTGGCGTTTGGAACTATCATGGTTTTCATGTGAAGCATGACCCTGATGGTAAGCACGTCATGGACAAAAGTAAAACAGTATGTCGGATGTGCCACGCAATGCTCAATTTGTGGGAACTAGTGCGTTAGCGCAGTTAGCTTGTTAACATGTTGACACCGTCCAGCCCCACGCACGGGGCGATCCGTGGTAGCTTGTTAACGGAGATTTGCCGCGTTATGGCGTTAATGTCATTTTAACAAGATTAACGCTGACAGCACTACTGGGAACACAACGAATATGACTGCACATGTACGCCGACAGCATCCTAGTGCAAAGACAAGTGGAAGCAGACAAAAACAACAAGCGCGCATGCTGCAAACTTTACCCGAGTCATTTAGACAGCCGTTAGCACATGATTCTCCTTATGGGGACCTGATATATTTAATATGCTGCTGAGAGTATAGCCCAGAAGAAGTGTATAGTATAGCTTTTATTTTGGAAAGAGCCATTTCTCTGTAATAAACTCTCTTTTCCAAAGATGAGTGATTTCTCGATCAGATAGATTTTTTTTTTATTTTGTTGTTTCAGCAACATTCAATTTAAAAACTGTACTTTTGAGTTAAAATATATATTTATAATTTTAATAAATGATAAATTAAAAAGGCATGAACATTTTTTTGTATCGAAAAAATATCGAACCGTGACACCAAAGTATCGAACCGAACCGTGAATTTTGTGTATCGTTGCACCCCTAATAACCACGCAAGTTAGGTAGTACTAGATCGTAGTGGAAAACCAGTCGATCCGAGATGAGTCGTGGCAATCCATGGCAAGTCAATCTGAGAAGGTACTAATGGAAAAGGGGCTTAAGTGAAAAAGCAGTGTGTGTTGCTCATGAGACCAGACTCTTTAAGCCAGACCTGAAACCTCTAAGATTAATTTCAAAAACAGATAACATGCTAAAAGAAACTGAAGCAACTGCATCATATGTTGGTGTAACAGCTTGTACTGCACATGTGCAATAAAAATAATAAAAAAATAAAGAAGAGCTGTCAATGGATTTAGCTTTTGATGAAACATCTCCAACTTACATGATACAGTCAGTGTGATGATATCACTCCACTGTGTTAAGAAATATCCCGTTCTGCCCCGGCAGCTGTATTCTCCACCATCAGACTCAGTAACTGTGATGATCCTGTATTCATTGGATGTTGGAGGTGTGTTTAACTTGTTTTGTCTCCATTCATACGTCCACTGAGCTCCTTCACCTCCCTGAATCTCACATCTGACAGTGACTGTCTCACCGCTGTATATCTGAGGCCAGTTGTGTTGCAGGATCACAGTGGTCCTAATGGGAACTGTTGGCATAAGAATGATCCAGTTAGGAGACAAACAGAAACATAAAAACTCTGCCATTAATAACATAAGATTAGAGTGACTGCAAAACAGTTGATTCACAGACAAAATGTTTAAACATGAAAACAAAGTCACAACATTACAATTTCTGTAACTGTAACACAACATTTTTTGTAAAATGTACAAGTATATACTTTGTACATGCGAGGGCTATCAGGCCCGCTATGTAGGGGTGTAGGAATGTACAAGTTGACGACTGAGAGATGGATCTGGGTCCATGACCCCCCCAGTGCAATTAACCCTGGCACCAACAACTATAAAAATGTCTTCACCTGTCTGGCTGATGCAGGTATGGAAGAGGGGCTCCAGGGTTCCAGTTCAAGAAACGGTGGCTGCCTAGAGCACACTGTGCTGTCAGACATTAACACAGCCTAGCACAATTTCCCTCTAATTGTCTATACCCAACCAGATAGTCAGGGTGCCCCTAACACAGAGTAACGTGGGTTATAAACATCAAACAGTTATTTTTTAAAGAACGTGAAACTTTAATTTGTTCTGCTGGCCCCTTTAAATCTCGACCATCCATCAGTCACCATGGGCTCTGAAGATCATGACAGGCACGAAACAAAAATACAAAAAAAAAAAAAGACATCATGACAGTTAAAAGAAAAGACAGGTTCAATAAATTGGACAGGCGACGGTGTTCCCACTGTTGTAAAACCCTTGCTTATGCTAGCTCAGAGGAAGAGCGTTCCACAACCTGCTCTGTTTCCCTTACTCAGCCTTGCATGCTGTATAACAAGTAGGCCCTGATCACATGACCTCAGGGACCTGCTAGAGACATAGGGCTGTTACCACAAGGTTCCTGATAGATGATTTAACAAATGTCGAAAGGGACCAAGAGCGTTCATGATCTTACAGAGAAATCTGTCAGATATGGCTACAAAGCACAACGCAGTGGTCCCCGAGTCTGACGGAAAGCCATAGACCGAGCAGCAGGTATATTCTTGCCTCAATGTCCACCTTTCTTGTAGCATCCATGTTGCAGCATGCTTGGACATGTTGCTATGACGACAACCACAACCAGGTTAGGGAGTACTAGATTTTTATGGAAAACCAGTCAATCAGAGTCGAGTTGTGGCGTTCCATGGTGAGTCGATCCGAGTAGGTACTAATGGAAAAGGGGCTTTTGTCTCTGGGTGACAGAGGTTATAAAAAGGCTGCGCGTTCACATACAGCTGAATGAAGTAGGGCGTTGTTCACTTTGTTCTCTGCGTCAGGTTTGTAGAATGTGCCCAAACTCAGGCCAGCAACGGGCAACACAAAGGTACGTTTTTAGATTTCGCCTGCCTTACCCAGACAGGACACTTCAGGCAATATATAGCAGACTCGACACGTTGCACACACGCGCCCATATATACAGTTAACATCTTTTATTGATATTCTTGTGTTGGAATAAGTCTGCTTTGCATAATATGAACTTGGAGGTTAACAAGCAAATCAGTGTGGGTAAACTGAACGTTAATGAGTTTAATAAAAATGAACATATAAAACTTTAGATTGTCAGTCTAGAAACATACATGAAGAGAGCCTGCAGCCATGTGAATATTATGCTGCTCATTTATTTTCTTAATAGTTGATACTAAAATGATTCAAATAAACTGAAGGCTTGTAATGATTTTTTTCTCTGAGAACCACAAGGGCTCTTTCAGAGTGCGCACTTTGTCACAATGACACTGAAGTTCTTCTATTTTCTCATTTCCACCTCTTCAAGTCGGAAAAAGAAACAGACAAACAGCAGAGATCACATAACTTGATCTGTCTCAGTTTGGCAGAAATAAAATAATTAAACTCACTGTTTTGCATAACTGTGTCGTCACTGCTGTCCTCTGTGTAGTAAACTGGATCTCCTCTCCCTCCTCTGCAGTGGTACAGACCTCCTTGTGAGACACTAATAACTCTGTTTGCTTCATTTCCTCTCATGAGCTGAGCTTTAGAAGAGACTGAATCACGTCTGAACCAGTCAAACTTCCAGCCAGCAGAGCCCTCCACAGAGCAGCTCAGTGTCACACTGCCCCCTGCTGGTATGACTGAACTTTGTGCTGTCAGTGTGGCTCTGGGTTCACTTGCTGTTGATGTTACAGGAAAAGAAAAACATTGTCACATGATTCAAGAAGAAAAGTGTTACAATAATGATCAAGCTTATAAAAACCTCACTAGATAATTTAGCTACTAGCACCAAATATGAAACAATTATCCTGCAAGTGATGAAGGAAAATTATTTGTCAAATGGTAAAAACTAAACAAATAAATAAATACAAAATTAAATAAAAGTCATCAGGTGAAAAGAATGAAGTGTGTGTTAGTTGTGACATCCATCTCTTTAACTAAAACCTGAAACCTCTGAGGATTTGATAAAACAGTTATTATGAATGAAAGATCTTCAACTCACTTGAAACTGTCAGTGTGACTGAATCACTCCACTCTGTTGTTTCATGCTGTGAACTTTTCATTCTGCCCTTACAGCGATAGTTTCCACTGTTGGATGATGAAGCAGATCTAATCCTGTATTCAGTTTGATTTGGAGCTTTTATCATGCTGTTTGCTTCCCACTCATAATCCCACTCAGTGTCTCCTCCATGGATCTCACATCTGACAGTGATCGTCTCTCCTCTGTATATCTCAGACCAGTTTGGATACAGAGCCACAACAGGTCTGATTGGGACTGTTAATGTTCAAGAAAGTACAATAAAAACACATTATTATGAAAAAGTTTAGCCATCATCTTATGTAGTGCTTTGTAGGAAGTTAAATTTAAATTTACCAATAGTGTGAATCCTGACGAACTGGCTATACTCTGAGGAGTATCTTCTACTTTTCCCTCTGCACCAGTAAAGTCCTCCCTCTGAGACGCTGATTTGGTCATTTGACAGAACAATTGCATCCCGTAGTCTCACAGGTACACCATACTTCTCTTTGTACCAGTAGTATTTCCATCCAGATGATGATGATGGGTTCACAGAACAGGTCAGGGTCACACTGCCCCCTACTGGAACAGCTGTGTTATCAGCTCTCAGTTCGGCCTTTGGTTTATCTGCAGTTCAGTTTAGAAAAAGAACATAAAAGTAAATGGCTGAATCCAGACAATTTAAAGAGGTCCTGTGCTGGCCCATGTGTGGATTACCTCTGCCAAACCTGATCCGGGCCACCAAAGGGCCGTCATTCTTTGCACCAGTCAATCAGAAGTGCCAGCTTGATGCTGGATCAGGGGAAGACCTGTTTTCTATGGGCCTGGGCCACATAAACCAAACCACAATTGGGCCAGATATGGCATGCCATCACATAGACCAGGGGTCGGCAACCTGAGGCTCCGGAGCCGCATGCGGCTCTTTAGTCCATATTGTGCGGCTCCGCGTGGTTTGGGAAAATAAATTAGAAGTATTTAGCAGAAGTGTATTTTTTTATGTTAGTTCTTTTTTTTTCTCTTTTTTTTTTAACTTGTAGTTCTTAATTGGAAGATTATTGTGATATTGAAATATAAAAATAAAATTATATTTTATTATTTTTTCATCGCTCAAAATAAGCGTCACACAAACACCGCTCACGCCTCACAGATGACAGCTTACAGTCCTGCGTAAAGATGAAAGTGACTTCGTACAGCCCTGATTTGCAGACGCTGTGCGCAGAGGTTCAGGAGCAGAAGTCCCATTGTAAACATACCACGGCAGACCCGACGATGTTTGCATGAACACGCTTTTCAGCATCTCTTTATTGACCACTTTTCACACACGGTTGCTGTACGCATACAGCCGGCTGTAGCTTTTCAGCCCACAGCCCGACACACACCAACAACAGCATAGAGAGCACAGACGTTAAGGCGGCGAGGCGTGATTGCGGGTGCCGCTCAGGTGCGTCCTCCTCCCCTGCAGCAGCGCTTCAGACCACGCCCCGCCACACACATTAACCAGGTAAAATACATATTTAGGCAGAATTTTCCAAATATCTATTTTCATTTTTTTTTTTTTGCAGCATAGTGCTTTTTTTCCAATTATTTTTTAAAAGTCAGGTCAAGGCTCCAAAAGCCCAAAGGCGATATAAGGCTGGCAGCTCACAACAGTTTTTGTTTGCTACATGGATCATTTTAGTTCAGCTGGGTGTCTTTCCTTTTGTTATATTTCTTTAAGAGTTCAAAATATGTTCATTACATAAATAGCATGTAAGTTTCTCTGTAGCACTTCATGGATTTCATAAGCAACACACCTTAGTTTTTCACACAAAGCATAAAGGTAAAAAACAATATATACAGTGTTATCTTCATTTTAGATGTCAAAAAGTATTTGCGGCTCCCAGTGTTTTCGTTTGCGTGGAAACCGGGTCCAAATGGCTCTTTGGGTCTTAAAGGTTGCTGACCCCTTACATGGCCTGGCCCATATCTGGATGACATACATCTTATCATGCCAGAAGTCAACCAGCAGTGCCGGCTTGATACCAGATCTGGGCCAGACCTGCCTGCTATGTGGGTATGCTTTATTAAAAAGGAAAGTTTTAAGGCTAATGTTAAAAGTAGAGATAGTGTCTGTCTCCTGCATCCAAACTTTGAGCTGGTTCCACAGAAAAGGGGCTGAAGGCTCTGCCTCCCATTCTGCTTTTAAATACTCTAGGAACCACAAATAAACCAGCAGTCTGAGAATGAAGAGGTCTTTTGGGGTGATTCGGTATTATAAGGTCTCTAATATAAGGTGTGAGAAGACTGGTTTTAGAGTCGATTTTGGATTTAACCGGGAGTCAGTGAAGAGAAGCCAGTATAGGAGAAATGTGCTCTTTTTGCTAGTCCCTGCCTGTATCACTCGCTGCAGCATTTTCATCCACTGAAAGTTTTTAAGGGAGTAATCACCTTGGATTTATCCAAGAAGCCAGAATGGGAGAAGTATGCTCTCTTTTAGTTTTCAAGTTCAGACAACATATATGATACAAACGGGAAGAAAGAAAAATTCCTCACCTTGAGCGTTTCCATGGATGACTGTACTGAGCACTAAAATAATGAAAGAAATCAGATATTATTTAACTGACAATCCGAAGATGCAGCACAACCTTTGATAACGTAGAATACATTCCAGAGACAGTAAGAGATTTAAGGTTGGGGTGTTTTTGATCTGAAAAAAGCACTTGACACAATTAACCATGAAATATCATAAAACTGACAGGTAACAGGCAACAAATGGTAAAGATGGGAGAGTAGAAATGAAAATGTTTTTACATTGTTTGTGGAGTCCCACAAGGGCTAGTGTTGGGACCAAAACTATTTCTTATGTATATAAATGATATTTGCAAAATGTCAGATTTTTTTTCTATTTGTTTTATTTGCTGATGACCAGTGTTGGGAAAGTTACCTTAAATTGGTAACTTAATTACATTACTAGTTACTTCTATCAAAAGTAACTCAGTTACTTCAAGTTACTCGTTACTTTAAAAGTAACTAGTTACTCAGGAAAGTAACTTTGGTTTTACTCAGAATTCTCTTGTTAACGTGTTGCTTCCGTAACTTGATAGCCAGCAAGATTGTCTTCTAGCTTGCTTACTTGCCACAAGTGCACTGTGCCACCTACCAATAGAAAGGAAAAAATCATGTGCATTGTCAGGTTTATATAGTGGATTGTCATTTATGCTTAGAAATATTTACTTATTTATGCTTAGAAGTGTATAGTTGATTGCATATTGAAAGAATGTCTCATCCTAGGAGGTCTGTAACAACTCTGTGTAGCATGAAGAGGGGAGTGCGTTCACTCCTCTTCAGAGTGTTCTGGCATAGATGACACACTTCCTAGGAGAGGTCGTACCTTCTCTTGCTGATATATGGTATAGCAAACATACGTATATCTGTTTGAGTGTAAGAGCCAGGAGTCTAGCGTTTCAGATGGACTGCTAGACTCCTGGCACCAGCTTTGGGGAGTCTTCACGGGGTCACATCTTGACCCCCCGTACACACACACATACTACACGACACACAGACAAGGTATTCTTTGTCTGCATGTATACCTATATGAAATGTCATATGTTAATGAACTTGTGCATATTCATGTAACCACAATAAAAGGAGCGCTACAGGGAACCTGGCTGAGAGTCAAGATCAAGTGGGCGGAACGACATCTGGCTCCAGTCGGGTCTCCCTCGTGCACGAGCAATACAAAGAACTTTGCCTACTTGTGTCTTGCTTTGCTGTGTAGTAATTTGTCTCGTTCCAACAGTGGCCCTGTGCTAGACAGACCCATCATGCATATTTCCACGAGAGAAATCCCACGCCTGGACCGTCGTTGACCGCCGCCATAATTTTAGCCTACGTCACAACGTCACGTGCGCTTTTTACATCCAACACAAAAACTGCAGTCGTGGTGCTTTTGACTGTACTCAGAACTCAGAAATTCTGCCTTCCGAGTAGGAAGATGTAGGCAACACCAGACTGCAGATGAGCTGCATACAGGGCTGGACTGGGACAGAAAATCGGCCCAGGCATTTTGACTAGAGACCGGCCCACCATTATAGGAAAAATCATAAAGCCTTTGAATGAAAACAAACGCTGTTGTGACAGTGATGTTCACTGTTCTGATGGTATATATGCATCAATCTATCAATCGTTTGTTGTAAGATTCAGATAATTATTTTTTAAAAGCTAGACATTTTAAATGAGAATAAGAAAGAAAAGTACTACTTTGTGCCCCCCTTTCACTGTTAATGCCCTACCTGCCACCCTGGCAAAACTTTGCTAGACCCGCCCCTGCACAGTTACCAGCTATCAGCTACATTTAAAAAAAAAAAAAAGGATCCTGGTGTTATTTGTCTCTCAGAAACAGTTTATAACTTATGTCAGGGTTATATTGTTGATTGTCATTTATGCTTAGAGTTTTATAATCAATGTCATGTTGGTAGAGGTTTGATCCTTAGGAGTCTGCAAAGACTTTGTGTGCATTCCAGAGTGTTCTGGCATTCACACCCACATCCTGGGAGCATGGGAGAGGTCGTACCTTCTCTCATTGTTTTGTGGTAGGGTAAACATATCTATGTCTGTTTTAGTCTAAGTGCCTTTTGTTTAGATGAACTGCTGGACTTCCAGACCAGCAGGTCCTTTATGGGGTCACATTCTGACCCCACACACACACACACACACATACTTACACAACGCACAGGCAAGGTACTCTTTGTTTGTATGTATACGTCATATGTTAATGGACCTATGTATATTCCTGTAACCTCAATAAAAGAGCAGTGTTACGAGGGAGCAGACGAGAGCAACTGGGGTCAAGCGAAGGGACGGCGTTTGTCCAGTTGGTCTTCCTCGTATACGAGAAACATAAAGAACTTTGCCTGCTTGGTGTTCAGTGCTTTTTGCTGTGTAGTAGAATTGTCTTGAACGTTCCAGCGAATAGGTTTATGCTACGAACCTATCAACTTCCCTTCAACTCATTCATGTCACTTAAAAGGTAAACCTGTTTCTCCATCACCTGTTCAGCTCTGATGATTCAGTAAGGACATCTCCTGGTTTCTTCATGTTTCCCTCTCACCAGATATCCAAACCGATATCATGACCAGCAGCTTTTACGGCTGTGGCTCCAGCAAAGATCAGCTGACACTAGAAATTGACATTGAATAAATTCTAACAACAGCTGATCAACCTTAAACGTGCTGCTGTTGTTTAACGCGACCTCCGCTGGTTTCCTCTTTCTGGCGCAAAGTGGGCGATAAACAAAGAAGAGAGAAAAGCTGATCAGCTGATCATTGATCAGTTTCATGATTGAAGTAGAAACAGGAGAGAATGAGAGAAGAAGAGGCAGCTGTGCAGCAAAGACACAGAATAACTCCAGCTTTGTGTCTTTTTCACTGTAGCTGAAGTACGGGACAAACTGTGCTCCTTTTCACCTCAATACGAAACGCGTAATATTTTCTCTGAATACGAGACGATTCCGTTTTTTAGGGAACGGTTGGCAACTCTAATAATTAACCTTATGAACAAAATAAAGTTCAACATCAGTAACTTCATAGCACCCACCCAGCTGTATAGAAACTCCGTCATGCTAGCTAGCGCGCAGTACGAAAAAGTCAGCACAACGAAAATAAACTCCACCTAAACTTGGTTTATATCTGACCCAGAGAGACTCCAGGTCATAACTTCTTACCTGAAGTTCAGTTCACCTGACACTCGGACGGGCGGCCGCCTCGAGTGTCTCCTCCTGCCTCCCCTTTCCCTCATCCACCTGCTGGCCTCCACCACTTGCTAATGTTACTGAATATGTGGAAGCTCCGCGAGAGCCACCACACGAAGTAACAAATAACGACCTTATCTAAATCCCAGTAACGATTAATGCGTTCCTAATTTTGGCATAATAACTAGTTACCGTGCTCGTTACCACAATAATAACGTAGTTACTGTAACGCGTTACTTAATAACACGTTACTTAATAACGCGTTAGTCCCAAAACTGCTGATGACACAAATATCTTGCACCTTAATCACTTTAGAAATGAACAAAAAAAATGGTTTGCTCCATCCGTTTTCTTCTTCTTTTCAGTGGCTGGGTCATAGGCGCAGTAGCATAAACAGAGAAGCCCAGACCAACCTCTCCCTAGCCTTATCCTTCAGCTAATCTGGGGGAGCATGGAGGTATTCGCAGGCCAACTGAGAGATGCAATCTCTCCAGGGCGTTTGCTGTGGCTGCACCCAGACTGTGGAACAGCTTACCTCCTAACGTCAGACTCTCCAAAAGCCTAGAAACTTTTAAAACCGCTCTTAAAACTCACCTCTTTTCATTGGCTTTTAGAAAGGTTTAATCTACTTGTTTTATTTATTTTTTATTTTATTTTTATCAACGAGGTGTTATTACGAAATTGTGTTCTATTGTATTTTTATCTGTATTTACTGTACAGCACTTTGGTCAGCCTTGGTTGTTTTTAAATGTGCTCTATAAATAAACTTGACTTGACTTGACTTGACAGTGAGTCCTGGGTCTGTCCCGAGACCTCCTTTCACCAGGAGGAGGCTCTGGGGCAGATGTAAATGTAGATGGCAATAATTGCTGGCGTAAATAAATTATTGCTAAATTGATATAAGACCAAATTCATGGTATCTGCTGAGCAGCACTCTTGTACTTGTGTCACATCTGTCCCCTCAATTTTAATAGCACTTTGGTGTTCACACAGTGACATTAACTATTTAGTTACTATTAGTTACTCAGCTGTACCAATACACGCATCCAACAGACCACTTTTCACATGGACAAGGAGTGGAGTAGTTGGGTCTTCTCACACCTCTATTGTTTGGGAAGGAAACAATGGGGGTTTCCTTCCCAAAAATGGGAAGGAATTGTTTGGTGTCAAACACCCCAGCCCCAGGCCAGGTGTGGGTAGCCTGGGGCTGGGGTCGGCTAGTGATCTACAGTTGACTGCACTCCATGAGCGTCTGGCATGAGCGTCTGAAGGCAGGACAGTCCTGGTCCCCAAGGACCCCCAGGACATGTCCCATCCAACTACTGACCAATAACCTGCCTCAGTACCACATGGAAGCTCCTGTCAGGCATCATAGCAGCGAAGATGAACAGGAATATGGCTGAATACATGAGCAGGGCACAAAAAAGGAAATTTGCAGATTTGCAGAGGAGGAATACCAGCTACTGGTAGACAGAGCAGTCACCCAAGACGGCAAGACCAGGCTCACCAACCTTCAAGAAAGCCTGTCACTCGATGCCCCACACCTGGATCCTGGAATGCTTAGAAGTACACAAGATTAACAGGACCCTAAGAGCCTTCGTCGGCACTCCGCAGTCCATTTACACCTGGGAGGAACACTGGTTTGAGTGAGGCGTCAAGGAGGCCATTTACGTGAAAAGGGAAGGGTGCAAGATACTAGCAGGCAGGGCATATATGGAACGTAAAACAGGGATGTTTCTGCATTAATGCGAATCAGTAAATACCAATATTAAGCTGCCATGTTGAAAATAAAATCAGAAAATTTTTAAATAATGCTACAACACAATTCTTGCCCAGTAGCCTTTTTATATCCAACACTGTTTCTTTTTATTATTTTTTTTATAGAGTTATCATTTGACAATGCACATATGCAGTAGTCATATTAATCATACTACATGTTATTATTATTATTTCATTTGATTTTTTCATTGTTGTTGTTCTTATTACTAGCACGGGTGCTGCACTGAACATAGTGTAACACTGACACAGGTATGAGGTAATATAACATCAAAAACAAGCAAAAGGCAGATATCAAAAAGTTTAAAGCAACCATAACAGCAGCAAATGTAATGTGTGAAGTCTAGTTCACCTATCAGCAAAGGGAACTAGAGACCAAGATGCCAATGTATCAACAAATAGGATAGTTAGGTTAGTTAACTCAGCTCAGCTAAATTCACCAAAAAACTGTTGCAGCACAGTTCCTTTTAATTTACACTTCCTGAATCTCCTCTTTGAGTGTGGACAAATGTTGTCTCACACTGCAGCTAATCTCAACCACCACAAGGGCATGTGACTTAATTTTTCTATCCAATAGGAAGTGTAAATTGACAGTTCAAGCGAATCAGACCACAGGTTCAATCAGAAAATTGCTCAGGATAGGGAGGCAATCAGGTGAAGAGGTGGTAAATCAGAATTGCAAACATAAACCTCAAGCAGTTATGTTTGTTTCTGGCAACAAATATCTGTAGGTTCTGTATTTTTTTGCGTTTTGTCTGCATCTTTTTTCTGTTATAAAGATAGCTGAGACTTGTTGGAGTCTCATTAAGCAATTTATGAAAAAAAGTAGAAAAAATATTGTTTTATTGAGGATTTTGTTACATTTTTGTACACAAAGGTGTCAAGATCATCAACACAGTATGGATGACATGTATGAGTAAAAGACACCAGATTTCATAAATTTGACTCAAAAAGAGATTTCCTCCAGAAATCCATGCCACAAGCTATATCACAGCTAAAATGATCACCAAATCAAAAAAAAAAAAAAAGTTGGAAAAAATGTACAAAAGGGTTAAAGCAGGGATATACTGTCACTGTCACCATTCACACAGAGAAGGTTTGTTTTGTACTCACAGAATAATCCCAGCAAACAGAGCAAAGAGTGCCCCATCCTCACGTCCAGCCCTGCACGCTGATCTGCATCTAATCTCAAAGTGTTCGACTTTGCAGTGATAATAAATGCATAAAACCAGTTTTTATCCAGCTCCTCCTTCTGTCACCTCTCTGTGCTTCTTTCCCTTATACACCAACCTTAAACAGCCCCTATAGCTTTCACCACAGAAGTTGTGTGACGTGTTCACATTTCCTGTCCGCTGCAAGCATTTAAGCTTCTCTCCTGTTTTGTGTTCCTACCTTTCTCTGTGATATTCAGAGGCGCTCTCTTAGTTAGGTGACACACTTTGCAGGTCATAGTTCTGAATAGTTTGATTGTGATCCTGCTGGAATTTCCATCTTCTCAGCCCAGCTAGTGTTTTGTGTATTCATAATTATTCATGTTGTCATAGATGTAATCTACACAAAAAAATCTTTGCCACACTCTGCGTATCAGCATTATGAATCAACTCCGAGCCCTGTGCTGGATCCTATGTGAACAAATGTTAAACTTGCAGCCTTTTGCTTTTCTTTTTTTTCTTCTTATCTTTCTGTAAAAGTGTTATCCAATCACCTTTTCACTGTTTGAGGGTGCTTAGGCCGTTGCCCTGCCTGCCTTGTCAGACGTTCAACCTTATTTTTATGTCTTTCATTGTCTTTATAATCTGTCTGTGATGTCAGCTATCAGGGCTAAAGCATATTATCTGGGAGGCTGTGCACACTGAGCTTCATTTATGTTACATCTTTGTAATGTTAGTTGAACTTTTTCAACAAAAAACAACAACAAAAACTTTATTAATTTCACTCACAGTAGAACCTTCATCCAAACTAAAATTAAAATCTAGTCTTTGTGGTGTTAGATCAACAGCATCTCCATCATTGTCCTCCTGTGTGAGCATGGCCTCTGCTGTTTTACAGCTATGTTCATTGTACAGCAGTTTAAAAGTAGAGACATTTCATAACAGCCAGGCTCAGTCGACATCTCACTGTGATCTTGTTTTTGTGAACTGGTGCACAATTGATAACTGAACAACGTTGACTGTGCGTGTGAGTCCAGCAGACAGGTTGGAGTCACACTGATGTCATCATTACCGGTGTAAGAACCATTTCTGTAACACCAGCCAATAAGCTAAATGAGTGTTATGAGTGGCATTATTGCTATTATTCCATTATGGGCAAAAAAAAACCCCCCAAAAACCAAGATATCTGGTAACCTGAAGACGTCAGACTCAAATAAACCACAGGCGGAATTTCCTGTTTTCTATGTTACCTACTAGTAGGTAAAAATAAGCCTGTCAGCAAACAGACTGTGGCAAACATTAGTCTTTCAGACAAAATTAGTCATAGACTGCTCAGAAGAACAAATATTTTATTCTGTAATGTTATGTTTTCAGTGTGACCTTTTAATGCCTAAATTGCTTCTTGAATAAAATATAATCACTGTATTCCTTTGTAGGTCCGAATTTATTGGAATTCTATTTCACGATTTT
The DNA here is from genome assembly GCF_900408965.1 of Simochromis diagramma. Taxonomy (NCBI): domain Eukaryota; kingdom Metazoa; phylum Chordata; class Actinopteri; order Cichliformes; family Cichlidae; genus Simochromis; species Simochromis diagramma. The sequence goes on from NW_024387057.1 coordinate 1,342,744, forward strand.
AAGTTTTACATCCACTATAAACTATACTAAATTCTTCATTTGCACAGCTTTTCAGGAGATTTGTTCAAAAAAACAAACACAGGTCAGTTAGGGTGCAAGGATGATCACACGTCACATGGATTTTTCTGCCTCTAGAGTTTAATCTTGCTATAGAAAATATGCAGCTCTGCAGCAGATCTGACCATGTTTATGTTTGATCACATGCTGCCAACAGTGGGATACAAGTGGTGGAGAAAAAGAGGATTAAGATCCAAGGGGGAGTCATACCCCGTGCATATGGAATGTGTAACGACATGGAGAGATTGTCTCGATATGACAGGGCTAAAGCATATACTACATCAGTTAGAGCAGTGGTTCTTAACCTTGTTGGAGGTACCGAACCCCACCAGTTTCATATGCGCATTCACTGAACCCTCTTTAGTGAAAAATAAAATATGATTTTTTTTTTCAAATTCAAGACATAGATATGTTTTTTTACTGGTGCACAAAATGATCCGTGCATGTCACGGCGGAGGCTCTGCCGAACCCCTGAGACCAACTCACCGAACCCCTAGGGTTTGATCGAACGCAGGTTATGAACCACTGAGTTCGAGTATGTCACAGGATTTTCACCTCAAGATACAAACAAGTATCTGTTTTTTAGTAAGGTGAATCACTTTGCAAAAGGAGACGTTAATTCAAGCTTGTAGAAACCTTCATCAGACTCTGACACTGCAGAGATCTTCAGCTCCCCTCGGGGATCATTTTGAATAAGTTTGTCATTGTGATAGAAAAACACATTGGAAAGTATTTTTTGTGTTGTGTCTATCTGTTTTCACCCCGTGTCCTGCATACTTAAATATCACAGTGATGGCCTGTATGGTAAATGGCCTGTATTTATATAGCGCTTTACTAGTCCCTAAGGACCCCAAAGCGCTTTACATATCCAGTCATCCACACACAGGTGATGGCACGCTACATTGTAGCCACATCCACCCTGGGGCACACTGACAGAGGCGAGGCTGCCGGACACTGGCGCCACCGGGCCCTCTGACCACCACCAGTAGGCAACGGGTGAAGTGTCTTGCCCAAGGACACAACGACCGAGACTGTCCAAGCCAGGGCTCGAACCAGCAACCTTCCGATTACAAGGCGAACTCCCAACTCTTGAGCCACGATGATAATGATTGCTACTACTCCAGTATGTCAGATCATATAAACATGTGGTATGTACATGTTTATATGATCTTACTTTTGCTTAATAAGTTCAAATAAGTTATGTGCTAAATATTAAACTTTTTTCTGAAACCACAGGCTTAATTTCCTCTTTTCTTGGTTGTCTAGCCAGAAATCATGAGATCAGTCATGTAGATAAAAATAAGCGTGTGGGAGAATAGACGTAACCAACAAAGGCCTTTCACACACATAAGAGTTGCAGGCTTCTCCGACGTTATTCTGCGTTGTCATCTTTGCAGTTTGAGCTTTTGTTATTTCTTTGCAGGTGTGAATTTATTGGAATTTAATGCAGTGTTTCACATCCATTAAAATATACAACATTTTCCATTTGCAAAGTGATTTATTCAAAGACACAAACACGGGTCATAAACAGCCTGCACGGTGCTCAGCAGCTCTGCTTTCAGATCTGAAGATGTTGAGTTTGACTGTACACTGTGTGTTTAGACACATGATGGCAGTGCTGCAGAGTAAAAAGGCAGAACGAAGGCTGCAAACACACAAAATTCAGTTATTTGACCATTCAGTTTGTCTCAAACACTTTCGTGAACTGAATTATTGCTGAGAAAATGAGACCAAAAAACCCCACTAATAGCAGTAAGCTGCTGTGAAGAGCTGGACATGTCAAAATTCAAAGGATGTGCACTTCTTCCTCTTCCTCATCAGCACCTGGGTTTAAATCTGGGACTCTCCACCATTTGACCCTAGAACTGAAGAAGCTTATTGGATGAGAGGTGAAACGTCTTCAAGCAACTTAAAGAAGTCCAGACGCTTTTCTTTACAAGCTCCTTAGACAACTATTATAAAGGTGCATTTCCATTCCTACCCTGCTGGAATGGAAATACAACACTCAAAAACACAGCAGCAGGAGACAGAGAGGTTCCCACAAAGAGTCCTTACACTTGATTTTCCCCAACACAGTAATACTGCTTGTCTTTCGGCCCTGGAGTTTGCTTTCCCTTAAAAATCTCAAACGTGTTGTCACACCACCACTGATAATAAAACCTCTAAAGTTCCCTCTTGGTCCTGTATCTTAGTTTAAAGATTTCTCCAGCTCCTCTGCATCGACTACATTTTAATAAAACATATTCAGTTCCTTCCCTCAACACTTTTCACACAGCCGTGCATAACACTTTCCACCTACAAGCTACAAAGTGAGTTTAATCCTGTGTGACCTTTTCTTAATTTTCTTAATGTGATTCCTTCCCTTCTTTTTCTCCTTGTTGTCTTCACTTGTGCCACTTTTCCTTGAATTCTGGATGTGTCTTCCTTTTGCCCCTTTTACCCTTGTGTCCCACCTATGTTGCCATTTCTTTTTAAAATTGTAATTCTGTTAGTACTTTTACTTCCAGTAATGTATCCAGTACATGTCACTTTCTGACATCTCTGTAGGGATTCAATCATTTATATGTAGAATCAAGATTTCAGGCACAACAGTGTGTGTAAATCTAGCAAAATCTAAGGATGCGTAGCAGGATGATGTGACAATAAGCTTTATCTGTTCATGTGCAGTAAAATCAACGGCTCTCCCATGCCTTATTTGACAAAAAATTGAGCATTTACTTGATATGTATGATTATTTGATGATCAAGAAACTGTATACTTGAATAAATCATGCAACAGTTTAGTTTTAAAAAAAAAGTTTAGCAAAATTAATTTTACTACAACACTGATGACTTTCCTTTGGCTCTAGCTAGTAAAGTTGTTTTTTGTTTTTTTTAAATTAAATGGACAGAAATAAAAGAAAACATACTATTCCCTATTACACAACATAGTAATCATAGTTAGTCAGAGCCCTTTGAATAAAGCTTACTCAACAGCTCTGAGTGATGGTGGACTCCGGCCCAGTGACGAGGCGTCACTGTCTAGAGGCTGGTGCAGTGTGGAGGTGGAGGTGGGGAACTGGGGCAGCCAGGTATCCCAGAATGCACTTCAACAATCAGGGATTTTCCAGGCTCTAAATCTAATCTGTTTTAATTTTATTAACAAAATTGTCCATTTCCTGTTGTTTCTGTCCATTTGATAAACAAATAATTACCTCGTGCTTGAAATAAAAGGTCACATACAACTAGCATTCTTACTGCAAAACATATTTGAAATGTACTAACTTTGCATGAAAATTCTCAGGAGTTTAGTGTAAGATAATCTGATTAGTTTGCAGTACAGTGCTAATTACCCTAAGTATGTTGGGGGTCACTGTTAGGTTACATGAAGTGCATCAGACATCAGATTAAATTAAAGTTGTTGATGCTGATCAGATTCAGACACTGACTTCCACCTCTACATTTTCCAGGGGTTAGAGGTCAGCCAAGACAAGTCATGTAACATCTGATAGCTTGTTTAATCCAGTTAGCTAAATCCACAAAAAGCAGCAGCTGATCACAGCCTGTACACAGAAAAATCTACTGGAGCTCACAACAGAAATTATTGTGACTCATTTCTAAGTGATTCTTTCCACCACACGGCGCCACTACAACCAATCTGAGTCCCACTTTAACCCCTGACTCATTTTTCTGTTTAGATGTGGAGCCAAAGTCACCCATCTACAATGCAGGCAACATCAAGCTAGTTATTATTATTCCCTTTATTCTCTTGTTTTCTACAAAGCTGACGTTCAAACCAAATACATTCATTAGTAAGAATTTAACTTGAAATAATGACTGCTATCCCCAGTATTAATATAATTGTATCATGGCATTAATATGACAAGAGGTCAAGAAAGCTTGGCATAAATAAATAAATAATTAAAAAAAATTTAAGCCAATATAAATGTCCTACAAAGAGTTACTTTTACTTTAATACTTTAAGTAGATTTCAGAGCCTGTACGTTTTCACTTTTACCAGAGGTTTTGTTTTGTTGTTTCTTTGTTAAAGTATGTGTACTTCTACTTGTATGGGACTAATGTGTGTACTTTTGCCACCTGTGGTGAGCAGACTTTCAGAGCTTGGCAGGTTGGAGCTACATTATCTTCTGTTTAGCACCACAGAAGAATTTACTGGGGAAGCACATCCTTTGCAGAGATTATTAATAATAATAATATTGCTATATTACATTTTAAAATATTTTAAGGCAGTAGTAAGATTTTTGTAACTGTGTGTTTATTGAGTTTTAAACTTTACACTGACACCAAGATTAAACAAAACAAAACCAACATAGCAGAACAAAACAAAACAGACAAAACAAAACAAACAGACTGGCAACCCGGCTCATGAATACAGAGAAATCAATGGAAAATCCAGACATTTTGATTATGAGATACGATTAGCAATACATATATGTGTATTGCAGTGATCTGCTTGCATTATACCAGGGCCCGTGAGAAAATAGCAGAAATATCCAAACCGACATACGCCATAAATGGGTCCCATATTTTATGAAACCTTTTGTCACTACTATGTAGCCTGCATGTTAGCCATTGAGTCTTAGATGGGGCCGTGTCCATGATCCAGTTCAAGAGGACACATTTCCTTGCACAGAATGTTAACAGTGCATAGAGCTGCTTTCCAAACTTCCCCCTGATTTTGTCGTTTGCCACTCCAAGTAGCATACACAGTGGATTGCATTCAGTGTCAGTGGTGAAGATCTTATCCAATTCACACTTTATGAGAAACCAGAACTGTTGTATTTTCCTGCAGGACCATAGACAGTGCGTGAGGTTGCCCACCTCTATTTTACATTTAGGGCACAGCGGAGAAAGGTCTGAATTGTATTTATGGCATTGAGAAGGTGATATGTGAGCTCTGTGTAGAATTTTAATTTGGATTGCCTATACTTTATTAGACACGCTCAGAGATTTAGCATTCCCCCAGACTTCGTCACTGATCTCTATATGTAATTCCTTTTCCCAAGTGCTCTTCAAATAGGTTGTGTCAGTGACCCCAAATTCTGTTAACAGGCCATAACAAATTTTTATAGAAGTTCTAAGATTTGGCTGAAATATCTGCTTTTCACATTTAGAGACGGTTTGATTAGTGAGTATTGTTGTAGCCCTCTGTATATGGTCCCTCACTTGTAAATCTCTAAAGAAGTCATGCCTATGGATGTTGTATTTATCGATTAGCTGGTAAAAGCACATAAGGTTAGACCCGTCCATTAAGTCAGAAAAGGTAGAAATACCATTCGCAGCCCAATTCCGAAAGCCGGGGTCAGTGGTCCCAGGCAAAAAAAGAGGATAATCGGATAAGGGAGTGAAAAGAGATGTTAAGTGAGACCTTCCTTCTAGTTTTTGAGCCATTCGCCAAGCTTTAACAGTAGATAATGTGAGTGGGTTGCTACAGAACGTTGTTAAGGTCTTAAGTTTCCCCACAAAAAGCAAACTTTTCAAACGGAAGTTAGACATAGAGCTCTCAATATCCAACCAGACAGGAGTACCCAGTCGGCAGCTATACGCATATGGGTGCTCAGCTGATACTTCCTTATATCTGGGAAATCAAGGCCCCCTTTTGAGGATGGAAGACATAACGTGGATATTTTAAGACGAGGTTTCCTCCCTGCTCAAACAAAGGAGCTAAACCAGCCATTTAGAGTTTGGATAGCTTTATGTGGGAAAAGGGTCGGAACCATCTGTATTGGGTAAAGTAGCCTGGGTAGAATATTCATTTTCAGAAGAGCGATAAGACCGAGCCAGGATAACGGTAAGGACTTCCATCTCTCCAGATCTAATTTGACCTGCTCAAATAGGGGGGTAAAGTTACTTTTATACATCTGTTCAAAGGCGAGCGTGACCCAGATACATAAAGCCCTGTGGGGACCAAGTGAAGGGAAATGGAGAAGGGGCCCGTGGTTTTTGTTTCAGACTGCCCAATGGCATCGCTTCTGATTTATTGAAATTAATTTTCTAGCCTGAGATTTCACTAAACTTATTAATAGTTTCAACCAGTGAGGGGACTGATGTTTCCGGCCGAGTCAACAAAACAAGTACATCATCAGCATACAAAGTAATCTTATGCTGTCTTTGTCCTACAGATAGACCATGTATCTCCGCCTGAACTCGTACTGCCTCTGCCAATGGCTCTATGGCTAGGGCAAAGAGCAAAGAGGAGAGGGGGCAGCCTTGTCTGGTTCCCTTCAGTATCCGGAAGTTGGAGGACTGCACCCCCGTTTGTGAGGACTGCAGAGCAAGGATTGTTATAAAGTAATTTAATCCAGTTTATAAAGTTTCCACTGAAACCGAATTGGTGTAGTGTAAAAAACAGGTAAGACTATTCAACACGGTCAAATGCCTTCTCGGCATCAAGGGAAATTACCACACCAGGCAGAGATTTTTGTTGGAAGAACTGGATCATATTCAACAACCTACGCATGTTATTATATGAATTGTGCCCTTTAATGAAACCCGTTTGGTCCTCATTAATAAGCGAGGGGAGTAAAAGTTCCAGACGTTTTGCTAATATCTTGGAAAGGATTTTCAGATCCACATTCAACAAAGAGATTGGCCTGTAGGAGGCACAATCTTCAGGTAGCTTACCCTTTTTAAGTATAAGGGATATATTGGCTTCCCTTAAAGAATTGGGCAAGAGACCCTTTTTAAAGGAGTCATTGTACATGTTCAGCAGCGGGCCAGCTAAAATTTCTCTGAATTCTTTATAAAACTCTGCACATAGTCCGTCTGGTACTGCTACTTTGCCAGCCTTCAGCTCTTTAATGGCATCTGTTTTGATATGGGAGAGTCCAATTTGAGGTTCTAGTCTTCAGACACCCTGGGAAGGTTAAGAGGGGCAAAAAATACATCCAATAGGTCTGCTGTATTAGTCTGAATTTGTGGTTTATAAAGGTCTTCATAGAAATTTCTAAATATATTATTAATACTGGTGTTGTCAAAAAACTGTTTACCATTTACATCTTGGATTTGCCTAGCAAATCTAATTTTAGTCTCTGCATCTTTTGTCAGTAGACAGTCTAATGCCGAACGTAGAGCATAAATTTCTTTGAGTTTACCCTTAGAAGGTTTTTTAAGATAATCTCCTTCTGTGTGTTTTAGCTTGGATTCCAAAACCTTCCTTTGCTCTGCTTGTCTACGCTTCTTACCTTTAGTATATGAAATAATGAGACCTCTTGAGTAGGCCTTTAATGTCTCCCAGAGTAACGACGGGTTATCCGTGGAGGGTGTATTAATTAACAAGAACTGTCCAAGTTCCTCTGTGAGGTACCCTGTCAATCCAAGATCGTACAGGATAGAGGGGTCAAAGTGCCAATGTATATCCTGGGGGGGCGGATTCCTGACGTTGCAATGAAGGAAAACTGTCGCATGGTCTGATATAACTATGTTACCAATCGAGCTAAACGTAACTGATGGCAAAATAAGGTTTGGGACGAAGAAGTAGTCAATTCTTAGTAGTAAGATTATAACTGATTCAGCTTTTTTCCAAGAGGTTTAATGCAATAAAAACGCTACAAACTGTGTTTTTTACTGCGTGGTTAAGTAAATGAGCATTTTTACATCACTTGCAGCAGCATTGCGTGATTCTCTGTGGATTTTATTTTTATGTACATATAAATGTGGGCTTGCCTGCAGAGCTTTTTTGTTGGTGGGCGTGTTTCTGCTCCACCTGCCAAGAAGACTGCCGGGACACATTCCGCCCTGCTGGCCTGCAAAAACACTCAAAACTATGAAAGGAGAAAAGAAATAAAGGAGGACCCGCTTTGAATAGTTGTTGAACCGTGCACCCTGTGATTGACGTGAGAAACTAGGGGGAGGATCCTGTCTGGGCTCAGACGCAGTTTGGGTTGCACGCTGCTGCTCGGGCATACAGAAACTTCAGGACGGAGAAGAGGCATCCATCAGGAGGACTAATACAAGTTTTAAAGGATTTCTCTTCGGGAGTCTTCTTCTTTTATCGGGCAGGCTCGTCCCGGTGGAAACATGAAACATAAATGATGTTCAACGTTTCCATAGATGGAGGTTCATTCTCTAAGAACCTGGAGGACTTTGACTCCATCCGCAGTGTTCTCCTTTACAGGTCAGTCTAAACTTCACTTTACCCTCAGTGAGCATACAGAGCATTTACGCACTTTATTTATTTATTTATTTATGTATTTATTTATTTTTCTACAAAGGCGACGTCCCGTGCTTTCATTTGCTCGGAGACACCGCTTTGCTGAAATCCTGAGGGGATTTAAAAAACCTTATGTATTCAGGGAGGTGGAGGCACCGGGCATCAAAATAAAGGTGCAAATTAACAAAATAAAAGCCTATATTGTCATATTTTATATAGGCTACTTAAGGCTCCATATTCTTTCAGTGTCTTTACTGGATTTTTTTTAAAATTTAAAACATATAAGTCATTAGCAGTTAAACTGAATTATTATTCATAGTACGTATAATATGAGCAGGCTTGAGCTGTTGTCTGTGTGCTTGCTGCATTATTTTATAGGAAATAGCTTCACGGTGCCAAATAAACCGTTAAGTGTGTTATCGTACGTAAACATGAAGTAAACCGTATCCCCGACCCGTTATAACATGATATGTTTATGTTGCTAATAATTGGCGGCGTGATTGACGGAAAACACTATTTTAACAGGAAACTTCAGCAGGAAAGCAGCTAGCAAGAAGCAAAAGCTTCTGCGTTGTCAGGGGCAACTGTGCTATCCACCAATAGAATTCGGCGCTCACGTGTCACGTGACCACACCACAGCGCTCACTACTGCTTACAACATGGCGAGTGGATGTTGGTGCTTGTTTTGGTGAAAGTTCCTCTGTTTTTTCGCGCTTTTGGTGAACTAAGCCGTCCATAAACCGATGGCCACCGCGAATCCCCGCCACTGTGCCGGGAAAAGTATATCCAGCCGCCACACGGACGAAGAGGCAGCCCAGAGCGACGAAGGTAGTGACTGTGGATCCACAGCATCGAGTTTCAGCAGCTCCGACTCCTCAGAGTAAGGACACACTATGTGTCAGAGACTAGAAACGTTTCACCTGTCTGTTCATTTCAAATGTCCAGATAAATGTTGTTTTGAGTGGGAGTACTGCTAGGTTGTCAGAGAGCGGTGTCCGCAGTTTCCGTCTCCTCCCTTGTGCTTTTCATAGCTCTGGGCAATGTTTTCAACTTGGGAGGTAAACCTTCATAAATAATTACATGCTTTCTTAGTAAATTTATGGATGCCGTGTAAAGGCTACTTACCGCAACTTCTTAAAGTTAAAAGAAGAAAGACCCGAGGCAAAAATAGCTCCAACTCTTTTACATATGGTGTTTGTACATATGGTGTTTTTCTCTGTTCTGTTTTTACAGCATGTACATGGTAGACATTGACATATTTTAGGAGTTTTGATATTTGTTCTACAGTTCACTCAGAAACCCCCCAGAAACAAACAAAAGTGCAACATGTTTGTGTGTATTTTTTTAAGGGGCAGTGAGACCTTGACACTGTTACAGGACCTTTCTGTATTTCCACCACATCTACCTAGATTCCTACAGAGACTGCTGCTGGCCTGTTAGGGATCAGGGAGGAATATTCAAACACTAAAATAGTGATTATATGTGGTGCACAATAGGAACAGAGGTCGCACAGAGGTCAGATGTTGGCTTAACAGAAATATGAGATCTTATTAAAGGGTGGCACAGTGTTGGAGTAGTTTGCACTGTCGCCTAGGTTCCTAGTTTGAATCCTGGCTGGTGTCTTTCTGTGTGAAGTTTAGAAAATGCTATATAAATATATAGTTATACAAGTTTTCAGTGGTCAGTACGAGTAGAAAAGTGTTATATAAGTGCAAGTCATTTACATACCTATTTGTTGGCACTAATAAAAAATAATCTAGTAATAAAGAAGTTAGAATCCATTTATTTTGAGCTAACTGAGAATAAAACAGAGATCAAAGAGGGGTTGGAGATTATAATCATATGATATCATAGGATTTAAAGCCACCTGAGCTGGCATTTCAGTAAGTGTGGGAAACATATTTAGGTAAAACAGGACCTGATATTGCGTGATAATTGTTGCTTTTCTGCAAAAACAACTGTTGTAAAACCTAAAAAATAAACTCCCCGCTCTCTGAAGCATTAATTCATGATTAATCCTCCATCTATTAATGGCAAACATGCCATTTATACATTCTAAATTCAGCTGCAGTTCAAAATTTGTTGTAGACACTTATTATGAGGGAATTCTTGGAACCATACGGTGAATATGAACAGTACATAAGGCTTAAATCCTCTGCTTTCTCTCAGTGACCTGGAACCAGAATGGCTGGATGACATTCAGAAGAACGGCGAGCTCTTCTACCTCGAGTTGAGCGAGGGCGAAGAGGAGGCTGCGTTGGCCCAGCAGGTGAATCAAGGTGTATCCACCAATCATGTTCGCTTCAGTGAAAAAGAGGCAGAGATCATCACAGAGCAAAACAAGAAGCAGCGCTGCGGCTCACGGGCAAAAGGTGAGCCCACGCTTAAAAAGCTGGCTAGGATCCTGAGGAGGAAACGGCGGCCTTCACAGCGTAGAGGAGGGAAGGATGGGTGTAAAGACAGCTCATCGCCTCCAGCATCAATCCTGAAGAACCAGCAAGGCCAAAGGCAGGGTGTGACTGTTCAGCAGCAGCAGCTGAAGGAGGTGTGTGTCTACCTCAACCCTAAACGTTTAGGAGGTTCTTCGACCCCTCTGTGTGATGGCGGAGGCCTGCTGGAAGCACTGCTGGGTGTGGTGCATCGCCCTGCCTGGAGCAGAGGTCAGGAAGACCCTGCAGTGCTCACACGGGAGGAAAGACTGACTGTTCATGGATTAATACCAAACAGTCCAGCCATCAAATGTGGCCAAATCCTAATTGGTAAGAACATAAATCCAAAAGTCAGCTGGTTTTATCAGTGAGGGATATATTTGTTACTTCAAAGCTTATACTTCAGAGAAAGAAAAGTATTTGGGTAGAAATTAATCACTTAATTGTAACAAAACTGTTTGCGGAGGAGCTTGCGCCATCCTCAGAACTCCTACCTTCACAAGTGAGGAAAAAGTAGCTATGTAGCCATTAAGATTCTGTAACAATCATCAGCAGAGTCTAGATATTAGTTGTTTTAGTACTGATAAAGATGAAAATTTAAAAAGTAGAAGAGATGGGAGGAAAAAAAATACAGCCAGTGTTTGGGATTTAAAAAATCACCAAATATTGGTATCGGTTTTTAAAACCCTAGATTGGTCAGGCTTTAGTGGAGTCGTGTTTTAGTACTGACACATTAATTTCCACACCACACAAGAGCCCTGCCAAAACACGGGCTGTAATTATGACGACATAGCCATAGTGACTGCACACAGATTTCTTTTTTAATAATCACCTAAGCAAAGCCTAAATGATGACTCTAGCATGCAACACAAGAAAAAAATCTTAAGGAAAAGAGAAAAATCTGCACACCGTTTGCCTTCTGTTTAATAATCTGTTTTATTTTAAATTACACAATTAAACTCAAATTGGGATGTGAACTGTATCTAAATGATGTTTATAAATAAAGTTCATTTCTTAGGATTTGTTAATTGACTTGTTATTATCATCATTATCATAGTAAACAAAGTAACCTAAGTTTGTCATATCTTATTTATTTAATTTTGCTTCTTGCAGTGTAGGTAGTAGCCATGTGTGTTGAAACCATAGTGCTAGTAAGCAGTATAAATCTGTCTGGAGCACACTGACCTATCTGCCCTGTTTAAAGAAATTTATTCAGTGCCATATTTTTATTCATGTATTCGCTCAGAGCAGCTTTACATGATTCACAGTTGTGGTTTTTTTTAACTCCTTATTTGTTTATCCCAGGCTGTGTTGGAGTCACTCAGTTTATTGTCTGCTTGAAGCAAAAAGGTTTCAGCTTAGCTTTCTTCTGATTGATTTCCCTTCACAAACACAATGTTTGTGGGTTGGGCTCTTGTGTGTTGCATAACATGTTAGGGATATCCTCTAGCGAAGATCCAAGAGGAGAACAAACTAGGGATCGACTTATGTCAGTTTTATAGGGGGAGATAATCACGTTCAGTTTTCTTACCAGAGCCACATTTCTTATGATCCAGTCCTCACATACTTGTTTGCGTTGTCCCTTCAAAAAGCCTCTGTTAACATTTTACAGTAGCTGAAGCTCTGCGTGCTTGTCAGCGATGAAATCGAGAACAGTTGTGGTCCTGTAACTTCAGCCGAGAGGACTGCGATGTTTATCGCGACTCCAGCGATAACTGCTGCTTTATTTTCAAACCGCAGCTCAGATTTCAGGAGCTGCTTCAGACTGAATGTACTTGTGTGATGGCCTTTTACTCTTGTCATGTAACCAATCAGATAGCGGGTGTAGGTGAGATATTGCTCTAGACTTCAGAGTGGCGACTGCAAAGAGAGATGTGGCTGCTTTAGAGCCAAATCAGCAAAATCCAAATGAATTATTTTTATTGTAAATCTGTAAAAATAAAAATAATGATACCAATGATCAGGAAAATGTAGAATATCATTAGAAGATTGGAAGATTAGCAAAAAAAATGCCTTAAACCTAATTCATCTACTTTAAAGAAAATCGTTATTCATGACCAACTCTAAACCTTTACGATCCTCCGCCTTAAATGAAGCTTTTACTGCAGATTTGCAGAGTGACTGGAACTTTGTGCGGTCAGATGTGGTCCTGTCTGTCTGAAAGCTAAGCATCTCTGAAGTGATTTTCTTCTTGGAGGACTAATCTTTTTTTTGTTTTACCAGCAAACAGAGGAATGCCAGTTGTGCTTCACCACAAATGACTACCCACATCAGTTACGGTTTAGCGGAGCTTTTATGCAGTGCAGCTACATGTTTGAACAATTAGACTGCTTAAATACCTGAAATAGCTCCGTTACTGAGTCGGTGGAGCGCTTCTCTGCACACGAGCAGGTGAAGCTCTTTACCGAATGCAAACAGCAGTGGGTTTAGTAGCAGATTGCAGTTGCATATAATTAGTTTTTACAGGAAAGGGGTTGGCATAAAAAAATGAAGGTACATTTCCTTGTTATGGTTACATTAAAGAAATCTGTTTTGTATATCTACCAGATGCTTTCTAACTCTCACTGTATGTCTCAGTCCTAATATACACGGCGTGTCTATCTTTCTGTATGATGACAGTGTATTTGTTAAAACTTGCTGCTTTTGTCCTGATTGAGCCAGTTTACTTGATAAATATATACTTTCTGCATGTTTTTCTCAGGTGATGCGCTCGTAGCTGTAGACGATGTCGACGTGACCTCGGAGAACATCGAGAGGGTTCTCTCCTGCATCCCGGGACCAACGCAGGTCAGTGTGTGCGTGAAGCTGCCAAAATCACTTTTTCTGCTGGTGTTTGGAATTGGTGACATGCCGGTGGTGTAGTCAGTGATGATTTCCAGATCTGGATAAAGCTGACACGGGGAGTTGACGATAGCTCTGACGTACCTGGATTACCTGTAGCAGCATTCATTCATGGCTTTTATGGCCTTTTTAATTTTTTTTATTTGACACAGCGAATCAAAGGGAGTTTGTATTCTCAGCCTCTGTTAACAGTTAGCTCCAAAGTGACGTGTTTTTTTGTTTTGTAGTTATGCCTCTGTGAACTACCACGGTGGATTTTAATGAAGAAGTGCAGACTTTCAGCTTATCTTTTTAAACTAGTTTTCCACTAACTGTTTATGAATTACAGACATTTTTTTGTAAACACAGGCTCAACATTAATTGTAAAGATTAACATAATTTTAATATAAGGAATACTTTTTTACACTGAAATCCTTTGCAGTCTAAAGTCTAGAACCCGTGAACTTCACAAAATGCTGTATTTCCACCTTAAGTTGCTCCTTGTTTTTGGGTCTCTCTGCCTTATGTTTGATTTTCAGTAACAGTTATGCTCTATTGGGTTGAAGAATATCCCATTTCTTTACAAACTCTTGGCTTGTTTTTTTGTGTACTTGGGAACTGGCCTTACCTGGTCATGAAGCTGCTCATCAGTCAGTTGTCAAATTACTTTTGAGCCTTTTGTATAAAAATGGCTCCAAGTCGTAAAGAGTTAATGTATAACATAAATAAAGCTAGAAGTCTTACTGTCAATATTGGGAGGCCCCTTTTTTATTTGATGGCCACTTAGTGAGTGTTTTGTGTTGCCCTTTTTTCATTTGGTTTGATTTCTAAATGTATAAGGCAGCATGTATGCTTTTAAGATCCCGCTGCCTGTCATGAGCAGCAGTCGTCGAATGCAGATACAGATCAAATTGCTTTAAAACGCAGCGGTCCTGCCAAGCTGCTAAATTGTGAGTAAAAAAGCATAAGCCAGCACTGTTTAGAAAGCCTTCAATGATCCTTTGATCGTCAGCAAAGAAAAAAAAAAACAACAACCCACAGTCTGCGTCTCAGATGTGCATTTTCACCAAAAAGCAGACCATCAAAAAGAAGGAATTTGCAAATGACAGAGTGTACGCAGGGTTGATGGCAAACATGGCGGATGCACGGGACGGCGGTGTGACTATTTTTCGGTGCCACAGGAAGCTGTTGCGGGACTGAAAGCTCAGCTGATTAGAAGTTGTAGTCGGAAACTAAATTACATCGTACGGGAAGAGCGAGAGAGATTTTTGGGGAAAAATGCGCAGCTCCTCAGGCACCGTGATGACTTTCAGAAACTTGAAATAGAGCTGTGCTGCTGACAGAATCATTGTTTGGTGTGCGTGTGGGTTTGCTGGAGGATAGAGTGTGTTTCTGTGCGCCGAGCCTGCCAAATGGAACACAGACAGTAGTTATTAAGTTTGAAGGGACAAATATTAGTATTAAAGTCAGTCCACCGTGGCCTTTACCAACCCTGAATGAACTACAGCTTTTCCTTTGTGCCTGCATGTGTGTGTCCATCCATGAATGAGCGGTAAATGACTGACATCAACAGACTGGAATTCTAGCAAGAGCACACTCCAGTCTAACCACATCCTTATTATTTATGATGAGAGAAAGTGCTGCAGTTAGCCCACTCGGCCTCTTTACTCAGAGATTTCCCCAATTTATGCCCAGCCTCTTTCAAACTGTGGTACACCCTTATTTTTCATGTCATTTCAATTTGATGTCCACAGCTCAGAACTTACCGCTTTCATCATCTGTGCACCCAAAATAATTAAAGATATGCTATCATTAAATCAGTTTTTTTTTTTTTTTCTTTTTCTTTTTTTTTACAGCTTTTAGAAGTCACTTTGCAGCACTGAGTTTGAAAGGTAGATCAGCTGGTGTTTCTCCAGCGCTAACTTCTTCTTTAATAATACCCTTAAATTGGCTCAAATGGCCGAGCTCCCAGATGTAGGCGCCTGCTGGAGAGGCGGGTGGCCTGTGGTTAGTGCTGACAGGCCTTGGAGAGTTCTCAGGGAGCGATCGCTGGTTTAAAGAAATACGATTTAAACATTTTGACCAGGTAATTTGATCTTTTTTCTAAAATATATTGGGTAGGCTCCATGTAGTCTAAAGTTGGGAGAAATAAATACAGATTTATACCTTTGGAAAGTCTGCATCGGCTTATTATTTACTTCTCCGAGCAAACAATGCCCGTGTTAGAGTTTTAACTCCAGATTGAGTTTTTCTTCTTCTTTTGAAAACTGTTCGCATAAATCAGTGTGAGCGGTTCTACAGTGTGCAATAAATGGCATAGTTCACATTCTGTGTTTCACAACCAGATTGTAGTTTTGGTGTGACTAGTGACAGTGAAGATGTAGTGGTTAAAACGTACTCACTGTGGGTTGAGGTTACGTCTCAATTCTGTTCACTTCGCCTTTCTGCTTTTCCTGCAAACATTTTACTTAGAAAAAACGACTTAAAGCAGCTTGGTTCACCCCATAGGGTGCTGACCTTGGACAAGAGATAAACAGCATACAAGCACAACCATATTGCTTCAGTTCATGTAAGCTTATTAACTTTTAATCAGGAAAGACACTTAACCCTTTAATCCCAAGTGTATCATGTTTGATACAAGAGTTTTTGAGACCTCTATATCAGCGGTCCTCAACCTTTTCTGCGCCACGGACCGGTTTAATGTCAGTCAATATTTTCACGGACCGGCCTTTAAGGTGTCGCAGTTAAATACAACAAATGAAATGATAAGACCAAGACAAAAATTGTGGTATTTTGTAAATATAATAATTGAGAGTAACATCCTCCTCTCTGCCCCTTAATGCTCTCTGGTCGCTATGGTAACGCGTAAATATTTCTTTCAAAATCAGACACACAGCTACAACACGGGAAAAGACCGAGTTAACAGTAAAAACCCTGAAAACCATAAATTTCACACCCGATCCTCAACTCTCGCGGTCCGGTACCAAACGACTCACGGACCAGTACCGATCGTGGCCGGGGGGTTGGGGACCGCTGCTCTATATCATCAGTGTGATTTATAGATAAATAGGTGTGTTATAGGTTTTTGTTTAAGGTAAACAAAGTATGATGAATAAATTGCACAAAAATGAAAACACACGCAAATTAATATATCTTTTTTTTTATGTCCGATGGTCAAATAAACATACCAGCTTAAAAAAAGTAATTAAGTGCCCTGCCCATATGGTATTTATAAGGCTTTTTATTTACTATTCATTTGGAAATCATGACAGTGGGACTGCGCTCTGTGTTTTAGCAGGAGCAGTTTCTTATAAACAAAAGTCTTGAGTTAAAACAAAAGAAATTGAGCTGGTCTATAAAAATATCCCATAAATTTATACTTGGTTAAACACAGTATTTTAAGCGATACTCTGCTTTGCCCCTTTGTGCCACGCTAAAGTCTCACTGGCGCTCACGGGTTGAAATACTAAATAAAATGTGATGTGGTGAGAACCTGACTTTTTTAGCTGAAGATATCTCAAATACCAACGCTAACTGAATCGTTAATTTTTGGGTTTAATCCTCATATAAATGTGACCTAGTTTAACACAACCACATAAAGGAAATGTCTTTTTCTTCAACCGGTTTTTACAAAAGATTCATTAGATATAATATTTATGTGTGTAAAAATGAAGAATGAAGTATAGCTTTGGCTAATATTGTGTAGTTTAGCCACAACAAGCTGTTGTCTCCCCATATCAACTTGTTGAATGTTGAGTGCATGAAAGGTCAGGAAGGTGTAGTAGTTGCGTTATGGGTGTTATAGGCCACCATGTCTGTTCACCGATGGTCAGTCACAGTGGACGTAGGTGGCCTCCTTTATTCATCTCTCAAACCATATATCTCTCTTTTCTTTGGGTGCAGGTGTACAGCTGAGTCCTGTCCTGTTTAATTGCCTGTTTCAAATTCCCCTCCAGCATTTGAGTACAATTCAAACCCTGTGCTTCTGTGACAGAGCCTTCCACAAACTATAGCTGTGGTCTTCTTCCAGCTCAGCTTCTGCTTTAACACAGATTGCCTCTCTGTGTCATAAATCTGTTTGATATGATGCAGAATTCGCATTCGAATGAATGATGGCATATTTTCTAGTCCCCGAGGCAGTGAAGTAACCCCAGACTCTAATATTTCCACCACCATGCTTCACATTTGGTATGAGCGTCTTCTCCTGAAGAACTGTCTGCTCTAAAGACGTCTGGTAATACTAACCCTGATCCGTGTGTCCATCCGTCTGTAACTCTGACCCATCTGTCTGGAGCACATTATTATAAAAAGCCAGGGTTCACTCAGATGGTTGTTTTTTGTTCAACTTATAGTTTTGCTCTATTGCTCTTTTTGGAGTACAAAGTCTTTTTCCTGGCACACCTCCCATGTAGGTTCAATTTAAATGAGGTAAATTTGTGCAGTCTCGATCATAGATGGACTTCGACATCAAGAGTTACTTACAGGTCCTCTAATGAAATTAGGGAGTTCTTGGAGACGTCTTTTAACATCAGTTTGGTGTTGGATTAAACTTGCTTGGGCTACCAGCCCTTTAAAATCTCTGCCACTTGTAGGTAATTTTCCTTGGAGTGAAATATATTTTTAAAAAATAATTTAAATATGTTTTTTTTCCACGTCCTTTTCCTCCTAAAGAGCTCTTTAGGTCTTGGCATTATAGCAAACTGAACAACAGACCCTAAATGTTGCTGTCACTCATCTTCTATTACTTTTATTTTCGTAGATTAAAAAGTCTTTTAATAAGTTGTGAAAAGACTTGCTTATTTGTTTCAGTGCATCATCTTTAATAATATCCACAACATTTTTTTGTCCTGCTTTTAGCTCAGCTTTGTTTTGATTGGTTGTACCTCAAAAACAGAAGGTTTGAATGGTATGTGGGCGGGGCTTCTGCGCTCACAGACTATGTGCTCTGATGAACATGATAGTGATATGGTTTCTATACCACATCATACAGATTAAAGATTTGAAGAAAAAAATGCGTGAAACTCACTGTTTAAAGCACTCTGAGTTCTTTTGCACATGCCCAGCTCAGTATTTGAAATTTGACCACGTTTAATATGACCACTATAATCCAATGTTGTATAACCACTGACAGAAAATAAGGAAAAGCTCCAGAGGCCTGCTTCAAATTGTTAAAGGAAGGAAGAAGGTAAAGCTTTATTCATCCAGCTCTTCCTGAGCAACTCTTGCACACATTATGTTAACCAGCTGTTCCCTCTCACATCTGGACTCTGGCTCTGATTTACTTGAATTAGCATCAGCTTAGCTCCATAATTGGCCTCTGTGGCGCTGACAGCTTTCAGCCCAGAGTCAACACAGCGTGTGCGCAGGTATGCCGCTATAGCGTGTCTTTACTGTGAGCCGTCAGCACTAACTTCAGCCTGAACGATTCTTTAATTCAGTGTTTGCGTATGAGCGCACATACGTCCACACGGTCTTTCTTTGTGTTGATTCATTTTTGGTGTGTTTCTAATCTGTATGTGCATAAAAGAGGCTCTCTTGAAATGGAGAAAGCAGTAATCACAGGGCCTAACTAAAAAGTTTGATTAAATAAATACAGATCTTCTTTAATCAAAACTCCAGCACGATGATTTTAATTCATCTGTCTCCAGACTCGTCTATCGTGTCCTAATCTGTGAGGTCAACAGGCAGCCTCTGACTCCAGCTATAATCACACTTAAATGTAGGTCTGACAAATTGTTTAAACAGAGACACCGCAGAGTTGCAGTTTCTCATCCTCCTGTGCGTCTCGGACACATGTGTTTCCATGTGCGGATGGTCCGATTTCCATGCGGCTCTTGTGTCTGTTTCCACTGCGACTTTCTATGAATGACAATGTGAAATGGAGGACTGTGGATGGAAAGTAAAACTGCTGCATGAATGAGAGCAGCAGTGCCGTCCGCTGCCTCAGCGCTGTTCCTCGGCCTTGTGAAGCAGTCTGGTTTTAATTTTAGTCAAACACACACACACAACCGCACCGATCTCTGCTATGTGTCATGCTGCGGTTAAGCCTAGATGTCAGTGTCACTTTCTCTTTGACAGTCGCCGTCCCGCTTTTCACTTTTCTCCTTAGTGAATGTGTAATGATTGAAGGGTTTTTTTTCTTTTTTCCCGTCTTTTGGAAGCATGGCACACATGCACACCTCGCCAAGTATAATCATGTGGAGACGCAGTGACTTGCAGAATTTTTAGAAATGAATGAAATCTCTGAGAGGCCCTGGCAGGCAGACTGATGAAGTGATATTGTAAAAGAATGGCTGATTTTCTTCTTTGTGTCTCGGTTTGTTCCTTTACACTCAGAACTATTTCTCCGTAGTCTTTCTCTGATTTTCCTCATGTGTTGCTCCTCCAGGTGAGGCTGACCTTGGAGACCGTGGCTCCGTTGGACCGGGTCAGCGCTGGCGACGCTTCCCTGATCCGTAGGACAAAGGCCTCTCCTCCAGTCAGCCAGCTGGTGCGGCTGCTGTGGGGCGAGGACACAGCCGAACTTCAGATGTCCATATCGCACATCCCTCATATCGTCATGTACCTGTCACTCAAACTGGACTCCACATCACCACAGGAGGAGGTTAGACAATAAAAATGCTACGATGAACAGTCTTTAAAGTTCATTTAATGAAATCTTTGTGCTGCGTTGGTGCTGCGCTGAGCTTTGCAGCAGTCTGCAGTCTCACTCTTGTTCATGTTTGTGCTGTTGTTGATCCTTTAGGTTTGCCACGTCACAGAGAATTACAAGTTTTATAGACAAAGAACTTCTTTGAAGTTAAATGAAACTCGAGTGTTTAAAAACAGAGAAAAGTCTCCAGTGGAGACATTGTTTGTGCTCGTTCTCTTTGTTTCTCTGATCTTCATTGTTTTTTGCTTTGCTTATTTCTCACGATGACAAAGTCCGATGTGGCTTCTTTTCCTGTTTGAGCCAGCTTTTCAGCCAGTCAGTATTTAACCATACAGATATCTTATTCCAGATGGCAGACTTTTTGGAGGTTTGTGCATGAACGTGTCTCAGTAATCTTCCTGCTCAATATTCTGTGTGAAACTCAAAAGTTACACAGACAGACATGGAGCCATAAATCATACTCAAAGACCTACACTAGCACTAAATGGCGTTTGGACCGTCTTTTGCCTTCAGATCGTCCTTAATTCTTTATGGCACAGATTCAACAAGGTGCTGGAAACATTCCTCAGGGATTTTGGTCCTTTTTGACATGACATCATCACACAGTTGCTGCACATTTGTTCACTCCACATCCACGATGACAATCTCCTGTTCCAACACGTGCCAAAGGTGCTCTACTGGATTGAAATCTGGTGACTGTGTACACTACTGTGAGCTCACTGTCATGTTCTTGAAGCCAGTTTGAGAGGATCTGAGCTCCGTGGCATGGTGTGTTATCCTGCTGTGATCAATAGTGGGTCAGCCACCACCTCCAAAGGGGACAACCTCCATTAGGGTTTAAGCGCCTGGTTCTCATCATCTTTTTGAAGAAGCTTCTTGGATAAAAGGTGACGCGCCTTCACAAACTTAAAGTTCTCTTTTTCCATTTTCAAAAAAATTTGCAGAGCTTCAAAACATATTTGAGTTAAATAATGACCCAGCCTATTAAGTATAAGTGAGCCTGTCAACATTACTAATAAACTATTTAAATGTTTGAATTAATAACCACATGGGTACTCTACAGTGAGCTATACAGTATATAATTATTTGGTACTTTAACTTTGAATGCTCATTGTAGTGATACCAGGTTAACTGCTTTATGTAGGTATAGGAAAAAAGATAAAACGACTTATTTTGTTATGAAACATTTGCATCTGCAGACATGTCCTATTTTGAAACAGTAGCTATAAAACTTTACAGTACCTGTTTTTGTTTGTCTGTTTAATTTTGACTGAAGTCCAGCATACGTGTAAACCAGCAGCTTGTTGTTTGGTGAAAGCAAACTTAAAGTATTTAGGGGGAATTTTTGTATCCTTCCCCAGTTATGCCTATGCAACCATGCTAGCCACCAGTACTGAGGTTTAGCAACATCTAGGATATTATTAAAGATAAAGCATTGGCTTTGACACGATTTTTTTGGCAAAATGTTAAAACATTTTTGCATTTAAAGACTACATTGAATCCCAAAAGGATAGACAAATAAAAAAATAGCAATTGTTTATTTTCATATTCATCTAGTTTTCTGTCAAAGTCTCTGGTGCTTCTGTTTCACTCATTTATAGCTAGTATTTAAAGTTATAACGAAGAAAAAAGTGTTTGCTGGGAAAAAAGGCAGTGCTGCTGACTCCACAGTGGTTATAAGTACTGTCACCAAAGCACTAAAGGTACGATTTGAAGGATTTATTGGCCAAAGAGCTACATTTAGACTTTGGGTCTTCCAGTTGAATTACAAGCAGAGTTCCTGTGTTTCTCTGCAAAAGGTTCCTGGAGGTCCTCCACTGAAAACAGGCTGCTATTAAAGAACAACATGTAGGGAGCTGTTAAAAGAGAAAGCCACCTTCAGACCTTAAATACTGCTGATAGGTTTGACCTAACTGAAACTGGCAGAATAAACAGAAACCTAAAGGCTGCTGTTGATATCCAAACCCCGGATGACCACATATTTTCCCATTCCTTTGGAGAGTAAATTGGTTTTTGGGGAAATCTGATCGTGACTTTTGTGGTCAACGGCTCTCATGACTCGGAGCAAACTCTATAAAACTCAATTTAAGACACTGAGCTGTGCTGAACAGACTGATTTAATTATCCGCATTCTGACAAAGGGCATTCTGATAATGGAGTATTGAGAATGGCCTTAGCTGTGTAGGAAACCCCAAGATTGGGAGTGGTGAGCTTCTCTTCTCTTCTGAATTTCTCTGATGTGAGTCAGACACTTCAGAAAACTACTACTCTGGACAGCGTCCAGCGCCTGCGGGTGCTACCAACCAAAACTAGAGAGTGGAGAGAAAAGCGAGAGGTGCTCTCCATCATTTTAATGCCGTGAACTTTCTGTCCTGCCCCACGTTCCCTTTGCAGCAGCAGCGAGCTGTTCTTCCAGTCGGGCTATAAACAAAATAACATTTCCTATTTTAATTAGATCCATGTGCATGGTGCTGTTTTAACATCCCGTAGGTAGGACACAGCTCACTTGTAGTAAAGTGTTAATCCCAAAGTCTCTGCTGACCCACACCTCCCACACTGTAATCACATTTTCCCCGTGGACGCTGCTGGCAGGTTGACGTTGCCTTTATGGTTGCACTTCACTGTTCTGCAGTTCCTTTTTGTGTCTCTGCACGCCAGAGTTTTTTCTTTTTTTTTTTTAATCTCGACCTAAAGAGCACTGGTGATAGAGAGTACAGCTTGTCTGGAGCCACATCAGCCAGCGGTTGATTTTTCTAAATGACAGTGCTGCGCACGAACCCGCTAAACTCTGACTTTGATTTTTTAAGTCCTTTGATTGTAGGGTAGTAGAAACCGGAGAGGTTCAGTGGTGATATTTTTGAGCTTTAGCTGTGCGATGTTTTGCTGATGTTTGTGTACAGGCTGAAGTTGCTTTCTGTGGTGGTTGTTCTGTAGCAGCCTCTCCGTGCGTGCTTTGTCCCCCAAGGTGAATATCTCCCATCGGCACTCGTTTGTGCCTTTGTTCTGGTTGCCAAGGCTATAAGAGGCCGTTCATTCAAAGTTTTTACCCCTCACCCACCATCCTCTTATCCTCTTGGCGGCTTGGATCTTATCCGCTCCTTTAAAGTTGCCAGCTTGCTGGGAGGAATACTAATAACTCAAACAATGCGCTGGATCTGCCCCAGAGCGCTCTGATTCTCTGCTGCTCTTTCTGTAGATTTTGGACCTGCAGATTTTTGCAGTCGCAGGAATAAGAGTTGTACAGAAACTAGCTGAACATTAACCGTGTGCCGCTATGTCCCTGAGAACGAATAGCAATTAAATTCCTGTGTGTCCTCCCGGACAGGAAAGTCAAATATTTTAAATGTGTTTGGAAACATTGGTCTTTAAAGTGACATATTTTTGTTGCTTTTTGGAGCCAAAGTGACATTGTTGAGTTGTGGCTCATCCATTCTTTCTTTTTTCTCTCTCCATAATTTATGGCAGAGAGCATTTGGTAGCAGCCAAGTTCAGATATTTCACATTCTGCTATTGAAAAACTACCCAGAGTTTGTTTTCCCCTCTATGCAGCGTGCGCGATTTTAACAATAGAGTTTGTTTCAATGCTAAGCGACGCTGCTGTCTGTGTCTGCAGGAGGAAGTCTTGTACCAGTACCCTGTGTCTGGAGCATCCAGCCAGCTGAAAGGAGTGAGGGGGATCTTCATCACTCTGTGTGACATGCTGGAGAATGTCACAGGCGGGCGGATCATCAGGTAGGAAAGATAAAATGTGCTGCAGCGTGCTGAATCCAGGCTACGCACACAAGAAAATCAGCAGAGCCATCTAATCATCATATAATGCTTAGCCATATGGATCTGTGTTAAGATGATAAGGGGATCTTTGGAAGATATCTTCACATGTAAGGGGAAAGAGAACTCCTGTATTGCGTGTACTGCCAGTGACACTGGTCTCTTGTCACACATGGTGCGCTTATGATTCCAAACGCTCTGATACTTTGTCAGGCTGGAGCTCACTGCCTTTATAGACACTTACTGCCTATTAACCTGATTAACCTGGCTGTGGTCACAATGAAGCCACTTTTAATTTAAGTTTCCAATTAATTTTTGTAGCAGCTCCGCCCCAGTAGGTCGCTCCATGGTGTACTGGTTAATTCACCCACCCACATTATGTACGTAAAAAAAATAAATAATCAAAGAAAACAAACTACAACACTGTTCCCTTAAAGTAATCACTGCCCAGAGGGTGAGCTGCCTTGGCAGAAGTGTGTGTACTCTCAGGGTGTTTCTTGTATTGTATTAAAATTAAGTCATCTCTTCACCCATTTCACCATCTCTCATATCCTCATCCATCCTCTTTTTCCCTCCCAGTTCGTCTCTCCTACTCGGCAAACATCTGGTACATGTTGGCTACTGGAAAGAAAGCAACAATCTTCTGGTCATCGGCCTTCCTGCTGAGAGGTAGCCTCAGGCAGCGTTACACACACACACACACACACACTTATGCTGTGAGGTCAACTGCAGGCACATTCGACATGCTGTGTAGATATTACACAAGTCGATAGCACATGGCAGGTGTTAAAGTTTGACAGTAATTTTTCACGTATATCTTTTTTCCTTTTTTAAATTGCTGCCCTGTCACTGATGTGGCAATAAATCCTCCGAGCATGACCTGTGCTCCAGAAATGAAGTATTTTTGGAAAGAAGGAAAGATTTAAGAGCACAATCTGTAAAAACAATCGGAAAGGACCGTCTTTTTTTCTTCTTCTCCTCGCTTTTAACTTTACCATGTGCTTCTCTTTGTCCTTTGTTGGCCAGATGAATGCCTCTTTAAGAAGCACGTGGTCGTAAAACGCTTGGCGAGATGAGTCACATTAGCCACCTTTATGTTTGTAGCGGGTCAGCCCCGACCAGTCATCGTCTCACGCCTGGAAATAATGGATCGATTCTTGAAGAACACCCACAAGCAGAAAAAAAAAAGCACTGCCGTAAAAATGTTTTTCTCCGTGGCTGCTGGCTGTTAATCCAAATATTTGATAAGCTTGACTTTTTCCATTTTCCTCCAGGGTTCCTCTGCTGTATCTGCAGACCGTGGTAGGAGACGTAGTCCGCACACTAAAAGTGATGTACGGCTCCTTAGACAGGTTGGTCACTGTTGCCTTTCCGTCAGTCCTGCTGAGAGCTGGTTGGAACTTCCTCTTTCTGGTTGCCATTTTTCCACATTATGCAAAATATGCTGAAATCAAAGTAAAATGTCTTAGCTGTAAAGCGCAAACCTTCCCCACAAACTCATTATTGTCTCAATTTGTCTACTTGATCTACTTTCCTCTCATGAGCATGTTTTTTTTTCTTTTAAAGGGGACCTGTTCCACTCATTTCTAGGCCCATGTATGTAAGGAGGGAGTAGGGGGAATGTAATCACTTGTTTGTTTGTCTCTCTTTGTTAGCAGGTTTCTAGCTGTCATTTTTCATATTTTGTGTGATGGTAGATCACAGATGGTACAGCTTGGGCAAGGCCTCAGCAAATGTAACAATAAGTCTAAACATTTGACCTTAACCTTCATTGTTGGCGCCAAAGTTCAAACCTGACCTTGAGGAAAAAATGTCAAGAAACCATATTGAACAATACATTATATAAAAGGGACGGAGAGAGCTGTGCAACACACTTTTTAAGTTTATTTCCAGACTGTATAAATCTCTGCAGGAGGGAAAAATGTATATCATGTATATTATGTGCAGATGGGAGGCAGAGGCAAATATAAAATTAACAAAAAAATCCTGATTGGATGAATTTATGTGAGACACGCTGATACACCACAATTTATTTGGAAGAACATGGTAAAGATTTTATACCTCAAAGATAAAGTGTGAGAAACTGTTCATCCTGAGCAGGACCACTACTGGACAATGTGTAGGAATAAATCTGCAGGTCTCTTCCAAAGCTGTTCTCCCACTGAGGCAGCTGGCAGAAAAAAAATGTAATAATTGGTTCAGGAGTTGGTCTTTGACTTCACTGTAATTTATCTAGGAAACCTACCATCTGGACTCGATGAAAAAGATAAATACTTAGAATAAATCAGCAAAAAAGCTGTAATCAGATGATGGTTGTGTGAAACATGCCCGACTATTAAAGACTGGCTAGAAATCACACAGGAAGTAGATGACATTTTATATGACACAAGCTGTGTCCAAATTCATGGGCTGCATCCTCCTGAGGACACGGCCCACGTAGACCGCGAAGGCCGGGTCCTCAGGAGGATGCAGCCCATGAATTTGGACACAGCTAAAGACTGGTCAAAATGCAACACATTTTTGAATCAGAGGTGTTTCTTCTCTGTCTGTGCATCTGTGATTTATCTGTAATTTAAATGTGTTATGTGTTATAGTTTTTCAACTCTAGAAATGAATCTAGAAGGTGCTTATGTCATATGCCTGCAAAGACTAATTACAAGGAACACGACTGTGAGTGCAGTGATGTGTGCAATTTTATTTCATCTTTTCAGTTGTATTTTCTCATGTCTGTTATTAGTAGATGAACTTGTGCTTTTGCATGTTTGCCAATTTCATGAATGTTAGCATTAAACAATAAAATTAAATATATTGTTTTAAAAAAAGATTTCTTCTAATTGTGTCCTCCCACAGTGCGTTCTGTAAGGCGGACCACGCTCCCAGGTTGGACCATTTCTTCTGCCTGTTCTTCCAGCAGCTCATCCAGCCCTCGCGTCTGAGGGAAGGCTCCTCCTCGGCACCTCCGCCCGACATCTCAGGGACTCTCTTCCTGGACGGACTGCCGGCGGTTCGATGGCTCACGCTGCCTCCAGAAATCAAGGTACACTGCTGGATCTGTGAATGTAAAGTTTCTTCTATCTTACAGTTCTTACATGTGGCTTTTGCTTGTTAGTTTAGCTCTGGTGCCCCCTTGTGTTCAATATTAAAAACAATACCTGCTTGATTTTGATTGACTGCTTAAGGCACCTTTAGTGTTAATAATATTTATGTGTGTGCGTTTTGTTTGGTTGTTTGTTTTCATCTGTAGATGGAGGTGGACACGGTTCTGTCTGACTTTGAGTCTTCTGATTTTGGAGAAATGGTAAGAAATGTTAGTTTTCCACCTTTATACCTTCTCTCCTGCACATATAAAGCTGTGCTGTCTTTGCAGTCAGCTGCAAGTCAGTGAGGTTTAACTCTTTCTCATAAAGACAACGTCTAACGACCTGCCCCTGGACCCTTAATGACGAGTTTTCACACTCATTATACATCAATAAACCACTCTGTTCAGAAACGAGCTTCAAGGTTTACTCGCAGCAGGCTTTCAGGGGTAAAAGGTTAAGTGGGCAAAGACACACGACCATCATAAGGGCTGCTCTTGAGCATGTGTGCATGTTTGCTGAGATCTATCTTCTGTCTTGAGCAGCAGAAGGGAGAAGGTCAGACTATTTATAGGAAGGCGTTCATGTCTCTGTGTGTATTTTTAATGAGCAGCTAATGAGGTCTGGTCTGTCCCTTTGTACGCGCAGCGCGAACAGGTTAGAGATGGATTATTGATGCTGGGAGCAGTGAAGCTGTTACTGCTTTCACTTAAATGATCATTCTGTTGAGCTCCACTGATTTAATGTTGCACTCACACAACACACAGAAAACCTTAAATGTGACTTTTTTTGTTCTTTTATGTGCTTTTACAGTCTGAGGATTTCTTTGGCCTGAGGCGTCTGTATATAATCCTCGGCTCCTGTTTGTTCTATAAGGTAAGTTTCATAGTCACAACACGCACATGCCTGCTTCAGCGCCAGCAGCCTTATCGTGTTTTTACTTCCTGATAGCATCTACGGTCTACACAGCTATTCTCGTCCAGATAACAGGCATTGTGTACATTAGGTGGCCTTTCACACAGGATAACAGGATGATGAGTGTGTTCTGTGGCTCAACAGCAAATTTACAAACAAATTAAGCTGTTAAATTATTAACTGAGAGGATAAGGGAGACAGTAATTTATCCTTTCATGTTTCCACTCCCTCCCCTTCCAGTCCTACCTGATCGCCAACCACCTGCCTAAGGAGGACCTGCTGGACGTGTGTCTGTACTGCCAGCACTACTGCCTGCTGCCGCTGGCGTCAGAGCAGCGCGTGGGTCAGCTGGTCATCTGGAGAGAGGTGTTTCCCCAGCAGAGGGCTAACGGAGCCACGCCGGGCTACAGCCAGCCAGAGGGCCGACACTTCCTCCTCATTGTGGGGCTGGTAGGGAAGGAAATCACTGACTTGTTTTATTGATATTTATTCTTTTTCTTGACAAAACTCCTTTTCTCATTTCAAATAAAAGGAGCATTTAATTATCGTGTTTACACAAAACCCACTTTAATCCCTCTTTACATTCACCCTCCTTGTGTGAAGAAAAAAGTACATCATCTCTAAATTCTAAGCATATATTATCTGGTCCTTAGTATTCTAGTCTTAAAATGAGGTAAGTAAAACCTCAGATAAATGACAAAACATGACATATTACACCTGAACCAAAATTAAAATGTCTATGAAAACTTGCATAGGAATTAAGTAGCAGTAGTAGCAGCAACCAGGTGCTGCTAATCAAATGCACTTGATTAACTGATCATCAAGTATGAAAGCAGAGGTTTTGGTGCAATGTTCCCTCTAATTTTTACGTGGCCTATCAACACAATTTAAAAACTGGTATAAAGTTTTTAAATTGACACTTTTTCCATCAATTGTTCCATCTGTCCTGCTCACATCTCCAATGGTTGTACACGTTGTCATTAACGTGGCTTCACTCCTCATCAGCCGCTTTGCTAGCTATAACACCGGTGTCGGCACATAAGGACGCTGTCATAGCCTGTCAACGACGTTGATTATCTGCGTATATACGAATGTGAATCGCATTATTGGCTGGACTATGGGATAAGGTGGCATTGTTCTAATCCCATACAGGAGCAGCCAGTCACTGACTAACACTGCAAAACAGAATTGTTAAAGTATTCATTTTAATTTCAATTCAGGTTAGATTTTTTTTTGTGCGCAACACAGATTTTCTGTGCGCAGAGACCGTGCCAGCAGTGCGCAATTGCGCACATGCGCAGCTTAGAAGGAACATTGTTTTGGTGTGTGTTAACGCAGTTCCAAGGAGGGAAGACAATCAATTGGAAAGCCATCATTGTAGAGCAAAAAAGATTATTTACATTCGAGGCAGTTGTCAGTCTTCCCAGGAGTGGACGTGAGACACGTCAGACGGTGCAATGCTGAGAGAAACTGCACAAAAACCAACAAAAAACAAGAGCCACATCTCAGACTCAGACTCTCAGTTAGCATGTTAAATGTTAAAGTTCATGACAGTCTTTGGAACCTGTTTGTTTACAGGGGTTTGCAGGAGAAAGCTTCTTTTCTCTAAAAATATAATAACAACATGGCTTATGTTTGCAAAGTTAGATCTGAACAAACCACAAGACTTCTAGTTGATGTTCTTCGGACAACACCTCATAACAGCTGTCAGCACGGCGGTGGAGGGGTGATGATTTGGGTTTGGGTTGCAGCCACAGGACCTGGGCATCTTGCAGTGTTTGAGACGACCATGAATTCCTCTGTATACCAAAATATTTTTTGAGTCAAATGTGAAGCCAGCCGTCTGAGAAGCTTTAAACTTGGCCTAAACTGAGTAATGCCACAGAACATTGATCCTGAGCACAGCAGCAAATCTACAACAGAGTAGCTATAAAAGAAAAAAGTGTCACAGTGATCCAGTCAAAGTCCAGCCTGATATAAATTTTGTGGTGGGACCTTAAGAAAGATGAATACCTGCAAGCCTCAATAACAGGTCGATGAACTGAAGCAACATTATACACAGAGAGTGGGCCAAAATTCATCCGACTCAATGTGAGAGTCTGACAGAAAACAGCTGCCTCAAGTTGTTGCTGCTAAAGGTGGTTCTACAAGCTATGCAGTCATGGGGTGCTTTTTATCATGACTGTAATTCTGCCTCATCTCCTCAGTCTCTGCCCATGTGTGTGTTATCTGCCAGTATCGATGCTTCTTCATGATATCATTTTCCCTCTGTCCTCAGAGACACTTTATGCAGTGTGTACTGTTGGAAGCAGGCGGCTGTGCTTCCCCAGCTTTGGGCTCTCCTGGACCTGATTGTGTTTACATTGATCAGGTGGGCTTTTTTAAACCTGAAGATGAATTCCTGCCATGATCATTTACGTCAAACTGAAGCTCTGTGTTGTTCTGGCCCCCAGGTGAAAGCCACCCTGCTGCAGCTGGAGGTGTTGGAACCAGGTATCGAAGAGCGTCTGAATGCTCCGCCTGCTCCCTGCCTGTCCTGCGCCGACTGGTTCCTCCCTGCTGCCACAGCTCGTGACCGGCTCGACAGCCTGGCCTCCTCCTCGCCCGTCTTCAGCAAGCTCGCCGGTGCCGTTAAAGCCTCCTCGTCCGGGTCCAGAGCTCGCGCCCTGTTTGGGGAGAAGTCGTGGAGGGCCAGCCCGCAGAGGAGCTTGTCGGACAGCGGGAGCGAGGGGCAGATGGATGCCGGGTCGGGGTCCAGTTCGTCAGCGGCTCCAGGCCTCAGTCCGCATTCCACACCGGACTCAGCCAGGAAGCTGGGAGGTCGTCGGGACTCGCTGGGGTCTGGAGCGTCTGATGGGAGCGGAGGCAGCGGAGGACTCTTCAAGGTTCATCTGTAATCTTTTAAGGAGTTTATATTTGTTCCTGTTTATTTTTTCATCTGTTAGCCAATATCAGTGAATTAAATTTGTTACAGGATGTGAAATATCTCATTTATTTTCTAATAAATCTGCACATAAATGGAAAAGTGCTGAACACAGAGGTTTTGAACAAGGTTTGGCTCAAAGTATTTTCATTGAAAATGCAGAAAACTTGCCCGAATTGTTTGCAACAAGCCAGCTGGTCACAAATAAAACAAGTTATAGGGAACAAAGCTGGAAGTCGATGGACTGCATTAACTTTAAAGAAATTAAAAGCACACTAATAGAATTTCTTTTTAAATGGGTAAAGTGAGAGTGGCTTAAATGTTTTTTTTTGTCTAAAAGCCAATTAAAAGCAGATTTTATTTAACCTTGACATTTTGATACACTTTATATGTTTTTATCAGATACCCAGGATGAAGCACCCAAACCCTTTTTACCTGGGCACCCTGAAGAAGACCCTGACTGAGAGAGAAACAGAGGAGATGTACAACACCATGAAGTAAGTGACCAGTTATCCGGTTCCTTTTACTAACCAGATAAAAACGATCTCTTTTCAGTTTGACCTGAGGTCCTGTGTTTGCCACAGACTAACATCGGGTGCAGAGAACACCTTGTTCCACTACGTCCTGATGGAAACCGTGCAGGGAATCTTCATCGCTCCCACTCACAGAGAGGTGGCTCAGCTGAGTGGCTCCATTCACCCACAGCTCATTCGCAACTTCCACCACTGCTGCCTCTCCATACGAGCCGCCTTCCAGCAGAGTCTGCCAGCCAGGGTGAGACAGAAAGGTGTTTCCTTTAAGTGTGAGGTTTCCAGAATTGTGTGGAAGCTCGTTTCTGCCGCTGACAATAAAAAGGGTTCGCTGTGATTTCTTTCATAGACAAACACATCAGGACCATCATGAATACAGCAGATTTTCCTGATCTTACACATTAACGGAGGCTACAGACTCATATTTCCCTCAACAGTAACTTTTTGGTCAGGACTTCTTTACCCAGCATGGAGAGACTAAGGTGTGGAAACACGAGTTTCCACTGTGGTTAAAGGAAACCCGTTTCCTGCAGGGCTCAGCGGGCGTTTTCTGTATTCTGCGCATTAATGTTTTGAATGAATCAGGTGATTGTTGGTGTGATTTTTGTTTCCCGTAGAGCCGCCGTGCAGCAGACAGGCCGCAGGGCGGCGGCTGGGGTCTGGGTCCCGTCAAAGAACACGGGGTTCTGTTTCAGTGTAAACCCGAGAACTGGACCGACCAGAAGAAACCTGCTCCCACCATGACTTACTGGGTCATTGGGTACGTCAGCTTCCACTTATCCACTTATTTGCTTTTTTAACCGCAGAGGTTTACATGTTCAGATTATTCAGGCGGCAGCTGGAGCAATGAAGTGTGCTCAGGTTGAGTCCTCATCTGGGGACTGCAACCATTCAACTTTCTGTCTTCACCTGAATGATCGAGCAGCCAAACCTGATTCATAACTTTAGTAAATAATATTACTGGAGGATAAAGCTGGTCTCGGTCCCATTCAGGGAGACTTCCAGTAACTCTGTTTTCTCAGTCTGCTGTTTAATGGCTGAAATGAATACGAAGCATTGTGCAGTGTGTTCAGTGAAACACGGGGAGGAGACGGGGAACTCGTCATGTTGGACCCGATGTTGGTACTTTGTGTTTATCCTGGAAAAACTCCCAGTCTCAGTAAGTCAAAGAGGAGAGGGGCAGGCAGATTAGAGATGGAGTTAAAACGGGATTTGTAAGGAAGGGTCACAGGGGAACAATTTAGAATGAATTAACTGAGCTCCTTTGTCGATTCATAACATGAATTTTAACATTTCTTGTTTCTATCCAAGGCGTTTTGTAAATGTGCCCCCGCCTCATTCTCACATACACGATATATATCATGTGTTGTCTCCTCACATACAAAGTTTTGAATAATAATGGCCCACCTTGTTGTAAAGACCTTACAGTACAGTATCACCCCATTAGAGCACTTGGCTCTCTGCTTTTAAGATCAGGCTTAAAACTTTCCGTTTTGGTAAAGCATATAGTTAGGGCTGGATCAGGTGACCCTGAATCCTCCCTTAGTTATGCTGTAATAAGTGTAGGCTGCTGGGGGATTCCCATGATGCATTGTGTCTTCTTCACTCACTGCGTTTATACTCTGCATTTAATCATATCTGGCTATCTTTGTTTTTTTTTCCTCCGTCTTCCTCCCCTCACCTCCAACTGGTTAGAGCAGATGGCTGGTTCTGATGGAGTTTTTCCTTCTCACTGTCACCAAGTGCTTGCTCATAAGGGGTCATATGATTGTTTGTCTCTATTATTGTACGGTCTTTACCTTAGACTAGTCTTTGAGGTGACTGCTGTTACGATTCGGCACTATATAAATTAAGTAAATTGAAATTTCTCATCTCAGTCTCCTTCCTTCGGCTTTCAGACGCATGCTGCTGGAGCCCGTTCCTCAGGAGTTCTACGTGTGCTTCCATGACTCTGTGCCCGAGGTTCCCGTGGAAATGGCCTTCAGACTCTCCTTTGGTTTGGCTTTGTGACCTGTCGCTATCCTCTTCTGCACCAGATCAGCGGCAGTGATGAACAGAAACTTTAAGACTTCATTTACCAGTGAAGCATCCGTAACATCCTCAGGAAGACAATTCAAATTGTGACGCTTGTCGAAGCACGCGAGCATAAATGTAGGGAGCCTTTTTACATTATTTTTCAACAGTGATATTAGGCTGACTGCTATTTTGTACCTTATTGCACATGTAAAAGACCCTAGACACATTTTTTATGTGCACATGAAAATCCACTCAAGTCAATCACGGAATACCTCATGACGCCATTGTGCAGAAACTCATGCAAGACCTTCTTGCAACAGCAGCAGCGTACATGTCCACGCGGACACAGCACACAGGGGTGTAGTGATGTTTTCACAAACAGTTTACAGTGAAGTAAAAATGCTTTTCAGTTGCTTAATTTAAACTTTGTACAGTTTTGTAAGGAAATTGACTCATTTGTTACATTAATGAATGAACATTAAAAAGGAAAATTATTATTATTTTATTGCTTCCAGACCAATTTGTTTTTTCACATTATTAACAACAAAAAGTGGAAACAGCTACTCTCAAAACTCAGAAACCAAAAAGATGCACTTTATCTATGTTCTACAAATCATAATTACTGAATATTCGATTTGTACACAGATTGATCTTTTTAAAATATATATATATTGTACATAATTGGACGAGCAGTTCCACAGAGAATCATTATCATGACACATGAAAAAAGCATGTTGATATACAGTCTCCTCACACAGGTCAGGAAAGTCCAAAATCACCTTCCTACCGCTACACGGTCACCAGTGTCCTGTTAACGTAAATACACGAGCATGAATACTCGCCATCGTCACATCCCAGGGTGGCATAAACTCAACTGTCTGGGGTTCACGCTGCGCTCTGCACGAGCATGAGGTTCCTCTTGTAGCACTCGAGGCTGCAGAGAGCAACTCCGGTCTTTGAGCACGAGTACTTCTTGAGGTTTGTGCACCCGCTCACTCCACAGTTCAATGGGGCTGGAGGAGGAGGGCAGGGAGGTGCTGGGGTAGGAGCAGGGACCCCTGCTGGGAAGGAGATAGCCATTCCCTGGACAGAATCGCTGTACCGAACCATGGGGCACTGGCTCTGCTTGGACTTCTTCTCCTTCATGCTTTTGATCTTGGCCTTGCTGGTTTTCGTCAGTCTCTCTATCGTCTGGTTCTTGTTCTCCTCTGCCTTCTTGGCGGCCTGCAGGCGTCTCTTTCGGGCACGCTCCTCCCGCTTCTGCATCATCTCAGCGGTCATCTCTTTCTCCTTGTAGCCCATGGGGAGCTCCAGGAGAGGCTGACTCTGCTGCTTGTGTAGCAGAGCTTTCTGAGGGGGAGAGACAAGGAAAGAAAAACATGTTTTAAGCTACTTTAAAAAAAAAAAAAAAAAAAGTTTTACCCCTGATTTCAAATGCTGGAAGACCTTTCATATTAAAGTCAGGCACAGGTGAAAATGTTCTCCACAACACTGACAGCTGCTTCTCACCTGTCTGGCAGTGAGCAGAGACTCATCGATCTCCTTCTTCAGCTCTCCGTTGTCATCGAGCTCTCCTTTCTCCAGAGCGTCCAGCCACCGCTCCTCCTCGTCCACGGGCGCGCCCAGCATGGAATCTGAGTCCATATCCGGCAGAGGGGATGTGGCCAGGTTGCTGTCTTCATCTGGTACAAAACAATCAAGATAAACAGACAGTCTTTGTTGCAAGGCTAAAATAAAATCAAGATCAAGCTCTGTTGTGCTATTCTGTACCATCAGCAGATTCTCAGACATCACTGTTTGTTTCAGCTCTGAAGTTGGAGTCATGTAGGGATGCAGGCAGATTATACTTATTAATGTGTGGAGTATTTCTTTCAAACCACAGTTTATAAACTGGTTTGTAAATATCAGAGGATGTTGTCCAGGTGATAAAAAAAATATTCAGTTCATGACCAGATTAGACAAAAGCAGTAAGTATTTGGGAATAAGAAAATATCTGGCAACAAACAGCACAAATGTTTTAATCTTTGGCAAAGGAACCATTTCTAACATAAAAATAGTATGTCAAAGACGTGTGTGACAAACACATGCAGAAAAAACCAACAAAACTTCCAGAAAAAAACAAAAAAAACAAAACCAGGTTTTTTTTAAGTATGCAACAAAGCTTTTACGCGAGCTTAGATCTCAGGAGGTTGGCAGAAACTTGAAACTAAACAGCAGGAACTAGTAATCATTTCTTTCAAATATGACTTCCTTCATGGTTTCATCCATGAAGTGTCAACAGTCCCGATCAAGCTGAGGTCATCCCTCCTCCTATATTAGAATTGAGTCCGCTTGTTTTGCTAACTCACCGAGCCAGGCTCGATACTGCTCCAAAGGAACAGAGGGCTCGTCATCATCATCTTCATCGTCGTCATCGTCGTCGTCATCAACGTTGTTGTCAATGATCATTAAAGGTGAGGGTGGACGAGCCACACCAGGATGGACGGTGAAAGTGGGAACACTGGAGAGCACAATGTCCTTTTAACTGACTGATCAAACTGATTCATGAACAGTTATCGATACTGAAATCTGGCTCAAACGTCTCACCTCTTGGTTCCCAGCGTCTGTCCTCCCAGTTTGATCTTCAGTCGGAGCTGCGGCGGAGGCCGAGGCACCACTACAGGCTCAGGCTCCGGCACCTCGGGGAAGCTGTGGTGCTTCTTCTTGTGCTTCTTGTGTTTTTTGTGTTTCCGCTTGTGAGCGCTGTGCAGGCTGGAGCCGCCTTCACCTGCAGAGGACGGGACAAAGCACAGATTAATACAAAGACCGTCAGTGAGTTAGTTGCTCATCCAGCTCATGGTACATCACAGTTCACAATTTAGAACTTTTAAATGGTTAATTGAGCACAGTTTAGGTTAAGACCCAATGATAAGACAATCACTGTGTGCAAGTTTGATTAAATTCTGATCAAATATGTAGGAGGAGAACTGTGGAAGAACAGACACCTCGCCACAGCGTAAGGGCAGTGGTCCATCAGCTCGATGAGCTAAAACGCAAAATGATTTCTTTTCAAATAAAATGTTTACATCCACATCCATTCATCTTCTGCTTATCAAATTCAGATTCACAGAGCCAGAAGGTTTTTCTAATTTGTTTTCTACAGAATTGAACCAGAAATCAAAGGTCAAGAATCAGAAATCCAAGTTGGTTTTAATATAAACAATCCACATGTTTGGATCTAGTTGTGTCATTTGTATCCCCCTTTGAGTCAGGTAAACAAAGAAACTCATTACAAGAGATAACTGTTTCCAAGTCTTTCAGCTTTCCATCACAACATATACCAACATGTATTTAACATAGGAATAATGTGACACAAGTAAAATAACCTGCATTGAAAACATCAACCTCATTAAAAAGCAAACAAACAAACAAACAAATCCCTTTCTATTCTCGGGTTCTGATTATTTTTCTTGTTTTATTTGTGTGTGTTCTTTTAAAAACCACGGAATTTTTTAATTACTTACTTACATTAATTACATCACTTTGTTCAGTGATGGCTGCCTTTCAAAAGGCCTAATAAACAGACTCGGTTTGAACCCTATAACAATAACATTACAAATGAATCAGCTCAGAGTAAAAACAATATGATTTCACCTTTTTTTTTTTTTAAATACATTCGGCAAAAAAATATTTCATTCTAGTTTGCCATTTTTAATAGAGTGGCCGCTCCTACAGAGGTCACTGAAACAGATAATCTGCCTATATGTATTCCTATCATCCTCCTCTGTCACACCATGTCCATCACTACATCCATGAACCTGCTTTGTGGTCTTCCCCTCCTGCCTGGAAGCTCCATCTCTCCTTTGTCCAGTATATCCACTACGCCTCTTCTGTACATAGCCACACCATCTCAGCTTTGCCTCTCTCCCTTTCTGTGTGGCCTGAGTTGTCCCTCTGTTACATTCATTTCTATTCTTGTCTATTCTGGTCACTCCCACTGAAAATCTTAACATCTCCAGCTCAACCACCTGTCTTTTTGTCAGTGCCACCGTCTCCAAATCACACAACATTTGTTGTGTGTAGTTTATGTGTTGTTGGGCTCACAACTGACCCACAGTCTGAATGCTGGCAGATTAAAAAAAACCAAAAAAAACCCAACAACAACAACGAAAAGACCTTTTCTACTGCTGTAAGAAACTCTTTAAATCTACAAAGTAAACTGTGAAGGGACATGTTTTGTCCCAACTTGGATGAGGTTTCTCCTATAAACATTTGCTTAAGATGCATTTCAAAATATCAGCCAAACTTCCTGTTTGTTATCCCCCCAAACTATCAACACACACAGCCTCCATTTACTGCTAAAAACGGAGGCCAACCACTACAAAAGGCCCACGTTAAGCTTTATATGAGGATGGGATATTCCAAGAGGTCACCCCTGGTTTAGATGCGCTTATGTTTTGTTTTGTTTTATGGATATGTTTAATCAGCTTTTTGCAGGCTGTGGTTTTACGCAGACAAACTGGAGACTTTAAGCACAAGGAAAGAATATACGAAAACGTGCGACTGCAACAGTACAAGCTTTCTCAAATACTCACCGAGAAATCTGGGGTGAATCATGTCTTTCCTTTTTCCCATTGAAACGACGAAACAAAAGCAGCTTACATAGCAGCAGAAACCTCACGGTAAACAAACATTAAAGCTTAAACACTGAGCGGCCTCATTCAGCCTCCTCTGCTAGCATCAAACAACTGCTAATATAGTCAAAAGGCTCAAAATAATGATAAAAAAAACGAATTACCAATAAACTTTGGAGAAGAAACGCTACACAAAACATTAACTAACTCATTTTAGATATTAACTAAGCGAGATTACGCTACATTTTCTCACTCCATCTTGAACAACACGGAAGTTCCGCTTCTTCGTCGTTTTCCTGCTGTTTCCGCTTTCCCGCGCTTCACTGCACCCTAGCGGGGACCAGAGGAATAAACATTCACCAGAGACTGCTGCACAACGTCTCGTTCAGGCTTCGCATCTGTGAAATGTCGAGCAGCCGATATTTTCTTTAACGTGAAATAATTTCTAACGCTTTGTGACACAGACTCGTACAACAGAAAATCCAGACATTTCTGCCCGGTAAGCAGGCAGGCATTAATATTTTTCTTTGTAGTACATCTTGGGTAATGTAGTTCAAGAAGCGGCCACCGGCGCTAACCACCACAGAAAGTCGCCACGCATCTAGAAATACACTGACCAGAAGCCCCCGCGTCGATTCTGCCACACGCGCAAGGTCAGTTACACTGCAGAGTGTGTGGTAGAGCAAATGTCATAACTACAGTTAAAATAATTGTTTACACCTATGATATGTTTAGTCCTGTGTTCACTGTAGCCTCCCATAGTGTGTGTCCGTGTTAGCTCACCTTATAGCTGTTTCGGGTTTATATCTATATATGTATGTATAGATATATATATATATATATATGAATCTGTTTTTACGTTACATACCAAAAAAAGGTAACACATTTCTACCATAGCCGCTGGCTCAGTTAAGAGCTACAGTTACAGATTAACTTACAGAAACAGCGTAAATGCTTCACTGAAAGCCTGTGGAAGGAGGTGTAAGCTTAATGGGCAGATAACCCCGCTGTGTGAGGGGAAGCAGCTGATATTTTTCACCTTGTAATTTGACAGGAAACATGAATTACGCTCGGTTTCTGACAGCTGTCAGTGCAGCGAGAAAGCCTTCCCCCATCAGGATGCTGAGTGAGTACTTTTCATTGATTAATACACTCGTGTCCGGTTGTACAGCGAGACTAATGTACCTATTACAATAGCCAGGTTGACACAAAATGGTTAAAAAAAAAAAAAAAAAAGAGTGTTCCTAATCACCTTAAGGCTCTGTAGCTAATGTGGAATAGAGCCTATGATGTCACTGGTAGCACCCGTGTTTGGTGTTTACCTCTCTTTCGTGTGAGTTATGTTTGTGTGAGAATTTGCAAAAAAACAGCAAGTCTTCTGAGTTTTTTTCAGTTTTTCCTTGTCTGTTGTGCTTTTTATTTAACAACAACAAAAATGACCAATTAAACCGGTGATCTTTCTAGCCGCAAGGTTCATATTTTCCATGCCATCTCTAGTTGCTCCACCGGAAACAGATGAAATAAACAGAACACATTAAAATACAAGTTTTATTTAGTTTATATGGTTAAAAAAAACGTCAGCAGCACATCCCAAATCTGCCCTGTTTCACTGCACATAGGTGATTAGGTGAGAAGACCAGCTGAAATAATAGAACAGAAGAAAAGGCAAGCAGAAGACAATTCCAGTTTTTTAACTTTAACTATGAATATTTCTGTTACAACTAAACATTTGTAAGTCTGGGTGGTGATGAGACTATAAGCTGGGACCTTTCTGTGTGCAGTTTGTATGTTCTCTCTCTTCCTGTGTGGGCACAATCAGAATTAAGCATGCATTTTAGACCAACTGGTGACTCTAAATTGATGGGGTGCAAAATGAGAAACTGTGATACTGCATCTGGAAGTCAGGAGTGGCAAAGATGTATGTGAGGTGGTGCAGGAAATGCATGAGGAGAGTGAGACAGTGATGAGGTGTGCAGTAGGAGTGACGGGTGAGTTCAAGATGGTGGTGGGATTACATCAGGGATTCACTCTGAGCCCCTTCTTGTTTGCAGTGGTGATGAACAGGCTGACAGATGAGGTCAGGCAGGAATCTGTGTGGGCTTTGATGTTTGCAGATGACACTGATCTGTAGTGAGAGTGTGGAGCAGGTTGATAGAGAGCCTGCAGAGGTGGAGATATGCACTGAAGAAAAGAGAAATTAAGGTCAGGAGAAACAAGGCAGAACACGTGTGTAAATGAGAGGGAGACCAGTATAACAGCAAAGAGTAGAAGTAGTGATCGTGGATGAGTTTAAACACCTGGAGTCATCCATGCAAAGCAACAGACAGCACACAAGAAGTAAAGAGGAGAGTGCAGGCGGGGTGGAGCGGGTGGAGACGAATATCAGTGGTGGATTGTGACAGAAAGATAGCAGCAAGAGTAAAAGGGAAGGTTTACAAGATGGTAGTGATGCTGTGATGTATGGTTTGGTGAGACGGTGGAACTGAATAAAAGACAGGAGGCTGAGCTGAAGGTTTCATCATCTTCTCTCTGTGATCCCACATGAAGCTGAGCTGCAGCAGCGGTCACCTCCATCGCTGATTTCTTTGGCCGGAGGAGCTCCTAACCCCAACACCTTCCCCTTCCAGTCAGCGTCCATCACGGTGAAGAACGGGCAGACAGTCACCTTCGATGAGGTGGCGATGAAGAGAGCTCTGCAGTACTCCGCCTCTAATGGGTGAGAAATCCAGACGGCAGAATCAGTCACTGCTTTGTGACAGTTTTCAGAACAGCATTTCAGTTTGGAATAGAGGATAAAGACAGACGCTCGTGCAGTATTTATGTGAAAATAAAA
Source organism: Simochromis diagramma (assembly GCF_900408965.1). NCBI lineage: Eukaryota > Metazoa > Chordata > Actinopteri > Cichliformes > Cichlidae > Simochromis > Simochromis diagramma. Next base: position 1,383,528 of record NW_024387057.1, read on the forward strand.
CAGATTACTATTTTATGAAAATAGATTTGTCTTGGAAACACCTGATTTCTCTTCAATGCGTAGAATACCTGAGCTGCTGACGTGGATGAAAAACCTGCAGAAGAACCTCCACAACCCGCCGACTGCTAGCTACAGCCCTGAGAGCGGGCAGATGGAGATGTGTGTGACGACGGGGAGCCAGGAGGGGCTCTGCAAGGTACTGACACCACCACCTGTAGATTTACCTGTCCATCTGACATCAGCTGAACAGCTTAGACCCACTGAAACCCTTAAGCTATAGCTTTAAAGTAAGAATCTCTATATTTTAATATAGTTTTATTTATTATAGCAGTTTTTCATGTCAAGGAAAACATTCACAGCCTGTGTCTTAGCCTCGTGTGTTTGCTGGTTTTGGTGCAGGTGTTTGAGATGTTGGTCAACCCCGGAGACAATGTTCTTCTGGATGCGCCCACGTATTCGGGAACGCTCGCAGCAGTAAGAGCATTTTTCTTCTGCACAACACAAACATTGTGACACGAAGCACTGCGACCACCTGACGCTCTCATTTCCTGTGCAGCTCCATCCTCTCGGCTGCAACTTGATAAACGTTCCCAGCGATCAGCATGGCATGATACCTGCAGCTCTGAAGGAAGTCCTGTCCCGGTGGGATCCGTCAGAGGTCCACAAGCCCGGAAGCACCGCTCCCAAAATCCTCTACACTATCCCTAATGGAGGAAACCCCACCGGGGCCTCCATGACAGCAGAGAGGAAGAAGGAAGTGTATGAGGTAAGTCGTCGCCAAAGTCATACTCAGTGAGATAACTACATCCACACGCTGCAGATTTTGACTCTCTTGAGTCACGGTCGTACAAAGCAAACCAGTGAAGCGTGCACTCTGCTAATTACAGCTTGTTGTAAAGCTGCTTTCCCTGCAGATTCACTCTGACGTTTTTTATTTAAACCTCTCTTCTCTTTAATAGCTGGCCAGGCAGTACGACATGCTCATCATCGAGGACGACCCCTACTATTTCCTACAGTTTGAAAAGGTGCAAAGACAAGAGATTTTATCTTTAAATGACAAACGGCAGCCTGTTAATCTGACCTTCATTAATAATGAATAAAGGTCACAGTTAGTTCATGTCATGTTTACTTGTGTGGCAGCCGTGGGCTCCCACGTTTCTCTCCATGGATGTTGATGGGAGGATCATCAGGACCGACTCCTTCTCCAAAATTCTGTCTTCAGGGTGAGTTTCTCAACCTTTGTGACCGTTTAGGTGGGTGGATTTGTTTTACTCCCAGTACATGTGGAACTGATGTTCCCATTTCTTGATTTGCCCTAGCGACTATGAACCTGACACATAAATTTCTTTTACATGTTTGTAGGAATGAAAACGTCAGCATCCTTCAGGAACACATATATTTGGGTCAGCCCTCAAGTAAACAAACTATTTTAGCGACTAAAATGACAGAATAGGGTGATGTATGGCCTGTAATATGTTATGCAGGAATAGTTTGTTTAAATGGCTGAACATGTGTTTATCACAACTGTAGCGTTCCCTTTTGTCTATGACAGAAATGTTAAATAATGTTCTAATGTACTTATTTGTGGTTCTGGCATCACATTTTTTCAGCAGATCTTTATGCCATACTTGGCTGCTTTTTTTTTTTTAAAGAGACTGAAACACCACCTGCCTCTGAAGGCCACCAACTGTTCATGTACACAGAGATCAGTAACAGGGAGAAAGTATTTCAGGCAACAAACGTTGTCCAAATATGCCTGAAAGCAACAAGTTTGTCCGTGGCCTGTGTCTGAGCTCCAGCTGCTGAGTTGTCAAACTGCACACACCTCAGGATACCTTGTAATCTTGTTCTGTTAGCTGCAGCTCACAGTAAAAAAAATTGTATTTAATGGTAAAAGTGGAAAATCGGTACTATTAATGTTAAAATAACATGTTTCCAGTGTCATGTGTTGCTCTATTGGTATTCTTGCCACATCACTGGACCCGTGAAAAGCTGTAGGAGTAATAGATTGGGGGGGGGAAATGTCAGGAAACATTTTTATGAGTCAAAGTACCTCAAAGATCAGACACTGATGTAGCATACAGGTCTAGAAGGCAGCCCATGTGCTAAAGGGTCACTGCAGGGGTCCAGGTTCGAGTCTGCTCTCAGCCATTTTCAGTTTAGGTAAAAATGCTCAAAAATAAACTCCTAAAAAAGAAATATCACAGTGCCACATAAAAATATATGGCTCACTCACTCGCTTGAAGTTTATCTAGAAAAATCCCTCCGGTTATTTATTTATTTATGTTTTTAACTACATGATGTGATGGCTTTGGAGAGTGGCTCCATAGTTTTTTACATATTCACCTAACAAGAAAAAGTTCCCCGGTTTGTTTCCGGGAGGAGACACGAATCCCTTTTGTGTCATCAGGCATAAAAATCTGCCAAATCAAACACAGAGCGCTACCTGCTGTGGTGAAGCCTTGTGACTAAGAGAGAAGCCAAAGGTAACGCATGGAATAACTTTTACACTTTAACCACAAATAAAAAAACAACAAATGCAGTTTTTTTAAACAATCGTAAGTATAGTAGTGAGGTGAATTGTAGGAAATTATAAAGATTACAGTAGTATAGTGTGTAGCTATTTCTAAAGGGGTTCAAGCAGGGTTTACTGACTTATGTTGTCAACACATTCAGAGGCTTCCAGCCAAGTGACATAGTACAGACACTCGTTTATCAAGCAACATCCTCATGGACACAAAATGTAAATATGGCACCCCAGCCTTTATCTGCACAGTAATGTGTGTTTCCAGCATTGCTTATCCAGGCTTCAGTTCCTCAGTTTCAGTGAAGTCACATTGCGAAACATAGTCTGTTAAAACAGGATCCGGTCACAGAGAGTGTTTACGTCTTAGGTTTAAGAGTGAAGTTAATATTTGACTCCAGGTTTCATGTACTGTGAGTGTTTCTGACTTGAATTATTCAGCTGGTTGTGTTGTTGCTTCAGACTGAGGATAGGTTTCGTGACCGGCCCCAAACCGCTCGTAGACCGGGTGGTGCTGCACATCCAGGCTTCGACGATGCACACAAGCACCTTCACACAGGTGAGAAATCTCCCACTTAACACCACCCAGAATCTCATCGTATTCACCCTGAATGGACTAAAAGAAATCTTTCAGCGTGAAGTGCTGTTGATAGTGACAGTATGCCATCACATAAAGCAGCAGTAAACACAGAGCAGGGCAGCACAGTTGCGCAGTGTGCTAGCAATGAAGCATATTTGTGAGCAGAGTCATTACTGACTTTTATACTCTGCCAGATTAAGTTCCCACCCACCAGGCATGCCTGATTTGCACAGACATAAACTCAAACCAGGCGAGGATGAGTGGTGTGCTGCTGTCACGCTACATTTAAAGCTGAAAAAGAATTTATCGCGTGTCTGAACTAGCAGAAGCAGCAGAGGAGATTTTACTCAGAAAGAAGGAGGAGAGGATTAATGAGGACCTCCAAAAGATCTGCCTCCAACCTCTTATTTAATCCTCACCTCTGCATATTCATCTAATCTAAACCAGAAATGTTATTAATGCATGAAAGATTTAAAATGCAAACAGCTCAGGCCAGAACACACACATAAAAACGCCGTGTGAGAAGGAGGAAAGTGTGCCTCTTCAACTCATTAAACTAGTAATATGCAGTTTTATTATCTGCTGTAGAGTCATTTTACAGTCAAATGATTTGGAGTGATGCCAATATATAATCAGAGTGCCCTGCTTTCTTTCAGCTCATGGTGTCTCAGTTGTTGCACAGCTGGGGACAGGAGGGTTTCCTCCAGCACATAGACAAGTATGTCACTTCCTGTCTGACCAGTTTGACTTGTTAAAAACTGACTTGGATCCAGTTACGTTTCCAACAGTAAATCAAACAGTTCTTTTCTTTCCTCTTGCAGGGTGATTGAGTTTTACAGGAAACAGCGAGATGCCATGATCAGCTCTGCAGACAAATGGCTCAAAGGTTTGTGCACTCACTGATGAAGCCCAAAGTATCCACATGTAAACAAGCAGTGACCTGTTCACTTTACTTCATGTTTCCTTTAAGCTGGACTCATAGACTCTATATAACAGGTGATGTAGCCACAGTCAGATCAGCTTTGATGTGTGAACACTCCAGACTGACATGAGTGGATCTGATAGGCAAACAGTAACGGCTTTTAAACATGGCCAAGCCGTGAAGGGTACCACGTTTTATATTCTAGTTCACTTTAAATTGTTCCATGCTGTATTAGGTATGTCTATAAACTAGTGGTTGAACCATAAAGTCAGCAGGTAAGCATTTAATGAGGTCAAGTTACCAATAGGGTAATTTTCTCTTTGCATCCAGAGGTGTCGCCTCCTGCTGGAAGCAACAGTCATCCTTTATATACAGTCTGTGCTTGCAAGCATAAATTTAGATCTTTGATGGAAGGCTCACACCCACTGAGGCTGAAGGTGAAATCTGTTGTCAGCATACTCCGTTTTAAGGTTCCTGTATAGTTTTCTGAAGAAGAGCAACACTATTAAGCAATGACCAAGATTATTTGAGTGTGCTGAGGCCCTTTCTGTGCCTGTGTGGGTCTTTCTGGGTATGTGAATGTGTGTGTGAATTGGTGGATGACTGAATGGAGTGTAAAGCGCTTTGGGGTCCATAGGGGCTAAGTAAATATACACTATACAAATACAGGCCATTTACCGTTTTACTCCAGCTTCCTCCCACAGTCCAAACACCAACTTGTTAGGTTAACCGGTATTTCTAAGTTTGTGTGTGTGTGTGTGTGTGTTTCAAATTATTAGGAAAATGTCTGGTTTACAGTTGGTTTCTCAGGAAGGAAATGGATTAAACATATTTAATATTTATTATATCCCCATTAATGGAAAAAGGAAAACTTACCTCTGCATCCAGACAGCTCTGACCTTCATTCATAACGGGCTGGAGCCAAAAGGTCATGCTGTATAAATGGAAAAGTACTGTAGTGGGGCCACACCCATATAAAAGTGTTAGTTATTTACATTCATCATAAAGCTTATGATTACTTACAATTAGACTTTGGACAGGTTGCCAGTCTGTTACAGGGCTAACACAGAGAAACAGACAACCACTGACACTCAGAGGCAGTTTAATCACCAGTTAACCTAACCCCACTAACTGCATGTCTAACTATGGGATGAAGCCAGAGTACCCAGAGAGAACACACACACACACACACACACTCCCTCTTCACCCACGACTGCAGACCTGCTGATGGTTCCAACACCATCATTAAGTTTGCAGATGACACCACGGTGATTGGCCTCATCAGTGACAACGATGAGGCCGCCTACAGGGAAGAGGTGGATCGTCTGGCTGAGTGGTGCGACACAAACAACCTGCTGCTTAACACCGAGAAGACCAAGGAGCTCATCGTGGACTACAGGAGGAATGCTGACCCACATCCACCCATCCACATTAAGGGGACGGCTGTGGAGCGTGTGAGCAGCTTCAAGTTCCTGGGAGTCCACATCTCCGAGGATCTCACCTGGACGACCAACTGCTCCAAGCTGGTCAAGAAGGCTCACCAGCGCCTCTTCTTCTTGAGGACTCTGAGGAAGAACCACCTGTCCTCAGACATCCTGGTGAACTTCTATCGCTGCACCATCGAGAGCATCCTGACCAACTGTATAACAGTCTGGTACGGGAACTGCTCTGCCTCGGACCGGAGGGCGTTGCAGAGGGTCGTGAAAACTGCCCAGCGCATCGCCGGAGCACCACTTCCTGCCATAAAGGACATCTACAGGAAGCGGTGTCTGAAAAGGGCTGGGAAAATCATCAAAGACCCCAGTCACCCATCACATGGACTCTTCACCCTCCTGCCCTCTGGGAGGCGCTACAGGAGCCTCCGGACTAAGACCACCAGGTACCGGAACAGCTTCTTCCCCACAGCTGTCAGACTCCTGAACTCTGCCTCCTGACATCTGACCCACGTTAAACTCATGGACTGAACATACACACACCCACAATGGACAACTGTACCCTCAAACACACAATAATAACATGGACTGAACCACCACTCACAACCACTAGCACTTTATATAGCCTCTGTAGAAACTATCTACACCCTCACTTATCTTAACTGCACTACTGTATAGCTCTGTGTAAATAATCATTCTGTACATTCGATAATCTTTAATCCTACAACTGTTTACAACTTGCATAGTTCCCATTTCTGTATAGCTGTATATCTCAGATTCTGTAAAGTTATTTATTTCATATTCTGTATAGTTTTTCATATTTATATCCTGTTCATATCCTGTACATAGCTTGTACTCACTACAGCCTGTACATACTTATAGTTATAGAATATTCACAACATACTTCATACCGTGTACATTATAACATACCATAATAGACCCATTTCTGTAATATACTTACATATCTATATTATTGCTAATATATATTGTAATATATCTATATCACTAAAGCACTTCTGGATGGATGCAAACTGCATTTCGTTGCCCTGTACGTGTGCATGTGCAATGACAATAAAGTTGAATTCTGTTCTATTCTATTCTATTCTACACACACACTAATACACTCACACACACAAACATGCACTCCACAAAGGAAGGCCACGGCCGGCCTGTGGAGTCGAACTCTGGACCTTCTTGCTGTAAGGCAATAGTGCCGTCATCTAACAGCAGTCATTTTTGTAAAATTACTTACATTTGGCAGCAGATTCACTAACAAACCCAGAACTAAGGTGTAGTGAACTATCAGTGATTTTTGACACTTCCTCTCATCCTTCTTCATCTCCCTCAGTCACTTTTCTTGGACTTTCTGCCCAGCAGCCTTTTCAGGAACCAAAGACACTGAATCTAAGTGAGATTTTGTGGCTCACTGCACCAGCAGCCGCTAAACCAGTGACTGTCTGGCCTACTTAAAGCACTGTATGACCAAAGAGGCATTGTGAATCACAGAAAAAATGCTCAGGCACTTTTGTTTGTGTGTGTGCGTGCAGATGTAGCAGAGTGGCACACACCATCAGCAGGCATGTTCCTGTGGATGAAACTGAAGGGCATAGCTGATACCCAGCAGCTGATCATGGAGAAGGCGTTGGAGAAAGAGGTCAGTGTGAACAAACATGCAGGTGCTGTTCTCTTTTCAGGTTAAGACCTGCCTATTGAACAGCAGATACCCCAGAGGCACTTGTGTGCGTGAGAGGGAAAACACTTGAACAAAGGCTGCTTTACAAGCACCATCCCACACTCTGCCGAGACACAAAACCTGCATCGGCCTTGGTGCAAACATCTCCTCACAAACACACACACTCACACACAGTGTGTTTGTAATTCCATGCTACTGAATTAGCTGTGTATGAACAAGAGTGGGTACAATCGGGATTTTCCAAGGCCTCTGCACAGCAGGCTCGTGTCCTCTGAGTCCTGAGCATTTAAAGCCTTCATACAGCAGATAATAACACCACTGTGTCATTGGACAGAGGAGGAATAATGGACAGCTGAATCTAAAATTAGTCTTTCAGTGCTGTCATAAATGCCACGGGGAACAGTTTACAGCCTGTGAGATCAAAACAGATACCAGAATATTTATACCCAATCCAAACCGCTATATCAGAGCGAGAAAGCTGGTTATCAGAGACAGAGAAGACAGGATGTTGACCAAACATGGAGGATATCCTGGACGTTATTCCTGGTGTTCCTCTCACTTCACATGAATAATGCCACAAATAGTAATTTTTTTTAAAAAGTTACCAAACAGAGAGAAATACGACGGTGACACAACCTGGCATAAAGGGAAACATTTGGCCTCACAGTTTGTAACCAGTACCTGAAATCCTAACAAAAAGCCTGCAGTAACTAAAATATATCACAAAGTTGTCATTTTACTCAGTGAGCTGTTTGAAAGCTACTGTAAGCTTTTTTGGACTTTTCTGGACTTAGGCGGAAACGATTGTAATTTTTATCATTTAGAGTAAAATCTGGTGACCTGCCTGGCTTTATGTTAGCTCAAGACACAGTTTGGCTGGGGTGAATGTAGGAAAAGACAATATGTAATATGTTTCATTCCCTGTGTAAAAACTGGAGATGTGTAAGAACTGGTGATACATGTTTGTGTGTGTGTGTGTGTGTTACAGGTCCTGCTAGTTCCTGGAGGCGTGTTCATGATCAACAGTAGTGAGCCCTGCCCCTACGTCAGAGCGGCCTTTTCTCTCAGCACACCGGAGCAGATTGATGAGGTAAACAAATGGATAAACAACCAGATAAACACATACAATCTCTACAACTCAATCTAATCTTGTATTTCTTTCCCCACCAGGCTTTGAAAAGACTCTCTGCGCTCATCAAAGAGGCTTTGTGATGGTTTATTCATCCTTGGCAGATGCAGGATTTTTTAAATATGTGGTTGAAGGGCTTAGTTTAGATTTAATAGTGCGTTCTTATGACTGTCAAAATTATAGTGTTACAAGCCCAAAATCAGGACCTACACAGAAAAAACTATAGGTGTGCTGACTGGGTGAAGAAGGTATCTGATCATTTGAGTGATGCCCGCCTTCCTCAGCTCAGAGTTTGTTTAGCAGACCAAGAAATCGGTACAGCACACCCTAAACGCTTAATGAAGTTCTTCTAAATCTAGTTTTTCCAACTCTAACCATCACCCATCACAGAGACGTCATAATCTCTGGGATGAATTCATGTTAACAAACAGATCATTTTCCAGAAGAAAAACGATCCCTTTCTTAGCGAGCAGGAAGTCAGAGAGCTCCGTCTTAACAGTTCTTGATATAATTATTTTAAAGTAGACCAGAGGCCTCTGCGACAAAGCAAGATTTAGGTTTATCTGGGTAACTTCAAGGTTAGCCCTGAGTTTTGTGTACTATGAAAGTGGTTCACTTTCATGCTGAAACATTCAAGCAAGTAAGTAATACAAAGGGAAACGGAGAAGGACGAGGTGGAGGGAGGAACAGAAAACGAAACCCTGAAAACACTAAACATAAATAAACTAAAACTAGGAACTGAAACCACGTAGAAAAAGCAAGGACTCAACTCCAGGAAAGAAGAATACAGCAAGACCTGAAGCACCACATAGCTGAATCGAAACCTCAGCACAGCAGCAACCTCAAACTAAGAGGATCAGAATATCCAACACATTAAAAACCCTCTAAAGAAACTCTGACCCCTGGGACCCAAACCAGGGCAAACATGGCAGACACAGCCTCACTGCTGTATAATGAACAATGGCTACACAAACTCATTACTGCATGAGAACATGGTTTTATCTCATCTGTGAAATAAAGTAAGGACTTTTTACCTTTTGTATTTTGTTGTATTTTTTTTTTTGAGTCTGTTTGTAGTTTGCTGCTCAGGGATTGGTGCAGATGATAAAATCAGATCATATTGCAGGTGGACTGATCTGATTTCACTTTACAAAGTAATTGGTGTGGTTCTTACATAGTGCTTTTCTACTCTGAGCACTCAAAGCGCTTTAGAAAACTTGCCTCATTCACACCAGTGCTTTTTTCTACGCTTGTTCTAGCTAACATTCACACACATCCACACACATAGCAACTTGAGGATAGTATCTTGCCCAAGGATATTTGGTATGCAAAGTGGAGGGACCTGAGAGCTGGTCAGGTTCAGGTGAAGTCATGAACAATTCAGCACCGACTCGTCTTCCTCTTCATCCTTTTTTCTAAAGTCTGCTGGCTCTCACATAACAGCACCTGCTGACAACAGCAACAACAGGGTCTATCTGTTTGGTGGGAACTGTTTTCTTCTCCTTTGTACAGACTTTCTGCCCCCGCTGTGTTAATATGTAGCAGTCTGAAGTGTTTGTGTACAGCTCAAACATTCATCTGGAAAGGAGGACGGGGTCAGCGAGGTGGCTTAGATACAAGACTGTTAACACTTTACCCCTCTCACTGCAGTCGTGGATGAAGCGTTCAAATTTGAATGCAAAGATTTCTGTAAATACTAGGATGGGAATCTGAACAACAACTGAAGAGGAGCAACTGTGAAGAGGTCTCTCTTTGAATGTGTTTCAGTCAACAGTTATTAGTTATGCTGCAATAGATGTAGGCTGCCGGGGGATTCCCATGATGCATTGAGTTTTTCCTTTCCAGTCACCTTTCTCACTCACTATGTATTAATAGACCTCTCTGCATTGAATCATATCTGTTATTAACCTCTGTCTCTCTTCCACAGCATGTCTTTATCCTGTCTTCCTTCTCTCACCCCAACCGGTCGCAGCAGATGGCCGCCCCTCCCTGAGCCTGGTTCTGCCGGAGGTTTCTTCCTGTTAAAAGGGAGTTTTTCCTTCCCACTGTCGTCAAAGTGCTTGCTCATAGGGGGTCATATGATTGTTGGGTTTTTCTCTGTATCTATGAAGCGCCTTGAGGCGACTTTTGTTGTGATTTGGCGCTATATAAATAAAATTGAATTGAATTGAATTGAATTGAACAGTAACTTTAAAACCGAAGCAGTGCCCCAGATTTGTTTGGTAGAATGTGAAACATTAACACAGAAATGGATGAAAGCACCAAAATCCTCTCTAGAGCAGAAAAGTTGAAATTCTCTTAAAGTTATTGTATAAACTTTTGTTTTGTTTTTACTTTGAAACAATAAAAACAACCTTCCACACAAGCTAAAACACACAGCCTTAACCTCCACAGCTTCTATACATAGATGAAGCATTGACTTAATTATTGACTGCCTGCTGAGGTTCTGGCATATAACGTCAATCCCCGACTCGCGCTGTGGCTTCAGGGTCTCCTTTTATCAGGCCTGGTAAACACAATAACAGCCTGTACAGGCTGAATGACCCTGGCCGGGTCTAAATTTAGAGCAGCCTTTATTCTGCCTTTAATTGTTTCAAAAGGAAGCTGGCACTGTGATCCACATACAGTCTTTTCATTGAACGGCCTTTTAGAATGTGTTTTCACCACAGCCCATTTACCTCTTACTATAGGCCTACGCTGTAATGCAGACATGCACAAAATAACCTACTTAGTGTGTCATGCTATTAAATGCCACAAGGCTTTATGTGAGCGAGGTTATCAGTCTTTTGCACTGGAAAGCTGTTCAGACCTTACTTCTGTCCTCGTGGGAGTCTGGAGGCCGGGCTGCATAAACATGCAGCAGTTATATCCTGTGTGAGGAAGGATAAACGAGGCTCCAGCACTGATGCTCACAGGTGTGTTGTGTATTAAAGCTTCCATTTAATATCTTACTTCGTGTGTTTAGGTTTGTCTGATCTATCTGAAAGTAAACCATATAAACACAAGTATCATTTTAAATCAGCCCATGGTGCTTAATTTTTAATTAAATTAAAAAAATCTACATTTTTTTAAACCTGTTTTGTGTATTAACTTGTGGCTTTTTGTGGTTTAACTTGTCAAGCTCAAGTTAACATAATTTCCAATATCTTCCCTGCCTGGTGTAAGCTGCTAATAAATTAACCAGAGAGCATAAGAGAACAGGTTTAGTGATGGTTTGGATAAGTTGAAGTACTGGCAGCATATTAGCGGTATTAGATCGTATTGCACTGCACCAGTATTTGTTCATGTGTTGCATTTTTCCCACCCTCTGCGCACCCCACGTGATCAAAAATCAAGCAAAGAATGTTAAAATGGATTAAGTTATAGAAACCATGTCACAAATATTCTTTTATTGTATAAAGTGAGAATTCAGTTTGAGTCTGGCAGCCATCTGTACAGGCAGGGCAACCCAAGCAACTGGGCGACGTTGCCTCCCTCCGTGCCTTGAAGCAGCTCAGTCGTCGTTTGCAGAGCGAGCTGTCAGCGGTCCGATGAGGAGGAGGACGATGATGCCCGAGCAGAAATAGCACAGCGATAACCGCCGACTATGGTAGTTTCTACCAAACTTTCGAGGTGAAACAGCGGCCGACCATGATGTGAGTATGAAGCCCCAGTTTTATTAGCGGGGGACTCGCGGATTTTGCCGTTTTTAGGACCGTTTATCCGCCGCCGCTGCCGTTTTCAACGGTAAGGACCGGCTTGCTGGACCGCTTGGCTCTCCGCCGAGGAGGTAACGTTGCAGCATTACCCGGTGTCTTTTCAGCTATTTGTTTCTCCTCTTTTGGTCCAGTAACGTTGACAATTTAACTGTAGCGATACATGAAATGAACCCTCGTCCTTTGTAAACAGTCTGCGGTGGCACAGTTCTGGAAGGGTCCCCATACATAGATCTGCTGTCCAGCACGTAGCCGGGTCCCACGCCCTTGTTTTATTTTATTTTATCCTCAAGCACAGTTTAAAATCTTAACAGCTCAACCACACATGACTAATATCCGCATTGACATATCTGTATTCTACCTAATTGATAAAGTAATGTAGGTAACGTTATTTTCGTCGGAGGGACTTTACGTGTGACAGCGGAAAATAGCCGGAGCCCACACACAGCTCCGTTATGTGGCAGTCTCCCTTTGTTTTCATACTAATCGAGCCCAAAGATGCGGTTGTAACGCAAAGCAAGGCTGTTTATATGGATAAAACGTTAAAAAACAACAACAACATTGTTAATCGTAGTTGTTGTTAAGCTGTACTATGTGCGTTATATCTGTCTGATGTAACACTACCAGCCTTTAGCTGGAATATTAGCTCGATGTCAGCTTCAGACTAGCAAAAATGCTGCCGTTTGATGTTGCTAACTTTGAAGTCTATGAATGAACATTTAACGGTGTTTTAGAGAGGATTTCTTTGTGACTAGCTCAGATGCGGATGCTGTTTATTGCAGTGAAAGCTGATTGAACAGTAGACACCGTTAACCCTGCGAGACATAAAGGAAATGGGCGATTAGTGTAATAATATAAAAGCAGCAGTGGTCAAAAATATGGTATTTACCGGAATAAGAACGCAGTGTAGGGGAAGTAACTGCGAGGTTGCAGGGTTAAGATTGTTGTCACTTTAAATCTAGCGCAGAAACAGAATCTGCTGCAGGTTATTAAACATGGAGTGCGTTTCTTCATAGTGTATATAAAACAAAGTGCTGGGCCACACCTCATAATCTTTGAATTCAGGTGGTTAAAATCAACCCTGAGTGGTGTTATTGGAACGTGGGAGCCTTTAGGAACCACAGCAACTCACCCACAAAGTCCCAGATACAGTTACGGAGTGGGGCCGCTGAGGGATGTGGCATAGGCATTAACATCAGCACAAAAACTGCCCTGGGAGCTTTGAGGCCAAGGAGCTCTTGTAGGAGCAATATGCAGGTGGCCCAGTACTTTTGTCCATATAGTGTAATTGTAAATGGATACTTTTAGATCTTAGATCTTTGTGTGAACAAAATTCAAATGTAAAAACGTAATCCTGTCTCACAGAAGTGTATTAACCTATGGTTGGAGTTCTAGTTATCAAAACATCTGATTATTATTAGTTTGTTCCTGGGCTGTCTCTAATTATTGCATGCCCCTCACTTTCTTGCTTCAGTGAGATGCTTCATGGACCTGAGCTGAATACCAAATTACCCTCAAGCATCACGAGATAGCCAGTCTGCAGGATGGAGTCCCTGGAGGAATGACAGTTTCGTCCCCCTTGGGTAACAAACCTTCAGCTAGAGAAAATGAACTGGGCCGGTGGATTCGTTTTTCTGGTCCTGGTGTTCTTCGTCACCTCGCAAACTGCCGGGGCCTCACAGCTTAATGCAGACGGAAACTACACGGAAACCGGTAACGCGACAGACGGAGGATCTGTCCCCGCTGTGTTCACAAGCGTGAGCCAGATAATTGCCCGAGAGGGGAGCTGTACACTGATTGATTGCAATGTCACTGGAGAACCATTCCCCAGCGTTCAGTGGTTCAACTCCCACGGTCACCGGGTGGACACGAGCGGTGAGATAGACTTTTTTTTATATTCATTATAAACCCGGTTTCCTGCTCTCACTTTCCTATTATAAAATGATCACATTAAAGCAGCCCACTGAAGTGAGTGGTTCCTGACTGTTTTTCTTTTTGCAGTGACATTTTTATTTACTTGCAGCAGCATCATTGTTACCACATGAGTTTAGGGTGATTTTCTTAATTGGAGTAAGTTAACCAGGACTTAGAAATCAGCATAAACACTACAGGTTTCTCCCCACGGGAGCTTGTGCTGTGGGCTTTAAACATTCTGAGCAGTCATCGTAAGAATCTAAAGACCAGAAGCGTTGCTGGCTCTGTATTCAAAGAGGAGTCTGACTTGTGTTCCTGGGGGGATTGTGGCCCAATTATTCTCCATTTTGTCTGGCAGCAGTGATTATTCTTTTTCTGATGGATGGTCTGTGTCAATTAGATTCAGGAAGCCTTAAACTAGTGATTTTCTTTCGAGCCCACTATCCTTTTGTCTGTGCTTGTGATCCGCCTTAGTAGAAACAGGGAGGGAGCAGTGGTTTGTTGTCTTCGCGATCCTCCTGAGCCGACCTGTTGAAACCTGCAGTTGAGAGCGAGAGAAAGAGAAGCCGCAGTTGTTATTATGACCTACAAACCCAGAAGTGCGTCTGTACCCGCCACTCAGCTTTTCCCTTGGGTTACACTCAGGAATATAATTAGTGGCAGATAGACTTTCCCATAGCTGGCAGTACTTCACTGAGCAATAAACGTAGCAGAGTCACTAACCTGGATCCTGTAAAACGAAGCCAGTTCATCATACCCAGGACATCTTTCTGTTATCAGGTCTCACTTACTGTAACATTACCAGTCAAACTGTCACAAGAAGCTGGTTATCGACTCGAAAAGTCTACCCAGGGTTTATCAATCTAGCTGCCAACACTTTCAAATGAAAGAGGGGTGACGTTAGCAGTACCTGGCCAATCAGAAACACGCACAGATCTGCTGGTGAAAGTTCGATGCATGCTTTTTTACAAAGATAAAGATTTAATGTTACATGTTAAACACATGGTAATGACTGAAGGGAGCAGATGTGGGTGTGTGAGAGGAAAAGGGCTGTATGAATGTGTGTGTCTGGCTTCATCAAAGGATAAGCGAAGGTCCAAAAGTACATATGTGTCCTGTTTTATGATCATATGTTAAGGTTAAAAGAACAAAAACTATTTTCAAACAATTAAAACTGATGCTCATCCGGGAACAATAGCGACTTTTAGACCCAATTTAAAAAAACAAAAACAAACCTTAAACCTTCTTTCTAACTCAGCGCTAAGATCTGAGGGATACTCCAGGAATAGTGCCTTTCCCCAGAGCTGATTGATCAGTAGTTTTGTACCTGTTGATCTCTTATTTTAAACAGAACATGCTAAAGAGCAGGTGGCAGGTGAAGCAAGAGTAAAACACCCAAGGTTAACCCTGAAGTTCCCTCGATAAGCCCCACATCCTACTTGGTAGCACAGGCTTCTGCGCTTTGTTAGCTCGTAGTACTCGGCAGCACATCAGTCATTTTATAATCCGGTGGTGGTGATAAAATTAGAAATGCTCGCCTCCACATGAAAAAGGCGGATGGGCGGGACACTGTTTGCCGGCCAGGCTACATTTCCTGAATGCCCATTCATCCTTCTCCTCCGGAGGATAGCAGTGTGGGAAATTGATCGTGATTGCCGAGTAGAAAGGAGCAGAAGTGGTTTTTAGACCTCATACTGCAGATTTGTAAAAGCCCTCTGTGATTTCTGTCCATCTCTTGCTCCCACACAGTAGAGACAGTGAGTAGCTGGGGAGGAGGTGAATGCACTAAAACGTTGCTCTGTGGGGGAAATATGCAGCAAATAGGGTCGTTAAAAGCAACTTTCAGCCAAAGGTAGAAAACGGCAATAACTCAGGGATGTTAACTGCATCTGCAGAAAGACTGCAGAGCGACTAGAACGCACCTGCGCTGTGCTGAGCTGCAAAACCTTATCAGACAAGCATCTCTTAAGCTGAGCTCAGCACAAAGATTGAAAGTAACAATATCTCCACCAGCACCTCTGCAGCCCACTCAGTAATATGTTCATACAACGCTTTATTCTATACACTTTGGTCTACCTCACATCCACGGTCACTCACTAATTAACCTGGCATTACAGGTGGATGATATACTCTAAGTCATATTATAATATGTCAACAGAATTTATGATATTTCTGATGATATAGAAGAAGAAAAAACACTGAATGGTAACAGTATTATGGATAAAGTAGGAGTGACACAGTACAAGTTTAAATGTAAGCACATAAATATAACACAGCTGCTTAACGCTTTACTTTAATTGTTCTTATTAATAATCTAAGCCTGTAACGCGTCAGGAGCTGCACAATATTGTCACATAAAAATGAAATTGATATTTTCTGCCTGGGATGTTTCCACACAGTTACTGTAACTTTCATCCACCATTTGTCATATGGAGTGCAGCTAGCAAATACTCCAGCAAAGCATATCCTTGTTGTGCTTAATGATGGGTTATTGTTATTATTTCTTTTATTTATTTATCTTTGCCTCAAGTGTTAAAACAAGTTTCCACCTTCAGTGAACACCATAGCTGGATTGGCCATCCCGGTATGCCCGATGGTGATTTTTTGTTTTTATGGGCCGATGATTTTTTTTATTTATTTATTTTTATAACAGTATAAACAATGAAAGGTGATGGATTGGCCAGATGCTGGCATATGTGTAAAAATAACTCAGTTGTTTGGTGGTGGCTATGGCAGAGCTGCCACAAGAGGCCAGGTGGATGAGGGAAAGGTAAGGCAGGAGGAGGAGAGACCCGAGGTGGCCGCCGGTCCGAGTGTCAGGTGAACTGAACTTCAGGTAAGAAGTTATGACCTACAGTCTATCTGAGTCAGATATGAACCAAGTTTAGGTGGAGTTTATTTTCGTTATGCTGACTTTTTACAGTCAGTTACAATAACTCGTACTGCGTACTAGCTAGCATGACAGAGTTTCTACAGCTGGGTGGGTGCTATGTTACTGATAGTGAACTTTATTTTATTCATAAGGTTAGTTAGTAGAGTTGCCAACCGTCCCCTAAAAAATGGAATTGTCCCGCATTCAGAGAAAATATTACGCGTTTCGTATTGAGGTGAAAAGGAACACAGTTTGTCCCGGACTTCAGCTAAGATGGAAAAAGACACAAAGCTGGAGTTTTTCTCTGTCTTTATGCTGTCAGCTGTCTCTTCTTCACTCATTCAATCGTGAAACTGATCAATGATCAGCTGATCGGCTTTTCTCTCTTGTTTGTTTATCGCCCACTTTGCGCCAGAAAGAGGAAACCAGCGGTTGTCGTGTTAAACAACAGCAGCACGTTTAAGCTTGATCAACTGTTGTTAGAATTTATTTAATATTAATTTCTAGTATCAGCTGATGTTTGCTGGAGCCACAGCTGTAAAGCTGCTGGTCATGATGTCGGTTTGGTTATCTGGTGAGAGGGAAACATGAAGATGAAACCAGGAGATGTCCTTACTGAATCATCAGAGCTGAACAGGTGATGGAGAAACAGGTTTACCTTTTAGGTGACATGAATGATTGAAGGGAAGTTATGAACTGTTTCTGAGAGACAAATAACACCAGGATCCTTTTCTAAGTAGCTGACAGCTGGTAACTGTGCAGGGGCGGGTCTAGCAAAGCTTTGCCAGGGGGGCAGGTAGGGCTTTAATAGGGAGAGGGGGGGACAAAGAAATACTTTTCTTTCTTATTCTCATTTAAAATATTTAGCTTTTATTAAATAATTATCTGAATCTTACAACCAAAGTTTTTATCTGATGTACAACATATAGAAATCATACATATACCAACAAGACAGTGTACATCACTGTCACAGCAGCGTTTGTTTTCATTCAAAGGCTTTATGGGTTTTCCTATAATACCTGGTGGGCCGGTCTCTAGTCAAAATGCCCGGGCCGATTGTTTCTCCCAGTCCAGCCCTGGTGAACACAGTTTTCTTCCAAGTATTCTGCTGTGTTGGAAGAGGCTGAAGCAACTCCCTCTGATCTGATTGTTTTGATGATGAGTGTTGTACGCACCAGCGAGCATAACCACGTGGAGCTGCCGTGACAATGAAGTCATCATGTGGTATTTTATATCACTTAGAAATGTATACAGGTATTGACAATGTGGTATGTGGTACCTCACTAACAAGCACGTCTTTGGACTGTGAGAGGAAGTCGTCTGCTTCTCCATCACTCACTAGAATAGCTCATGAGGGTGAGAACAGCAGGCATCGAGTGCTTTTCTCCTTTCCCTTTAAACCACACACAGGTGTTAACAGCACCACTCTGACTCCAGGCAGTTTCTCAGCTAAAACAGCCACTTCACTATTCTAATGAGAACTGATACAGAACCAGCAAACATTTAGGCTACACACACACACACCCTGTATGAATCGCTCTGCCATGGATTTGACTGTAAACCACATTTTAATTAGACACTTCTCGAGTTACCTCCTGTGCTGCCTGACAGGTGCTGTTAGTTATCTGTCACCACAACTGGTGGCCAACCCTGTGACTGAGGTTATCAAATGTAGGCTAGCAGGGAACCAAACTTTATAGATGACGTCATTACCCGTGATCTGTTTACAAGTGGGTAAACAGATCGCTTGTGTGCCGATCAGTGCTGGAAACCTCAGCACACCGAGACATGTTTAAATATTGAAAGCATGGCAGGAACACTAAGGTCACTTCAGCTCTGCGCTCACATATGCAAACCACATGTTACCTTAAAACGAGTCAGCTCATTTATCTCATTAACATGTAGCACTGTTGAATTCAGCATAGAGGTGAATAAGAGAGTGCCGATGCTTTAAAGGACTTTCTGTACAGTAACAGGACAGGCATGAAGATAAAACGCCGTGTTTTCCTGAGCGGACGGATTCTAAAACGCAGAGTGAGAAGGGATAAAAAAAACAGAGTGCTCCTCTTCAAAAGCAGCAGCTGCAGAAACACAGCTGAGGAGAGGTTACAGCAGACTCGCAGAGCAGGGAGACTGATGCATTAAGAGGATTTTCAGGGTTTAAACTCTGACTTCAGTAGGCCGTGTTGTACCACTGAGTGGTCATGATTCTAAATCTGGTCAGGATGTCCAGTTTCTGCTAAAACTAATGACGGGATTTTCTTTCTGCGTGGTCTAAAATGTTTGGCAACCGCGAAGACGTCTCAGTCGGAGCTGCTGTAATAAAATGATTTTTAACCAGATTTTTTGTTTGGGATTTAGTTTACTCCAACATAGCAGACAGCTTTTCTTATTAAATGATAGAAGATAAAAATGTCTACATTTCTGTCAAACAAGGTAACAGAGTCATTGCTTTGAATAGACAAAGACCATTTGTGCCCATAAGTCACTTCTCAGAGGCTCAGTGCAGGCCAGGAAAAAGCTCATGTTGTTGGCTCAGTCGGTTAGGATAACACAGCCATGACCAAAATAACTTCCAAGGAACCGAATCTGCACATTAACAGGGAAAAGCAGCAGCAGTGACACAGTCAAATCCTCCAAACACATTTCAAACAGATGGGCCACAAAAACAAAAATCCTGATTCTTTAAAAGTTTTTTTTATTCCATGTTTTACACATTCGTGACCTTCTCTGTGTCTGCAGGAGGGAAGTGGTCGCTGCTCGACAATGGTGTCCTCAACATCACTGGCATTGAGTTTGCGGACCGCGGGAAGTACACCTGCATGGCGTCCAACGCGTACGGCAGCTCCAACTGCACGGTGACGCTGCGCGTGGTGTTCACCAACGGCGACATGGGCGTGTACTACATGGTGGTGTGCCTGGTCACCTTCACCATCATCATGATCTTGAACGTCACACGCCTCTGCATGATGAGCAGCCACCTGAAGAAGACGGAGAAAGCCATCAACGAGTTCTTCCGCACCGAAGGCGCAGAGAAGCTGCAGAAGGCCTTTGAGATCGCCAAGAGGATCCCCATCATCACCTCGGCCAAGACGCTGGAGCTCGCCAAGGTGACGCAGTTCAAGACCATGGAGTTTGCGCGGTACATCGAGGAGCTGGCCCGGAGCATCCCGCTGCCCCCACTCATCATGAACTGCCGCACCTTCATGGAGGAGATCCTGGAGGTGGTGGGGGTGGAGGAGATGAGGCACACCTTCCTCAGGCAGGCTCCCGACGGACGCCGGCTCACCTCCATCGGGGTGAGAGATGTCTTCACAATCCTGCAGGAGAGGGAGCGGGGACGCAGCGAGTCACCCGCCGCCGATTCCGACAACTCCTCCGATCACGAGCAGCCGCAGCACATCGCCATCCAGGTGTCGGTCCACCCGCCACTCGTTGTCGGCGGGTACAGCGAGGAAGCCGCAGAGCAGCCAGAGGCTACGGCGTCCCCGTCCCCGCCGCCGTCTTCTCTTCACCACAATGAGCAGCCCGAGGACACCGAGGAGGTCGCTGCCGCCGACGAACCGGTGGCAAGCAAGACCCCAACATGCCAGGTGTTCTACGAGAGCCACGTGTGACGAACTGTGGCGAGCTCCGGAGAGACGATACGTTACCCTGCTATGCATTTCCACTTGAAAAAGGTCCATAAACATTTGTAAGTTCACATTTTGAAGAGAAACAATCAGTTGTATTTATCGTTTGTGAACAATCTCTCTAAACCTCTGCAGGCTCATCTACTGAAAATCAATCAAAAGGAGACTCTGGGTGCTTGAATGTATCCGGGCGGAGGAATATCAGTGTAAATGTAACAAGCAAAGCATTGTAAACGGGCATTTCCTGTGTTCTTATTTAAAGAGTTGTGGGGATTTTTCAGTTGGTAGTTTCTTACAGTGCTAGGGGTTTTTAACGACATACTTCAGAAATCTGCCTCAAGCTGCTCTGCGTGCTCTTGTTTTCGGATTGTGAAAGCGAGCTTCCTAGATCCACTCCAGAATTCACATCCAGCTACTGTCACAGCCTACAGATGCATGCCGGACTCGAGGAGCAATAGCCGACAGTCCGACTGCTTACTCATGATTGTACAGCTCTCTGCATCTCTAACAACATGGAAGTAAGCGAGGAGAGAGAGCACACACACACTGGGTGGAGCTTAGATCTGTTTCCTTTAAAATACTTAGAGTATTTTTATTATTACTGCCCATTTTGTGCTGTGATTTTTGTTTCTTAGTCATTTTTATCTTCTTACTAAGACTAGTGTCTTGTTTTCGCTTGAGTAGAGAAGAGCAGCTTTGCTTCCTTTGTGATTTTATTTTAATTTGACTCCTGACCCGATTTCTGCGTCTTCGTCTTGCTTCTGCAGAAGCTTTACAGTACAGTCGTATTTCTGCTGCATGTTGGGATTTTAGACATCTTTCTCTGGGACTGAAATGACTCCTTTTGTTTGGCCCTTCGCTTGGCTTACAGTCCAGTCTGTGGCAGATATGAGTGGGCGATGTTCTGCTTCTTCTGGTGCTCTTGAGATGCTTCTCTTTTGTAGTGGAATAAAATGAAAGTGATGTGCTTAAAATGATTCCACAGTTTGGTCTGATGTCTTTTTTCATTATCAGTCATGAAGTTGGCATATTAAATGGAACTTATTATGCTCATTTCCAGCTATTACAGCAGCTTTGCATGATTCACAGTTCAAAGTAATCATTTATCACAAGCAACCCTGTATGAAATAAGCCATTATTAGCACCTCTCCATTTACACCAGTAGTTCTCAGCTTTTTCTGGTGTTTCCTTTTTTCCCCAACAAGCAAAAGGTTCCTGGTTCAATTGTAGGAGGAGACAAATGTCTTTGAGGTTGTATCAGAAAGAGCATCCAGTGTAACATGAAAAAAACAAAACAAAAACATGGAGCTGTGGTGACCTCTTGTGAAAAAAATGGAACAGTCATCTTACTTCTGATTGGCTGAGAAAAGAGAAGCTAAAGCATCAAGTGGCTGCAACTATGCCCTTTAATAATACACTAACAAGGCTTATTTTGAGCCATGACTCATGCAAAGTTACTCTAATAGAATCAAGAATAAAAATCTAAGATGGAAGTGGGAGTAACTGACCTCCTTTAAAAGCTGAATAAAGACAAAACAAGTTGCATTGAAGTTTTGGTCCTTTTATTCTTTTTCACTGCAGTCCAATAACAAACCATTCAAGGTCTGTGCTTTTTCCTCATCTTGAAACGGTATGCTCCCGAAGGCATTCATGTGAAGGGCGTTAATAATGCAAGTTAGACCTTTTTGTGTAATGGCTGTGGTAGCCATGGCTACGAGGCTGTGCCAGACACAGGTGATGGAGGAAACAGATCTCCTGAGAAGAGAAAAAAATAAAATAAGTCTCATTTCTTTCAGAATGCAGGTGAACAGCAGCACATTCATTCAAACAACAAACCCACAAACTGAGAAGCTGCACACAAAATGTTCACACAGCTAATCCGATGTTAATATGGATTTAGGTGAGAAAGCCCTGTTTGTTTCTGAATCTGCAAGAGGATCAGACACTGTTTTGTGAATATAGGTGAACAGGGAAAGGACAGAGTCATGAATGATAGATGTGTAAGTGGATCGCTGTCAGGTCGCTGAGACACTGGGCAGGGACTGCTCACAGAAGCTGGTCCATCTCTGGGAAACCTGAACCTCTCAAACTCAACCCCATTCCTGCGTTTGGGACAACATTATAAGACTTCCTGTCTGCACTAATTAGCTTCTGCTAGTCTGAGGACAAGAGCTAAATCACAAAGTGCAGTGCGAATAAACAAATGTCTCGATCTGAGAGAAGTTTTTTCTGTTTCAGCAGCAGGCTGTTGCATTACACCTAAAGGGAACCTCAGACGCTTCAGTAAGACACAAGAGTTCATTTTAGGCTTGAAATCCTTTTTTAACATCACAAAAAAAGCAATTAATATCTGTTTTACAAACATGTATAAACAGAAATGACTTCACGTGTCAGATTTCTTGCAATATGACTGAGCAGTTGTTGAGAAAGCTGCAACCACAGAGATTATTAGGAGAGACTGAATGAGAGATGTTTCATACTGTCTATGCACAGCAAATCATCAGTAGAAGAATCATCAGTGGAAACCTATTAGCTGTTTGTTCTGTCCTGCCACACACACACACACACAGTGTCAACGTGTCCTTGGAGGAAAGTGGGGTAAGATGAGCCAGTGGGTAAGTAGATCCACCCTAAATTTAGGTGGCATTTCCTGTTTCAACTGGCTCTGGAGGAAGAACCTGATAAAGTGGATAACATTCTTTTTTAAACAAGATTTTCTTTACATCATCAGTTTCATATCAAATTCTGCTTTTATCTTAGATTATATACAGTAAAGTTATACCACAGCTGCCAGATGTGCCACATCTGTGTCAACAATATGGCAAATTATGGCTGTGGAGCAACATGAGAACAGAGAGTGAGTGCGTGCCTATCCATGCTAATGTTTCTAAGTGCCCGAATAAACAACGTACAAAGCAGGGTGGAGAGTATTTGCACAGCATTTGACTACAAACAACAATGAAATCCTTACAGCGTTTACAGTAAGTGATAGCTCGGCCTGCAGGTTCTTCCTCTGGCAAAGACCACAAGATTGCAACCACAACTCCAAAGAAAACCTGATGACCTGAAATACAAAGCAGCCATTACATGAAAGGAAAAGAGACAGCAAATCAAGAGTTACACTCACTGGACAGTTTATTAGGTACCTTCATGGTCCATGTTGGCATGACAGCATCGCACATCTATGATTTGAATCTCCTCTTCCTCCGCATCTCAAAGCTGCTCTATCACACTGAGATCTGGAGACTGTGGAGGTTGTTTGACTTCAGTGAACTCATTGTCATGTTCAAGAAACCAGTTTGATCTGAGCTTTCTGACATGGTGTGTTGTCCTGCTCGAAGCAGCCATCAGATGGTGCACTGTGGTCATAAAGGGATTGACATGACTGGCATTAATACTCAGGCAGGCTGTGGTTTTTAAATGATGCCCAGTTAGTACCGAGGGGCTCAAAGTTTGCCAAGAAAATATCCCCAACACCATTATACCACCACCCAGCCTGAACTGGTGATACAAGGCAGGATGGAGCCACGCTTTCATGCAGTTGACACCAACTTCTAATCCTACCTTCTGAAAGTTCCAGAGACTCATCAGACCAGACGCCGTCTATTGTTGTCCAATTTTGGTGAACCTGTGAACTCAGTTTCTTGATCTTAGCTGACAGCAGTGGCAGCTGGTGTGGTCTCCTGCTGCTGAAGCCCATCTGCTTCAAGATTCAACATTCAGAGATGCTCTTCTGCATCGTCTACTATGGTAACAATAGTTATTTGAGTTACTGCTGCCTGCCTTCAGCTTGAAGCAGTCTGGCCAAAATGAAATCCTCCAGAAAACTGCTGCTCACTGGATATTTTCCCCGATGTGGGGAAAATCCCAGCAGTTTCTGTAACAATTAGACCAGTGTCAGCTTAAACTTCAGTAGGTCGTCTTGATCACGTCCACATGAATAAATGTGTTGAGCTGCTGCCATGTGATTGGCTGATTAGATTTACAAGCAGTTGATCAGGTGTACCTAATGAAGGTAAAAGCTTTCCTTTGGACCTGGTAACCTGTCGGCCAACAGGTGATGGGTTTGTATTTTATAGAGCACCTTTTTCTTTTTTGTAAGAATGAGTTTCTATTTTAATGAAAAGGGTAAATAAACTTTGTCTTCGTGGAAACTATAAAGTTTGCTGAAAAGTCTGTCTGATTCTAAAATCGAGGACTTTTGTGAGCTTCATGACAGCTAACAAGTGGAGCTGACAGCCTGACAACAAGCAAAACCTGCCGAGAACAAATCACACATCAGTCCACGTGTGCAACTTGAATCTTTTTTTTTTTTTTAATTTAAAACAAATTTTAATCTTTACAGGTTTTATTTTTAATATACAATCAAACAATTGTTGTAATCATACATGAAATTTATTATAGTAATGCACAACTCTATCCAGACTACCCATAAATAAAAAAAAGAAACAAAAAAAAAGAAAAAGAAAAAGAAAAAACATCGAGATCAGTATGAAACACAACGTTAGGCAACACCACAGGTAACAAAGACGATCCTGTCACACCACAGCAGGACAGTCACTGCAATGCAAAGACGGACACAGGAACACACACACCTCACTTCATTTCCCTTCATCGAGTGATGACGTTTGATTAAAAAAAAAAAAAAAAAAAAAAGAGGGAGCAGAGAGATCGGGGTGTGAAAAGCCTAAAGAAAAAACAAAACAAAAAAAAAAAAAACTTGTGCCAGGCACTTGGCAGACGTGGGGAGAAAAGAAAGAAACCTGGTGTGATTGAAAGCGACAGACAGTTGCAGCCAGATGTTCTGCAGTTTTATTCTCTACAACCTTGAAAACAATGCAGGGCAAAAAGCAAGCTTCATCCGAGGCGTTAGTGACATGTTAGACCCAACAAACACGCGTGGATTTAAGGTGGCGGCAGCTTTGGATCAGAGTACAAACTCTATATAAAAATCTCTCAAACTCCAACAACTGTAGTGCAGATAAAGTTGAATGTTTTTTTAATTACCGTCTGCTGGCTTCATCTTCTAAAACGTGACAATTTACAGCTTCACAGCCTCTGAATGTTGGGACGAAGCACGTTTAATAAAAACACTGAGAATCTGTGGATCAAAGCATCGATCACGGAGTGCTGATCAGTTGATCTCTCTTTCTGTCAGTCTTTGTTGTGTAAATGAGTTTGGAGTGTTAAACACCACCTGTGGGGGCTCAGACGATCAACTTTTACATATTCTATAACTATAAAAGGTGGGCTGAAGGTACGTGAGTCATGTTACTGATGAAGTTACTGATCACTTAAAGCAGACTTTGGAAATGATTGGAGAGCAATAATCTAAAGGTCACATGGGGAGAAACAAACTGCGATTCCACAAAACTCAACCTTTTTCCTTTTTCCCTTCCTTTTCTCTCTCTCTCACACACACACTTTCTGTCACACACACACACACACAGCACAAACTGGCTCAGAAATGGACGCACAGAGATCTTCACTTCTTCCCTCCTCACTGGGAACATGTTTGTTCTTGAAATACAGTACCGTCCTCTCTTCCTCGCACTCACACTCTCTCTCTCTCTCTCTCTCTCACTCTCTCTCACTCACACACACACACACACACACACACACACACACACACACACACACACACGTCTCATTTTCACATGACCCAGGGAAGCAGCAGCGTGCCATGATGCGATCACAAGAGGCTGCCGTGTTTTCGGGGTGAGGAGCGTAAGATCATCCCCTCACTTCCGATGATAACCTGGCTGGAATGTAGTGGTGCTAACGACACGCACACACGCGCACACAGACACACACACACTTCACAGGTAAACAAGGTAATCTTCTGCAGGACGGACAGCTCAGGTGTGCGCGGGGGTGAGGGAAGTGAGTTGTTTTTATCTTGCTTTTTGTTTTAAACTTTATTTAAACGAGAGCCTGGAGGCTTCAAGGTCCCTCATCGCGTCCCTCATCAGCGGTTCATCCTGACCTTTGACCCCAGCCAGGCGGCGTCCACCACAGAGGAGGGAGACAGTACAAGGGGGTGAGGCACGTGTAGAGTGCAAACGGGCGTAGCTGTACAGGTTTAGGGAGTCTTGTGTGTGTGTGTGTGTGTGTGTGTGTGTGTGTGTGTGTGTGTGTGTGTGTGTGTACAGCATGCATGAGTGAGGTGTCTGCGAGTGCAAAAGTGTGTGTGTAAAAAGTGCATTCCTTGTGTGTGTGCGTGCCTTCGACCCGTGACCTCATCGTGTCCTCGGCAGCCGGACGATGAGAACAAAGTCTCGTGTCATCGTCTTCTCCTCGGGTGGCCTGAAAGTCTCTGGAGGCCTCAGTCAGTCAGTCAGTGAGGTTCAGGGTCTACAGCTGAAAACTAAAAACGAACAAACAAAAACGGGGTCCGCGTGTCAGAGACTGGAGCCGTTCAGGAGGCACACCTCTTCCTCCTCCTCCTCCTCCTCCTCCTCGTTGCCCCCTCCACCCCAGCCGTCCTGGAAAGAGCGGATCAGTTGAACATGATGGACTCTGGATCCTGATTTGCCATTTGAGCCATGTGACGAAGGATATCTTTTTTTGTGATAATACCAAGAAGCCGCCTGCAGAGGGAGACAAAGAGGGACAGAAGCATGAGGAGGTGGTGGCGGCGGTGTTGGTGGTTGGCAGCTGAAGTAAAGCAGGAAACAATAAAAACATCATGTTTTTGTTGGCAAAAACAGAATCGCATGGTTTAATTTTGGCTCTGGTATGACATTAATTATATGAATCTGTGTCAGAATGAGGCCAACAAAAGCACGAGTCCCTGAGGAAGCAAAAGTCAGCAGCAGGAGGTGGAAGAGGAAAAAGGCAGGTGAGAAACAGCACCCAGCTTCCCCCGCTTCAGACCCCTGCCACGGCCGTTTGAGATTTGCTGCTGAGCAAAAGGAGGAGCTGGATCCTTCAGAGGAGACAGGAAGCAGTGAACAGGGGTAAAGTCAGAGGAGCAGAGGAAGAGGCGGTGCCCATCACAGGAGTCGGGACATTTCTATCTTTTACCTTTTCTTTTTATTCAGTCCAATTTAGAGCTTTTGCAGTAAGATCAGACAGCAAACATCACAGTGATGTGCAAAAGTCTCGAGCCAGCATCACTTCTTTATATTTTGTTTCCAAGCAGTCCGGCTTTTGTATTTTTTAAAGTGCTCTTGAGCAACAGTTCTCCAGTCTTTTTTGAAGGCCTTTCAAAGTTTTTCATTGGATGCTTTTTCACTCATTTTCAGTCCTTGTACTTGACCATTTTCACAGGAATGCTTTGTTCGTCGGGCTGCGTAACACTGGTTCATCCTTTGAGCCTTTTAATGCTTTGATATTTTACAGGTTCATGATGTGCCTGTCACAAAAACACATCAACTGTTCCTGTTCTTTAAACCTGCGAGAAATATTTCTAATGTTTGACATTTTTCAAAGTGCTTTCTGTAACATCATTTTCATAATACGAAGCCCTGAATGTCTGACAGGTGACAGAGTCCCCGTTGGTAACCAGGCGACAGTGTCACATTAAAGGGCCGTTCACACAGGAAGTGACTCACTTTAAAGCATCATTGGTTGCTAGTGGAGAGTCCAAGCTCCAGTTGCCAAGGTAACCCTCTAATCTGTTTACCACTCTGTCATATATCAATCAGCAGTGCACTTCACCCTCATTTCTAGTCGATCGCCTCAAAGATTAACTCTCGACAGACCCGCTTTGTGTCGCCAGCGGTTATATCGCTCGCATGAAGTCAGTCATCATGGGTCTGTGGAGGTGAACAACATTCTGACTCGAATTTCATTAAAAATGTAATCATGTTTATTTCAGATTGCTAAAAAAAACTTAATGGTGAAGGGTTTGAACTGTGTAGAGCTAGAAAGTCTACATCGCCCAGTCGTTGTACAGAAAAACGTTCAAAGTCTGTTTTTTAGTGTGAAATTCCACATTTTAGGATTTATTTTCCCTTCCAGGTTGCATTTCTGATTTCTCTTTTCCTGAAAGTTTCCACAAAACACAGGTGACTTCAAGTTGTGATAAATTACAGCTCATTTCATAATCATGTTTCAATAGCGATTTCTGACTCCTGTGATGAATCCACCTCGCAGCACTACGGAGCACTTTCTCTCTGTATGACACTGTAAAGGATTTAGTCAGTCAGCTGAGGCCATTAAGGACTAACACGACAGCTTTTTAAACATCGGCGATGCTCCTGCTGACTGCAGTGAGGTCAGGTGAAGAGGAGAAACAGCTGAGAGCAGTGAGAAGAAGAAGCAGTGAGCTATGTGACTCCTACAGAGCTCAAATCATGTAGAGCTGGGTCCAAAGAGCTCAGTGTGCTTTGTGTTAATGCAGTCAGGTGACCACAAGGAGTTCATGCGTTTATGATTAATCGTGATCTTCAGCTGCGTTTTGACCCTAGAAGGCAAATAATTGAAAGCGAACCCAGGTCTGAGTGGGTGGAGCTGAGGTACCTGTGGAGGGCGGAGGTGTGAAGCAGCAGTCACACAGATCAGACCTGGGTTCCCCCGCCGGCCGATCAGACCGGCAGCAGAGGCTCGGGAAGCCAGGTGCAGATCAGAGTGGGTCAGGTGAAGAGTGACCACAATGTTTCCAGTTAAACCAGCAGTGACCTGCCTCAGCTAATTTCAGGTAAAAATCTGGGCCAGGAAGTGAGCGCAGCACCACCTGCACTAACATTACAACACATTAATAATAAAGCAGCCTGTAACTGTGCTGTACACCTGACTCTTCTCTGCATGCACAGCAAGGTCATAAATCTGTGCTGCAGACCGTCATTATTCCTCTGGTGCTGATGCACGAGTGTGCGAGCTGCAGTTTACGTGTGCAGCCATGTTAGCTGATAAACGAGCCCTCCATCCTTTCGTCCACACTCGGACGTTTCTAACGTCTGATACGATGGCACCAAAAATACTGAAGCTTCA
The DNA here is from genome assembly GCF_900408965.1 of Simochromis diagramma. NCBI lineage: Eukaryota > Metazoa > Chordata > Actinopteri > Cichliformes > Cichlidae > Simochromis > Simochromis diagramma. The sequence goes on from NW_024387057.1 coordinate 1,412,859, forward strand.
AAATCTGGAAACAGAAGCAGATGGGTGGTGTCACAGTAGCTGATGTAGCCATGTTGCTTATTACAGATTATTATATCAACTGGAGCTTGTGCAAATGATGTTTTTTGTGTGTTTCTAATGACAACATACACAATTTACTTATAATTTACTTTGAAAGTTTCTATTTTCCTTCCTATTGCTTCTCATAATCGTGCTTTTTTAACATTTACTCCAGAGTATATTCTAACACCTTCTCCACGTCTGCTGTGGGCCCACACGCAGAAGGCGGGACACTGCTGGCTCAGAGGAAACATCGGCAGGTTAAAGAACAGGATTAGTAATCACTTCATAAAAGGTCTCATGTGATCATCGCACGCTAGCTACATAAGCTACAGCACTACTGGCACCAATCAACACAACATCGTCACTCCACCACGCGCACTACCACTACAGGATGAGGGGGATTATAGGAATGAGTCGCATCACTACAGATTGCCCCCCTCCCTCCCTCCTACTAACACCCCCCCTTCAATCTTTAAAAGGACTAAAGCAACGGTGGTCCGCTTTCCCAAGGCGGCTAACTACTCGCCCAGTCGTTGCACAGGTGACGGCTCACATGTCGTTGATCTGTGGAGCCCCAGGGGCGGTTGTGGTTGAGAGGGGAGGGGTTTAAAATAAAAATAAAAAAAGGGGGGGAGGGAAAAAGCAGTCGTTAATGAAAACAGAAAACTTTGGGTGGCTGAACTTGAAATGACTTCTGTTGTGAGGGGGAGATGGGAAACACACAACAGGCTTCACGGTTACACGACTGCACACATGCTGAGTGTCTCTGATCACACAGTCAGCCAGGAACACAACAGGGTGCTGTGAGTGAACGGGGCTAGCACGAAACAGCTACTGTGTGTACAAATCCAGGTCGATGGGATGAACTCTGCTCTGTGGGAATCTACTGAGCCCCTTTCAGACACCGTCAGCAGCACTCGTCACACGTCTGCTAAACTACCGTTTATTTTTAAAAACCAGGAAGTCACTGTTTCAGTTAATATCAGTCAATTCATGTTAAACGTCTTTTACTCAATAGTGTTGAAAATCTCAAGCCGTGTGAAACAAAATGTCCATGAAAAGCAAAAGAGTGCGTCTGAATCTGGATTAGTGACGGAGAACTGTGCATAAAATCCAGAGTTTTACAGCGACTACAACGTGCCATCATTGTTCATCACACACAATCACTAGCTGAGCCTGCTTTATAGCCTGAAGTATCTCAGTTATCAGCCACAGTGTTAGTTTATGACTCACTTCTGTTTGCTTACACACTCCATGCAAACTGCAGCTTTTAAGTGGTGCGTGTGCATTAACGCACTTTATGGATGCAAACAGTTTTAGGGAGGGCGATGCTCGTTATCTTTACTATCAATTAATACTTAATGGACACCGTTTTTTTAGACCGATATTAAAACGTGTAACAGAGTTTGTTTACTCTGATGCAGCTGCTCAGGTGCGCTCAGAGGCTCTGGTGGTTTCCCCACTAATGTGTTTGAAGTTGAAGGTTTTGAGTGTAAGAGGCATATCTGATCAAATCAAGGCCCTGATCATGCTACAACCTGGCTCGATGAATATCTTCAGGTTCTCAGTAAAGTCCGGCTGCATTTTGATTTATGTCCCAAACTAAACACACAGTTAAGTCAAAGGACAGCAAAAAGGAAGTTCAGGCACTAAATGTAAGAGAGGCAGCTTTATCCACCTGCCACGAGGCTCTGTTTGACTCCAAAAAGCAAAAACACAAAGCCACAGAAAGAGAAGAGAGTCATTTAACTGTAAATAGCCATGCAGCTGAAACACACTGTGCTTCTCCTTGAGACAAATATCAAAGTAATGGAGTTGAAAGCAAAGATAAGCTTTGTTTTCATGTGCAGCTGGTTTTATGCCACAAAGCTGGGCTGTACGGCGCAGAAAAACTACATGATGACAGATTCTTTACTTTTCAACTGAAGCTTCCTCCATCATCAAAAATCAGTCATTTTTTCCCTTTTACATCATGATACTGTCTAGTTTTATTAAATGCTTCGCACTACCAGAAGCTACTGTTGTCATGAGTTTGAGGTGTTTATGTGCTGGACTAAACCAGAGTTATGACGGTTTTGTGTTTTCTGATTAGTTTCAGCGTCGACTTCAGTTTAGTTTGTTCTGTTGTGTTTTAGTTTAGTTGCCGTTAGTCATAACGCTCAGTTTTAATTTTATGAGTGATTAAAATACTGAAGTTTAACTGTCAGCGGTAAGATTCAGCATTTTCCTTTGTTTTTTTAAGTAAAATTAATAATATTAGTTCATTCTTTGTGTTTTTTGCTGCTTTTAAACTACTTTTAGTTTTTATTAACAATATTATTAACAATAACCTTGAACTAAGCATTTTAACGGTTATTATACTTTTTCCTTGAGGACCAAATGACAAGTTTGATGAAGGCTGTGTTGTTTGTATTACAGGACGTCAATAAACTCTGTTGTCCAGTTTCTCAGACATGAGAAGCTGCCATGCCTGAGCAGCTGAGCCTTTGTCTGGCCCTTCGTGTGACTCCCACTGCGTCCAACACGAGTCACAGTAAGCGCTGAAGCTCGTGTCTGAAAGGGGCTCTGAACTGATGTGGGTGACAGTTCCCATCGAGGTCCAACATTACAGGACCAGCCTAATGCTTCTCTACGCGATGTCTCCGAAACTGCTACAGCTACCATGAAGATGGAGGTCAGACTAGTCTGTCTACGCATGTTTGTCTATGACTTCATTAGAGGTAAATCCACAACAAACAAACCCAGGAGCAGAAAAGTGCTTGAAGTAAGGAAGAGGGCAGGAAGTCTGGATGTTTTAGCCGGGAACTGCCATCAGCTTTTCACACTACACTTCATGCATCCCCCCCCTCCCCTCCCCTAAGAGGCAGAGCCTAAGAGACAGGTGCAAAAAAAAAAAAAAAAAAAAGTGGGGGAACAGATCACGTGTGAAAGGGGCGGGGCTAGTCACCAGGGGCGGCGTGTGCTGCTTGAGCTCCTCCAGATGCTCTAATATATTCTTCTTAGTGATGATGCCCAACACAATCCTGAAACACACACCTGTTACTCAGCAGACTGCCCAAAACAACAACAACAGACAGACACAGAGAGAACACACAGCAGCAGTACACAATAAACACAACAAAAAATACAACTCAAAACTAACAAAACTAAACAAGCAAATACAACTAAAGTTATAAATGAATTCAAAGTGTAACGATAAAAGAATAACGGTTTAATTACTTATAATATGACTGATTCTTCTGTCAACAAATCCCATGAAGAGATCAACACGCGATACTGTTTTACACTCATCTGCCACTTTATTAGGTACACCTGTTAGACTGCTCGTGGCACTGCCATCCTGGATGTGCAGCAGACAGATGTGCAGCAACTGTGTGAACTTCTCATGTCAACATGGACGAAAATCTCGGTAATGTTTTAAACACCTTGTTGAAGAATTGAAGCAGCTGTGAAGACAAACCTGGGTCACACCCAGTACTAGCCAGGTGTACCTAATAAAGTGTACAGTGTCTTTTGTAAGGTGTAAAAAAGATTACGTTACAGCAGAGTATCAGACAGGTGCATTAAATGACTTTAGGTTTATCCAACGCGAATGTAAGAATCATTAAGAACCAACATTTATTAGCAGCTAATAATAATCCAACCAATGAACCTAATCCCTCTAATCTCTGTAGGATTGCTCAGTGTTTTATAAGTACTTGTTTTTCAATCATTGTGTAACGTTGTTCTTCTTCATATGTATAAAGGAGGCCTTGTTCCTTCCTTACTGTTACAGGAGTGAGTGTTCATATTTAACATTTTAAATTATGAGATAAGTGTGTGACTCTGAGCCACAAACTCAGCATTCGGACTGCTCTATGTGCTCAGTTCTTTCTGTGTTTTGCTCTGTATGACATCACTGTCTATCACTAAAACAGTCATCTCAGGAACTCTGAGCAAATCTCCTGCTGTTCAAACCTTCTGCTTAGGAGGGGCAGCCAATGAGAAGGAAGCTGGCTAAAGCAGCTGCCTATATTCAGGTGGATGAAGACCCAGTATCAGGTAAATACAGATCATTCTGAACTATTAATCAAGCAAAGCTACTCTAACTAAGCCCAATAACAATAGAAGGAAAGATCGTAATAAATTTACATCTTTAAATCATCCTGAACCTCCTTCATGACTGACAGTTTAGGTCTTTTCATGAGATTTGTTGACAACAACAAAAATATGAAAAATAAAAAAAACTAGTGTCATTATTTAAGAAAGAAATAAAAGGTTAATCCTAAAAAAGGTAAATGAAACAAACACTGCTGCACAGTTCCTCTCCAGTGATCATCACAGCAAATTAACACGGTCTGTCTCGTAGTTTCAACATCGCACATCTGCAAAGACCCAAACAGACCGGATCTCCTGCAGGCGTCTCCACACGTGGACGAGACTTTACTTTTAAATTAGTTTCACTGAAGGTTTCTCGCGGAGGTAAAACCTTTAACGTTCCTCCTCAGATTCAGACCACACATCAGCTCCTCTTACTGTCTATACTCCCACTGCGTGACACCTGTTATGTGTTTGTGGTTAGTTTCCGTCAGCAGCTCAGCCTCTCCTGTAAAGGAGACCGTCACTGCTCACCAGGAGGATAAAAGGAGGTGCAGCACAGCGATTAGGCCAGGCCATGCAGATTACAGCATAAATCCAGGGATCCCAGAGCTCATGCAACACCAGACAGTGTGTGTGTGTGTGTGTGTGTGTGTGTGTGTGTGTGTGTGTGTGTGTGTGTGTGTGTGTGTGTGTGTGTGTGTGTGTTAAGCAATCACTACATCAGAAACAACGATGTGAGACGGATCCACCTTCAGCTCCTACAGCACCTCCTTCCTTCCGAGACACACTTACCCGTTGTGAGTAACCAGGCACTGGCGCAGACCCAGCTTCCTGAAAATGTCCACCACGATCTCCATGGGGGTGTGGTCAGTGACGGTGAAGGGGCTCATGTCCAGGATGGAGCGAAGCTTGAGGGGTCGAGGGCTGTCGGCAGGCAGCGTGGGTGCATGCTGGGTGAAGTACACCCTTGAGTTCAGCACGATGCCCTCCTGTTTGCGGCGTGCGTTCTCTGTAGAGATATGAAAAGCATTCACTTTACACCATCTTTAAACTCCAGAAGGTCACGGGGGTTCAGGTGTTGTCTCTCCAGTCTTACCTATAGCGATTGTGATGTCTCTGCGCAGAGCGAAGCCCACTAGCCTCTGGGACTCCTTAGACACGATCACAGGGAAACCATTATAACTGGTTTCATTGATAATGCCCTGCAGCTCCTCCACAGTCAGGTCGTCCTGCGTGAGCACTGCCAACGGCGGGTCGTTGCGTCGGGGCCTCATCACCTCCCGGGCCAGCGTGGTGTGCGTGAACTCCTCCTTTGAATCCAGGAAGGGGTATCCGTTCAGTCGGATGTGGGCCTCGTAGATTCCCTCTCGACCGAATGCATCGCCCACCCATTTGCTGGTCATCACGGCGGCCATGAGGGGGACGATGTACTCCAGCCCGCCGGTCAGCTCGAACACGATGATGACGAGGGAGACAGTCATACGAGTCACTCCACCTACAGAGGGAGGAAGGCGTGACAGTAACACGCATTAAACTACGACTCCAACTAAAAAAAAGTGTTTATTTCTGTAACAGATGAGGCAAAGCTACACATCCCTGATCACATGTTACTCACAGTGAGTAACGTGTTCTGACACAGCCAGTTATTGCAATAGCAGCAGGATATCTCATATATGCTCATCACCCGCCCCTCGGTGCTGAAACGTGAAGGCTTTGGCACAAACTGGTGGCAAAGCTTAACAATCCCATTAAGTGCTGACTCACCCAGGCACGCTGCAGCTCCCACCATAGCGTAGAGCCCTGGAGTGATGCAGTCAGCTCCGACTTCGCACCACTCTTTGAACAGGAACCAGTCGTGGTGATAATATGCAAGCTGCTCCATGGCAATGCCAACAATCCGCCCCGCGATCGCCCCGATGGCCATGCTGGGGATGAACAAACCTGACGGTACCTAACGATGAGAAAGGAACATGTTGCAGTGCTGATGAAGACTCGCAGGGCAAAACATCTGCTTCATTATTAAGGAAAAAAAATCTCTCACCTTGAGTCCAAATGTGAATATAGTCATGATGATTTTAAAGATGAGCGCCAGGCACAGCTGCCACATGGCCGAGTAGACGCCGGGCCCCGCCGGCTGGTCATCAGAGAAGGCTTTGGTGCCGTTCATCTGGCTGCGGTACTGACAGAGCTGCGAAGACTCCAGCGGACCGCAGTCGGTGAACAGCTCCTTTATCAGCTCGCTGGTGTTCTTGCGCGTGTAAGGGTTTGGGAAAGCAACCACTGCAGTGATGGCCGCCACCAGGATCACCTCCAACACCGGGTACCTGCCTGCAGAGCGAGACAGAGGTTTGTGTGAAACGCCTCAAATGCAGATTAAACACTGTTGCTCTGCTTCATGGAAAGATGCTTTTATACATTTGATTTTAAGAAAAGAGGATTTTAAAATTCAGACATGGCACTGTGGAGTCACTAAAATCATAAAAAGCACATGAGAGGAGAGTATCGACTGATAGAAACAGTCTTTATTCCATTTCACTTTTTTCCACCATTAAGCTCTCAATAAACCTCCTTGCAAGTTTTAAATGGTGAGGTCACAACGAGGTCACATCATACCGAAACGTGTCGACTTGCGCCGCCGGCACCAGGCGATGTTGGCTTTGATGAAGAAGGCGCCCCAGAGGCCCCCGAACACTCCCAGCAGGATGAACGGGAGGAGCTCAAATAGGTACCATGGCGTGTGGTACTCCACGTAGAACAGCACCAGGCGGCTGTTCCCAAACGGGTTAATGGAGCGAAGCACGAAGGCCGCCACCAGGGCCGCAAAGAATGAGCGCCACAACGTCTTTAGAGGGAAATAGTAGCTCACCTGAAGGAGAGAGGAGAGCACTGGTGGATTAATACTGTTGCTGTTACCATCACATTAAAACAACACCACATAGTAACTTGTTTAAGTGCTGATGCACCTCCTCTAAGCTGAAGAGGACTCCCCCGATTGGTGCTCCAAAAGCAACAGACACCCCGGCAGCTGACGCGGCAGAGAGAACCTGAGAGCACAAAACAAACACACCTCAGCACCAGCGCCGGGCTCGTTCACACAGGCACAAACTACTAAAAACACTCGTACGTATTAAACATTTATTACTCGTGCTACAGGGACCTGGACTTTTTTGCTCTCACCTCTCGTTTCTTGGCCTCGTTCTTGCTGTACTTGGGGAAGAGGTAGGAGAAGATGTTCCCACAGCAGCAGGCCACGTGGACCAGGGGGCCCTCTTTCCCCAGGCTCAGGCCCGACGCCACTGCCAACACCAGAGTGATGGTTTTGATCATCAAGGTCCACTTGCCCAGATAGCCCCGGATGATGAACCCACTCAGGATGGTCTTGATCTATGGGAGAGGCAGGAGTGAGGAAAGCCAGGTGCTCAGGATCAGACACGTAAACACATGAAAGTTAAAATGAAATAATGACATAAATTCACTGGGTTGTTAGTTGAGCTGCATCTCTGCTTTCAGGTCATGCTTTTGTGTTTCCATGGCAACAAAGAGCCCCCCCCCCTCTTTTTTTCTTAGCAGTAAAATATTTCACATCGCCCAGCTGAATTAATAATTTTTAAGTGCTTCAGTACATTAAAAGATCCTGAAACCCATCAGACTCTTTCACAGAGTCACTGGGAGACAAATCGATCAGAAAATGCATGCAAGGATCCCCCAGCGAACAGTCGAACAACATTTCCCATTTAAGAGTTCAAGGATTTCCTTCATGCACATCAATGTATCACCAGAATGAATGAAGAAAGTTTCAGCTGTACCAGGACTTACAAAAGCAATGTTTTCCTCACCTCTGGGATCCCTGAGCCGCAGGCGTACGGCGCAAACACCTTAACCAGACAAACTGCCAGGAAGGCGAAGGACAGAGCCCAGTAGATGTACATGAAATAGTTCATGATGTACGAGCCGGGGCCCTGCAGAGAGGGGCGGATGAAGAGGGAGGGAAAAGTTAAAGAGTGGAAGAAAAACGTCCAAACCTTCAAAAAAAAAAATAAAAATAAAAAAAACTTGTGTGGACGCCTGAGACTACGTCTGCCCTTATGTGTCAGTGTCACTGCAGTCAGCTCATGAGAAAAGGTGCAAAGCTTTTGCAAACTGTCTACTTTTTAATTGAAATTTTTTTTAATGAATTTGAACAACAAGGGTTTTATTTTTGCGTCGTTGCTTAGAAGCCGTAGCCTCTTGGTCTCACTGCAGTGACGAATACGTACTGCAGAAAATGTCTGGTTTTAAATCGGCAGCATGCTCTCCCTTTCATGTGCCCGTGTTCCTCTACCTCAGCCTGCCCCAGTATTAGCTCAGCCCAGCTCTTCCACTGAGGACACTTGTCCCTCTCAGCGAAGGTGGTCTCATTGGACGTCCAGCAGCACTGCTCGTGGTTGAACCACAAGGCGCTCAGACACACGCCCTCCTTCAGGTCGTTCATCCAATCAGCAGCAATGTCAATCAGGCCAGCCAAAGCACCTGGCGGGAGGAGGGAACCAGGAAAGGAAAGGAAATAAAAGGGCAAAGAAGTGAAGGCAGGGACGAGTGGGAAAGGTGAAGAACAGAAAAACAGAGAGAGAGATGAGTTCCTAACTACACTACCAGGCTTACTACCTGACAAAGATGTTTTCAGGTGATTTAACAATAATTCTGAGAAACATCCTCACTGAATATGAACCTAAACGCACACTAGAAAACTCTGCAGCAAATCTTCACATTAGACGATCTTCAGCTCTCAATGCATAAATATTACAGCACAAAAATATCAGTGTCTGACTTAAACAGCAAAGCTTCTTTCGGCTGCTCCTTTATTCACAAACCTTGCCACAGTGGAAAGATTCACATGTTTGATCTGACAGATGTTTAATGCCTGATACCTGGATATCCTGATACTGGGATCTGGGTCTCCTCCTGTTCTCTAACCAGTGACCTTTGGCATGTAAGGGGACTGTGTGGCTGACATTTTCATATCAGATGGATCTTTGTAAACATCACAGGCTCGCTGACCTTCACGTGACTGAGTGCAGCCACATTTCTAGATTTCTACATATTATTACCATCATTTTATCCGCCTACTTCTCCCACAACCTGTCAGTTTTTTGGGGAGAGTGGGGAAAAGGCCTGTTGGTGTGATAAAGACAATGGAAAGTGGTATCTGTAAGTTTATCAGTAATAATTATCCGATTTCAAAAGGCTGTATTTTATGAAGTAATGGACATTTTAGGCCCTAAAACAGCTCAGTCACCCCAGTTTTAAATCTATATAATGTGATATCACAGTGCAGAGCTTCTTTTACACAAAGAGCCCAACAGGCATACTCATTTCACTCATTTCTCCCCTCTGTAGCCTGGACCTTTTTATAACTACTCCACTTTGACTAGCTCAGCTAGAAAAAGATTTTCTGTTATTTAGTGGCCATAAAACACACACGGCGAGGATTTCATGGCTCTGAGATGTGTCACGTGGGGCTCTGCAGGAAGAACAGTGTGTTTATAAGAGGTGGGTGAGCGAAAGCACAAGACAGTGAACAAGAGAAAGACTGAGTGTGAGCTGCCTGAGGCAAAGCATGTGAGAGTCACCGGCAGGGCAGATAAGAGCTGTGTGCACTTTAGTACCACATGTGTGTTACCTGATGCCAAGCCAGTGAGCGTCACCACCAGCCAGCCGGACCAAGCGTCGTACAGGCTCTTGGTGAACTCCCATGCAGACTCCTTTTTCTTACTATTGATCTGTATCAACACACACAAAAGACTCAATAACAAGCATCGATGGCTAAAAATAAAACTATTAGATCAACTTACAGTGAGATTAATGCAAGTGAGGGAAAGGTTAACAATACCTCATCAGCCTTTTACAGCTGAGGGGTAAAAACAGTGACCTTCAGTGACAATACACCACCTCTACAGCCATGATTTCCACTGTTGCCTCAATATAACAGTCAGCTGAGGGGCGGAGAACACCGGGTATGCAAATAACATTCAGATTGTCCTGCAGCGTCCTGCAGTAAAACACTTGGATAAAAGTGTTGGCAGACCCGAAATGTGCTCATGACCAACTGAAGGGCCGTAAAATCTCCCACACACTTAGCCCATGAATGCTAGTGGTGGATAAGAAACTGATCTCTTAATTTATAATTTGGAAACTGTGGTCGAGTTTGTATAAATGAAAAACATTATAAGATGGGATCATTTTTGTTGGAAAAGTGTTGTTTACCCTCTCTGTTAAGCCATCAGAGCAGTAGGTGCTGATCCTACCTGACATTTCTTTCTTTTATGTAACCCAAACAAACTGTTTATACAACAGGAAGTGCATAACACAGTGGTGTGAAACGTATCTTTTTTTCTTTCTTTAAATTAAGTAGGGTTGTTTGTGGCCCGTGAAGAAGAATATTTTCTTTGCAAAATATTAAAAATATTTTTCTGTCTCTGGGTCAGCTTCGGTCTCTGTTCGAAGCTGAAAAGTGGCTGGTTTGTAGCTGGTTTGGCGTCGGGGTCCTCACCTTCCGGTGTCTCTCGCGGTCCTTGCACTTCTCACGGACCCAGTCGATGGTGTGAAAGTCATCGTAGGTCCCAACACCAGGGATGGGCTCCTCTAGGAAGTCCAGCAGGTGGGTGGAGCTGCTGGGAGCCCCGCCCCCGTTCGACATGGCGTAGTTAGATCCTGAAGAAAAAACAACAAGCACAAGTTCACGGTCCAATTTTTTAAAAGAAGACTATTGACATTTAAAACATATTTGAAAGAGTAAAAAACAAGAAATATGATTTTTTCCCCACAATGTATGAAACCAGAAGGCTGTGTGAGCAGGCTTACAGTGTTACACCATACATCAGTCTGATGACTTTTCAAACGATACATTTTGGCAGTTTATACTTCTGATTCTTACATATAATCCTTGAAAAAAAGAAAGAAAGAGATCCATCACAGTGCTGCCTCGGCTGCATTAGAGTTACACCTCCTCCATAATCGAGCCCCATCACAAGCACTGCAGAGATCACCGCACGTCCATCACTGAGATTTAATGAGACTGCTGGAAACACTGCAGCCCATCACCTCATGTGGAACAAAACCCATAACTAATCATAACAGCTTACCTCTACAAACTAGATGTAACCATTAAAGGCCATTACATTTTAAATATATTTATGTATGTTTAGGTTTGCTTTGAGGGTAAAAGCTATTTTGAATTCTGCTTCACTGGTCCACAGGCTGCAGGACCATGTGACTCCCTTCAGGCCAAATAACCACTTCTATCTTGTAAGTAATGACTTGAACATGACTTGGATTATTATCAGGAAAAATTCATTAATGATAAGCGAAACAGCAGCAAACATTGTTAGCTGAATACTATATGAATACCCATATAGTATTCAGAGATGGGCTGATCCTCTCATTCTGTGCAATGACTTTGCTCATTATGCTGGGACGAGACGCCGGCAGTCACTGGTTAGGTCTGACCTGCTCTGGCAGGACGGACATGCTCAGTATGAACACAGAACAAAACATACTGAGTCATCTGCACACAGACGCACACACATCAGGGCGAGTTGAGGGGCCGATTCTCTGCGTCTTATCTGAGAAGCATCACAGGCTTTACACGGCTGACATTTCTCTTTGCTGCCTGAGGCGGCGGCGTGATGAGAAACGATCTCTGATGTACAACAGCGACCTGTGGGAGACTTTAAAATCCCTCCACAACATCCGTATAATGCAGCAGGTTTCCTTAAGAGCGCCATTTAGTTTGTTTAACTTGGGACAAAGCCTGTTTGAGAAATCAGAGAAAAGTCCATCCTCTGACATTTGAAACTGTCAGCAAATCGAGCCCGAGCCTCCTCCTTCAGATAACACAAGTATTCATCTGAAAACAAAGACTGAACTGTGCGCAACAATAAGATTAAATGACACAACAACAAGGCCTGCAAATCCAACAAGTATAGCTCATTTCTCCTGTGTGGGGACAGTCAACAATATGAGATTAATGAACAAATACGAACATGGGTGTAATTACTGCGTGTGTTAAAACCAACACCACCAAAGCAGACAGTAAGATGGCTCACAAGTCCTACCTGACCCAGCTGATAATGACGGAGACAAAAGATCCAATGTTTGTATTTTACTGTCTTTAACAGGTGAGCAGCTAAACCAGGACATCTTCATAAACAAGGCTTTCAGATATTTTACTGGGACATCTAAGCAAAAAGGCTTTTTCAGATCTTCATGCTGAGCTCGTTTAATACTGTGGTGCTCTCCGAGCTTCAAGATGAACACGCGGAAATACAAGATAGTCATCTACAGAAAGTTACTCACAGGAAGTAACAAGGCTGCATGTGAGTGCAATGACACTTTCTAATATTTAGACAACTTTAAAAGACTATTTTATAAACAAACCTCACAAGTTCTGAATAGGAAACTAGAGCAGGGTCAGCACACTGTGATGAACTACTAGTAGAGCTACACTCTACTAGTACTCTACTACTAGTAGCTCAGCTTTTGCACAGTCTTCTTTTTTTACTCAAGTCCAATAAAGAACAGAATGAGCTCCCTAAAGGATTAAAAACATGGATAGATTTTCATATTTATATCTCATGACACACACACACACACACCCGTTCAGCTATCTCTCTTTTATTGACATAATGCTTTCCCTAGCCCCTTACCCTAACCATTACAAATGAATGCCTAACCCTAACCATAACCTAATTGTAACCCTGACACTAAAACCCCATTTTGAGCCTCAAAAATGCCTTCAAAAATGTGAGGACCAGGTTGTGTGTCCTCACAAGTGACTGCTGATTCTCACAAGTATATTAGAATGCAGATAGCTCACAAAGATAGCTAGACAGGAACACACACACACACACACACAAGCCAATTCCAAGAAGCCATACTTGTCAGTATTAATTAGATGCACAGTCACCCTGACTGAAATAAAAGTGCTGCAAACATGGAAGGATAAAAAAAAATCCCTGCAGTTCCTCTTCTGGCCACTTGAGGCCATTTCCAAAAACGAGCCAATCATGCCATGACAGCACTGTTTTTGCGCACAGTCCCTGAGACAAAGAGTAAAACTAAACTAAATAACTGTGTCAGAAGTTTACAACACAAATTATAATTGTTTTATTTAAGTATTTAGTAAGATATGCAAATATAATATCAGATAAATTTACCTTCAATAAAAAGAAACAGCCTACAGTAGAAACAGCATTTCATTATATGGTACCCACACACAGAGAGAAGTATAAATACAGTATAAGTGCCAAACCAGTCAAAACATACAACGGGGTAACTCTCATGACCTTCAGTACAGGAAACACATCAATTCCAGGCACCACAACAAAACTCCTCTTTACATTTTTAATATCTTGAGAAACTAAGAATGAACAGGGCTTATCACACAACGGTTTGTTCATCACTGTGACCTTAAGTGGTTGGGATCATTAAAACAGATCATGAAACACATCCTCGTGCTTTCCTCTGCATTCCTACACAGCCACATCATTAACTACTACTGCAGTGGGGTAACGTCAAAATCTTTCTGAGACATTAGTCCAGAGTAAAGCCCGATTCCCACAGACCTGAACAGGGCCGTAACAGAGATTCTGAAAGAGCTGCTTATTAGCTCATGTCGCTCCCTTTGAGGTTTGACAGGATGTAGGAGGAGAAGAAGCAGGGATGAAATGCTCCTGATTAGACGCTGCCTATCCTGTCCAGTGAACAGTAAGGAGTAGTGACTGTGTAAGACACTACTGCAGCTGCTGTGGAGTCAGCAGCAATAAGGAGAAGCATTACAGAGATTGTATCCGTCTCCATTTTGATTTCAGAGTGACGGTTACAGTGCGGGGATGGATTGGCTGAGTGATGGGGCGATGACTCAGTGCACAACACAAGCCTCATATGTTTGCTTTGGACAGGTCAATAAACTAGGTGCACCTATAAGGGCTCAACAAATAACAAAGGTAGAAATAAACCTTCTGTTTATGTATCGAGTTTCCTTTGACTAATCAAGGTTACATCTGCATAGTAACTACAAAAGAGTGACAAAAATCCTTCCATAATTTCGGTGGTTTTAGTTTATTGAGAACAAATTTCAATTACTTACTTTGTTTCGACACCACAAGTTGGACATCCTGTTGCTATAACAACCTCTGCTGACAGGGCTCTGCAGCATGTGCTGTTTAGCTGACATTAAATATATCAAGACAACATATTCAAATTTAAAACTCAGATTCGTAAAGGATCAAGCTCTGGAAAAAGGCCTTTACAGTTTGCAGTTTTTATTTAATGAAATGAAATGATGTCAGTTTAAGTATAATCCTAAGTTTATCTTCACCTGCCTCTTGCATCCTCAGTTGTATGTGTGGCAGAGAGGAAAACACACAGTGCATCACCAATGGACCGGCCAGAGACCGGACTGATCAGACAGCCAGCTTCATGTATGTTTGATTATGAGGCAGTCAGTTTCAGGCGAACAGTCGTCACGCAGCCACATGCTAACAAGTGGTTAGCATGGAAGCTCCTCACTGTGATTGAAGACGCCATTTTGCCAGGGTAAATCAGAGGGAGATCACCTCAAAAATGAAACGATACCCTACTTAGACACTTGTATCACCCTCACGCAGCTGACACATGGACTTTTCAAAGAAGCTTACAAAGAAAAAGGCGCTAAAGCTAAAGCTATCCAGGGCTCACAGGCGGCCAGCAGCCTCGGTATGAGCAACGTATCAAAAATCGTTACAAGGATGACTGAAAAAGATTTTTAAAAAGTTGATGGCTTGTAAATACTGAACTGAAGCCTGACTCACTGTAAAAAAAAAAAAAAAACAACAACAGAATTTTGTCACAAAAAATAATTTTCTCAGAATCCTTTAGCCCTGATGTTACCCCTTAATTGAAAAAGTTATTATCCAAAATTATTATCCTGGCATCTCTGTAGATGATTCACAGCCTGACTCATGAGAGGAGTGAAAAGAAAAAAAACAAACAGCCTGATTGAACAGGAAATAAAAAGACTCCAACACACAGCTGACAACTGGTTAATAAATGCTAACCACGAACACGACCACAAACAGTTTGGTTAGAGAAATGTCCAATGTTAGAACAGGTTCATCATACCACAGCCTAACGTGACCCAATTTATTTGTGTGTTGAACTCTTTTTCATGACAACGTGAAGAGCAGCACATATTACACAGAATCTAGAATCTAATCATTTCACTTCTCATTTTCATAAGCGAGAATCAAGTACACAGCACATCTAAATAGTCAAATCAGAAGTAAAGGGACTTGTATGTCACTTCCTGGACTCTAGTATCTTACCGTGAGAGTCATCTAGCGAAGTGCTCATGGATGTGGTTAACAATGTTTCATCACATCCTTAAATTGTGCCTAACTGCGTTTCAATGTAGTCATCTAAGTCACAACCCTAACCCTCCATGCAGAAGTGGCAGCCACAGAAGCCCATAGTTGGCTCCATTTATCCTGGAGCTCACGGTTTTGCAGGTTTCCACAGCACATCGACATAACCGACACCATAAATGCTGACTACACTGGCCTCCATGTTTACGTCAGTGCACCACGTGTTGCTATTGCTCTTTTGCAGATGTGCCAGCCCATCCTTGAACCTGACAAAGGCCACATTTATAGAAAAACAAAAGAGAAAAGTGAATACTTTACGAAAGAGACAAACTGCCTTTAATATTTTCTGCTGTCGACTGGTTTGTTGATCACAGCAGTATCTGCCTATGAATACGACGGAGGATAAAGACACGACTGCTGCTCTACACTGCAGAACCAACGTGGCTCGATTAAGAAGGGAAACGTTTCAAAACAACACATTTCACTGATGGAATAAACCAGACGAGCCCCTCCTGATGATGCTGCGCTTTCAGGCACTCATTAGTCCCACTGCAGGTGTGGATGGTGACGCCACGGAAAACAGAAACCAGAGGGGATTGTATGTGCGCACATTTCCAGCATCGTGCTTGGATGGTTCAGCAGACATGCAGACAATACACATGCATTTTAAAAAAAGAAAAGAAAAAGAAGGCTTCAACTATGTTCCCCTGTGCATTGGCACCGCGGCGCTGCGGTTCTGCATTGGAGGAAGAACGCCACGTCAGTGTGCACGGAGTCTTGCTGACAGTGGAGAACACACTTCTCTAAATGAACAGACACAGCCTTCCTGTACAACCATCACCAATGAAATGAGAAGTGACTAGAGGTTTCATGCTTCACTCCAACAACCACAGCTGTATTAATCTTCATTAGATCTACTCTACTACTGTTGAGTAATTCAAAGAAAGGCTTAGAAGCAGCTGGGTCATCAGGGTTAGACTTCTCAGCCATCATGTGATCATAAATGATCCCATTAGAGCCCGAGGACAGACAGCAGCGTGCTGTCCACACTGCTGGAGTACCATGAACCAGGCGGACAGAAAAATGGATCAAAGTCCAAAAGGTTGTGTTTACGTGCTGCTCACCAAGCTGAGACAAGGCCACAGTGTTTCAGGTCAACGACCACAAGACGATCGACTTACTATAAGTTTGTTTTGCAGTGCCTGTACTCTGCGCACTGCACCGTGTCCACTTTCACCTTTAATTCAAACTTTTCAGCAGTACAGCTAGTGTGCTTTTGACCGTAAAATTGCTAGAAATTCCAGAGTAACAACATTAAACTGATGAAAACAGAAGACATTTGCCGACTGAAGCGTGAATGCCGGGAGTAGGGGTTGCCTACTAAGCTTAAGTGTTTTGTCCCTGCTCGCTCACCATAAAAAAATCTAACAAGGCCAAAAGGAACCAACTCCTGACTCCCTGAACGCCACAGAGGAAAGATAAAGATTAGAGCAGAGAACATGTCATAAAAAAAAAAAATGATAGCCTGGCTGATTGATGCGAGTTGACATCCTGTATCTTGCCAACAGGTGTCCTCACACTCACTGCAGGAAAGACTGTGAGAGGTGCAAAGACGCACAGCAGCGCAGATGTACAAACATCCAGCTTACATGTGCACAACCAGCAGTTTCTGCAGAACGTCTGTGCACAAATTAAAATGGATGCCCGTGATGTTCTCAGGCCCAAGCTCGAGTCTTCACACCAAATCCACCCTGTGTTTATCTCATTATCTTTGGCTGACGTGCACACACTGCTGGTTAATCATCAGCAGGAGAGGCCAGAGCAGGAATGTGCCGGCTAGGTAGCTTGTTGACTGTGGAAATGGCAGCTTGTGGTCCATAAAGCAGAGGAGGCAGTAGTTTGCTCCACCTGCCATATGGATACATGCACTCAAGTGTACAAGCAGAAGGAGGTCGACCTATGTTATCGCAGCAGCGTTATAAAAGGAGGGAATCAAGAGGGAGGGGGGGACGTGTCGTTACCTCTTCTAGGGATCTCCTGCAGGGGGATGGTGTCACCTCCCCCGTCGTAAGGCAAATAGGGATCGGCCGCCGCGTCCTCCTCCTCCATGTTGACAGTCTAGATGAGGCTAAACTAAACCGTGCTCAGTTTCATTACGCTATGCTCGCTGCGTGTGCCATTCGCTGCTCCCGCTGCCATGTTTATCAGAGGAGGACAAATGGGGTTGTGTGAGAGAGAGAGCGCGCGTGTCTGTTTGAGCGGAAAAACGTGCCTGTGTGTGTTAGAGAGCGCGCACAGTCCTCCCTCCCTTCCTTCCTTTTCCTCCTCGCTCGCTCCTCACTGCAGCAGCTGACTGCTAGAGTTGATGATGTCATCATACACAGGGAAAGACGATCACAGGCCGGTCGGCCCTACCCGCTTTAGTTGCTAAGGGAGATCAGTGAGCCGTGCCTCTTACGGAAGAAACCATAGTGTCGGGTCACAGGGGTGTGCGTGTGTTTTACAAGCGGTGGAGTTGGTGAGCTCCAAAACGGAAAATTCCACTCTAAGCACTGCAGTAAAGAGGATAAAAGAAAGTTTTTACAGAGCCGTATGGAGTGAAACACATACACCATGCTTTAAAAAAGACAAAATAGCTAACTAGCAACAAATTTGACCAGAGATTTACGATTAATTAATTTTTCTGAGCCAAAATGTCCAACTGTGAATGTTTCTTGCTTTTCTTTGTATCATATTGTAGTTAATTAAATCAATTAATGATAAAAAAAAAAAAATAAAATCGGACTAATATTATTTTTTTTAATAGTTTATGGCAGAGATGGGCAGTAACACGTTATTTGTAACAAAAAACAAATAAATTGTGGCCACAAAATACTACTTCGTGCCCTCGAAATAGTATAACGTGCGCACGAAATGCTAATTTGCGTGCACGAATTGGGTATAACGTGGCAACGGATTACGCATTTGTGGCAACGAAATAGATGACGTGCGCACATCACAGTTGCGTAGAACCATAGGCATAAGAGTAGGCTAAACCTATACACCATGGACAGAGACGGTATGATTGAGTTTTATTTTAGGCTGGGAATGAGCTACAAATGCATTTTGAAAAGCCTGCAATGCAAGGAACCATTATTACGGAGAGACATTTAAACAGGATATTGAGAGCCACGTTGCTTTACAGACGTAATTGCTACCTAAATAATAGATTTTATAGTCAACCAACTGCAAGGGCCTGGGAAGGATCGCGGTTATCGGTCAAGTGTTTCGTGCCCACACATTAGCATTTCGTGCGCACGTTATACCTGTATAACGTGCCCACGAAGTAGTATTTTGTGGCCACAGTTTATTTATTTTTTGGACCATGTCATCAGAGGGGCTGATGTTGTTAAACAAATTTCTTCCAGTCAGAGAATGTTGCATATAATTAATTTTTTGCTTGATGCATAAAGTTAAAAGGTTAAAACTAATAAAACAAGTTTTAAAAAGGGACTTTTCCATTTGATTACATTTTGTATGATGGATTATGCAGAAAAAGTAGAATTGGGCTGAAAGATCTATCGCTTTATCACCTATTCAGGTTGTAAATTGTGTTTTTTTAAAAAGTAACTAAGTAATTAATTACTTTTGAAAATAAGTAATCAGTAAAGTAACAGGATTACTTTTTCCCGTTCCCGTTTAAGACTGATGTGCGTTATTTCAGGAAAATCAAATCCCCATTAGATCTGCCTAGTCTCCGCAGGGAGGACTAAAACGGCCAAAAAACCCCACATAATGACCATATATGTAACAGTATAGAGGTCAAGGGATGACATGCAAATGGCCAGGCGGGGAATTGAACCCTCAGCAGCGAGGACAAAACCTTCAGTGCAAAGCTCCTTCAAATCCCAAAGGCAAACAAGCACTGTGACACATTAAACAGTGGACGTAAACAAAGACAGAAAAGTAAATGCTAGCAATATTTTTGAAGGCTAGTGAAATTGAGCTAGTTAGCGTATATCTGCTGCCTTGTGACCAGCAGTAGAGCTATGGTTACACCAATGTAAAACGCATTAGCACAAGAAGGATGTAGGATGTGGGTTAGACTGTTCTCAGTAAACATTCATGTTTAGCCAAGAGTTGAGCTCACCCACAGCACAAGGTTAGTCATTAATATGTTGCTGTTTAGTTTGAGTCACTAACATCCACGTTGAAATCTTACTCCACAACAGACTGATTCATTTCTGAAGTGCATCAATATTTGCTGTCCGTGACACTGTGAAGTTGTAAAACCTCACTTGAAGACGCACTACACATGAAGAATGCCAATAAAAACCAATAAAAAGCATTTTGAAAAGCCTAGAGCCTCAGCCAGCACAGTACACCTCTATTTACATCCTAAAATGATAAAGAAAACTTTCCACACCAGTTTTTATCTGAAATCTCTGTCAGTCCATGGATGGAAAGAAAGAAAGCAGAATGTAGTAGTTGGGCACTGATGTGCTGTCTTGCCTTTAGCATCCAAGAAGAAAATGAAACATTTATGAGGGTTGCGAAAGAAACTGAATCCTGAATAAAAACCAAAAACAAAGCGTCAACCACGTCAGAACAGCAGACACAGACCAAAACAAACAAAAACAAAAATCACCCGAGATATTATCTGGACATCCCAGAACTTAGGCACTATGACTCAACATTACTGGTTAAACATCTCCAAAATAACTGAAAACAATGTCACGGGTAAAATCCAAAAAGAATCAGTCCCTATGTTTCAAAGATGTTTTGTAAACTCAGTATAATCACGTGTTATTATATGAAACCAAAACCAGACTCAGTTCCCTCTTTTTTGGTTTCAGGCTTAACATGTGTTATTCTAGGATTTCACAAATTGAATCCTTTTACCTTCACGTCCCCTTACCTTTTGTCACGCCGTGTTATCGCTGCTCAGCAGTGGCACAGGTGATATCAGCCATAGTTTGTCACCTCCCTCCTTTAAAAAAAGCCCTCGTCAGCACTTCAAAGCTGCAAAACCACAACAAGTGTCTCAGGTTTCCATAAAATGTGTTCCAGTAAAAGTCCAGTGCAACAAGTCTCACTCCAACACTCCATGGGACTACCGAGTGATCCGGCTCCTTGGTCACACTGCAGTCTAAGCTCAGAGGAGGGCTTTATGGGGTTTTCTATGAACCCACCCCTCACGTAAAAATAGCACAGAGAAGCAGACACGGGCAGCACACCAACTTCAAGGAAAGGCATTCATCCAGAGATTTCCTTCGCTCGCACCAAGACTGGTTCATGGGAATGCTGTTCCACGTCTATCACACACAAAGCATGAATGACGAGTCAGGTAGGTGGAGCTCAGGCCTGTAGTAATGTGCTGCATTACAATATGGTCCAAAATATCAATGCGGAAAGGAAGCCAGTCATTAGCTGTTAATTACTGTTAGTTTTTAAAGCTTTCTTAAAGAAAGAAAAGGGTTTCTCTGTCTGACTGTGTCATTAGTGTATAATTAGTGTTTTCTCTCACAGTTTTCTGTTTGTAGCAGCAGTGAGAACACAAAAGGTGACAGCTTAAGGTTAATTTATGCTTTCACCTTTTCACCACGTTCACAGTACATCAACAGAACCTGAAGACACGGAACTTTAAGCCAAACCCTCTTATATAAACACTCAGTACCTGAAACACACCCTCTGCTACTCTCTGCACATAAAGAGACGAGACAAAGACGACAACTCTCAGAGCCATCCTCAATATTTCCACACAGGATGAATTTCAGTGACTTCAATGATCCAGCTCCATGGTTGGTGTATACCCTGGATTGGTATACACCAAGCAATACCAAACAATTACTATAAAATGTACTATATGACATTTAAGGAACTATAATACTACCTAGTACCTGTGTTAAAAATACTGGATGGGCTATTTTACAAACACTAATATACTAATATCTATAAAACATGTTCAGAATTTTATACTAATAAGCTAACATGTCAAAATGCTAAATCAGAGCAAAAACTAACATCAGTGCTGTAATTGTGTATCCGATGTCACTGTGTTCGTAGTTTTCTAACAATATATACAGTGTTGCTGTTCCAGCGCCATCACTGCAACTGTCCAATCACAACATTGTGATGTCACAGCTTTGCGGCTCAGTGAGAAACACTAAGGTGTAGCTCATGTTGAAGTGGAAGGGGTGTGCTCCATATAAAGATGGTTTCTTTTGAAGTGGAAATTTACGGCTGGAACATGCCCTCAAGTCAGATCTCCAACTTGGAACGTCAAAGCAACCCCACCGACCCCAGCTTAACAATCCGAGATGGTGGCAGTGCACATAAACAGCAGTTAAACTGTAAACGGTGTGGTCAGTATAGCCACTGTTATGTATTTGTGACTTTGGCTAAATAAGCCACACACAGAACTGACCAGGGTCTACCCGGGAACGTGCTGCAGTGTTTTTAAGTTACAAAGAAAAAAGGATCGAGCTGTGTTCTAGAGGTCGCTTTCAGAGCTTGACTTTGCTAAGGAGCAAAACAAACCCCCTAAATTTGCCAACATTACTTTAAGATAAAACAAAGACTATTTTATAACAATTTTTAAAAAATGCTGTAAGAAAAGCAGTTATCAATCACTATTTAGTTTTAGGCAGAAAATGAACTGCATGGTGCAGCACAGTGGTTAGCACTATCACTGCTCACAGGAACAAGTTCCTCAGTTTAAATCCACTGGCTGGGTTCACATCTTCTTCCTGTGCCTGTATTGGTTCTCTCCAGCTGGTAACTATAAATGCTTGTGCATCACTCAGTGCTGGCCCTGCGACAGAATCCCGACTGGACAGCTAGGATAAGCTCTAGCCCCTATGGATGGGCGTAAACTACACATTTATTTTTAGAAGGGGATTTGCTCTAAAATAGGCCTTTAGGTAACACATTAATTTGCCTTTCTGTTTTTGTTTTTTTACAAAAAGCCCTGCAGGCAAACTTCTCCCATGTGCAGTCTTTCAAAACTGTATATAAACATGATTTTCAGTCCCAGTGACTGAAGAAATCCTGATAACGAACAATATCAGGTTGTGTAATAGCCATGACACGTGTTAGCATGCTAAACCTACCTGCAGACATAAATCATGCTTCAAGCAATCAGCTCTACAGATGATGCCTTTGCTGCTCCTGTTAAGATCCTGCCAGGATACTTTTGTTTAATCCAGCCAAACTTGATTTACTTATTTCTAATGATCATTACAACAAAGCTAGCCAGACTGATCTTGTTCCGTACAATCTCCCTCTTGTCTGGTCGCCCATGCAGTTAAAAGTCATGTGTCTCTCCTCTGACTAGCCTGGTCACCCTCAGTTTCACTGTTTAATAATGAAAATGCTCAGTCAAGACTCAACATTTTACTTTACTAAAGGAAAACTCCCCTGTGAAACCTTTCAACCTTTACTTAGACTGACTCTTAGGGTATGTGTGTGTGCTTGGCTACAGGTATTAGTGTTTACTTTGCAGATTTAAAGTCAGGAGAAGGAGCAGGAAAAGTGGCAGAGATGCACGGCTGCACTATTCAGTATGCAAGAAGAGCTGCAATCACCGGGACCACAGAAAAGAAAGATGACAGTCAGGATTCTGCTTTCAGCACAGGCTTACCAAAAAAAAAAGAAAACAATTATTGTCGTGTACTGCATCTTCATTTTAAGCCATCTGCAATTCAAGAAATGTATCAAATAGAAACAGTTGATCCTAATTATCCTTTTATCAAAGAGGGAAAATAACCTCTGTGTTAAACAAACACTCAAAACAGGGTTGAAACTGAATGCGGTGCCTTTGTCCCCTGCATAAACACACTAGCTTGCCAAAATCAGTCTTCATTCTGCATTCAAAGAGAGACACCGCTTCAGCGCAGAGATATCCTGACTAAACACGAGCGGCTCATATTTGGAGAGCCGAGCTCGGCCGACACCTCTGACACCATCCTCAGCACGACGCGCGCTCTCTGTTTGATCAGCTGCGAGTAAGAAATTAAACGAATCAGCATATTTACTGAGACGAGGAAGAGAAAACAGGAAGCTGCGGATTGGGTGCTGATGGGGATAAGCCAGTCGGAGCACCACTGAGACGCTGACTGACTGAGAAGCGGGTGACCGTGCTGAAAAATGATAGGCATGAAGGGAATTATGAAATGTGGCAGCTTGGCACAGAGATCACATTCAGCGCTGTCTGTGATTGAAGTAATTAAGTAACTGTAACATTTGCTCCAACATGGCAAAACACAGCCAATCAACTCGCTCTGCCACATGACAGTACTACTACCACCACCTCCGCTTAACAGCTACCTGACAGGAACGTCTGCATGTGCCAAGGGATGAAAGGAGGAGGAGAACGCACAAAAGCAGAAATGACAACATGCAATGAGGCACACTTTAGGAAACAGGAAGCAAGAACATTAAAGAGGTGATATGGTCAAACTGATCAAGGGAAACAGCACGGCAAAATGAACAGGATGCTAGAAGAGGACAAACTATAAAACCACGCAACAGAGCAACAATTACAAATAAGGTGGTATGCAGAGACAGCAACAAATGAACAAAGGAAGAAAAAACTACATGGAGCTGCTGAAACTGCCTTACATATGATTACAAAACAGCTAATTAACTCAGTTTTAATTGGACGATATTATAAAGGTCATTGATAATCAGTTAAGTACCATGTCTGTTTTACATGTTTGTTACTTCTGTTACATTTAATTGATGAAAACTATCATATTTGGTAATACAGCTCCAGAAATTTTCATGGGTGAAAACAGGAAGAAGTTAATGGTTCTTAAAGAAAATCTAGAAAGTGAATATGAGATAAGATAACTGTGAAAGTTCTTTGTCTTCAATGGTGAAAATGGAAGCAGGACAATGATGCTGGGTGGATGGTTTAAGAGAAAGTTTTTCCAGGGTTTGACATAGAGAAAGTTGATGATGATGATGAAGATGAGGGTGTCGGTGGCACAAGACAGAAGCACACACAAGCGTCATCAGTGCGATGACTCACAACCAGAGACCAACAGAGAGCCGTAAGATGGCAACGATGGGGAAGCTCACTGAGAGTTCAAGGAAAGGAGGGTCGGGGGATTCGTGAAGGGAAGCTCAAGATGTCCAGGTTCTGACCAATCAAAGCGCTGGAAAATAATTTCCCGTACTCCCTACCTGGGGAGGCAGCATCCCCATCCAGCAGGTTGTCGTCCTCGGTGGTGTGGAAGTCCATGATGACGCCGGCTCCATCCAGCAGCTCCTCGTCGCTGCTGGCGCTGGCGATGCTGTTGTAGCTGTTCCTGCAGTAACCTCTGTGGTACAGCTGCTCCGACTCCATTTAGCAACGCGCCGGGACCCTGGGTGATAAGGAGGGGAGTGGTGGAGTTATACATATTGTGCTTGATTAAAGAGTTTACATGGTGAAGTGAGGCTATGAGGGGCACAGGTGAGCAGGGTGGTATGTTAGCAGGTAAATAGCAACGATGGACGGGCACAACAAACACATCAGAATCAAATACAGCAACGCTTTGATGGTTGATACATTCACTGAATGGTCTGTAGACCTGTGTGACTGGGGCTCGCAACTGGTCGAAGAATACCTATCATTACTTCATGACCAGTGGATGCCAAATGGTTGCAGACTGGTCTCTAGTCCAGTGTGAATGGAGACTTATTCACATGATCCTATACTGTCACACATCCAGACACGTCATGGGTCTGCAAGTACACTTTATCCCACCCCAAACAGAAAATTTTACCCTCTCTCTTTTTCATGCATCACACATGCTTTGTATCTCCATCTGTATTAACTGAATAATATAAAAACAGATAACAAGATATTACACCATTTAATCTGTTGGCGTTTTGCAGAGCGTAGCTTTGATATGATAAAACTCCAACGTGATAAACCATCTGCAGCCATTAATTTCTTTCTGCAGACGAGAGGGATGAGACATCCATTAAGCTGAAAGATGAATGCAGGCTGACAGCGGGTAATGAGAAGAGAAAAACGCACGATGATGAAGATGATGATCAGCTCGTGACCCAAAGTGAACCCTTCATGGCAATGACGTGGCACAGCAACAATTCAGACCTGAGGCGCAGTGAGCAGAAGAAACCTCCAGCCTCTAACTGAAGAGTTCAGTCCATCAATAAATCCCAGTGTTGGGGTTATTTTTCAGACTTAAATGGGTCATTTAACCACAAAAAAACCCCAAAACCTAACAACCCTATATTACTTATTCTTAGTGCTCGTCTAAAGTCTTTTTTCCCTTTTTGTGTAAAAGCTTTATTTTTATATACAGTTTTGTATGCCCAATGTTTCAATGGTGTTTGGCATATGAATAAGAGACATTTCTTTATTTTTGTTTCTTAGCCTACTTGTTTTCTTCAGACAACACTAAAAAATTTAAATCTTAAGTATTTGATACACCAAGATTGCACCGAGTATGGCAGCCTCGTCGCGAGCTCCCCCAAGCAACAGCTACACTCTTATATTGTACATATATTTATTACTCTCAGATTTAGCCATTCTTATATTTTGCTTGTTTTGTGTTATTGTATTTTTGCACAACTCTGTTGCTTGTGAAGCTCGCACACAAGAATTTCACTCGCATGTACTGTACCAGTGTACCTGCACATGTGACGTGACAATAAAAGTGATTTGGTGATTTATTTGGCAAAGATGATGCACCAAACCGAAGGCCCTTCCACCCGCAGCGCAGCCAAGGGAAGGTTATTTATAGACTGAGGGATTAAAATGACACATGGGTATCCTCTCCACAATGAGAGCACGATTATGATAATATTCCTGCTGGGGGGAAAATTACAGAGCCTGTTCAATGCCACTGCACGCCACCTGCTCTTACATCTCGCCCCCTTGTGGAAAAGTTGGAAACTACACCTCAATACGTAACCACAAACGTGACTCAGGACCAAACCAAAAGTGATCCTGACCAGGCCCCACACACGATGACAGTGCAGCGGGTCCTGAAGATTAAAGGTGACCTTCGGCTATTAATAGAAATATGTACCCCGAAACATGATGAGCCACGCTGTAATGGGGAAAGATGGAATATCAGCAGCCTGGTGCTGAATAATGGAGGGTCTTTATTAATCAAGGATGCACAGGTGGCTCTATATTTATCCAACACACTTGTAAAAGGAGACCTGGGCTTAAAACAGACATTAGCTCTCTATATTTATATTCTACAGGAGCTAAACTTCCTACTCAGTCTGTGTTGTTAACTTTTTATTGAGACAAAAAAAAGAAAAAAGAAAAAAAAAGAGCAAGACAGAAAAGTAGCGTTTCAGAGTTGAAACCTGACCACTGCTGATTTCTGTGTGTGTGTGTGTGTGTGTGTGTGTGTGTGTGTGTGTGTGTGTGTGTGTGTGTGTGTGTGTGTGTGTGTGTGTTTTCCTGCTTGGATAACACTGACTGAATTATGGCCAGAAGTAAAACATGCTTAGTCAGCCCTGTAGTTCCTACGTTGCTTCACGCTAAAGTCGTTCATTTCCTCACAGGTGTTTCTCCACACAGTGCTTTTCTTCATATTACTTCCTGAAACCAGTTAAATTTAGACTTCAAGGTGCACAAAACTCTGTTTTAAGATAAAAACAGCGGGGAAGGCACTGCTATTGTTCATCTATCTTCTCTTGTCAGATTATATCTGACATAAAGTTTGAGGGTTTTCCCCCGCTCTGTTGCTTTTTCAGGATTATAAGGAAGTATTTTTTTTCTTCTTTAAGTATTGGGATACTGGAACTCACTGTGGAACTCTAGATTGACTTTTAAAATAACCATATGTCCATCAGTGATACAGATTCTGTTATTGGATCCAGATTGAATATAATAGTATAAAAGTAGACAGGGAAAAAGGGAATAGCGGGAGATCCAGCTTTCCACTGCAGGCCAGAGTCAAACTGGGCCTGTCACAATTAAGTGGCATCGTCCTTAAATTCGCCCCAAAAATGAAGCCCATCTTAACCTCTGCACACTGCACTGCTGAAAGTCTTTGTGTATGAGTCACAGCATGTTTTGAGGTTGTGTTAACAATGAAGTGAATTGTGTGGTTCACAGAAAGACACACACACAACGGCTTTTTGAAAGAATAAATATAGATCAAATAAGTAACCTGGCTTTGTGACATATAAACAACAGAGAAATAATTAGCTGCCTCTGCAGTGAGCCTCTCATCAAGTAATCTCTCTCCCATCTTGCTAGCCTTCATTCAACAGCCCCATATGAGGTACTTCTCCACGCCCTGCAGCGGTGGTTGCATTGAATTTTTTGTCAACTGCTTCGATGTAACTGAGGCTACGTCCACACTAGCCCGGATAGATTGGAAAACGGTGTTTTCGTCTGAAAACGCTCCGCGCCCACACTAGCGTTTTCAGTCGTTTTCACAGAGTTGTGCGTCCACATTGAAACGGCCCAAAACGCTTACGTTTCGGTCCTGCGCATGCGCACAAGCGAGTGAGAATTAAAGAATTTGAAGAAAAGCTATCTGGAGCATGTACAAACTGATATTAATCTGTCAAAATTGAGAGCAATCAAAACAACTGCTGTATAATGCCCTCCGCTATCTTTGTTTAATTGGTCAAATGACTGCATCACATGACTAAAATTCGAGTGTCCACACTGCGACGGGGCAGCTCCGTTTTGAAATGAATGAGTTTTCGAGAGCGTTTTCAAAACGCTGCGTTTTTCCTTGGGGAAAATGCCGTCTCAGTGTGAACGGGGGGCCAAAACGGAGAGAAAACAAGAGAAACGTGTGGACGTAGCCTGTGATGGACAACTGGTCACCCAGAGGTGGAACATGCGACACGTGGCAACCTGTTTCCAACGATCGTGGTCCGCCTCAGATTGACTTCAATCATTCTCAGACAGATTGGTGAAGGCTTGCAGGGTGAGGTTTCTGGTTTCAGGGTTTCTGCCTATGGCATTTGGCAGTTGAATCACTATCTGGCAGCACCTACCTCACGATTTGTGGAGGCATCTTTAATGTAATTTTCTCCATATGTGCAGCAGACGGCAACAGATCTGCAATTTTCAATTATTACTCATCACAATTAATAATTGTGCACTAATACACAATTTATCATCGTCTATCCCGCTCAGTTTGCATGATAAAATGCAAACTGATCAAAATGTATCAAATAAAAATGCTAAGTCATTAAATATCCCGTTCTTACCCACCTGCAGGAACCACACAAACATGTTTCTCATAACTGACCCCCTCCCTTCAGACGCTGTTCTGTAGTGAAAATCTCTCACCTCCAACAAGCAAACGCTGACACTTGTTATGACAGCACACGACAGCCTTCTGCAAAGGCCAATGGTGGAGCTACAGAGCAGTAATCCTCACTGGAACCAGCTCCACAATGTGAGGAAAGAAGAAAAGACAAACTTTCCCCGAGCCAACAATCACACTCATTCACTGTGAGACGGGATTTCCCTTTGAGCTTTATCAAATCAGTACGGTCAGGAAATTCAATTCAGCCTATTTGCAGAAACAACCCTGAGGCAGAGATTGTTTTCTCTTTGCTGTTTGACCTCCAGTTACATAAAAACTGCCAAGATCTTGGATCCATACTCTGCCAATTCTGGCATTTAAATAAAGCGCTGACTCACGAAGCATCGCAAGCTAAGACAATAAAATGCACGTATGAGATGAACCACACTGCTGCGTCTCTTAATGATGGACAGCTTCACTTCTAACCATCGTATTTTCTTTTACTCAGCTCTGCTAGTGCCATGTGATAGCTATAATTATGACAGTCTGCAGTGTACTTGTTCAAGTTTCCCCTCTTTCTCTGCAACAGAAATCAAAACAATAATTACACCAGGGAGACCGGAGGGTGTTGATTATTTAGGAGCTGCAACCGAGCAACTCAGATTGCAGCTCGCTGTTTGAGGGTAAGCTGATAAGTGCGGCATAATCAGCAGTGCAGCAACAAAATGCTGCAGGGTCTGCTGATGTTATACAACTAGTTGAGCAGCGAGGGACCTTATCTTTCTTCAGCCGGTCACTATGGAGGTGTTGCCCAGGCGACTGTTGCTGAGATGTGACTCAGCTTTTTACCCTCCCTCTAACGGTCGGGCTCGTACCTCCTTCACAGAGAGGACTTGACATGCGTATCTATCATAGGCAGCGGGCGGTCGATATATGGATCGTGAACATCCGATGTAGAGCAGCCCAGCACAGCACGGGGCTTTCACTCATCATAATTAACAGCACTTCAGCAACAAGCAGCCAACTGCTCTGACTGTGTCACTGACACTGATGGCTGAAGATGTGAAGTCATGCAGGGAAGTCAATTTGAGAAAATAACACACGCATATACAGCCAAACATGCACATATAATAAATGTAAGCAGTTATTAGTTTACTGAAACAGACGAGTATCATTTAATCAACTTATATCATCATTTTTCAGCCACTTCAGCACCAAAGTTACACCCAATAGAAATGATCGTTTCCAAAATGCTTTATAATTATTTAACGAGCAGTCAAAGTAAAATGTAATAAGGGTAATACTTATAATAACACTACTACTATCAGTGATAATATATTTGATCAGATAGGCCGTAGTCAAACAGGGCTATAGACTAGTTGTGACCATCTGGCAACCACCAGCTACAAGTGGAAAAAGCCCCCCCAAAAAGCAAAGTGTATTCTCTCCCCAGTTGGCTAGTGTTGCTAAAAGTTGATAGCAGTGTCTGTGAAGACTGCTAAAGGCCCAGGCACATTGACCTAAAGACCAGTTGCAAAGAAGTGCTGCACTGAAAACCTCCTTGTGATTGTGACTGTGTTGGTCAGTGGCAGGTGGCCTGGGTTGCCTGTAGTCTGCAGTGAGGACTCAGACTTGTCTGCAAACGCTCAATAGTTGCTCTACAAGCGGTTGAGAACCTGAGAAAGATGCAACACAAACTGCAAAATATTTACCTTCAAAGTAAAAGCTGCACCTATGGAAACATGTTGGTTGCTGCAGGGAGGCACATCTTTACTTTGATGGTGAACGTGTCAGCTGGGGAATACTCACTTTTCCCTAGAGACCGGTGGTTGCCAGATAGTCACCAACCCGTCTCTAGGTCTGTGTGACTGGGTTTAGCTTAAAGGCACAACGGTTCAAACTACATGTACCTAGTTTATAACATTAAATCTGTACTTAGAAAACTATACGAAGTGGACAATGTGTTTGGCAGATGATTATAAAAGTATGATTAATAATAATACAGTTATTTATCTTATAGTGAGCTATAGACATAATCTGCATATCTATTTAAAATCTACATTTTCAAACAGACCAGTGAAGACTGAAGCACAGCATTGAGAGTATTTGCAGTGTGACTCAGCAGACAAGGATAAACTAACAATAACCTAAAAATGTAAAAGTTAGACGTTATAAAACAAACAATTGTTTAAAAAAAAAAAAGTAACGAAAAAGAAGATAGTTGTGAAGTTCAGGCTCTTCTGCCTGCCTGGCTAGCAGCAAACACTCAGTTGTGTTTTGTATTAAAGAGGCGGTGCAGAACAGTCAGGAGGTGACTGCAGAGCCAATACTGGGACAATGAAAGGCTTTAACAGTAGAGTTAAACATACTTCTAAAACAAACTGGCAGCCGGTGCAGAGTCCTTAAAACTGGTCTACTATGTTCACTTGTCTTTGCTCTTGCAGGAATTCGTGCTGCTCCATTTTGAACAAATTGAAATCTATTAAGTGGTGTTCTGACTGATAACTGTTAAAAGGCCACAGCAGTAATCTAATTGAGAGGAAATAAAAGCATGAATAATAGCTTGACTGCCTCTAAAACTCAGTATTGATCGGGTCCCAGTTTCTCAAACGGTGGGAGCAGAATATGCATTTCTCCAAAGCGAGTTTTGTATCACAAAGAACAAATATGTGATTAAATAACAACAGATTAATACAGGTGCTGATAGCACAAGGACCACAGAGGAATTCAAAGTTGTATTTATTTATTTAACCTTTATTTATACAAGTTGTCGTATTGAGATCCAATGTGTCATTTGCAAGAGCGACCTGTTCCAGACAAACAAATTAAAATGACCAATAAATAGCTAAATTTGTCAAATGTACACAGTCAAAATAAGTTCTGTATGCACATACACATTTCCAGTAACACTGATCAACTGACTGTCAGACTGTTTTTATATTAACACACAGATATATCATTGCCTAATGACTGCATTATAGGTTATTTTTAAGGGGGACTAAGTTTCTATATCAAGCTCTGCTTGCAGTGACTGTTATTGTGAAGTGGTGCTACATAAATAAACCTGAATGGAACTGAACTGCATGTTGTTTACTACACAGCACGTCAGCAGTGGCGTATTGGTAGCTAGCAGGAGAGTTAATGTAGTGTGGAGGACTCTACCAGTAAAAGGTCGGCAGCTTGAGGGACTGCACTCCAACTACAGACAGTTTTTATTTATAAGTTCACTGAAGTATCAGTAAATCTTTACCTAAAAAAAAACTAAATTAATTGTCATCAACAACCACAAGCCTCACTTTAAAAGAGACACACACACACACACGGAAGTAACTTGACAGAAAAGTATATACTCAGCAGTCAAAAGCACTAATACTAATTCTATTACTGTCAATAACAATGAAAACAAGTCTCACTAAAGACACAGGCTGTATTTTTCTTGTAAGGAAGAAGACAAAACTGAGACTTAGCAGGATTCGTAAATGTTCAACCAGTCTCAGGCAGTGTGTGTAATCTGACCTACAACATAGCAAGCAGCAAAGCTTACAGACCAGGTCATAAGTGGATAGGAGGGAGAGAAACAGTTGAACGAGCTGCTGTGAGTGCTGATTAACCCAGCAGAGAACAAATCAGATAAAGAGCATTGCAGCGCCTTTGGTCTGACCTGTCTGTGTCTGCCAGGGTGGAAAAAGTGAAAGCACCACAGATGCTGATTGTGCTGTGACGGGACTACCGGCTAATCATAAATTACACACACACACACACACACACACACACACACACACACACACACACACACACACACACACACACACCGGGTTTTTAAACACAGATGGATATACAAGAGTAAGGGAACATCACCATGAGGTTATGCATAATATTAAGAATTTTTTCAATGTCAAGGTCACTTTGTCAACAAGTTAGTGTCAGAGCTACATGAATAGAATAAAAGTGAATATACAGAATATCTGTGTGTCTGCAGCATCCCACATTTTACATCATGTGTTTGACATGATTTTTATAGGAGAAATGTTTAGTTGACTTAAAAGAAATCTAAAAGTATTATTACTGATTAGTACATATTGTAATTCCAGCTTTGTAAAAGTGGGGATTCACTATTTTTGTGTTTATATTTATTTTGAATTCAGTCTTTTGAAGTGTTGAAAGTTGCTTAAAAACAGTTAAAATAAATCATTATTAGGTCATTTGTGATGATCATTCGTTACAGTTCAGGAAGTTAAACACAACCAAAAACTGCTTGATTTATCAACCATGCAATCGGTGGATTTCATAACTATATGTTCCTGATGAGGAACATTTTTAGTATTTGAAAAACTCAATATTAGATCCACTTAAAAATATTTTTCTACCAAAAGTTTTTTTTACTCATACACCATCAAGCCGGGACCTTTCTGTGTGGAGTTTGTGTTTGCGTGGGTTCTCTCCCCGGATACTCCGGCTTTCTCCTACAGTCCAAAGACTAACTCCGTGTCTCTGGGCTTTCGACCTATCCAGGGTAAAACTGTCGACCTGTCCAGGGTGTACCCCGCCTTTTGCCCTATGGTAGCTGGGACAGGCTCCAGCCTTTCTCCAGTGTGAAATGGTTGTACAGCATACATCTACATGCATGTTTAATCCATCCATCCTCTTCCACTTAGCCTTATCAGAGTCGCCTATCCCAGCTCTCCTAAGGCAGGGTACACCCAGGACAGGTTGCCAGTCTGTCACAGGGCTAACACATAGAGACAGACAACCATTCACATTCACACCTATGGGCAATTTAGAATCACCAATTAACCTAACCCCACTAACTGCATGTCTTTGGACTGTGGGAGGAAGGAAGATTGCCTGGAGAGAACCCACGCAGACACAGAGAGAACATGCAAACTCCACACAGAAAGACACTGGCCCAATGGTGGAATTGAACTCAGGACCTTTTTGCTGTGAGGCAACAGTGCTAAACATCGGGCTGCCACCATACATCTTTAATTTCCTTCAAAAACAAGAAAGAACAAGAAACTTATGCATCCAATTCTTGTTTTTGAATAATTTTAAGTGTTTTTCAACATTTTTATCTTGACTTGGCCAAGGTTTAATAACTTGTTGTTAGTGATCATGAGCAACTAAAACTGGTCGTTTCTCTTCGTCAGCATTAAAGGGAGTTGTGGTAGCATCATGCTCAGGAGCTGTTTTGCTGCCAGTGGTACTGGTACATTACACAAAGTGGAGGA
Source organism: Simochromis diagramma (assembly GCF_900408965.1). Classification (NCBI taxonomy): domain Eukaryota; kingdom Metazoa; phylum Chordata; class Actinopteri; order Cichliformes; family Cichlidae; genus Simochromis; species Simochromis diagramma. The sequence continues at coordinate 1,446,819 of NW_024387057.1, forward strand.
ATAATAGTAAAGGAGAACTTCCTCTGAATTCTTCAACTTTACCTCAAATCAGCAGCAAGACAGATAAAACTTGGACACATTTGGGTGTCCAAACCGACGATGATCCCAAACACACTTCAGATGTGGTTTTGGATCGATCAGGCTAACATTAAGCTTCTGGAATGGCCTCCCCAAAGTCCTGACCTCAACCCTATTGAAAATTTGTGGACTGCGCCTAACAGCAGAGTCCATGCTAGCAAACCAACCAATTTAAATGGACTCTACACCTTCTGCCAAGAAGAGTAGCCAATATTCAGAAGCTTGTTGATGACTACAAAAAGCATCAAGATGTGACTTGCTTAGGGACATTTAGCCAAATACTAGTGGGAATGTATGTATATATTTCAGCTTTTACATATATATATGTAATTTTGAATGGATTAGAGAAAATCAAGAGTAAATTCAAACTTTATTTGCACCAAGATTTGTTTTTAAACTCATTGCTGTATAATCATTCCAGCCTGGAAAAAGAACAGTTTAAAATCACCATAACATTTCTGCACATGGTGAGTGTATTGTAATTCTGACCTGTATGGTTGTGATAAATAACAGCGACCACAATTATAACTTCATGCACATGACAGCATAATAGGTCAACTTCAAATGATCAACGATACCAAAAAAAATCAGTTTCCCTTCACAGAAAGCCTGAAAACGTTCACTTTTTGAAAGCTACTACTTTCAGTGATTTGGGGACATTATGCCTGGAAAAAAAATACTCATCAGTTTTCAAATTTATTTTCCACTTTGTAGAAAACACCTCAGAGAAAATTTAATAACATCATGCTGAATTATCTGGTGCACGAAAAGAAAACAACACCACTGTAAAGATGCAGCGCTTGACCTGCAGACCAACTTTTTTAAAGTCCCTGACAGTTAGTTAGTAAGCGAGTTATAGCTTAAAAATGCTCCTATACATGAGATTAAGTAAGGAAAAGCCAGCTTTCAGCTCCAGAGCTGGACAGGTACAGACGCACTGATGCTTCCTCGGCTCCAATGAAGAAAAACAACCCTGTCAGAGCCAGCATGGCAGAAACAGAATCGCACCGACAGTCCTTTCTCGCACCCACACGAGCTCGGCAGTTAGCCGCGCGTGCACTACTATTACATCTGCATTACAGGGTAAACAGGTCCATAAAAACAACAACAACAACAACAACAAGACAACAGCCCCAGCTAGACTCACCCTGAGCTGCAACCCGAGGGCCTGACTCCAGCAAACTGTTTGCAAAACACAGTGAAACGTGCAGCCAGGCTAACAGTAAATTTCCACTGAAGGGGCATCGACGCGGAGCCAGGCTAGTATCCACAGCTAGCTAGCAAACCCGCTAGCACCTGTTCGACAGCGCCGAGGATGAGAAATGAAGCCAAGTTCACTGAATCTGACAGCTACAGGAGGACGGGTGGATGGACGGAGAGCTTCGGAGGATGAAACACACATCTCTGTTCTCCAGCACACAGCTGGCTAACCTTCACCTCAGCACCCGCAAATGACAGCAAACGTACCTTCCTGATGCCTCAAATCCAGCTCGGACGCAGCAGTTCATCCTTTTCCTGAGCTGAAGCCGGGGTTTAGTTTCCTACGCCGAGGAGCTTGACATTCTCCTCATCCTGGTGGTGTTTTCCTTTTTTCAGTCCCATTCCTGTGTCAGTGACGTTCACTTCCTGTTCCCATCATATTCCAGCAGCAGCAGCGGCGGACATCGGCGGACAGCGGCTCCCACCCACCGTCTCTGTGATAGCACAACAGCCTGGAAGCAGCCAGCTGATCAATTATTCATCCCACACTGCAACCGAACAGACAGAGACGACCGAAGGCGCTGCTGCACAGACGTGTGTTGTTCGACTAATCACAAAATTCAACCATTTCAATCAGTTTTTAGTTATCCAATGCAGTGGATAAGCTTGTGCACTGTGAAATGTCCAAATTCGAGGAGTGTGCAGAAACATGGCTGTCCAAACTACTTCCACCAGAAACAGTCATCATTTCTGGCCAGTGGACCACTTGTTTGACAACCCTTCACAAAAAGAAGTGAAGTTTCAATGACCTTGACCTTTGACCATAAAAATCTAACCAGCTCATTTTTCAGTCTGAGTGAACTTTGTCCCAGATGTGAAGGAATTCCCCTGAGGCCTTCAAGAGAGCAAATCATGACACTGGGATGGACGGACACACTATAATCGGACATAGTTAATGGAAAAAGTGGCAATTAAATCCACAAATAAAGCCTTAAATTAAGCCTGTTGACTAAAATTAAAATAAAACACAACTTTAAAGTAAAGTTGTGTTTTGTCTCTTACCCACTTGACTCCAGGTAAGCGACAGATCGGGATCGTTGTCTCTGTCCTCTTTCTGTCAGTCTGTCTGGTTAAAGCCGCACTCACACTGGCCTAGGAGAATGGTTGGCAAACACCAATCACACCGATCCCTGGGGAAAATATGTATTCCCTAACAGCAGCCATGTATATGATGAAAATAGGCATTTCAAGCTTTTAGAGGTTGCTGGAAGTTGCAACGATTTTCAGCTGTCAGCTGTTCTTCAATAAAATACTGGGCTTCAATTAAGAAAAAAAACAAACAACTTACATTCATGGTTTGGTCATGTTTTCAAAACCAAAAATTTCTGAGAATAAAGGTGTTTTGTTTTGGGTTTTTTTTACACCTCTTGAATGTGTTCATCCAGGTTCATTTAGTTAATATTTGATTTTATTTGATTGTGTGTGTGTTTCTGGTTGCATGCGGGTTTTTATTGTGTGGTCACTTTGTCCTACAAAAATAAATAAGGCAAGAATATTACCCAAATATGAAGCAAAGATTTGTGGATACACACATGGACCTGAAAACATGCTGTGTTTTTTGTTTTTTCCAATTTAAAAAAACTCACTGAAGAAAAGCAAAGACTCATTTTTTTATTAGTGAACACAAGAAAACAAACAGAGTCGTGTTTTTAGATAATTCACATTTTAATAAATTAACTGTGAAAGACAATTCCGTTTTAACCCCGCTGTTTCTCATCACATCTTTCACAATATCTTCTCTTACTGCAAGATTTTGCTTTCCTCCCTTCCTGTGCTCTTATTGGCCAACAGCACCACCTATTGATGAGAAGGAGTAATGTCACTTACAGACTCGTGGGATGATTTTAGAATTATTTTCTTCATCGGAAGAGCTAAAAGGCTGAGTGAGCTTTAATAACTGGAAATAAGATGACCTACTACACTGATGACTCAGAGTTTAAATCAATACATCTCAGATTTCTCCATCATGAGCAGAGAAAACTAATTTGAACTTCCTCAATTTCTGTCAACTACTGATGTAAAAACACTGACGGTTTCTTTCCACACAGGAAAGAAAAATTTCCACCACCTCGGTTTGTTGATTCTGAGCTCACAACGATGTCTTTTTTGATCTCCTATTAATGCTTGAAGTCTGAATTGAAAAAAAGACACCTTATTCTGCCGCCTGTTACAGACATCCTGATTTGTGGATCCATCATTAAACACCTCCCACGTTCCTCTCAGGTTTGAGGCAGGCTGCGGTAGAAGGCATCGTCTCTGCGGTGCTGCTGGACCGGCATGTTCCTCCTTGTGGTTCTAACTTTCCCCAGGTCCACCTCCACAAGCACCAAACCTGGCTTCTCCCCCCCGCAGTCACCCAGCACCTCGCCCCAGGGGTCCACGGCCAAGGCGTGTCCGTATGACGAGCGCTTCTCATGGTGGCGTCCAACTTGTCCCGCTGCCAGGACGAAGCACTGGGTCTCAATTGCCCGGGCACGTAGTAACACCTGAGTGTGAATGCATTTAAAGGGACATTTTTATGTTGGTTTATACCTCACAGCAATCCAGCTGTCCTATAATGAGCCAGCTCACCTCCCAGTGAGCAGCTCCTGTGGCTACAGTAAAGGCTGACGGGTATGTCAGGATCTCAGCCCCGTGTCTCTGCAGGGCGACCGACAACTCAGGAAATCTTAGATCGTAGCAGATGCCCAAGCCCACCTGGATTAAGCACAGGGTCAGTAGAAACACAAAGTGCACGTGCCCACCTTAATGTTACTGCACTTAATCAGTGCTTTGGTGTTTCAAACACTGCAAATCATCATCTTTGAAGTAGTCCAAACAAGACCTTGTAGGATAAATAACCCTGACTTACTTTTGGTGGATATTTAACATCATATGTAAAGAGAAACTTCAAGTTTCTGTGAAACCAGCATGAAAACTGTAGTAAATATTCTTATTTCATTTACCTTTTTTCTCAGTTGTCATCTTTCCCTCATTTCCTCTCTGAGTTTCTTTTATCTGAACTCACTTCTGAACTTCTGAACTCACCTGGCACACATGTAAGGACTGTAAAATAAAACCAGCTGCAGAATCACTGCTTTCTTTTGCATTCTGACTGGATTCCCATGATTATAGCACCCTTAGCTTACATTTGAATCCCTAAATAACTAAATGTTTAATTTAATAAGAGGAATTAAAATTAATTTGCATGTTTAAAATCTCTTAAAGTGACACCTTTCCGATTGGAGTCTGGACCGGGGCCACGAGGGAGGGTCCAGGAATGGTGAAAGCGCTTTCTTTGAGGGACACGCCTTTTTCTGGCAGCTCCACATCGAACAAGTGGGACTTCCTGTAGACTGAAACGATGTCACCTGTGGAGGAAACGACAGCGTGTCAGCGTGAATGAACTAGATTTATTTTAAAGGGGTTTTAAACAGAGACAGGAAGGGAAGGCAGACAGCGGAAAAGCACCTCTATCGTTAATTATGACGTGACTGTTGTAGATCCGTCGGTCAGCCTCCCAGTCGTGTCCCCTCTCATGAAATCCTCCAAGAGACAACCACAACTCCAACTTCCTGAAAGAAACAGCGATTTAAATAATTATCCACACGTTTCCAGCTGACTCCAGTTCATGCACACTATGAAACTTAAGCAGTTAGTGAGAACTTAATCTCTCCAGTGCGTTTCATTGTTGGTGCTGGATAAAACAGACTGAAGGCTGTGTGTTTACCTGGCCAGCTGAGTGTATCTTGAGATCGTGTCTCCTGCCAGGCTCTCTGACAGCGCCAGCGTCTCCTCTCTGCTGGATCCAATGTAGTCAAAGCCCTCAGGCAGGAAGACCATGCTGGCCCCTCGCTGCTTGGCTTCCTCCACCAGCTGTTTGCAGGCAGAGAAGTTGGCCTCTTTGTCAGGGGTGGCTGTCACCTGACAGACAGCGGCCAGCGGGCGAAGTGAGCCGGACATGCTGCGCAGAGAAGAGGTTGTTTTTCAGCTGCAGGCTGAAGAAAACTTTCAGGTCAACCACCACCACAGCTGATCATTAGCTACTGCTCTTACTACTCTGTTATACAGTTACTGACTGCAGCTCACTGCACTCACTGTGGCTTTCAAGGACAGGTAGACATCTGTAAAACGAAACCTACAAATAAATCAGTATTTGAACCAACTCTTCAAGTTTTTATGCTCTTATTTGCTGACATAACCCAAAATTTGCAAATTCATGACACTTTGTTACAAAGGCTAGCTCACAGCTGTAAGAATAAGCAAGTACATACCTGTTTTGCAGCCTGGTGTTGTGCCTCAAAGCTGGGAACGAGACCAGAAACTTTGCGGATGATCCCAAAACGCACCTGAGCGTCAACATCGGCCCCAGACACTGTCACCTTCCCTGATTGGGCGATTTTAGTATCATCATATAAACATTTACTTCTGTGTTCTGCTCTGTCCTCTTCAACAGGAAGAGTTAAGGTTCATTCTTCTTCTCCTGTGAGCTCAGACATAAAGCACATCAGCTCCACCTAGTGGAGAGTCATCGTATTGGCCTGTGACTAACAGAATGCTAAAGAAGCACCCTGAGAGCGCTAATCTCAACAACGGCAGCTCACTATCTGATCAGCATGTACTTTTAAGATAAATCAAGTAATTTTATATATAAACATGTTTTAGGAAGTTGCCAAGTGCTTGCAGTAAAAACAACAAATCTTCGGGTAAACTTGAAAGAAAGGCAGATGTGGTCAAATTTGATATATTTGATGGAAAATCAAAAATGAGTCTTTCAACTGCTGCAGTTCCCACAGTTTTCACTCTACAGACATCGTTTTACCATCAAAACTTAGGACTGTTTTTCTTCTTTTAAACAGTGCATTTCTCAAAGCTAAGGGATGTAAATGTTTAGAAATGTGTGGATCCAAGTAGAGGATGAATCTTCTAACTGAACAAAAAAAACTAGATAGTGTTTTCAGTGAGGATTTTGTCTCAACAGCAGGGAAGACCCTACTATTTAAACTGCTCATGCGATCACATTTTTGACATTAGGAACATAAAACACACACCGTTGTGTAGGACAAGTCCTCAGCACCCTCACGGTTATGGTCTTGATTTTGAAACTTTTGTTCAACAAATGTACGGAGGCAGATTTCACAGGGATTTGTCACAGTATTTGCTGCAGTCACACTGAAAGCTGTTGGCAGTTATTTTCAGATGGTAAATTTAAATATATGCGAATGATGGGTCATCCTGATTGGTACATAAACTTCAGGCTTGTTTTTAATTGGTGGATTGTTCTTCAGCAGACAGGTGGTTCATATCTGGGCAGTTACAGTCAGTTTTAGAATCTGTGGTGGATTGTCCCACACGTCTACTCAACTAACCTAATTGAAAGCCTCTGTTTTTAGTCTGTATAGTTCACGTGTGCACGTGTGCACGTGCGCGCACGCACGCACACACACACACACACACACACACCAGATTAGAGTGGAAGTACAAATATTCCGTTTTTTTATTTGAGATTCTTGAGTTTAGACTTTTAAACTACATAATTCCAGTCTTAAAGTGATATAAGGTCTGTGAGCTTTCAATATTCATTGAGAATTTTTCTCAGTCCAAGTATAGTTTTTCAATTAGACAGCTTTTTCTAGTGTACAATTTAAGGATATTTACCTGCTTTTCTTTAAAACTTTAAAACTTCTTCTTCTGCGTGAACTTCAGCTTTCACCAGTTCTGCACTTTAGACTCCAGGTGAATGATTCTGTGTATTTCAGCTGATTCAACAACTTCAGTTAAAATTGAGTAAAAACAATTTTTTTAGCATTCACACCACATTTTCTTCAGGAAATGCATTCTCTAGTTTTATTTCATTTTTTTTTGGTGTATTATGGAGGTATGTAATAACGACAGGAGAGGTCTCAGTGTCTCACTCCAACTTTATTAACTGACTCTCAGAACTTCACATATAGTAAGCGCCAAAATCTCCACCCCAGCACTTCCCTTCAACTTGGGTGTGAGTGGAGCCACCTGGTGGTCCGCCACACATACCCCCCCCCCCCAACACACAGTTAGGTCTCTATTCAGTCCAGGACCCTGGGCCTAAGCAAACGACCAGAACGACTGAACCTAGGAGGGAGAGAACAGGCAGAGGAAGGTCCATCCTGTGAACGAGGCTGGTGAAGGCGAGCAGGAAAGGCAGGAGGAGGCTCAAACGCCGGTGGTCCAGGGGTAGTCCTGGGGGGAAAACCAGAGTCTGTCAACCCCATCGAAGGAGGCCGGCCACGGCGAGGGGCCTGGGCCGGCACTACATTACTGTCCGGAAGAACATGTGCAGGTTTAAGTCTGTCAACACACACAGTCTCCCTTCGACCCCCAAAATCCAAAACAAAATGTTTCTGGCCCGGTTCGATAACCCTGAATGGGCCGTCATACAGCGGCCGCAGCGGTGTCCTGTGGGCATCGTGCCTGACAAAAACAAACTTAGCAGTCTCTAAAGTCTTTGGAACAAAAGCGTCAGGCACGCAATGGTGCACCGGACCAGGAACCCGAAGCGAGTGCAAAAGCGGGTTGAGAGATAGCACCGATGGATCGAAGCAGGGAGGAGGATTTTCGGGCAAGAATTCTCCAGGCACGCGGAGGGGCTGGCCAAACACTAGCTCAGCTGGGGAAGCGCCGAGATCCTCCTTAACCGCAGAGCGCAGCCCAAGCAAAAGCCACGGGAGGCGGTCAACCCAATTGCCCTCCTTTAAGGAGGCGCGAAAAGCAGCCTTAAGCGACCGGTGGAACCGTTCACACATCCCATTAGCTTGCGGGTCATATGCGGTTGTGCGGTGGACTTTAGCCCCCAGGCCATCAGCCATGGCCGACCAAAGCTCGGAAATGAACTGGGGGCCTCTGTCTGACGTAATGTCCACGGGTGTGCCGAAACGCGAGACCCAGGTTGACAAAAATGCCTTGGCCACCACTGCTGCGGTAGTGGACGCCAGGGGGACCGCCTCCGGCCACCTGGTGGTCCGGTCAACAACAGTCAAAAGGTACGTAAAACCTTGTGACTGCGGCAGAGGACCCACCGGATCGACATGCACAAGATCGAAACGTTTGCCGGGTATGAAGAACGGCTCCAGGGGCGCCTTGGTGTGTTTATGAACCTTCGCACGCTGGCAGGGAATGCACGCCGACGCCCATTCCTTAACAGATTTGCGAAGGCCTGGCCAAACAAATTTAGAGCTGACCAGTTTAACAGAGGCCCGGACCCCCGGATGAGAGAGCGCATGTACCGAGTCCAAAACTTGACAACGCCAGGAAACGAGAACCACTGGGCGAGGGCGGCCGGTGGAAACATCACAGACGAGGAGGGGACCACCGCCCTGCACGGGTCTGTCCTCCAGTATGAGGCCCGTCTAGGTGGATTTAAGCGCGAGGATGTCCGGGTCACCGCTCTGATCGGCAGCCATGGCGGAGTAGTCTATGCCGAGAAAGACGGGAGAAACCAGCGCACGGGACAAACAGTCAGCCACATGATTGGATTTACCAGCCACGTGCCGAATGTCCGTGGTAAACTCAGAAATGGCTGCCAACTGGCGCTGCTGGCGTGCACTCCATGGATCAGAAACCTTGGACATGGCAAACGTCAAGGGTTTGTGGTCCACGTATGCGGTAAAGTGACGACCCTCGAGACAAAAACGGAAATGACGAGTCGCCAGGTGGAGCGCCAGTAGCTCCCTGTCAAAAACGCTGTAATTGCGTTCGCTGTCACACAGCGTACGGCTGAAAAAGGCGAGCGGTTGCCAGACACCCGAGATTCGCTGTTCCAGCACCGCACCCACCGCTATGTCCGACGCATCGGTGGTCAACGCAATCGGCGCTGAGGGGGATGGGTGGGCCAGAAGGGCAGCATTAGCTAACGCTGACTTAGCATCAGAAAACGCTTGGATGCTTATACTGCTATACTGCAGTTACAAAATACATTATTCAAATTCCAAAATACTTTTGTGATGTCAGATTTAAATCACAAAACTTAAATCTTACATAAAACATTTTGTAATTATAAGGATAATTACAAAATGTATATTAGATGATATCTAAAACAGTTGTGTTTTGTTTTAACTTTAACATATCATAATTTGATTGGTAGCAACTTTTGCCACTACAGTGAGCCAATCACTCATAATTCCTAAACATGTCAATCAGGTAGGAATGAAGTGAGACATTAATAGAAATAAAGAGTTGTATGTTGACATGTAGCCCTTTCCTTGCTTAAATCATTAATATTTTTGAAAAATGAATCTGTGATAAGACATAGCTTATCAAGATAGAACCATGTAACTAAAGATGAACCAAACTGTTCAGTTTTATCTAACTCTGTTTTAATAAAGGCTGGTGACCCCTGCTATAGAGTCTGACAGCTGCAGGGATTATATACAAATATTCAACTATCCCAGAATTAAACCAGGTCTAAATAAAAAGGAGTGAGTATCACTACAAAGGTTAACTCAGTGGTCCTAATGCTACAGTTTGATATCAGCAAACAGCGAGCGCATACATTGATGTGACACCACAGCCATGCTATCATTGCAAACACTGATAACAGCATAAATCGAATTAAATCGGGACTTGATGAGAGCTTCTGAGTATCACTATAAATATTATAAACAGTCGTCTCCGTACCACAGTTTGCTATCAGTAAACACCAACGGCATTCATTGATAGCATAGCACATCCATGTTAGCAGTCTATAAACGATAGTTTAGCATATTAGCACAGGTATCAATAAAGGACTACCGTATTAAATACTTTTACTAACCTCAGGCAGATGGACAGGCGCTCTGCAGGTGGGATTGAGCGTCTGTAGTTGGTGTCTAGGCGGGCGATTCTGGGACTGATGCGGGAAAGCAGGTCCTCAAACTGGCCGAGTGAGAGACGGTGATATCGCTGGAACCCGCCGTCATCCAGGCGCAGCTCCTGGAGCAAGTGGTGAAACTCACCAAACTGCTCACGCCTCTGGAGGACATGATGGACCCAGGTACGGCGAGGACATCCTTAACGCCGCTGCTCTGCTCTCCACAGTACATAGAGAAGGGAGACTCTCTCTTCAAGCGCTAGCTCGACAGCTGCCATCTTGCAAAGATACCGATCTGGCACAACTTCCTCCCACATCCCTCCCACATTTCCGGTTCACACGCGTCAAAATACGATATTTTGAGGCGCGATGGATTTTTCTTGGACACCCGTAGCGGTGCGAATGTGCATGCGTCAAATTAGGGGCGTTTGGGGCGTTTTGTTCGTGTCCATCGCGTTCGGTGTGAACACACCGTTAGTTATGCTGCAATAGACGTAGGCTGCCAGGGATTCTCATGATGCATTGAGTTTTTCCTTTCCAGTCACCTTTCTCACTCACTATGTGTCAATGCATTGAATCATATCTGTTATTAACCTCTGTCTCTCTTCCACAGCATGTCTTTATCCTGTTCTCCTTCTCTCACCCCAACTTGTCGCAGCAGATGGCCCCGCCCCTCCCTGAGCCTGGTTCTTCCGGAGGTTTCTTCCTGTTAAAAGGGAGTTTTTCCTTCCCACTGTCGCCAAAGTGCTTGCTAATGGGGGTCATATGATTGTTGGGCTTTTCTCTGTATCTACTGTACAATATAAAACGCCTTGAGGCGACTGCTGTTGTGATTTGGTGCTATATAAATAAAATTGAATTGAATTGAATTGAATTGCATTGAACATGATCTCTAGCAGGAGCATGAAAGAAGGTATGAAACAGAAAACATGAAATCAAATCATGAGAAACACTAGAACCTGACGTGACATAGAGGGAAAGAAAACAGACCAAGACTGAAGAAAAACTCAAACTAAACTCAAGGCAAACAAATAATAATCCTACAACTCTAAATATTTTCTCAAGAGATAACATAAGAACTCAAAACCTAAACTGAGAAACTGACAAAAACCTTAATCCTACCCCAAAAAGAAAGTGGGTTAGCCCACACAGAAAAACAATCGTTCTCTTACTTTTTGCACATTATTAGTGAAAATGGTGTTGTGGTGGATAGTTTTTGGTAACCTGTGAATTAACGCAGGGGTTGGGTAG